>NC_090933.1:1289468116-1290093116 GCF_040938575.1 Ambystoma mexicanum | reverse complement strand
TGGAGAGAAGCGTTTAGATGTATGTAAGCATCAGGGTTTTTTAAATGTTGTCCTCTTTTAGCTTTCACTTCCAGGGAGAATTGTCGGGTCCTTTCTGGGATGGTGACTTCCTCTTTGATCTGAACTTCAACTGCATAAGGTAGCAATTGAGCTGACCTAAATGCTTTTTCTGGATCATCAAAGCCCATGGGATTATCCGCTAATCGGGACCAAGCTTTGAAGTTTATTAGGTCCAAACTAATGGCAAAGCGATTGAGAATGTCACTGCCTAAGTAAAAAGCGGCAGTAACGTCTCGCACGACCCAACAATTGTGGACTATGCTCTTGTTGCCAATGGAGATTTTGAGCATACACCTGCTTGGCAGGAGATGTTTGGAATTGGGTGCTTCCAGGTCCATTTCCCATTTGTCTATCAGTTTGAATGTGGGAATGGCTGGATCTTTTGGGAGTTGGCGGAACATGGCTTCGCTGATGAAGCTCTTACCATTGTTCACGCACACTCGAGCGAGAACAGAGTCCTTCCCATCATTTAACTGAACAGGGATGAACACCTGCTCTCCAATTTGCTGAATATCAGCCAGGCTCTGAGCTGATTTCACATCTTTCTGGACTATAGGAGTGAGAGTTTCTGATTGTGGATTAGTAAAGAATTTCAGGGTGTTTCCTTCCAGTGTGGAATACCACTTTAAACTGGAAGGAAGGTTGATTTTCAGAAATAGAGAGGACCCCCCATCACCAGTCTGTTGTCCTACTGCTATTACTGTCACGTCTGGAGTTTGGTTGTTCTGGAAGTGAAATTCTACTTGGTCAGATTTTTGTTCAACCATGTGGCAGGTGCCGTTTAAACTAACATGGTT
Source organism: Ambystoma mexicanum (assembly GCF_040938575.1). Lineage (NCBI taxonomy): Eukaryota > Metazoa > Chordata > Amphibia > Caudata > Ambystomatidae > Ambystoma > Ambystoma mexicanum. The sequence continues at coordinate 1,290,092,259 of NC_090933.1, read as the reverse complement.
GACACTCTGTTTTAATTTTATTGGTCGGCTACTCTGGGTCCAGAGGACCTTGTTTACGCAATCTATTAGGGGTGACAACCTTCTCAGGAGGTCATTCCCTAGTAAACAAGGGGTGCCCTCTGGAATCACTACTATGACCGGGTGTTTCACCTTGTGTCGCCCAATTTTAATGTGCAAGTCTGCAGTCCCCTCAATGGGAATTTCCTTCCCGTCAAAGTTCTGCAGTTGTCCAGGAAGAAAGGTGAGAGGAATACGGTAATTCTCCCCCCTTCCTGCATTTAGTTCATCAAAGGCCCTTTTGGACAGAAGGGTAGCTTGGGATCCAGTGTCTACCAGTGCCAAAATTGTACCCTACCCCTGTACTTGTACCGGGGCATAGTATCTTCCCTCCTTCTCCTCAAGGGGGCACAGATAATGCACATTTTTGGACAACTGGTGGGCTAACTTTCTGGTTTTGGACATTGCTAGCGAAGAGATTTGGGCAGAATTCTGTGGAGAACCTTGGGAATCTGAAAGAAAAAGTTGGCAACTGGAGATCCGAGCCATTGTGGGTTCCCCTGGTTCCGGTTCTGGGCCGCCTACCCCCCTTCTTGGAGGCAGTCACCAGGATGGGTTTGAACCAGGGGATTTTGGTATTGTGGGTTCTGGGATGAGATGATGGGCGGCGGTAGCTCAGTCTCCATATCTCCCCATTCTGGATTGGAATCCCTTGGGACCCATTTTTCTTTGGGAGGAGTTCCCCCATCTCTGAAGGAGAAGATCCTTTCCCCAGGATCCTCTGAGGATCCCTCTCCCTCAAATTGGAAGATCTGTACCTCCTCCACAAAGTGGGTCTGTTTGGGTCCTTTGTTTCTCCTACCCCCCCTCTGCTCCTTGGGAGGCAGGCTTTCTGGGGCAGGAGATTTTGTTTCCGGTTCCTGGTTTTCCAGGGGCTGTTTACAAGTTGGGAAGGAAGCTTCCTCCAAGGCTTTACACCCCCCTTCCCTTTGTGCCTCCTCTCTGGGAACCGGTGTGTTATCGGGGTGCTGCCCCTGTCATTGTTCTGGAGCACTAGGTCCAGAGTTTGGGGCATTCTGCGGGGGCACGCTCATCTGAGGGTTCTGTTGAGCCCTCAGTATGTGACCCAGATCCTGTGCCATATTTTGGACCTGGCGCTCTAACTGGGAAACCCGCTCAGGCTGATACGGGGCTCTATTTTCTCCCCTGGGCTGATCCCGGGAAAGGTAGCTATCCCTTCTCTGGTAGTACCCCTGGTTGGGAAGATTTTGGTACCCCTCCACCCTTGGCCTCCCCTCTCCCGGATTAGGTTGTCTGGGCTCAGGGAATTGGGCAAAGAAGGATGGGTGATTTTGGGGCTGGAAATTGGGTGGATACCTAGGGAAAAAGTTCTGCCCAGGATTTGGAGAATTTCTGCCCTCCTGGGGGAAGTTAGGAGGGAAGTTCCCCGGGTCAGGTGCTTGGCTGGAACCCCCCCCTTGGGCTGGAGGAGTCCACACATAACCCAGGATTGGTCGGTTTCCCTTGTAGCGGGGACTTACATAGTCAGGGGAGCGGGGGACCCCATTTGTGGGACTACCTCCTCGACTCCCTGTCTGTGACTGGCCCGAGGGCCTTCTGGGCTGTGAATTATTAGGTGCAGGTAGGTTTTTAGGCCCCCCCATCTCCAAATCCAAAACGGGGGTGACCTTTACCTCTGCCACCTTGGCAGCAGCAGGGGTGCTGTTGGTTTTGGGATTTTTCTGGGTATTGCTTTTATTTTCTATGGGCTTCTGCACCTCATAGATCCGGGTAGCCTGTTCAATGACCCAGTCTAAAGATCTTTTCTCATGAAAATCTCTCACGAGCTGGGTCATTATATATTTGGGCAAGGCATGGAAAAATGTATTGACAAATTCTCTGCTGTCTGTGCGCACCCTTCTGGTGGTCTGCGCAAAGGCACGTTTCAGTTCTTGCACAAATTCTTGTGGGGCCTGATCCTCCCCACATTGCAAATTGTAGGCCGCCTTGCGAGCCTCTTGAGGATTTTTGTGAACAGAAAAATGTTTCAAGATGGCCGCCTTATAGGTGGACCATCTTAAATGATTTTGGTCCTCCAGCCCCGCAAAGAAACTGGAATATTCTGGTGAGAAGGTCCACTTTACATATTGAATACAGCTTTGGCTGTCCTTCAAATGGAAAGTCTCCATCATTTGCTCGTAAAACTCCAAGTGTTCCCAAACAGAATACTTGGCGTTCTTGTGATAAGGCGTGATGACACACCTTATTGCCTTTATTTGCTTCAATGGGTCCTTAAGCAAGGCCCTTTTTGCCTTGTTGGCCTTTTTGGTTCGGGTAACCCTGGTCCATTCATCCTCCGACTCAGAAGCGCTGCTCCCAGAGGTTCCTGTCTGATCTTCCAGGTTTTCCCGGATTCTGCGAGCCTGGGAATGGCTGGCAGAATGTGGGGACCTGGTCTCCTGCGTCCTGCGCCGTTCAGAGGAGTCTTCAGATTCCTCCTTGCTGCCAGGATTTGATGGGTACCCACACCACTGACCTAACTGGGCAGAGGTTTTCAGGATGCCCTTAATGGGCCTACTCTCCTGGGGTTCCCCACTAAATTGCACTGTGCTTGGGTGCCCATACCCAGATGCCCGCCCCTCCATACCTGGGTGGTACTGGCCTATGAGCCCCATGCTTCTGGCTGGATAGTAATCTGCCATCCCTGTGGACCGGTGCTCATGTGCGCCAGGGGACATGGGGGTGGCAGAGTCCCGGGACTGAGAGAGATAAAGGCCTCTGGTACTAGGGCTCCTGAGGTTATGCTCAGGAGTTTCCCTTTCCCAGCGAACCTGGTCTCTATCCGCCTCTGCTCCCTGTTGCAATGCAAGAGCCTGCGCTTTCAGTTCCTCAGTTAAGGCCTTACTAGACTCTATCAGTCGCTCCTGCATCGCTACCTGTTGTTGGAGCCTATCATTGTGCTGACAGAGAGCCTTATTTTCTCTCTGTGCCTCCTGATTGGTCCTGGACTACTGGGCCAGTCTCTGCTGCAGGAGGGTTACCTCCTGAGCTGTGTCCCTATTGGCCTGCTCCTTTCTTGCCAGAGCATCCTCCACCCTCCTGGTGTGCTCTAGCAAGTCCTGGTGTTCTTTTTGGAGGTCACCCAGTCCCTGGTGGGCCAGGTGATTTTCTTCCATTTTTCTTCTTAAGTGGCAGACTTCCTGGCCTAAGGTGTCCCTTTCCTGACCAAGAGCTTGAATTTGTGACGCCAGGTTGTCCCTTTGCCTTTGGAAGGCACCAGCTTTCTGGCGCTCCTGATCAAACTCTGCCTGGGTATCCAGGTCTTTCAGGATCAGTTTATTGTTCTCCTCTTTCTCTCTGTCTAGTTGGATTTGCAGGGTGGCTACCTGCTCTGTGCATGCCCTGTTGAAATTGATCTGTTGCTCCAGCTTTTTCTGGCTCTGCAGTAGGGAGTCCAAACTGTCTTGGCGTTCCTTCTGCAAAGCCAGAATTCTGGTATCCTGGTCTGTCTTTTCCTGTTGCAGTATATCCATGTCCTCTTTTATTTTAATGATATACTGCCTACTATCATTTTCTGACTCCTGGCTCCCCTGCAGCCTCTGCTCAGAAGAGACCAGGTCAGATTGGACCTTCTCTAACGCCATCTGTCGCTTATTCGCCAGATCTTGGCTTTCAGTACATTTATCCTGCATGTCTCCCATATATAGGTACAGGTATGCCGCTATCCTAACCATCTTGTCTTGTTCATCCTTAGCTTTAGGAGCCATGTATAGTTCACTCAGGGCCACATGTAAGGGACCCTGATCTCTCCATATATCTGACCCTGTTTCAGTGACCTGTTGCGTGATGGCCTGCAACCAGACCATGCGGTCCTGGTGAGTCCACTCACCTCTCACAAATAACTTATGTAAGAAGTGCTCTCTGGCTTTTTCATGTCTACTAAGGTCGTCATTGTAGAGATTGGTCTCTGTCCTGACTTACAGAAGTTTGTATTTTATTTTTGCAAAACAGACCTTTTCCTTAGAGCGTTCCTTTGAGGAGTGCTTTACAGCGTATCACAGCGTGGTGATCCGACCGGATATGTGTATCTGGTCAGCTGGCACGCTGTATTAATCTGCACAAGTGATAGATCTAACCCAAACGTCCGGCTCGAGCCCCCAATTTGTAAGAGGATTCAATTCAACATCACAGCTAAGTCAATGCCTAGTCTGGGATACTGAATGGAAACCCTTATTGATATATCTTTACGTCCAGTTCATGAGTTCTGGATGACTACCCCTATATAACACCCCTCTCTTGGAATCCCCCTGACCCCACTGAGCCAAGAAGTAGTTCTGTTTTGCAAGTTTAAAAGGTTTATTTGATGATTTAAACAATATATATATATATATATACATATATATATATATATCACACTTTATAATAAATTAATAATTGAATATCACACTTAATCTGAGCAGTAATCAATAATGGATAGTCTGGCACTAGCACACTTCTTTATAATCAATGATGAGTGGTTATAGGATGGATACGATAGCAACAATATTTTTATGGTTTCAAATGGATGCAATGTGGAATGAAATGCAGTACAGAAAATAACTTGATAGGATTTCAGCAAAAGACAACGTAATCACTTTCTTGTACAATTCACCCCCCGCTTAATGCAATGTAAGGAGATGACTAGAATGGGACTCAGTTCTTAGGAATGCAATCAAATAGAATTCAGTTCAATTCCCCCCCAGCAGCTTATACAACAGATAGGAGTTTTGAAACACAGACCCAAGTGCTTTGAATATGGTGACAATGCAGTGAGAAATATGCTGAAAATGCTTTTAATTCCCTTCAGGAGGTTCAGGGTGAGTGGTATCTAGTTAATATTAGTCCAGGCTCACTCTAGCAATGATTCAGGGATGGTTCTTAAGAGGCAAACGAAATTTAGTAGTTCAGGCAAAAGCAGCTATCTTTTTACAAGTAAAGAATCTGGCCAAATCGCAAATAGCGGCAAAATTCGCGGGTGCGAGAATCGTGATTACGGAGAAAGTATAAGGAGTAGGAAGTCGGTTCTAGGCTCGTTGAAAAGCTGAGATTCTAAGCTTTCGGAGGAAAGTTAAACCAGGTTCCTAGCCCAAACGGTTCCAGAGATACGGACGATTAAATAAAGGTAGTTTTTTGGATTTGAAAATTTAAAAGTTCAAAGCGACAGGTTACAGCTTGCAGCTAGAAAATGACAGGTGACAGCTTTGCAAATGACAGGTGACAGGAGGCAGTTCTGTTTAGATTAAAATAGATTGAATTATATTATTTTAACTAAGAGATTGGGTTCTGCACAGTTTTGGCGGATATTCACTCCTAATTTTTAGAAGGACTGGGCCTCGTCACGATCTGGTCAGCGGGTTTTCTTCACTCGCCACGGGCGGTCTCTGCACACAGCGTCTGGGTCAGCTCTACTCTGCTGGTCTGGTCTGGGTCTCTGGTTCTGATCAGGTCTGTGGGTCCGGATACAGCGGTCTCCGGTTCAGCTGGTCTCTCTCTGGATACAACACTGCTTTCTGGCAAATGGCAAGAGTTCTTGCAAAGAATTCAAACAGCTCGCCTGGCTGTGAATAGTTGCAATGATTTGAGGCCTGCTAAAGAGGGATTTAGCTTGTAGTTGACCTCTCTGCTACAAATTCTGAAGTAAAGTCTTGGTCTCTGAAGGTGGATAGATTGAAGTCTCTGTGTTGGCTCTCTGGAGGTTGATGGAGGTAAAGTATGTATTTTCCCGGCAGAGCGTCTCGCAGCAGATGGAATAGAATGTCTCTATCTGTCCTGACTGTCTGCTTTTATGTGTTTTGAAAGTGGGTGGAGAGGCTAGCTTTCTAGGCCCTACCCCTCTCCACTTGTCATTGGCCACTTCCTCCTCTTCCCCTTGATTGGGGGAATGAAATGAAGTGTCATCATGATGAGGTCTGTTTATGATACAGAGAACCCACCCCTGTCAACTTTACACACAATCTATATCTGATCCAAATACATACTTCCCCGTAGACAGTTGTTTGGCATTGCATACACACATCATGCATTTACTGATGGTAGCCCCTGTTCCAATTCTGTCGTTTCTAGGAGCTTGGGTTCAAAAATGGCAACATATTTCACTTTTTGGTCGGGTTACCAATATTGGATTTGTCCCCGCATTTACACAAATGTTCGCAAAGCATGTGGGCATTAGGTGGTGGAGTGTCAGATTTTTAACATACATACATTTAGAGTAATATCCTCTTTTCCGCTAAACACCCCCCTGAACATACCACCGGGTCCTCACACGTCTTCAAATGTGCACAGAAAAATCACAAGAATAATGATATCACTTATAAAATTTTCACAAGTCCGCTCTATGAATGATCCGTCTTTTTATATTTATGTTCTGGCCCCAAAGGGGTGTGGTTTCCCCCCAGCACAAGGTTGAATTTCTGGTTTTTCCAGTTCTGCCAAGCCAGCTTGCTCTCACAGGCAGTGCTCCTCCCCTTTCCTTCCAGGAGGAAGCAACTTTTACGACCCCCCCAATAAAACATTTGCCTGAGTCAGGACAGGGCTTTGTTCAATTTCCTGCACTGTACTCAAAAGTAGGTCACTCATTTCTTTTAAACATTTAGATTTTTAGTGTCTTTCAGTCCAAATTTACTTAAACTGCTGAAATCCACAGCTCAGCCAGTTTTGCTATGAACATTATTTTAGGCTCATCCTCTTTCCAGATTTTGTATGCCCACAAGACTTTATTCTGTCAAATGTCTGCTGGTGTTCAGTGAGATTGTTGGATATTCTGCAATGTTTGGAATGGGCATTCTGAGCTTGCCTTCAGAGAAACAAAGGGTGATTTTTAAAAGTGCTTTCTAGCGAACAGGCACTGCTGTTTTTCTCTTTGGCACCCCATTTCACTCATGGCTCTTCTGACCCAGCACACCCGCACCGGGGGGTGGCAAGTCAGGCGACCATTTTGGTGTGCGCACAAACTGCGCGGTTTTCATAGATTCTGGCGCACATGTGGGCTTTTTCGGCCATCTTGGATTTCCTAAGCCCACAGCACCAAATGATGTAGCATAATAGTCCAAACGTGGGTCAGAACACCCAACACCCTGAGCTGTCGTGTGGGCCAGTCTGCAGTCGTCTGTCCAGCTTTGCTCGCTGAACTGGCTGCTGCCTGATACCCGCAGCTGTCTCTCGTCTTGAACTCTGTCACAGGAGCTGCAAAGTGCCCTGAAAAGGACTTGACCCTGTCGAGCACAAAGTCTTCCTGCAGCATAAGGTACATTGTGGTTCTGTCCCCCTAGTCCTTCTCCGAGGGCCCTAGTGATATTTTAAGACTTATTGCCCCCTTTGTGTTGAAACCAAGTATCCTTGAACTATTGTGATTAATTACTATACCGACTGCCCTCCTGTCAGTATCCAGAGTGTATCCTTTTCCTTCTTTGAAACGGTCTGTCCCCTGCATTCCTTTTCAGCGTGGGTTGTATTTTGTAGTGTGCTAGAACTGTCTGTTGGGATAATAATAAAGTAGATATTTTTATACAACCTTGACTGGACAGTCTCTTTATCATTGAGTAATAATTGTATTTTCGCTGTGTTGCAACTAACCACGATCCACGACCTTGAGGGGATAAGCCTGCTGTTCCGTCCACATTACTAAAATTGGACAAGGAGGTTTATAATTTGCTTGTGTTTCCAATCTGTTTGGATCCCATCTAAATATACGAGAGTTGTGGGGCTGGTTGATGGTTAAGAAACTGATATACACCCCTGGACCACTGGTGCCCCGGAAGTTGATTCGTTGCTTCTCTCTTGCAGGGGACATTCGAACCATGAGCCCTGCGGGTAACTGTCTAGTATTGCATCTTGTTACTTGCTTTGGTTTATCTGGATAGCCTTCTTGGGGGCATAACGTCCATTCCCCAGCCACCAAATAGCCCTCACTGCAGAGATCAGTGTTTGTGTTGTGCAATTAAGCAGGATTAGCATGACATTGCTGCAGGCACAGCTGTATGCAGGTAATGGCCGGGCGTGGGTGGCCATAGTGTCCCTTAAGAGGTGTGAATGGTGGGTGATTGGGCAGGGCCCAGTGCATACATCTGACAGTAATGGTGGGCGTTTTCTTTCACCGTGTTCACTTCAGTGTTGATAGTTCAGTTCTGGACCACAGTGTTGGGGGATGGAGTGAACAGTTCTAAACCACAGTGTTGGGGGATGGAGTGGAGGAAAGGCAGGAGCCAGGTGTTGGGGCTTACATTGGAGAGCGGTGAGGCGAAGGTGGGTATGGAACATACTATTTGTAATCTTGAAACCCTGCACACAGGGCAGAATGAAATCCAAACAGTGGGGTCTAGTCGTGCGTAAAGGACACCATGAATGGAAAGTTCTGCCGCCACACGCCTCTTGTATCCCTGCAAACCACCGAGCCGTGCAGACCGCAGCAGAGCAAAGCGGCGCAGAGGACGCTGTTCCAACAAGCACGAGTCAGGAATGTGTGGGCATGGCGGCGTGCCGTGCCGGGGTGGTACCGGTAGCGCAGGTTTCATTCATGCAGCCTCGCCCCGGGGGGTGGTGCGCCTCGAGGCACTCCCACTTGCAAGATGTGTGTGACCGGCCTCCAGTGTAGGCGGCGAGAGAACCTCTGACACAGACAGCGCCCGCCGGTGCCCCCTCTTCTGGAGTTTCCACCCGCGACCCGAAGCCCGCAACAGCTCGAAGAAGGCCAACCACCACCGCCCCTGTTCGCCTTGTCCCGGCCTCACGCAGAGGCCTCGCTCTATGCCACGCATGTGTGCAATATTTTCTCTGGCTGAAGGAGGGCATTACTCCAGCCTGAGCTCTAGTGTGCCGCTCCATAGAGTCTAACCGCACGAATGAGGGAAAGTGACTTCATTTTGTGTGTGTTTTATATAGCCTCGTCTGTTCCCACAGAAGCTGCTTCTGGGCGCTGGAACAGCATGATGTTGGTAGCAGGTCATTATAGGGCAAGCGCACACGGATGGACGCGGTTGCAAACGCACTTGGTTGCAATGAATGTCCACTAGTCTAGCCTGGCTCTTTCCTGCCGTTGATATGTAGTTGTTATTGTGCCTTGAAGTGCACCAAGCTTCCGAGCCTTTGTCTTCTAGGCGCCTGCTTCCTATACAGGTTCGTTGGCGAGTCCACTACTGATTCTTGTTTTTGCTTGCAGGAATTTGAGTCGCATGCCTTCTGTTGTGCTGAATGTTTTTTTAAAGGTAGACTTCTTCCGCAGAATGCTTTGTGACTTTTGACAGTTGCGTGTTGCGAGTGGGCCCAGTGTAGAATACCAGGTTTATTACTCGTTTCTACCCTTACATTTTTGCACACTTGGTTGCAGAAGTGTCCCTCCTGTCCACAGTGTTGCCTAGGTTCGTTTTGAGCTCTGTTTGCTGACCGGGTAGACTGTTCATTACGGTAAGAGGTGGAATAGTTTGGGGATTGAAATGAAGGGCAGTGGATGGACTTGCGGGAAGGTTGTGGAAAGGTGCTAATTACGGTAAGAGGTGGAATAGGTTGGGGATTGAAATGAAGGGCAGTGGATGGACTTGCGGGAGGGTTGTGAAGGGTGTTCATTGCGGTAAGAGGTGGAATAGGTTGGGGATTGAAATGAAGGGCAGTGGATGGACTTGCGGGAGGGTTGTGAAGGGTGTTCATTGCGGTAAGAGGTGGAATAGGTTGGGGATTGAAATGAAGGGCAGTGGATGGACTTGCGGGAGGGTTGTGGAAAGGTGTTAATTACGGTAAGAGGTGGAATAGGTTGGGGATTGAAATGAAAGGCAGTGGATGGACTTGCGGAGGGTTGTGGAAAGGTGTTAATTACGGTAAGAGGTGGAATAGGTTGGGGATTGAAATGAAAGGCAGTGGATGGACTTGCGGGAGGGTTGTGAAGGGTGTTCATTACGGTAAGAGGTGGAATAGGTTGGGGATTGAAATGAAGGGCAGTGGATGGACTTGCGGGAGGGTTGTGAAGGGTGTTCATTGCGGTAAGAGGTGGAATAGGTTGGGGATGGAAATGAAGGGCAGTGGATGGACTTGCGGGAGGGTTGTGAAGGGTGTTCATTGCGGTAAGAGGTGGAATAGGTTGGGGATGGAAATGAAGGGCAGTGGATGGACTTGCGGGAGGGTTGTGAAGGGTGTTCATTGCGGTAAGAGGTGGAATAGGTTGGGGATTGAAATGAAGGGCAGTGGATGGACTTGCGGGAGGGTTGTGAAGGGTGTTCATTGCGGTAAGAGGTGGAATAGGTTGGGGATTGAAATGAAGGGCAGTGGATGGACTTGCGGGAGGGTTGTGAAGGGTGTTCATTGCGGTAAGAGGTGGAATAGGTTGGGGATTGAAATGAAGGGCAGTGGATGGACTTGCGGGAGGGTTGTGGAAAGGTGTTAATTACGGTAAGAGGTGGAATAGGTTGGGGATTGAAATGAAGGGCAGTGGATGGACTTGCGGGAGGGTTGTGAAGGGTGTTCATTGCGGTAAGAGGTGGAATAGGTTGGGGATTGAAATGAAGGGCAGTGGATGGACTTGCGGGAGGGTTGTGAAGGGTGTTCATTGCGGTAAGAGGTGGAATAGGTTGGGGATTGAAATGAAGGGCAGTGGATGGACTTGCGGGAGGGTTGTGGAAAGGTGTTAATTACGGTAAGAGGTGGAATAGGTTGGGGATTGAAATGAAGGGCAGTGGATGGACTTGCGGGAGGGTTGTGGAAAGGTGTTAATTACGGTGAGAGGTGGAATAGGTTGGGGATTGAAATGAAGGGCAGTGGATTGACTTGCGGGAGGGTTGTGAAGGGTGTTCATTGCGGTAAGAGGTGGAATAGGTTGGGGATTGAAATGAAGGGCAGTGGATTGACTTGCGGGAGGGTTGTGAAGGGTGTTCATTGCGGTAAGAGGCGGAATAGGTTGGGGATTGAAATGAAGGGCAGTGGATGGACTTGCGGAGGGTTGTGGAAAGGTGTTAATTACGGTAAGAGGTGGAATAGGTTGGGGCTTGAAATGAAGGCCAGTGGATTGACTTGCGGAGGGTTGTGGAAAGGTGTTAATTACGGTAAGAGGTGGAATAGGTTGGGGATTGAAATGAAGGGCAGTGGATGGACTTGCGGGAGGGTTGTGGAAAGGTGTTAATTACGGTAAGAGGTGGAATAGGTTGGGGATTGAAATGAAGGGCAGTGGATGGACTTGCGGGAGGGTTGTGGAAAGGTGTTAATTACGGTAAGAGGTGGAATAGGTTGGGGATTGAAATGAAGGGCAGTGGATGGACTTGCGGGAGTGTTGTGAAGGGTGTTCATTGCGGTAAGAGGTGGAATAGGTTGGGGATTGAAATGAAGGGCAGTGGATGGACTTGCGGGAGGGTTGTGGAAAGGTGTTAATTACGGTAAGAGGTGGAATAAGTTGGGGATTGAAATGAAGGGCAGTGGATTGATTTGCGGGAGGGTTGTGGAAAGGTCTTAATTACGGTAAGAGGTGGAATAGGTTGGGGATTGAAATGAAGGGCAGTGCATTGATTTGCGGGAGGGTTGTGGAAAGGTGTTAATTACGGTAAGAGGTGGAATAGGTTGGGGATTGAAATGAAGGGCAGTGGATGGAATTGCGGGAGGGTTGTGGAAAGGTGCTAATTGCGGTAAGAGGTGGAATAGGTTGGGGATTGAAATGAAGGGCAGTGGATGGACTTGTGGGAGGGTTGTGGAAAGGTGTTCATTGCGGTAAGAGGTGGAATAGGTTGGGTATTGAAATGAAGGGCAGTGGATTGACTTGCGGGAGGGTTGTACTTGCGGGAGGGTTGTGGAAAGGCTACAATGTTGTTGCTGCTCGGGAGGAATTGTTTTCTTTGTTCATATGGTGCAGTGTCTGCCTTGTTGGTGACCTCTTGGCGCATGGTTCTCGAGGATAAGGTGGGAGCAATTTTTCATGGAAGGGGAGTTTGAGGTGGGTACGAAACCTGAGGCGTTGAGGGGCACAGACCAGATCTCCCAGAATCCTGTGTGCCAGTATTCCTTGGTGGTTTGTTATGGCGACAGTTGGGGTCTTTCTACCTAGAAGGGAGTGACAAAGACCCGTGGAATAGTGGGACAGAGTTCTCCTGGATCGAGGGGGGAGTTGCGAAAGGGGTTAGATGGTGCAGGACTGTGCAGAGACCTGGTGAACAGACTAGTGAGATGCTCACCCCAGGGTACAGAGAAGGGAGCTCTAATGCAGTAAGGGTTTTGTTGCAGAAAATTCCATCCAGAGCCGGGTTTGAAATTGAGATTCTTCGGCAGGAGCTAAAATCAGCTCATGAGTGCCGAACATCACCCAATAGGCAGGAGCAACTGCTGGGAAACCACAGTGCACTACAACTCTAGCCTCCACATCAGTTACACTTTAACATTTTACACAGTATGTCTGCATTTTTGCCAGATGTCTTTTAATTCTTTTTTATTACTAACTTATAGGGAAACCCCCTATCACAGTGGTAGTTGGGGTCATTTAAACTGGAAAAAAACAGATACTTCCACTGGAGACACAAACTCAATTGAAATCATGCGTGATCATCATGTGTGATAGTCATGCGTGATCATTTTCAAGCCCTCACAAAAGAGTCACAAAATGACCATCTGTATAGTGTATGTGAACAAGAGAAGCTGAAATAAAAAAGAATCTGTATCAAATTAATTTAGACATATTTAAATATTTTATATTTATTTATGTGACATTTTGTTTTACACTTGAAAAAACATTTATCAGATTCCCACTCAGTAAAAGCCATCTCTCCCACAAAACCACAAAAGCACAAGTCTTTCACCAGATCCCCATTGGGATATTCAATTCGTCATTAAAGGGTAACATCACAGTGGTCTCAATGATCATGAGAATCTTTTCTAGAAAGTTTATCGCCTGACATGTGAATTTGTGGTTATGTCCTTGTAAAAAGTAGTCCCAACATTTCTTGTTACTTTTTCCTCCTTCTAGAGATAAGAAGGTCCTCAGCAACTGTTGGCACGCGTTTTCTTCTTTACTACATTCTAGTAGCAGATGAAATGTTGTTTCCATTTGATTTGATTTTTGGCACCCTCTACAGGAACCGTTTGAGATCCCTCATTTACCAGCCTGGTTCTTGTAGTCGTTGGTTGGGTACACATCTAACCTTATTTTCCTTAATCTTTCTCTGTGGAAGCAAGAAGGAAATTTATGTAAATACACAGGCATTTCGTTTCTTTTTCGATGTTCAATCGCCTTATTTGCACTATTTTTTAGAGCCATTTTGGCTTCCCTTGTCGCAATCCAGTCAGATCTAAGAAGTTTCTCTTTCACTTGGTTTGGATTAGATGTTAATTCATTCCTAGAAGAATCCAACTCTGTCAACACTTCTTCCCACTCCTTTTTCCAGATGTTTAGGAGCTCTACGTTTTTTCCAATTCCATTTTTTACCAAAATTCTATACCCTTCTGCAGGTTTTTCTTCACTGATTTTCCTCAAGAGACATAGAGAATTCCATTTCATCTTTGCTTCCATTGACTCAAGACATAATTTCGCTATTATTGCAACTATTGGAACATTTTTTGGCAGTTTGAGTATGGACTTCCAAAACATACTTTCTAATTCAGCCATATTTTATGACTGAGATTCATTCTAGCCTCGCTTCCATACGTTAGTGACGGTACCACTTTCTCAGAATAAAACATTCTCACCGCGACAAGTGAAAATGTACCAAATCTTCCATTTATGATGTTACCCTGTGAGCATAGCATTTTTACTTTTGACAGTAGCTCTTCTTCCCATTTACTTTCTATGCTAGAGCTGTTAAACCTGATACCAAGATACCGAATCTCGGAAACTTTGTCCAGTTGTTCTCCTCCAATTTGCCATTAAATTTTTTTTTTAATGGAAAGTTTCTTACTTCCTCCAATTGTGACGATCTTAGATTTCTCACTATTTATAACGAGGTTGTTAGCTGCCATGTAAGCCTGCAGATTATTTAACAACCTCTGCAATCCGATTCTTGTCTCGTCCAGTTATACTATGTTGTCTGCATAGCATATGATTGGTACTTCTTGGTCGTTCAGTTTTGGAGGAAAGTGTTGTATATTCGTTGTTATTTTCGGAAGGTCTGCTATATATAGCTTAAAAAGGGTAGCTGCCAGCGGGCATCCTTGTTTTACTCCTTTTTATTTGTCTACGTCTTGAGACAACGTTCCTTTGTTATCGAGTCGTATTTGAGTTGTTGTATTTTGATTTAAGGCTCTAATTGGGTTTAGAAGATTTGTGGGGCACTTGCAATTTTCCAATTTGTCCCAAAGTTTTTTTTCTGTGTACCATGTCAAATGCTTGACTGAGATCTATAAATGCTAGATGTACTTCTCTTTTTCATTTTTGTGCATTTGTCTTTAGCATGTTTAGTATGAAGAGGTTTAAGTCTGTAGTTGTTCTGTTAGTAAACCCCGATTGTCTGGGATCAATGATGTTGTTATTTTCTGCCCAGTTTGTCAGTTGCCGTTGAAGTTCTGCAGCAATTATTGCTAAAAGGGATATCTGATGATAGTTTTTCGGCTCATCTCGGTTCCCTTTTTTGTATATTGGAACTGTAATGCTTTTGTTCCACACTCCTGGTATTTTCTTTTCAACTACTATCTGATTGATTATGTTGTTAATTAGTACGGCCCACTTTTTGGGATCTTTTTTCAGGTGTATATTGGTTAGACCATCCGGTCCGGCCGCAGTAGAGTTTTTCAATTTTTTTATTGTGTCTATAAGATCTTTCATCTCCATCCTTCCCGTCCATGGAGTCTTTGAATCCTCTTCACACTGTATCACCTCATCTTCATAAGCTTTAAATACTTGGGTATAGTGTGAGATCCAATCTTTTTCATCGACCCCCACAGTCAGCCTCTGTTGTTGATTTAGGGAGCACTCGTTAATGATCTTCCATGTGTCTCTTGTTGTTGCATTGCATAGAGACCTTACAATTAGCTCCCCTTGTTCTTGTAGTCTCCTAAATTTGAAATCTCTAAGCCAAGGTTTGTATCGTTGTTTGACTCCAGCTATTTCATTGACAACGTAGGATTTTTGATGTATTTTTTTTTTTGAACTGTCTTATTTCATGCCTTAGTTGTTTCCTTCTAGACACTAATTCGACACTATACTGATACTTAGGTACCATTGCGTCGTTTTTTAGGCCAGTTTTTTTTTGTCAGATATACTGCCAACATGGATTCATATTCCAGGTATTTACTCGAAACTGTAAGTTTATCACTTAAGGTTGTAATGTCTTTGATGGTAGGGGGCAGTCGATTTCCCCCTGGATTCAGTGACAGATTAGTTGGTTCCAAGTTTACTGTTATTTTTCTTTTTCTTTTTATCATCAGTAGGGTTGCTTCTAATATTTTATGGTCACTGTCTTCTTGATCAATAATTCTAAACCTTTTTATTTATTCCAACATTGAGGCTGAGGTCCACATGTAATCAATTGTTGATTCCGCCACTCCGTTGGACCATGTGGCACCACCAGGAATGCCACCCTTTGTCTGTCCATTCAGCATTGATATGTTATTCTCATATGCCATTTGTGACCATCTTGCGGCATTGGACCCACCCATGGTTATGTCGTCTACCTGCAGGAGTCCTTTGGCATTCAAGCATCTTATGTTAAAGTCACCACAAATGAGAATGTCCAAATTGGTATGGTCAGCAGTGTTTGTTCGCAGTAGGTCTGTTATTATTGGCAATAGAGTCTCTGGCGAGATCCCTACATGATTCCAATAAATGTTAATCACTAATATTATTGTGATTTTCTCGCTTTCAATCGCTCTGTTTTCTAGTAATACCCACTGTATATATTTATTTGGGTTTCCCTTCTTTATTATCTGGTATCCATTTCCTTTTTTAACCAATATCAAACCCGCAGATGGTCGACCAAATTGACCCTTGATCGCTTAATTCATATATATGTCAAAGGTGTTACTGTTCGGTAATTCGCTTAGCCATGTTTCTTGTAGACATATCAGAGAGGCGTTGTTTAGGTATAGGTTTTCCATGGTCATGAGGTGATTAAAACCCCTTGTGTTCCAGGAGATAACTGTGTCCTGCCTTAATCATGCTACTTCTGTTTCTTGTTTGCTCCCAATGAAGTTGCTATCCAAGACCAGTCCTCAATGTTGTTTAATGATCCTCCTTCATTCTGTTTTGGGGTCTGATTGGTGTTCTTATAGTTATTTATTACCGTTATTTTGAGATCTTCATTTGTTTTATTTTCATTTAAATTGTTGTTTTGCAAGCAGCCTTCGCCCTCCATCTTTAAGGGAGATGCAATCTTCTTGTCAATTAACACCACAGAAGTGTCTTCGTGGTAATCCCTCATGACGTATCCTCTTTTCTTAAGGTCTTTTGCTTCCTTAAGCAGTAGTGTTTTTGTTGTACTGCGCGTTAAGTGCAGAATCACATGATCGACCCGCTCATCGTCTACATATTCCACAACTGCTATATCATTGGACCTTATTGACCTAAATCCAGGCACACACTGTAGTAACTGCATAACATTTTTCCGATTCAATTTGTACTCATCGTTTTCAGGTAAAATGTTCTCAATCACTATCTTTAAAGCGTCTGTTTTCTTTGTCTTGCTTTGTTTACACTTGAATCCTCCATTAGTATTTTTACTAATACTTTCACCAGGCATTGGTGGATTCCAAGTTATTTTTTTTTCCTTAATCGCTTCTTTTTTTACGTGTTCATTCCGTAATTTTTCACTTCGTTGAACCACTAGCAATCATTTTTGGTCCAATGTTAAAAAAAAAAATGTCCACCTCATTTGAATCTTCATCAGATGCATCTGTGGAGCAATTTCTCGTTATTTCCACTAGACGACCATTTTGAGTATTTCCTAAATTCGGCTTCCCTTTTTTTTTTTTGGGCGCTGAATTTACTGCTGGCGTTTGTTCTGCTTTATTGATGTAGACATCATCAATCAAATCTTGAGAACATAGTTCTTGTTCAGAATCGGCCTCCTCATCACTCTCTGCCGCCCGCCTTGCTCTCTTGTTGTATATTCGAGCTGGCTTACTGACTGTGTTTTTCCACCGTCCTGACATTTGTATTTAGATTTATATACAAATCAGGTAACAAATACAGGTAACTTGGTGGGAGGTCGGAGCTTTGCACACCTAAGGGTTAATCTGTACGTGACTTTCTTACAAGCGTTTAACTTGCTGTCTGCCTGCCTTCTTACTGCCAATGGAATGAATGAAGCATTGAATGCGTGGTTTGTAAATCAGTAGCTGTAAAGTACCACTTAGCTGCTTTTTACTACAACACCATTAGGTTTGCCATCACGCTGCAAGAGACAGCATAAACAGAAAATAAGCGCGAGTTTACAAACATACTTGCACGCTTTTGAAAGCACTTACTAGTGTGTCCTTAGGCACGGTAGGAACACTTGTTACTGCTTGCTGAGTCCCTGTGTACACACTTGCAACGGCCACCGCTTGCGGTGCAAAAAGACATACAAAATCACAACTAAACAAATCCACCATGATTAAAATGCCAGCGGAAGAACCACTTGAAAACATAGAACCCTTCCATTTTTCATCTATCACCACAGAAGAGATGAAAAGAACACTCGTCTCCATGAAACCTACCTCGTGCGCGGAGAACATCCTACCCGTCAAAATAATCTTAGAAAACCCAGACATCTTCGCCCCTACACTTGCTAAGATCATCAACACTTCCTTTAGGGACCAACTAGTCCCCCAGGCCATAAAAAAGTCAGTTACCCCACTAATAAAAAAACCGGGCCTGGATCCAAGAGACCCATGCAACCTTAGGCCAATAACCAACTGTAACTTCCTGCTAAAGATTATGGACAAAGTAGCCACGGCACAACTACAGGCACACATTGAGGCCTCTAATGCGCTACACCCACATCAATCAGGGTTCAGACCATCTCATAGCACAGAATCAGCCATGCTCGACTTACAGACACAGATGCTTAGCATCTCAGACAAGGGGAAACGGGACTTCTCATCCTGTTAGACCTCAGTGCTGCCTTTGATCTCTTGGATCATAATCTGCTCGAAACTGCATTAGGCAAAACAGCAAACTGCTCACAGGAGGCAAAAACATGGATAATGTCAGAACATCCCGAGTTCATTGGGGAGACAAATTCTCAATGGAAAGGAAGATCCTCTGCGGGGTTCCCCAGGGAGCCAGCATGTCCCCATTGCTGTTCAACCTCTACATTAGATACTTATGCTACATCTTAGACCATGCTGATATATACTTTACCAACTATGCGGACGATACGCAGCTGGTACTGGAACTCAGCGGGGACCATAAAACTGACAACCACAATCTAAGCAGTATCTATAACACCATAGAACAATGGATGGATTCCAACTGGATGTGTTTGAACGCCAGCAAAACTGAGCTGATGATCTTCGGGTCTACCCAAGCCAGAAACTCACTGCCCCATGACTACGCAAATTTCAAGATCAAGGAGGCTAACATCAAAGTACTTGACAAAGTAAAAACTCTGGGTATGATGATGGAAGCGTCTTTAGGAGCAGAGGCCCAGACTCAATACATAAAAAAAACCTGCAATTACTACTTGAGACTCCTCAGAACTATTAGACCGTATCTCACGGAGAACAACTGTGCCACAGTAGCCAGAGCAACCCTCCTCTCCCGTTTGGATTATGGGAACGCACTTATGCTAGGAGCCAACAAAAAAAACATCCAAGCGTTCCAGATTATCCAAAATAACGCAGTTAGGATAATCAAATGCAAATCTAAATCAGACCACATCAGGGTATCTAGGTAGGAATTACACTGGCTCAAAGTGGAGAGCAGAACCCACTTCAAGGCTCTCACAATAGCCCACAGTTGCATCCACGGGAAGGCACCAGGCTATCTAAAATCGAAAGTATGTCCTTATGTTCCAAGCCGCGCCTTGAGATCCTCGGATCAAAATAGGATCGCAGTGATGCCACACAAACTTAGATCTGGACTGGGAAAATCTTTCCCAGTCATTACAGCAGGCATCTGGAATAATCTGCCAGCCCACATAAGGAAAGAACCTAACTACTTACGTTTTCGTAAATTAGTGAAAACATATCTCTTCAACTGACCTCGACTTTCATGACCCACTAAATCCTTGATTCCAGGAACTGTCCCGTCCATTTCTGTTGTCTCTGTGTTCACGTTTCTGCACCCCGAAACTCGCGAGTTAACGGCGCAATACAAATAATTAATTAAATTAATTAAAAATAATTAAATTAAATATTTCTAAAAAAAGATCTTACTCTTGTATTTTGATTCCTTTGGGATCCTTTAATGTTTTTGGATTTCTGAGCCTCCTTTGGGGCAGTACCTTTTACAGTTCTTGTTCCATTTTCTATTTTGTCTTTTGTACGTTTGGTACTTTGGAGAGTTCTGGACAGTAAGGGGGCTTGGGGTCCTCCAGAAACTGGGAACAGCTCGTCCTGATCAGTAACTTTTACAGGATTGCTTAATATTTCTTTTGTGGAACTGTTTTCTCCACCTCCTTATTTTCTATTGAAGTTGTTGGGGTATTTATATTTGTATCCTTTTCTTGATTAACCTCTCTAGCATCGCTGGAGTTTGTCTCCATTGTTCCTGGTGATAGTGCCTGTACGTTCTGTACACGTAATGTCACATGTGTTCCTTCGGTAGTTACTACTTTCATTGATTCATTTCCTCCATGTTTATTAACACTTTTCTTTTGGGCTCCAGAAGTGCTACAATTCCTTCCCAAGACAATAGGCACTCTTTTCTCGTTATTATTGATGTTCTCATTGCTGTACACAACCTTTTTGTCAATGTCTCTGTTTTCACATGTTTTCCTCATCCATTTTAAGGACTCCACTAATGCATGCGATAATTGTTTTTTTTCATTCTTTTCTCCATTTTCTAAATCAAATAGCCTTCTATGGCAGGCAGCAGTATTTTCTGCTTCTTGATTTAGTTTGGCGTCCAAATTTACTGACAATAACTCTTGCGCTGACAGTTTTGTCAGCATTAATGGCAGTAATGCATGATTATCTTTCAAGCTGTCACTTATGTTTTCATACAGCTTCATATAAGGTGCCAAGGAGATTGAGAGTGCAGCAATAGCGTTGTTATGAATCTGCATGCCTGCTGCAATTGAGAAATGTTTTTTGTTTCCTGGAATCGCATTCTCTTTATCAATTCGATCAGACTCCTTTTTAGATTACTCTTTTGACCGCTTACTTTTGTCTGCATCCTCGTTGGATTTGTTATCACTTCCAGTGGACACATGGGTATCATATTGTGAATCTTTTGGACTGATGATGACATTTACTGTTTGCATCGCAATTGTTCTATTGGCCAGTTTTTTCCATCTTTTTACTTGGCACCACATGTCTGTCTACCTTTTGACACAAATGTAGATTGCAGACAATATGTGTCGTGCTGTAGAGATCTGACCACATCGACGTCTTCTGAGCTATTCAATAAGTGTGGCCCCCTAAGTGGATCCTTTAAAAATAATAATTTTGCATTTATATAGCGCTACGAACCCTCAGGTATATGAGCGCTGCTTATTATTACCCACGGTATGTGGTGCTCATTTATCGACCTCGGAAGGATAAAAGGCTGAGTTTGACACTGTCGGGATTCGAAACTGCGTTAGCAAGCTCTGCACGGGTGTCAAAGCGAGCGCTCTACTTGCTGTGCCACTTGACCGGCTTTGATGGAAGTGTTTGATGCACTGGTGGTAGTAACTGTGTATCAGAACCTCCTTCCAACTCCGGAAGGTCATTATAATATGATACTTTGTCGGGAGTTTCATATTCCTTGTTCTTCCTGGTATTTCCTTTAATCGTTTTTATAAATTGTTCTCTCCATTCCTGTTCGCAAATTTCATCTGCGATAGATAGTTCATGATGACTTGTGCTCTGGAGTCTTACTCTTTTCCCAATTAGAGGGGAGGCTGCTTTACTTTTTACTTCATCAAGGAGCCGTTTCACTTGAGTGTGTAGATTTCTGGATTTTGTGGCAGCTATTTCTTTAGTGGGAGTTTTAAATCCTTCTATTCCTAACAACTCTTTTTCTTTGTGTTTCGTATTTGAAGTCAATTCTTTTACAATTTTTGATTGAATTTTTCCATTTGTTTTGTCGGGAGTGGATCTCCGTTCCACTACTTTGTCTATGTGGTTGTGTATATTTTCATGAACACTGTCACTCCCAGTCACATGTGAATCTTCACAACATTCATGGTCCACACTAGCTCCAACCTCTGATCTTTCATCCAATATCTGGTTCCTGGCGCGTCCTTCAATTGCTCTTCGAGACTTGATGTTTCAGTGACAAGGTTTTTGATTATGAATTCCTCAGTCGTTGGTTGATCCTTGGTAGTCACATCTTCATATCGATCTGCAGTGATCATTACGTCTGATACATCAGAATAAATAGAGTCGTCCAAGTTTGTTGCCGAGCATTGAGTTAAATTAATTTGATTTGTGTCTCCACTGTATTTGACACTTGTGAAATATTCTTTAAGTCATTAATACCAGTAAATGTATCATCAATTGATTTGTTTCCACTACTGGTTCCCACTTGTGACTGGGCAAGAAGGCCATCATCCTACTTTATTTAGCTCCACATCAGTAACATTCAGTGCAAGTGCCACTGTTTTGTCGATGTTTAATTTCTCCTGTGTCTCACGCCATGTTTTCTGTTGAACCAACGCCCTTTTTTTCAGGACACTGCCAGTGCTTTGCTGAGAGCCACAATTAACCCGCGGAGAGCAGGTAGCATTTTCCTGCGACCTGCCTTACGACAGTACTTCTGTTTGTGATTGTGTTTGCGGTGTAGTGCCTTTTGAGATAGTCAATAAGTCACTATTCACCACAATTGTTTGAGGCACCTCCCTTGGGTCATTACAACTCTGATCATGGAGATTAGATTTCTCCAACTGCCCGCCCAGGGCAGTAGTATCTAGCGTGGGCACATATACGGTGATGTGAAAGGCACCCGATCCCGCTCCTTACCTGTACCAGAGCAGGCCGATTGCGTCGGCATCACAGATGACAGCGTTCCATGGGAATGTGTAGGTAACCTTGACTTCGCTCTGGTGTTGTCGGGGAACAGCCATGTTGACGGGACTCGTTTCAGCCATATTTGATAGTATGGCCAGCTGCGATGAACGCAAACACCTCTTGCTGCGCCTCGAATTAGGTGCTTTACTTTCTTTAGCCCGTTGAGGTGAAACGGCTGTGTTTCCCTTTCGCTGCAGCAATGCAGCAAACAGCCAAACAGCGCAGATAAACGCAGCCCTTCACGCGACAGGGCACATTTATTAATCTATAATCACATACATATCAACAATAATCACATTGAAATCAACATTCATAGGTAAAAATCACCTTTTTAGTCAAGGGGAAAGCACAGATTCTGCCCATAAAAATGATCGGATTAAAAGACAAAAGGCGCTTTTTTTTGTATTGCTACTGGCCAGCACAGTAATGCTGTGGTTGTAATGTGGTATGTGGTTGGCTTTGTCTGCTGCTATTTCATTGTGCATGTTCAGCTGTATTGTACCATAATCCCATTCAAGCTGCAGTGTCACGACGGTTGGAGTGTCGTTGAGGTGTCAGAAGGGAGGGCCCTGAAGCTGTGCCATGGCACACGGTAATGTAAAACATATAGCATAACGTATGGAGAAAGCATGTTTTGCACGACTGTAAAGAGAAAAATTGGATTAAAAAAGGTTTTCCTTTCCAAATGAAGAAGGTGGCCCACAGTTGGTTTTGGGAGGTCTGCTGAGCAAGGCATAGTGACAACAAAGATCTTAAAATCATTCTAAATCCCACCCTAACCGCCATCTCGACACATATTTGCAGCACCGAAACACCATAGAATGTACACCACCTGAAGACCCACCTGCCTACACTACATTTCCCTAAACACTACCACACTAACCCTCCACAGATATGTCAACAGAGCTGTCCACACACTCCTTTACCAGTTCTTTCACACACACAACAGACAAACACCATTTAAGTTCTCATCCTGCATTGTGCAATCAGCACTGCTCAAGACAACTCTAAAAATATCTGAAATGAACACCCTACTTGAGCCCTACTCTTTCACATCTGAACACAACATTGAAACCGAGCAAAGCAACCTTGCCTTCTCCCACAGATCTTATGTTTGTCCACTAGCACTGCTCTTGAAGATCCTGAAATGCTAAAAAAACATGAAAATGGTTGAAGTTGTGCTGTACAAGACTTAATAACCTAGCGTAAACGAACGTAACTCATCCTCATGTGTGGTTGGCAGAAAAAGGGAGGACCTCCATGTTGGTTCTGCTGCAGTTAGTCTGTGACGCTAGGATCCTTGGCGTACTGATGGGCTACTGAGAGTATATATCTGCCGGTCCAATCAGCTACAATGGCCCAATTCTAAGCAACGTCCCCTGGGCTCACAGACCGAGGATCACTAGGGATCAGGATACCGTTTTGTCCATACAACAATTACCTCTGCCAAACGGTAGGGTTATTTTTTGAATACTTTGAAGGCCTCCAATGTTTGCAGTTAATGCACAATGAGCTGAACATTTTTCACCAGAATCACACACTTTGTTTAAACAGGGAAGCCAGTATTTGTACCCACTCTGCACATCTTAGTTATCTGACCACATAACTTCCAAACTCTAGTCATATTAATTATAATTGTTGTTTTATAACACGCTTAGTACTGTATTTGGACCTGTGTTGCTCTGCGTTGTTTTGCTTCCAAGGCACACACGTTACTCCCGAGCTATCCTCCCGGCCCAAATACAAATTTGTTTAAGCTTTCAATAACGATACAGTCCAATCGAATTTACTTACACAGTACAGAACGCACAGAATCTAAATACACGTTTCTTTGCATGCTAAACTAGCAGAGCTCATGTGCATTCTGGCTCTGGGTATTCTGGACCCAATGGTAACCGGGCAGGCACCTACATTCTTTCCACACATCCTGTCGAGAGTCTGAAACCGGACGCTTTAGGACCGCTGGGAAGCTGCACTGGCTCAAAAGGAGCTCCTTTTACCCTTACCTGCAAGTGCTGACTTATCGATTACTTCACTAAAACCTGACTTCTTGCCATGAATACTTATTATTATAGGGTTTCATATGTTCCACTCCTAAAATGTCTGCCAGTAACCATGACTCACTTTGTCTTGCCACCCGGCACAGAATTTTAGGTAATTGCAGCTGTGTGGTGGGTTTTGGTTGGAATTGCCTGAAGTATTTATGCATAAGAAAAACGCTGCTGCTAACCATGAAATGTGTGACAGAAGTAATTGCCAGCACAGGCCAGACACCACTTATCATCTGCGTCCTGAACCCCCTAGGACAGCTCTGTAGGTTAGCAGGTTCCCTGCCAGAAACAAACCAGAATTTCTGGGAGGGGGTCAGGGTGGGGCTAAATCCCCACTAGCGCAATAGAAGATGCGTGTCTGCTAGTAACTCTGCTGGTTAGGGCTGATGAGAGTTGTAGTTCCAGACATCTGGCGAGCCAAAAGGTGCAGATTGAAGGCACTGACCTCATACATGTGTCCCAATAATTACACACCCAGTCAGGGAATAAGGCAAAGAGATAGGTTGCAAGGAAAAAAATGATATAATATCAATATTCTAGCAAAGATCTATACTGTCTGAGAGCGCTCTGTCAAAAATTACACGGGCAGCACATTTAAAAGGCGCTCTGCATCATCAGTGACATCATGTTTCGGGCACAAATCGACATGGCTGATTGGTGGGTGATATATACAGGGGCCTGTTCCAGGAGATAATTGGACGCTACTTCCCCTTCGACCTTGGTGCACGTGGGTCAGCTGGGCTCAACTTCGCGGTGAAGGTCTGGTCATTCAGGCAATACATTTCTAACTAATCTAAGCTAAACAGGAACCGGTTATTCATGAGCAATGGCAGAAACCTCAACATCATATGAAAGGGGTACTTTGAGAAAGGAGAATAATATATAGACATGCCGACCTCCACATTCTGGGCTTTGTGTCATTGATGCTGCAGTTCCCGCACCCAGGATTATCTCACGGATGGGTTGATCTACTGTCTGCCTTCCCTGGTGCCTCATGATACGAACAGATGTGTGTTGCTGCACAGGATTGGGTCTGTGGTGGGTATTCTGAAATGGTCAAGGCGCAGAGGGTTAGATGTTTATCAGCATGAAAAAAATTGGGGGCGGGTGGCCGGGACTGGTGGGCTTTGACCTGGCGGGTGGGTGTCGAGGGAGCACAGGCAGTTTAGTGGAGATGGATGGGTGCTTGTGCTGGGCATGTTTCTGTCCCACGCTCTTTGCAGAGCGCATTCTTTGAAAAACGATACTAGGTATTTGCAACATTGAGAGGACAGGGAACGCATGGACTTCCGTGAGAACAAGGCTCGTGCGGAGCTGGCCTAGTGTGTTGGAGACTTGGCCCTTCTGTTGTGATACACTGGGGATGCGAGCGCTACGGCCTCACAGAGTGGTGGTTTTTGGGCCTAGTAAAAAATGGCATCTGGCCTAATACAAAATAGTGTATTCGGGTTGAGACATGTTATAGGGCGCTTAGGCACACCGTGGAGGAGGGGGCTCTTCCCCCCACTTAGCTTCAATGGGGTTTATATACCTTGGTTGCGACTAGTATTGTGGGGGAAGACTATTTCCTTCCCAACAAGACCTCTGAGTGATGGTTCAGTTGGAAGCTCATGCTTCCATGTCACCATGACAGTTCCACTGAATTCTGGGACCATGAGTATAAAAAATGAGACTCCGAACACCCAGCGGTATCCGTGTGTGCCCGAAGTCGTGCTTTGTGAGCCTTACAGAAATGGCCAGTGCTCCTTGTAGTAGTGAAGTGATCTTTACAATTTTGCATATATTTAGGAACATACAAATCTTGAAGCACCAAAATGATGTGCTTGTCTTGGATCCTGAGGTTTTGTGGGCCATGTTTGCATATCTGTATAGTTCAGACCTAAGGAACAATATCCAAGTAAACCGCCAGAAATCGAGCCCGAACCTGGACGCTCCTTTCATCGTGTCTGTGCGTGAGACGCATGCTGTGCACCATGGGAAGAAGTCTTTCAGACAGAAGATATAATGTCGAGCGACTAAGTCATGGTCATGCAAGCTAGGCGTGAACTCAGAAGGCAGGCTTTCAACTGTAGGTTGGGTTGGGAATGTGCCATTATGATATGAATTTATTTAGTTTCATGTTTGTGGTTTCCAAGTGGAGGTATATTATTTTATATGTGATATGCAGATCTTTTGGTATTTTGTGAATCATTTTCATCACACTGTAAATCAAGTGAGTAAACGGACTCTGCTATAATATTCTGTGCCAATGATCCCAATAAACTAACTTCTGAAAGAGAAACTAGGGTCTATTCAAACTGTATGCGGTTCTGTCGCTCCTCTGTCACCATGCAAGAATCGTGGGGAGACTTCTTTCTCGAGGCAACATGGGGTGAGATCAGGCCTCTAACATCTGCAAACGAGAGTGTGAGAACTGAACATGGTATCTCCCAAGCAGCCCTGCTGGGGGTGTGGGTGCTAGAGCAGGCTGCACAGTGTCGGTATGCAGAGTGCATGGCTTAGTAGCCTGCAACGTGACCATATCGGGGGCAATAAATAACCTCGCAAGTGTTGACTTGCAGCCTGTATCTGTTAACTCGCCATATGCTCCGTTAAACGGACCCACAAAGACCTAAATAATGCTTCATACATGTCATGAAGATTTTTGTAATACCTTACCGATTTAGGTAAACACGCTGCAGAGCATCGAGTATGCACGTGGACACTATTTCAGACACTGCTTCGTGGCAGTAAACCGGGCAGCCCCTTTCTGCAATGGAAGCAGCTGGTCAGAAAGCCATGCTGGCACTATTTAGGCGAGGGATGGATTAGACACTCCCCATGCCGAGCTATGTTGTACTTTAGCGTTTGCCCGCAGCAAAGACGAGCGGGAATGACTGTGCCTTGCGTGCCCGCCACGAAAGCAATGCAAGGTGCGTGGCACACTGACTGACTGGCTCGGAGAGCGCCCAGCACTACACCGTGACTGACGCGTGCGCTTTCACACCTCGCTATTGTCACTGATCGGCTGCAGTGCACCCGAAAGAGGGGCCTGCCAGGCACGGCAGCGAGGGCCACTGCTGAGTGAAAGGCCCTGGACGTAGAACCTGACTGGACATGGGGCAGGATGACGGCAGTGAAGCAGTAGAGCTTCCATTCAGCAGCCGCCTGAGGCCTTCACCTGTTCCATTCCTACTGCGTCATGAGCTGTGAGGTGCTGGAGGCCCATTGTAAAATCCCGAGGCTGCGCCACTGTGGCTTCCCCTGCCAGCTAGAGTGGGCAAGCCTAGAAAGAGTAAGCGATACACCTAGAGCACGGGTACTAGGTCGTGAATGGTGACTTTGTGGAGTTTGGCTGGAGAACCTGCAAAAATGAGGGCTTTGATGGCAATTAGCCAGGCGCAATTTACAACCAGCTCCTAGAGGCTTTTTATAGGCGCCCTTGTACTTCGTGTTTTCAGATTATCACGGAAATTAAGAGGGAGCTGTTTTAACCGTTGTATCGTCACTGTTGATAACGTGTTTGTAAAGGGTTGTGACCTTTTATGGTTGGTCTTTTTTTTGCATTGTCTGCTATCTGATTTCACTGTGGCAACTAAAGCAGACGACGTTTTTTTTGTTGGTCAAACTCAAGTTTGTTTACCAGGTCCAATCCCTACCCTGTGCCGCCTCCACTTGACACTTGACCCCTGGGTGTATCCCTCAATTGGAGGCGTTTACTGTAGCCCATTGAGAATAAAAGCGCCTAGACTGCAAAGGAGCAGTCACACTCTGCTCTCTCTTAAAGCAATCTAAGTTCTGGGAGAAGGGGTGATGCTGCCAGTCTACATCAGGTTGAACATCTACAAGACCAGAAAAGTTCTTCTGCCTCCTCTGTAATGGGATCATGTTTGCTGGCAGCTGAAGGAGGACAGGGCAGGGCAGGGCAGGGTTAGGTGTAAGCCTACCGCCCAGGAAGCAGGGATGGCTATTTAGTCCGCAGGCTCTTTGAACGGGGCATCAGTGGTGTAGAAGCCACACATCCTCTTGACGCCATACCAGAGGAGAAGATGTGGCGCCTTGCATCATTGTGCTGACTCTGACCATACCTACAAATTCAGGCCATCAGGCTTCCTAATAGCAGAGCACTCCGGGGACTGGCCGCGTGAGGCTACATACTTTAACTTTTGTCTTTCTTGGAGTGTGTTGCGCCCACTTTTTTTAGTACATTTTATATTATATCTTTTTTTTTTGTATTTGGTTAAATGAAAATCTTTTACAAAACTTCTATTTCCATTTCAATTTAAAACAACCAAGTAATAAAAATGAGGAAAGAAAGACATTTTTCCAAAATACAGACTTCCTTTTCTAGGCACTTGGCATAGCTATCCAGCGCTATGCCTAAGCAGCAGAATAAAATAGTGACATCTTTATGATTTGTATTTTGTTCAAGAATCACATAAAAATAAAATGATAGAAAACGAGCCTGAAGAATACATTGACTGATGTAGATACAGATGTGTTAGTCTTTCATACTGCTATTCCACCGTCAACATTTTTACTGAGGATACAATTTTTCTAGGAAGCCTTTAGGATCTTCTTGGTCATCACAATGTCAAATTTCTCGAGGACTTTTACCACCGCTATTGTTAAGGAGCTTCAATGACTGGAAATTAATCTGTTCCAAAACAAATCTGCTATGTGGTCCTCCTCACCGACTCCGAATCTTGAGAAGAATAAGAGTCTCACAGGCCAAGTCCCTTCACAGTCCAACAATAGATGTTTCAACGACTGGTTGCAAGGTATTTTACAGATATTGCATAAAGCAATTGCCTCCTCTCCTTTTCCCCTAACTGAGAGCATCTCGCCTGTATGTGCCATATTAAGCCTTATTCTGAGGAAGTTCATTCTGATCCTCCAATCTGGAAATTTCAGAAGATATTGGGCCAGAGCTCCTTGTTTTTTTTCAGCTTTTAGGAAGAGATTTTCAGGGGTGTGGGTTCGCATCTTATCGATCGTCATTATCCAGTCTGTTTCTTCTAAAAGCTTTTTTGCCTTTAAAGGATTGAAAATCAGCGTCTCCAAATCAGTTCTGCTTTTTCCTGGCCTTTCAATGTTCTTTCTTCCAAGTTTGAAAGTATTTTCGATTTTTTTTGCTTCCAGATGGGCTTTGATATCAAAATATAGGGTGTCCTTCTGAGCAATAATTATTAGTCTGAAAAGGGAGATTAGTTTCCATTCAGCCTGAGCTTTAAGTGACCTTCGACTGAATTCGAATCTGAGAGAGGATATTGGCAGGCTCAATGGTAGACACAGTACTTTCTTCCAGACTAGCCCCTCCAGCCTTTGCAAATCTACGTTCCATAAACATGTGTTTGTTTCTAAGCCATAAAGGATCACTGGGACCGCTTTGGCAATGTAGAATTTAAGTAATGGCATGAATGAGAATTTACAGAATTGTAATGAGATCTTTTTCATTTGGGGAACTAGCTTTGAGATCTTTAACTGCATATTCCGCTCTACCTTCCCCTGTGATGGAGCAGCATAGACCTTGTAACCCAGACAGGTTAGATCGTCTACTCTTAGGATACTCTGTCCCCCAAGCTTCCAGTCTGGATATTTGATCTTCTTGAGTGGGTGCTTGAAGACTAAAATCCTAGATTTCTTTGGATTGATGGCTAGATCGCTTTCCTTTGCCTAGATGTCCAATCTGACAAGAAGTCGCTGCAGGCCTATCAGGGTCTTATCCAGCAGGACTACGTCCTAAGCATAAGCCAGCCAATGGATCTTACACCCATCGATTATGGGACTGGCAAGAGCCGATTCTTCCAATGGCTCTCCCATGTCAGCAAGGTAAAAATGAAAGAATAAGAGGGCACCCAAACAGCCCTGATGTACTCCTCTTTCTACCTTTATTGGGTCTGACAGATGTCCTTCGTCATCTAGCCAGACTCTGATGGTAGTATCCTAATGCAGTTCTACCAGCATGGACAAGAGTCCTTCCAGCATACTCCATTTCTTCAGTTTTGCCCATAAGCGCGTTCTGTCCACATGGTCGAACGCCTTTGAAAAATCTACCCAGGCACCATATAACTGTTGTTCCCCTTTGACGGTTGTCTTTTCGCTTAGGATGTATAATATTAGTCCATTTAATGCTGTTGAGTTAACGCCTCTGAAACCTGTTTGATGTTTTGAGAGTATTTTTTTTTCTTTACCCAGATCTGTAACTCCTCCAATAAGATCTTCATGAAGAGTTTACTCTCAATATCTAGGAGGGCGATGGGCCGATAGTTTGTGGGTTCCAGCTAGTCGCCCCCCTTAAATAGCGGGATAATACCCGCCGATTTCCACGATACAGGGAAATGTTGACTTTCCAAGATCTCTCTAAATAGCCAAGATAATATTTTGGCCCAAAGTATAGGCTGTTATTTCAGCACTTGGTAGGTTAGGCCATTTGGCCCTGCTGCTTTGGGGTTGGAGGATTTGGCATTCAGATATGTAATAGACTGCTCCCCCAGAGGGAGACCCCAATGGACAGATTTGTCTGGAAAACTTTCAATTTCCACCGGGTTCTTGAAGCTTGCTGACAGATACTCAATCCAGCTATTTTCTGACACCAAATTACATAATGCAGTGTCTGGGTTGCCTTCTAGGCGACGCATCACTGACCAGAATTCACCGGCGTCATTGCTTCCTGCTAATTTCAGCATGCGCTCACCATCTTGCTGAAGTCGCCACATCCTCCTGGCCACCGATCACTACTTATACCTTTGTGAGGCTCTCTTGGACTCTCTTTCATAGACCTCTCTGGTAAGGCATGCTCTTTTCAATTGTCTCAGTTTCTGATTGAGTAACTTTTTCTCCTGTCTGGTCACCTCATCCTATGAGTGTCATTGAGTAACTTTTTCTCCTGTCTGGTCACCTCATCCTATGAGTGTCAATGCACTTGTTTGCTTCCACTACTCCTCCCCCAATACTTGGTGGGCAGATCCCTATACATATGTCATAAATTCGTCAGGCATACAAGAGCCCTGCTGAATATCATCTTGGATTTCTAGCAGTCTTTTATTTAGAATATCCCCTTCTTTTTTATATTTGCACTGGCGCAACCTACCATTCCTCAGTGAGTAGGATTGGGCCTGCTTGGCTCGTTGGTCTGAAGTAATATCTGAGAAGAGTAATTCCAATCTGGAGTTATCACTACCACCCCCTTGATCTATCTTCAGTGTGATGTCTAATGTAAAGAGATCCGCTGTCATAAATATATAATCTATTATCGAAGCGGAGCTCCCTCGCTGCCAGGTTGGGGCTGCTGGAATGTCTCCTGGCAAACTTCCATTCACCATTTTCAGTCCCCATCCTGCTAAAAATTCCACCCACGTTTTTCCAGTGCCTGAGATCATTCGAGACCCGTATTTACCAGGTTTTTTTTCCAACATGGTGCATTGGGCATTAAAGTCCCCTGCTAATAATACTCGGGCACTCCCATTACTGGTTTTAATTTTTTCCAGCAGTATCGACAGAGTATTATCGAAGAGCTGAAGGCTACAACAAGCGGGGTTCCAATAAATATATTCCAAGAACACCTCTAAGCAAGGTTTTGAGTTAATCATAGTTACCTTGCTTGCCGATTTTTGTTTTCGAAGATCACTGTCGAGTCTTTTATTATGGCATTTCTGAATGCCATCAGCAGGTCTCCTGATGGTCTGCCTTTAGCTTTTTGAAGAGCAGGTAGGCAGTGAAAAGTATATTCTTGGATTGTGATTGGATTTACCAGCTTTGTCTCTTGAAGAAGAAGAATGTTGGTGATTGGATTTACCAGCTATGTCTCTTGAAGAAGAAGGATGTCTATATTCCGAAATAGATGGTTTTTCATTACCCTAGCAGTGAATGTATTGGAACCCCACGTGTTGCAACTCACCATAGACCGCCCCTTCTGCCTAAAGAGACTGGTTCCCCACCCCCAATTTCAGCAGCACCTGTGTCAAGATCTCTGGAAGCATTGCAAGAGCTTTATCCTGAGTATTACCGGCGCTGTTTCTCTCTTCCACTCGGTTACCCTCTGTTTTACTGCTTTTCCCAGAATATCTACTGGCTTTAGAGGGCCATTTTGGTGCCTGTGACACTATGGGAGCTGTTGGTGGAGGCTTTGTACATGACACTGTAAGACCCTGTCTCTGCAGTTATATTGATGCTCCCACTATTGCTTCTAGAGCTTCTCTCGATGTCAAACCCACTTCAGCTGTGAATTGGGTACTTAGGAAGCGTACAGATTCAATGTTCATGGAGCTCAAAAGAAAGAGATTTGGTATCTCCCTGAAGTATGAGAGAATTACACTTCTGCATAATGATTTATGCTTCCTGTTTTTATCTGAGATGCTGAGCCATAGTTTTGGCATCGCAATGCGGATGTGGCCTCTTCTTTGCTCTTACTTTCCCATTCTAGGTGTTTTAATTCTTGGGGATCTGCTGGCAATCGGGTTTCATTCTCATCCATATCCATTGATTTTGTTCCCCCTCCATTAGATTTTAAGTCGAGCGAGGTACATTTGTTTTGTCCCAATTTGATTCTTCAAACGATGATTTTTTTCCCTGTAATGCAGTCAGGGATTTCAGAAAGATTGGTGCTATTTTCATAGACTTATTCTGTATCTCGGGCTCGTTAAAGTTTTCAATTGGTTTAGTGGTCGCAGCAGTGCATTTTTTCAATAGAAAAACTGGAGCAACCTAACGGTTATATTGCAGTGAGTCCAATGGGGGCAGTGAGTATTCTTCTTATTCTCATCAAATGAAAGCGAGTTAACCACATTTCCTTCTTTTACACCAAGCTGCATGTTCTTGGACGTCCTTTCCCGCTCTTTACAGTCTGTTTGAAGGCCGACACTTATGCTTTTAATCTCAATACCGTCCAAGGGGTCTTCTTGGCGACACTTATTTTTGGTTTTCAAGATGATTTTATTGTTTACTTGTCCCTCTTCCTTTGTACTCATTTCTTTATGTTCCTCCTCCTCAGTGAGTACATCTTTCCTGAGCTCTTCTTCCTCTCTTGTGCTCACTATTGGTGATTTTAGTAAAGATTTCAGGAAGGTATTTGTTTCTGATTTTTTATATTTTCCACTTTTTTGTTTCTTAGTTTTCTTTTCTTCCCTCACTGGATGGAGTGAATCCCTAATTCTTCTCTTCCTCCTTGTTTCTCTCTGCCTTTCTTTTCTTCTTCCCTTTGAGTGTTGCTGATCCATACCCAGCATAGTTTGTTGTGCTATATCCATATTTTGGCTTCTGGTGTTGTTCCTCCTGCTCAGATTCCTCCTCTAAGGCTCCATCCAATGCATTGGCTAATCATCTGAATTCTTCGAGGGTCGATTCTGATAAGGGGGTATCATCAAAGGGATTATTTAACTCCTCTGATGTATCTTCCCCTCTTTTCCCCTTTGAGCTTGCCATCTGATTTTCATTTGGGTTAGCAATTCTTGTAGGAGTATTTTGTTTTCTTCCTCCTCTTTTCTCCTTAAGGCCAATGCTAGTTGAATGGCTGATGTGTCTAATCCTTGTTTGGGTAACCCCAAGCCTATATCCTTCATCCACGGTTCTTGACTTGCGTTGATGTTATTGCAACCCACCAAAGCTGAGTCCAAACTTGCTGTTTCCTTGGTGAGTTCTAAGAGGAACCCTGCTTGTGCCTGGACTTTGGTTTTTTTCGAATACGGAAACCAAGGAATTAAGGACGAAGTTTAATGCCAGGATTGTGGCTTCATTTGAGCATGGCATTCCTTGTTGGACAGAATTAATCTGTGCTTGGATTGGGTATGATGAAGAGCCCAATCCTCTTTCTTCTTCCTGTGTTTCTCCTTCGTCAGTCCCATTGTTCTCTCTTTCCCCTGCCTGACATACTAAAATGCCTTTTGGCGTTGGTCATTGTTGTACTCTCTGGTGAGTAAATGCCTCCTTATTTATCAACTGGTTCTCCATATTGGCTTCATCCTGTTCAGGCCGAATACACGCCATATGCAAGAGATCCTGTTCATCCACACTTTTAGATTTTGTTTTGTAAAAGTGGTCATCAATTTTCTTTTGTATTTTTTTAGTAGTGACTGTATACTCCAGTCCTTGCTTCCAGGATTGAATTATTGGGTGGTTCTCCATGTCTCCTACCCTGGCAGGGGACGGGGTCTGTGGGGGACTTATGTTTGTATGGATTTGAGCCTGGATTTGGATTATGGCCCTCTTCAACCCCTTCGATGGACTCAGCAATACAGACTTCCTGTCTGGTCTGTAGGTCTTGTGGCTCTTTATCCTCTATGTTCTCCTGCTGTTCTGAGTAGGACCTGTCCCATTCTGGGCACCTAAAATCATCCTTTGTTAATGTGCTGCAAAGTTTAATTTTTTTGTCCTTCGATTTTTCTTTTTATTATAATTTTTTTCCCCTTTTGTTCCTTTTTGGTTTATTTTCCGATTTTTGTTTTGATTGTATAGTTCACCTTTTTCTTCCTTTTTACTTCTAATATAAGGATAGCTTAGGTGTTTGTTCCCAGGTTGCCCCCTGGCCACTACCCTTCTTTAATCAGATCCTTTTTTTTTTAAATACCTGCCTTGAGGCTTTTGCTTTAGAAGGTGATCCAGCTTCTGGGGGGAGCACTTATCAGCGAGTCTTTGGTGAGGTTTACGTTAGTGCTATTCAGCTAATGGGCGGGTGAAATAGCTTTCAGTCTTTCACCCCCCTCCCATGGGGGACTTCCCAAAGTACTTGAAGGCAAGTGATGTTGCTTTAGAACACTTAAGTCTCCCCTAGATTTAAATAGGGAACTATAGGAATCGAAGGTGGGGGGGTGGAGACAGGTGGCGCTATCCCGCGGGATCAATTCGGCTACAGTTCAAGAATCCCTGAGCCCGCAGGTCCTACTCTCCTTACCTTCTTTTCTCGTTCCTCCGTTTCGATGAAGAGATAGCTTTGATCTATCTGTAGAGCTGATAAGCTGATGGTTACTAACCGGCTTCCGATGTCCGGACCCTCTTGGAATCTTCCAGGAGCCGGTCGTAAAAATGTATTAAATTATGCTAAACCTCGCTCAACAGAGCGGCACAGCACGCCCAGCACAAACAGCCAGAAACAGCCTCAGTCCTCACCCTTTTCTCCGCAACGGGCTTCTTAGTACATTTTATGTTTTTGGCAGATTCACATAGATGTGACACGCCAGTTTAATGCTCCCTCATTTATACAATCAATTCATGTCAAAGAACAGAATGTGAGATGTTCAAAAATAGAATTTTGTTTAAAAAAATGTATTAGACAACTGGGTCTCCAGTTTTACCCGTTTGCACAGCACAATATAATATGTATGAAAACCAACATCGAATGAAATTTTACGTGTCTATATGAATCTCACTATTATAAGTCCACAAAGGAATCCAACAATCTCCAAATAAATCTGCTGTATTCTAATAAACACTAGACATACCGACATTTCATTTACATGCAGAACGACACTTGTTTGTATTGGCTCGTGTAAGTTTGAATTCACGGTAATGTGTGTGTGAGTTTGTTTTCCATGTTCTGGCACGCGCTTCTTTCCTTGTGTTTAGGACTACACAATATGAATGCACCTCTGTGTGTGCGTTTTGCTAAATATAGATATTTCTTCTCTCTGTATACATATACACATTTTTAAAGGGGCCTGCATATGATGCTTTCATCTTCTTTTTCTTTTTTTTCTTTTTACATTCCTGGGCTGGGTATGTACTAGTCTCCAGTAACAGATATTTATTTGAAAATGATCTACCCTCCCCCACTACCCTTGACTGTGCCTTGAATGAATTACAAGACAAGATAATGCAGAGGGTTTGCACTTCATACAGTTCGTAATGAATAGAATTCATTCTTTCAGCAAACATTTTTCTGCACAAATATCCAGTCTATACAGTGGTTCTCCTCAGTGGCATTAGCTATGACCTGATGTGGCTCTGCACCGATTCAAACCACTGCCTATGTTTGCAACTAACATTTAACTCGACAAAGACAACCCTTTAAAGTGGCAGTAAAAATGTGGTCTGTTTAGAATTATGTTTTTCATTTCAAAGTGAAATGGGCCTGAAAGAAACCACTTCTCACTTTGTACTGGATATTTAAATGAGGAAAGCCATTGCATGACGATCCTAGCCCCTAATTTCAAATTGCACCCCACGTGCATTTCCCCTTTCCCGTTTACCTAGATAAAATTAGGGAATGGGCAGTGGTTTCTCTAAAATGCAACTTCTAATTCTGGGATCATCAGCCATGGACCTCGTCAGGCAGGTGTCATTCTATCAGCAAAACCTTCAATTCAGGTGTCTGTCTTTGAAGTCAATTCGTCTGCGCAAACTGGATATCCTATGGGCTGCTCTTCGTTCTTCCCAAAGGACAAGCTCCAGTATGGTCTGCCATTTGCTTAGAGTCAGTTCTCTTGTTAAGCATTCTTCCAGTTGATTCCCTCCTGTCTCCTCTTCACCCAATATTCCATAATCCAGACTTCTCTCATTCTGTCTCCGTCCTATTTGTAGACTATTCTTATAGGTCATTGCCACATTCGGTTTCTCAGCCACCTGACTAAAATGAGGGAGCGGCTGCTCTTTCTGAAAAGGAGCTAATATAGTTTTTATGCTCTAACATTTGACTCACTAGTGGCACCATGATAAAACATAGATTGTAGATTCTCAACACCAAGGTGAAAAGTTTGATATGTTACATAATGGAATTCTTCTGATGTTTGACAATTGTACACGTTTTTGCCATTTCTGGGCCATTTTCAACATGAACACCTACACATTCAACTTCAGATTCTAAAAGAGCATACATTTATCTACAAACTGCCCAAATATGTGATCAATTGTATTTTTCATTGCAAAGCACTGCTAATTTTCATTTTTACACATGTAGGTGAAACATTTAGTTCATGTAAAAATGCATTAGTTTCTTTGGTGTGCACTTACACAGTTTTACTCAAGAGAGCAGAAATGACACTTAAGGCTAAATATTCTTACTCCATGTTATCACTATTCCCAGTAAAATGTCCTGGTTGTGCATATCATTGGTGATCATTAACCTTAGCTAATCCAAGTCAGTTGGCGGATGCTGTGCATCCTATGTCAGTGACCCCTTCTGCTGTCCTCTTCATAGGCTAATGGATTTGGTTTATGGTTTACTGTAAAATAAAGCAAGTGATATCGCTTTGAAGCAAAGCCTAATGTGATTGCTGTATGCCTGTATACACTTTTCAGTGTTTTCATGCTTTAAGTCTGTCTTGAATTTCGGGGTAGTCTTAAGCCATCTGGCTTAACTATAACCTGTAATTATGTTCTATCCAGTTCCCACTGGCCTTGGATCCCGAACTCTTCAGTATGCCTGCACATGGTAACAGAGCTGAACATGCAGCTTGATTCCCTCTATTCTTTCCAGCTCTTGAGTTTCAAACAACATAGTCTGAATAAATTACTAACATGGCAGAATGAAGGAACCCATTGTATATTCTCATATTGAGTTTAATACACCTTTTCCTGTACTGACATCTTTGCATATGCTATTCACAAGGGAAAGACTCATGACGAAATCAGAGTATATCCTTTGATTAACTGGCATGTGATATTTGCAGTAATATAACTACTATCATTCTGGGCCTTGCCTTCACATGTAGCACGGTTCATTCTTGGAACACTTTAAACCTTACAGTTTTTATCTGCTCAGAGCTGCATCCCAAAGTAATAACATCCTGTGCTTGATATTTTGGGAAGAGGATTTCACACATGGCTGAAAGAAAACATGTCATTGTGTATTGTTATTCTGAAATTTACTTCAACATTCGTTTTCCAGCATTTCGGAGTGCACCACAATTTGACAAGTTTCCCTTTTTAATATGCCCGCAATCAAAAGGCATAAATCCTTAATACGCGCCAAAGTTGGTGCATTTTATTTCTCCTGCTCTTGCTTGGAAGACCTTTCTCATTTTATTCAATTTAGGACTCCTCTTCATTATCTATAAAATATTCTACTCGCTGTAGGGGTTGTATACGTGGCAGATATTGCACCTCAGCTGATAGGCAATTTGCTTAACCTATTGAGAATACAAGTTACTCCTGCCCCTTGGGAGAGGGGGCTAATGAGTAAAATGGGTACGCAAATGTATACGATTCTACTGCCAAGGAGTTTGACTCATCTTCTGAGCCTTCCAATTTCTGGCTTACTCTTTACCCTCTATTCCCCTAGGCAGATATGCTAACAAAGCTCCAAGCATCTCTCCCAGTTCCCAAAAGGTTTGTTTTTAACATGCATGAGATCTTATTGAGTCTTTGTAGATGCTAGTTTATTATACAACTCTGAGGAATTCCATAAATGTTGTGTAATGTATCTATGTTTCAAAACCCTTTTGAATTCAACTGTCTCTTGCATTTATATCTGAACTATTTTTACTAATACATAATTTCATAGAGAGAAGTTTTTGTTGCTACACTATACACCTTATGACAGAATTGGAACCATTTCTTAATTTCCTTTAGTCCCCTGCTTACACTATCGGTTCAGGTGTGTTCTGCGTGGTGGTAAAGTTGTAACAGATCGGGTCCTGTTGGTATTTGAGTCACCAAGAAATTAGTTCTTTGTGGATTTGATCTAGATTTACACGGCTTGTCTTTGGCTGCTGTTTTGACATACCCATTAGTTTTGGCTATTAGATGGCGCTGAATGCGCTGCCTAGAAGTAGACACTATTGCAATGGGAAGTGACGATAGGAGAGAGATGAGATTTGAGGAAGGACACGCAGCCCATGGGTGTTTGTGTATTTGCCGATTCATTGGCGACCCATTGCCAGGCAGGTCTCTGGCAATTCCCACCCAGTACTTGCCTCTCCCATCCCAAAACTTCCCCCTAGGACTTTGTTTGAGCCTAACTCTCAGAGCAGCTTTCTGAAAGGTAATGTGTTGGTGGCAGCTATAAAGCAGTTAAATCGCTTCTGATGCAATAAAACAGTCTTAACCTAGTGAGCTTTCAGCCATTTAATTTATAATTGTGTCCTTGCATCATGTTTGGTTCTTCTAATTCCTATAGATTTGGTATTTGACAGTCCCTGCCATAATATGCTGTGGTATTAGCATCGGTTGCCAGATAGTGCCATTTTATGGCCAGGTAGTACCATGATGGTAGTGTCTGGAAGATGAGGAATCCATGATAAAGCCAAAACTGTTGGCTTTGCCAATGCTTGTTTTTCTCATGTTACTCTGAGATGCTCACATACTTGTAAAATGAGTGTGTGCAGCGCCTGCATAGCTTGCTTTTTCTATTTTTTGGGGAATTGGGGGAATATTTTTTATAAGGGATAATTAGTATTTTTTTCTCCATGTAAACCAGGTGAAAGGTTTGTGAGGTGGCTTCCCTTTCCCAGCATAGTGATCATTGCAGGCCTGACTGTCGCAAAGCCTGCAGTAGAGCTATGGTGGCCTGACTGTCGCAAAGCCTGCAGTAGAGCTAGGGTGGCCTGACTGTCGCAAAGGCTGCAGTAGAGCTAGGGTGGCCTGACTGTCGCAAAGCCTGCAGTAGATCTAGGGTGGCCTGACTGTCGCAAAGCCTGCAGTGGAGCTATGGTGGCCTGACTGTCGCAAAGCCTGCAGTAGAGCTATGGTGGCCTGACTGTCGCAAAGCCTGCAGTAGAGCTAGGGTGGCCTGACTGTCGCAAAGCCTGCAGTAGAGCTAGGGTGGCCTGACTGTCGCAAAGCCTGCAGTACAGCTATAGTGGCCTGACTGTCGCAAAGCCTGCAGTAGAGCTAGGGTGGCCTAACTGTCGCAAAGCCTGCAGTAGAGCTAGGGTGGCCTGACTGTCGCAAAGCCTGCAGTAGAGCTAGGGTGGCCTGACTGTTGCAAAGCCTGCAGTAGAGCTAGGGTGGCCTGACTGTCGCAAAGCCTGCAGTAGAGCTATGGTGGCCTGACTGTCGCAAAGCCTGCAGTAGAGCTAGGGTGGCTACGTGAAGTTCTCAGCCTGCGTTTTAGAAGCTTGCATTTGTGTACGATTTCGGTTGGCCAAATAGTCTGCCCCCCCCCAACTACACAAATGCCATTGTGCGTCTTGGACCTTCCACATTTGAACATTGGAGGTAGGGCGGGTATGCTTATCGGGTCCTGACTCTAGCCAAGGGGAATTGTGTTCAGCTTCTGCTAAGCAAGAAAGGGACTCGATTTGTCTTTACTGGTGTACAGCAATGCCACTGGGAGGCATCAACTGGAAGGAAGGAATGCTCCACAGATGCACACTCGCTGGGACTGCCTGGGGTTGGTTGAGATGTTTAAGATGCTAAAGGAAGTATTGTGGTAGGAAGCATTATGTAATGATGAACAGTGGTGATGTTTTTATCCCCGCCCCAGTCCTGCCCCCTCATGGGACTGCTATTTCAGTCTTGTCAGCAGGTAATGGCTTTTCATTTTTTTTGTACCGATTCGTTGTTTGCTATGGGCAGCCATGTATTGAGACCAACAGACCCATCAGTGAACGCTTGTCGTCATTAACAGGAAGGTGGGTCCCATTTACATATGAAAGCAATATTCCCTGGTGTAGTACTATGCTTTATTTAACATATGTTTATTGGCATTTTATATATAAGAGCATCAAACGCAACAACACAAGTCCACCCCATGCCCTCCCCCGCCCCCGCACCTTCACAGCTTCATCTCCAGACACCCGCCCCCTCCACTGTTCATTTGGGTTGCGGTCGTGCAAGCAGAAGATTTAAGTGCGAGAAGTTCAGTCAATTCCTAGAATGCGTAATCTTTGTGGGCAGTATGATTCTCTGAAGTCGTCATATAAGAAGGATAGGATCATTTCCCACTTAGTCGAGAACTCCGCGTGGTCACCTTGGATTACATAAATTAACCATTTCAAGGTTACAAATTTACAGGCCTTTAGGATTCAGTCCTGTTTCCTTTGATCCCCACTTTTGTGCAATGACCAGGGGCGCTGCTAAATACAATATCGTGAAGGGTTTTTGCTGTAGCTTCCACATTCCGGGTCGTAAAGTCCCAACAAGCATACCCTGCTGTCTCTATTAATCCGATCGTCAAAGATCTTTCTCATATTATTGTCAACCAGAACTCCGATAGCACCGGGCAGTTCCACCACATCTGGGCCCAATCCCCTAACCCCTTATAATCCAGCAACTCTGTGGTGAATTTGTGCTAATTGTATGCAGGCATACAGGAGTGTAGCGCCATTGTGTCATTACTATGTAACACATTTTCCTTGTGTGTATAGCCTATGTGAGTTTAGGGATGTCCCTCCATAGCCTCTCCCAGTCCTCCAACTGTATGATCCCCCCGTCTTCCCTCTGTGGTTACTTCCCATATTTTCATATTTTCATATGCACTGTCTACTATACATTTGTAAATGGCTGAAATTAGATTCCTGTCTCCTGGATTTAGAGAAAAGGTATTTTTCAAACGGCGTTGGGGGTCTAGTGGCCACTCTTTTGTTGGAGGGTTCTGCTAAGCAATGTCTTTACTGAAGATATTACAGCCTGTCCCCTTCCCTGAGCCCTAATTCGGTTTTGCATAGCTGAAATGATTTTATCTCTTGGTCCCTGAACATATCCCCCATCTTCATGCATCCTACCGCTTTCTAACGGGAGAAGGTGCCTTACGCCAATCCTGGGGTAAATTGGGGATTGTGGAACAGGCAGTAAAGGGGGAGGCGAAGAAGGTTATTCCAAGTGATTTCACTAAATTGTTCCAAGTGTTCTCCACTAGTCCGGGTATGGTGCTTCTGTGAATAGTCTGTCTGCCATGCTGAGCCGTAGGTCTTCCTCCAGGGGCACTCCTGGCACTGCCTTGTCCATTTTTGACCAGACTTTCTCTTTAGCCCCAGTTATCCACTCCTGGCTTATCCGCAGTTGGGCAGCCCCATTGTAATATTGGAAATTATTATAGCCCCCTTTTATGTACTGGGATCATTAGTGTTTTCAATGCTACCCGCTGGGCTTTAATATTCCATACAAATGCCTAGAGCCATTTGTTAAGCATTTGGAAGAATGATTGGGGAACCGCCACTGGGAGCGCCTGAAAGTAGTAGAGTATTCTGGGCAGGACCACCATTTTGATGGTGTTGATTCTCCCCAGTCATGAGATAGATGGTGGGTTCCGCTTATGTAGTTGTATTTTGATGGCGTCTAACACTAGATGGTAATTTACCCCTTATAGCCCTGTCAGTGTCTTTGTGGTTTTTGCCCCCCGGTGCCCAGCGGAAAGAAATGCATTGTTTTGCCCGTACCCGGGATTCCTCCTCTACTGACAAATTGAGGATTTCCGATTTAGTAATATTGATATATATTTATTTTTTTAACTCTGCGAGTGAGCCGAATGATTCTCTTTCTCGAATGACTGCCGACACGGAGTTATCATCAGCAAAATTGGGGCCTCCCAAAGGAAACCCCCCCTAATTGCCCCTAGGGATATAATTCTACAGAGGAATGGTTCCAAGTGTATTGCGTAGAGGAGTGGGGATAAAGGTAATCCTTGTTTAGTGCCTCTCCTTAATTGGATTGTCTGGGGAAAGCTGTCCGTTTATCAGAAGCCTGACTGTTGGGTTGTTGTATTTGGCCCAGATGTTCTGTAGAAAGGATGCACCAGACCGCATTAATTTCATAGTGTGAAATAAGAAGGACCATTCAACCTGATCAAACACTTCTTTTCAGCATCTAGTGAGAGGAGTACCGCAGGGATGCCCTTTATGGTACTTTTTTCGACCAAATGACAGACCTTGCGAACGTTATCAACCTTTTGTCTCCGTTTAATGAACGCCGATTGGTCTGGGACTGTCAATTTTGGGAGGATTATTTCCAATCTGTTTGCGAGGATTTTTGTGTAGATTTTGGCATCCATGTTTATTAGGGCGATGGGTGTATATGACCCACACTGGAACGGGTCCTAGACTGGCTTCAGGAAGAGGACCATTTTAGCTTCCTCCATGGTGGCATTATTGTGTCTGGTTTGCCGAAGGAATTATAAAGTTTTGTGAGTCTGTGGGCTTGAAAGGTTTTATAGAACATGGTGGGGTAGCCATCTGCACATGCGGATTTGTTTAACGGAAGGGCTCTTATGGGTATCAGGTAATAATATCGCCATATATATGGTCGCCGTAAATAATATCGCCGCGAAAATGCTGTGGTGATATTATTTAGGTGACCAAATTTATGTGGACAGGGGCAAAAAATTATTTTTAAAAAAAACAAAAAAAAAATGTGTGGGTTGCGGGGGTGTCCCCCGCATGTTCCATGCAATAATGTTGCCACAAAAAACGGCAATTTTTCGGCGATATTTTTGCATGGCGAGATTTTTGTGGCAACATTATTACATGGGACCCTCTTATGGCCCCCAAAACATCCTTGGTGGTGATGTTGGTTTCAAGGCTTTCCTGTTCCATTGGAGGTAATCTTTTGGAGTGGGATAGAGTGTAAGTATGACTTGGAGAGTGTGGTCCATGCAATCGGACGTATATAGGGAGATGTAGAATGCTGTGAATTGTTCGATGATGTCCCACCTTTTGGTCACCCTGTTCCCTTGTGAGGTCTATATCACTAGGATAGTCTGTGATGTTGCTTTATGTTTCAGTTGCCGCGCTAACAGCCTGTCTGCCTTGTTCACTTTTACGTAGTACTTCTGTTGCATATACAGGATCCCTTTTTCTGCCTTTTTGGTTTGGTGTAGTTCTAATTTAACCCTGATGTTCCTATATATCTTACGCAGTTTTACCCCTGAGCCAGTTTCCATCTTTCGCATTACAGCTTGGAGCTCTTATTCCAAGTCTGCCTCTAAACCTTTTGCCTGTCTCTCTCTTATGGCTCTCATAGTTATTAGCTCCTCCCGAAATACTGCTTTGAAGGTGGCCCACAGGCCTTGCAAAGAAGCCTTGAGTGCAAATATATCCCTATTTTTGTCTTCCATTTCATTTAGTAGCACTTTGTCTTTCAGCAGCTCATGGGGGAAGGACCAGGTCCATAGTCCTTTTTCTTTTGCCAGATTTAGAGTGATTGACAATGGAGTATGGTCCAATAGGATTATTGTACTGATGTCTATCTCTCTTATTTTACCTAATAGAGCCGTTGAGGGACATATATAGTCGATTCGGGGGCACGACATGTGAGTAGAAAGTGTAGCCTATTCCTGTCCTCCGGATTGAGGTCCAGGTGTCTTTCAGGGTCAAGTGATGCATTTTAGTAGTGAGGGTGTGCAAGGGGGACACCTGCCCTTGGTAGGTTTTAGAGCTTCTATCCCTTTGCAGATACCATGCTATGTTGAAGTCTCCCATTAATAGGATTACATCTTTCGCAAATGTCTCTAAATTGGTGAGTGTTGCCCTAATAAATCCATCTAGTCCTTTGTTGGGGGCATAGACTGCATAATATCAATAAAAAACAATTACCATGGTTCCGCATTAATATATCTCCTTCATTCAATTACAAAGATGTGCAATGTTTTCTACTACAACGCAGCTCTCTCTCTTCTTTATCACCAGTTCAGCGCTTTTTATACAGAACTGTCTTTCTTCGACCACTGAAAGGTCTC
Source organism: Ambystoma mexicanum (assembly GCF_040938575.1). Lineage (NCBI taxonomy): Eukaryota > Metazoa > Chordata > Amphibia > Caudata > Ambystomatidae > Ambystoma > Ambystoma mexicanum. The sequence goes on along the minus strand of NC_090933.1, from coordinate 1,290,047,622 downwards.
CACTCAATACTTTGACTACCAAAAATTATAAACAAAGAAATGGAAAAAAAGACTTGCAACATATAACCATTCACCATACCATCACACTCATAAGTTGAATCTCTCATTTTCAATTGGTTTCAATTAACATCCTGACTCCAAACAAAACACAACAATCTCTCTGGCTCTGGACAACTCTTGCACATCCTGGAAATTTAAAAATAACTTTTTCCTTCTATCCCTCACCCCTTGCTTTCCACGAAGTGTACTCATGTAAATAAATATCCACCAAAGTTCTCAGAAGCAGTGCCCTTTTAAAGAACCTGCACAACTGGACTGTGGCACCTTAGCTGAGTGAGCAGGCAGCTCTTCAATCAAGTGTGTCTGGCAGGGCAACCCTAGCGAAGGACCTAAAAGCTCACGTCACGGGTCACCAAATGTAGGAATGAGACCCCAAAATCCCATACAAAGAAACATCTCAAACGGAGAGTGAATGCACTTTATCAGAAAAGCAAGTTTAATTGCATGTAAATGGCCGGAAGGGGTTAGTCAGCTTTGTGAAGCTAAAAACTATCAGTTCTTTCCAGTGCTTAACAAACTCCCACCTTTTATACACACTGAAACAATGTACATAATTACACATATTCTATTACAAAGTCAACCCACAACAATTCCACTGGCTAACCCTAATTCGAAGAAATCTAATCCCCTCTACATTCTGTAAACCCATTGGGCACATTTACTAAACACAATCCCCCCTTTACGTGTGGTCTCATTGTAATCGGTCATGACATCCTAAAATATAATTGGTTTATGCTGGTCCGATAGCACAGCGAGTAGATTGCTCGCCTTGACACCTGTGCAGAGCCTGCTGATGCAGGTTCGAATCCCGGCAGGGCCAAACTCAGCCTTTCATCTTTCTGAGGTCGATTAATAATCACCACACACTGTGGGTAAAAATAAGCAGCGCTTCGATGCCTGAAAGTTCGTAGTGCTATATAATATTAACTTAAAACAATTCAACAGTTAACTTGCCCCATTTGTCAGAGAAACTTCAACCCCAGTACGTGATGTGCAAGGCTTTTCATACATACATCAAAAACAAAAGGAGGGAGAGGAATAATAATCATTTCTTTGAATCAGCAGTAAAGTTTTTATAACCCCAAACACGCTAGCGCCTCCATATTATTTCTTACTACATTTCTTCACATCCCCTTATTGCAACTACCATCTCAGATCATATAGCCTGCAGCACACATCCTGCTTATCTTCCTTGGGAGCCCAGAAAACACTGGACAGGCTCTACCTTTGAAAGCACCCCTGCAAGAGTCTTATTAATTAACCCCCCAATTCAACCCACCGTGTAGCAACAAGCCTACATGCTCTCAGGAGGAAGATTGCCCTTTGGTTTACAAACCCAGTCCGGTCATAAAACCCAACCAGATGACCTTTCATTCTGTTCTCACCTTCAGTCCTTTGTGGTGCTATCACCAGCTGCTCAAACGCGGTTTGCTACCTACCCCTTCCATGACCTCGGACATCCAGCTCTCCACATCAAGCCAAAACTATTTCTGCAACCCAAAGACTCTGCAGCTCACGAAAACCCCAACTAAGTTAAAACCGCACTCTACGCTGTCTCCATGTACCCACATGTTTCCCAATGTCCTAAAATGTGTCTGCAATTTAAACCATTGGCTAATCCTCACATGTACACTGTTCAAGATGTATTTCCCTTCAGTGAAGCATGCTTTGAAGTGCTACAAGTTTATTGTATCCATGCTATTAATTATGTTGCTACCTGTTACAAATCTAAAATCTATCCAGAACTACTCACTAAGTAACACTTATTTCAAAATCGTTGAACTACACAAATACACATATTTAGCTTCAACATTGTATCTAATCCAGCTCCATCATGGCCTAGTAAAACTTGCCTAACATAAAACTCTTTCCCGCATTGGGTCCCTGAATGTCCACCCCAACACTCCCACGCACCCTTCCCACGCTTCTCTTCATACTCCCTTCCTTGCCTTTAGTAAAGAATTCTAGTATTTTCATCAAAAATTCAGGTCCGGTTATTTTTGTTTTGTGCATTTCAGCTTCATTATTTTCAGTATTATTTCTTCTGAGTTATTGTTTCTATGTACCCTGATTGTGTCATAATTCTAATTACCAGGGTTCTGTTTCTGTTGTGGTTCCAGGTATAAAAGCAGGATTTTATTATGTGGTTCACTTTTTGTGTAGGAGGAATGTTCAAGCAAGGGCCATGTTCATTGAAGGGTCCCTATTATTTGGGGCAAAGGATGTGTGCGATGGCTCTGTGAAATAATTGAGGTAAGAACGGGGGGGGGGGTGTAACAGGAACAAAATTAGCCCCCCCCTTAAGTAACACAATCCTGCTTTTACTCCACCTAGTGCCGTCAACCAGTACTACATACCCTGCACCTACCTTCACCACCGCGCAGGGATCCATCTATACACTGGCTCCCTTTGGTACAAACCGGGGGTTTCTTACCCACACATGATCACCTATAGACACACACAGAGACCTCTTTTATAGATGTCCTTCACTCGCCTTCTCTTGTCGTGCCTGCACCCTTTCCAAAACTTCTAACATGTCCACCAATGCTGCGACCCTCAATTTAGAACCAGGTTTCCTACCCCTCATGAGTTCAAAAGGAGAAAAACCTGTAGCCACCGATGGTGTGTGCCAATATGCTGACAAGGCTTCTTACAACACCTCAGTCCAGCACAAACCGTTAGCCACCGCTAACAGTATTGCTTCCTTGACAAAACGGTTCATCCTCTCACCAAACCATTAGCAGACGGATTAAATCATGCAGCCTTGTGGTGCCCGATACCCAACTTGCTCATGAACACCTGCATGCAACCTGCCACAAATTGCACCCCGTTATCCGTAACAATGCTGGCCAGCACTCCCTCGCTGTCAAAAACTTTGTTAAGAAATGACACGATCTTCCCCGCCGTGGCCGTTTCCAAAGCTGTTGCTTCCACCCAACGTGAAGTATAATCAACTAACACAACAATGAATCTTAACTCTCCACCCAAAACGTCCATGGGACCTAAATGTCAATTGCAATTTTGACCACACATCCTCCGGGATCTCAACAGGGTACACCGGCTGCTCTCTGAGCACTTTACTTTTGCCACTTACGGCACACGCTGTGCAATCCCTTACAACCATTTCCACCTCCTCATCCATCCCAAGCCACCAGTACGAATCCCTCAACCTTCTCTTCGTTAATGACCTTCCCAAATGCCCTACAAGCACCATATTTACTAATCTGGCCCTCAAACTCTATGGAGGAACTAACCTCTCTCTCCCCTCGCAGCACCCCACGGGCCTTCCAACAACTCATGCCAAACATGCTCGTATCCCTTTCCTATCACTCTGTCTTCACATTTGGATGCCCCGTCCCTCAAACCCTCTCTGATCCTTATCAACTCAGGATCAACATGCACATCCTTACTCTCACTAACCGGGCTTGGGAACCGCGATTAACAATCTGCCATGGCATTTTTAGCTCCTGGAATATATTTGACTCTAAAATTGAATTCCTGTAAATCAGCCCTCCATCTGGCAATTCTAGGAGAAACCGAAGACATCCCCTTTGTCATCAACACAAAAATGAGTGGTTTATGGTCCGTGCGGATTAAATAGGGGATGCCCCAGAGGAACTTCCTAAAATGTTTTGACACCCATAGAGCAGCTAACGTCTCCCTCTCTATGATGACATAACGCTTTTCAGCATCTCTCAACACCCTGGAGGCAAACGCTATGGGTGCAGCATTCTCTGTTCTGCCACTGCTCCAGCATTGCACCCAACCCTACATCGCTGGCATTTAAAGTGACCCCAGTCTTATTACTGGGATTGAATGAACCCGGGGACAGGGCATGGTCCACATCACACTTTAGTTCTACTCTTTGTGGCAACTCTCAGTCCACTCAAAACGAGGCACTTTTCTTTAACAGGGCCTGCATGTTAACTGTTTTTTCTGCAAACAAGGGAATGAACCTTATGTAATATTCGGTCATTCCAAGAACTCATCTAAGCTGCTCCTTGTTCACAGGGGCAGGCGTCTCTCTCATCACGCTCACCAACTCCTCCTTGGTATGTCACACTTGGTACGCCCACATGGCACTTTGACCACTTCACGGTCAAGCCACTTTTCTTCAACACCTGCATCACCTCCATCACCCTGTCGTCATGCTCCTTGCGATCTTTCCCCCACACTAATGTGTCATCCTGAAAATATTCCACACCAGACACACCGCCAAATAGGGTTTGCATGGGCCTCTGAAATACGGCAGATGTCGATGCCCACCCAAAGGACATGCGACAGAAGCGATACGCCCCAAAAGGTGTGACAAAAGACGTCGTGGAACGTGACTCTTTGTGCAGATCTATCTTGTGGTAAGATGGGGATACATATAATTTAGAGAAACATGTTGCTCTTCCCACCAATGCCAGGAGTTCGTTGATATTGGTTAGGGGATGCCGGTCAACCCATATGTTTGCGTTAAGTTCCATCAAATCCACGCACATTCTAAGACTTCCGTCAGGTCTGCACGCCAACACCACTGGTGACAACCATTCAGAACACTCAATTTCCTCCATCACGCCTGCTTCTTGAAAGTTTTGTGAGCTCACTATTCAAACTGTCCTTCGCCATCAAAGGCACCTTCCTTACTTTGTGAGCCTTGGGGACAGCACCTCTCTTCAATACGATTTTGTGTGAAAAGCCATTAAGCCTTCCCAGCTTCTCAGAAAATATAGTGGGGAAAACGTCTTTCAAATACTCGGCCGTTATGATCCCTCTGGTAGTCATTCCATCCCCGGCCTCCACGCACAACAGAGGAATTGGTTTCCTGGGTTGTATCTCTATCTCCAATGCCGCTTGCTCGTCCCAACCCAGGACTGCATCTCCCTTGTTGGCAACAGAGTTTTCCCTTGACTGTGTGCCCCCTGAATTCAATGTTGGCCCATGCGTACCCCAACACCCTTATGGGTACGCAACCATAAGCATATGGATTTATGTCAGAAGGTATTAGGAAGGACACTTCCCTAACGTAACTCTTGACATACTGTTCGGGAGATATCATGGTGTACGTTCACCCTGAATGCACCAGCATTTGCAACTGGACACCATTTACTGTCAGAGTGGCCCATGGCCCTTTCTTCTGTGTACTGCACACACTCAACAACACTCCTTCAAGCAAACTGTCACACGATACTCTGCCATGCACCCCTTCACTGACATAACCCACTATGGGTTTCATTCGGGATCCAGCATCCTCACAGACTGTCTGTTCTCAGTGAATGTCCGGCACATGCGTGCAAAATGCCCCCTTCCCTTGCAACTCCTGCACTCCACACTCGACGCTGGGCAATCTGCACGTTTCTCTTGATGTGAGCATACCTTTGTTGTCTCTAGTGGGTAAAGTCTCTCCTCTGTTAGATCTCTCCTTTCCTTCTCCAACGCCCTTCTTTGCTATCACTGCGTCCACAATGGTACTTTGGTTCTCCCTCTCATTCCTTTAAGTCACTTCTTGCATGCTCATTCGCGACTCCTCAAAGGCCTCGCTTTTTCGATCACCTTCTCAAGTGGTGGATCCCTCTCGATCCACAGTCTCTCCCTCACCTTGGCCTTGCTTGTTTTCATCATCACCTGGTCTCTTATGTACTCTTCCAAGACGCCAGTGAACTTGCATGTGGAGATGAGTGCACGCAAGGCTGTTATGTACACATCTATCCCCTCACCTACTTCTTACGCTCTCGAAAATAAATGCTACCTCTCTAGTACCACATGTGGCCTTTTCCCAAAACGCCCCTCACAAGTTTCTTGAGTGCTATCTCATAACCGCTCACTACGCTCTGTCCATCGTCAGCACCCGGAACTCGCACCTCTTCTCCTGGGAGGTGTCTAACAATGCATAGTCCCTTCGTTCCCAGGTAATTCAACAGTGCCGCTTCCCTTTCGTCGTCATTGTACCAGGCACCTCCTGCCACCCTTAAGTACACTTTGAAAGTGTACTATGCAGAGGTCGCATGCTATGGGCGGTTCACCGGGTTGGACATAAACGCGGTTGCGGGACGGGCGTTGCTGCATTTTGGTTATTTGTGGGGAGTGATCCCTTTTTGCACAGTCCAATGTGCTTCCTCCTTGCAGCTCCTCACAACCCGCTGCTTGGCTTTAATGGTGTAATGGATGACCCAAAGTCTGCTACCCTGCCCTTCCGTTAGCTTTTGTTTGTTTTGCCGCTTGTGGTTGTGTCTGCATAGGTGTGTTTGCCTTGTTTCACTTTGCCATCACTATGAGGTACCAAGCAGGAGGTATGCACAGCTTATGTGGCTAGCCGTTGGTGCACTGTACAATGACCCCGATATGTGCACAGCTGCAGCGCTGAAACCAACTCCTGTTGGTTTCCTTGGCAACCCACCGTGTGTGCGCGCACGCAGAAAGGGCCTTTCCTCTAGCCCTTATTTCAACACTGCTGTGCTTCCTTCGCTTGGGAAAGAGGGACACCTGCGCACACCCACCTTGCTTGTAGTGCGATGCAGATCCTTGCACCCTTCTCCTCTCCTGTTCCGGATGGAGAGCTGGTATGCAGGTGGTCAACCACAGCAGGAAACAGGCTGCTGGGCAACCTCCTTGGACTGCTGCTGGGCCCAAAAAGCGAGTTGGCTGTGGCACAAATGGTTCTTCTGCTGGGGTTTGCGGAGAATAACCTTGTCGCCAGTGAAATAATTGAGGTGAGCACGGCAGGGGTAACAAGAACTTTATTGCTGACAAACCCCAGCACCCTTCAGCTCTCTTCCCCATAGCCAACAACTGACAGAATGTGGAACCATCGACATAGGTAAACATGTCCATGGTTCCATTACAACATTCTCACTCTAATTGTGCACGGTTCTGTTTATCACCAATGTTTCAGAGGAAGTCCATCAGTGTTTAGACTTGTGAATTGCTCTGACAGAGAGTCCCTTTCACAGTAAAGCTGTTTTTTATCCCTCTACGTAGTGTTACTGTTAGATACATACACTTGTTTTATAGAAGCTACGTTGCCAGCAGTGGCACTGGACCTAGGATACATAGGTCTCAGTCCTAGTGTCCCCATTTGAAAAGGGTAGATGTCCATGCTGCCCTTTTCTCATGAAAGTCCTTGAAAAGATTGTAGTTCTCCAACTTCAAGAATTTGTGAAAACCAACAATTTGTTTGGTGATTGGAAGTCTGGCTTTAGGCCTCAACAAGGTACTCCAATTTATTTACTTGATGTTCGAGACCAGCTCTGGAACTTGGACAATCCAGACTATTCACTGTTTTAATAACGCATGATTTGTCGGCAGTATTGGCCATTCTGGACCGTCCAGTCCTTCTGTATAGAATGACAGCCGTGACCAGGGTATCGGATTCCACTCTTGTGTTGGTTTGCCTAATTGTTTTCTGGCCACCGCTATTGTTTGAGTTTGGATGGCCTTTCCACAGAATTTATTGAAATAGGCTAGGGGGTTCCAGAAGGCGCTGCAATGTGTTAATCCTTTTCATGATCTACTTGTGGCTTTAATGGTTGGGTATCACTGCTACACAAATCACACTCATTATTTTGTAGGTTTGCAGGCATTTTATCCTGGCACAATGATCTGTCTGAGATGTTCTCTTTCGTTAAAGTGTTGATGCTAAATAACTGGTTCACCTTGAACACTGCTAAATCTGAGCTAGTAACGGTCCATTCTTGCAAACCTCTGCAATTTCCTTCATTCTGTTATTATCCTATGGTCTAAACATTACGTTTTTATTTCGATTCCTGTTCAGATATTTCTACTGAAATGAATGTATTTGTGGGCAGTACTCATTAATATAGCTGTCTATTTAAACAGATACATCCCTACCTGAACACCAATCGTTGGGTAGTATTGTCGTTGGCTAGTATTGTAAGCCCAACTGCCGCCACTAAAATTGATTACCACAAATCTACATTTCTAGGTCAAAAGTTAGGTGTTGAAGAACAATTCTTTTAGGATAACCCTTACTATTCCCTTATGTAACCATGTTTACACCAGCTTTATTGGTTACCAGTTTCTGCTCAAATAAAATTCAAGTAGCCGCCCTGGTGCACAATTGCATCTATGCAAGGCCCCCTCTCTTTTAGCTAATAACCTGAAAATCTCCCCCATACCCCCTCCAATCGCTCAGCCCACTCTGCCTCATCATTGACTCTTATTTGTCCTATATTCTTTGATATGATATGGCTTTTATAACACACTTGTACACATGTGCTTCTAGGTGCGACAAGACAAGGAGGGAGAGACAAAAAAGGAGGACAAAACAACGATCTTACTAGGCCTTGTGATATTCAGATAGCGCAAGTGCAGGGAAAGGGGAGAAGAAGTGCGAAAGGTGGGGGAGGATGGAGAAGTGCGGGACAAAGGAGAAACAAGAGTGCAGCCAACGATTGGCAAGTGCGAGTGCTAGTAAGCGCATCCAGCGGGTGACGAGTAAGTCCAAGAGAGGGGACTGTAGGAGAGCCAAGAGGCAGTGCAGGATTGCAGCTGGACAGGCCGGGATCTGGATCCGAATTCAGAGGGTGACCAGGTGACCAGTGCATGGATCAGGCAGGTGATCAGCAAGGGAGAGGAAGGGAAAAGGCAGAAGCAACGAGAAAGGTCTTGAGTTGCTTCCAGAACTGGAGATGGTTCTGCTCAAGTTTCAGAGAGGAAGGAAGGATGCTCCTGAGGGAGGCCCCAGCCGAAGAAAGAGGCCTGCCCCCAACTCTTTACTTGGAAAATCGACTGACCCTCAGAGAGTTGGAGGTGGAGGAGCAAAGAGCTTGAGAAGGAAGATATTTAGGAAGAGAGAGTTTGAGGTAGTCTGGTCCCAGGCACCAGAAAGCCCTGTTGACAATGCAAAGGGTCTTGAACTTGATCCTTCCCACCACTGGGAGCCAGTGAAGGGACTCAGAGCTGGCGAGATATACTATACCTGGGCTTGAGAGCAAGGACAAATCTTGCAGTCCTGTTCTGGATGAGTTGTAGAGGACGGAGAATAGAGGCAAGAATATTTAGTAAGAGGCTGTTACAGTAGTCCAGCCTAGAGAGGACCAGATCTCTGGAGACGGTGAGCTTCTGGGGGAAAGTGAGGAAGGGAAGAATACCTCTGAGGAGGGGAAGCTGGTAGTTTGACTTCTTAGAGACATCAGAAATGTGAGGAGAGAAGGAGAGTGTGCAGTTGAAGATGTCCCTAAGGTACTTAGCCTCACAGATAGGAGCAGGAAGAGGGCCCAGGGTGGGGGACCAGAGGGCGAGAGGAATGGAGGGAGCTGGTGTTCCGATGAGGAGGATCTCAGTCTTGCTTGCATTAAGGCAGGGATCATTGGCAGCACACCACTCGTAGATTGCAGAAAAACAGGAATGAGAGAAGGAGTAGAGGCGGCTGAGGGGAGCTTGAAGGAGAGCTAAGTGTCATCCGCATAACACTGAAAGTTGAAGCAGAGGGCAGCTGTGTGGTGGGCAAGAGGTGCAAAGTATTGGTTGAACAGCCAGGGAGAAAGATTAGACCCCTGGGGAACACCACAGGTAGAGTAAGAGGTAGAAGAGAGGAAGGGACCCCAGTTGGACCTCTGAGGGTCGGTTAGTGAGAAAGGAGGTCAGCCAGGCCAGTGCCTTATCAGGGATACCCAGGTTATCACGAAGTTGGTTGAGCAGGATGGAATGGTTGACGATATCGAAAGCAGAGGAAAGATCGACGAGAATGAGGACAGAAGGGAGGATATGTCGAGGTTTGAGAGCAGGTCATCGTGAATGTTCAGGAGAGAAGTTTCCATGCTTCTGGCCTCTCTGAAGCCAGACTGATGGTCAAGGAGACAGCCAACAGTTTTAGTGTGAAGGTTATGCTGGGAGTTGGCAAGACAGGAGGGATCAGCGGTTTCTTAAGAAAGGGGCGTACAAGGGAGTGCTTCAGAGGGGAGAGGAAGGTTCCATTGGTGAAAGAGTGATTGTAGAAATCAGCCAAGGCTGGAGCGAGGATGTCAATGTCGTCCTTGATGGTTTTGGAAGAACAGGGATGAACCTGTTTTGATGAGTTTCATAGATCGGACTTTTCTAGAAACGTCATTAGGGGTGAACAAAGGAAAGGAATACAAGGGAGGAGGAGAGGCGGCCGCAGGAGGGTACAGGAAGGGAGGAGGAGGAAGTAGAAGAGGGGAGGGTGGACACAATGTCCTGGATTTTAGTGATAAAATTAGAAGCCAAGGCCGTGCAGAGAGCCTGGGAGGGGACAGGAGAAGTAGAGACTGCAGCAGGATTGGCCAGCTCCTTGCAGATTTTAAGAGTACGGCTGAGTTGTTAGATGCGGCAGAGACGTGGGCTTGGATGTGCACTCTCTTCATAGCAAGGAGAGTCTGTATTGCCTTTGGAGTAGGCGGCAGGCCAGTTTGTCAGAAGGTGTACCTGTTGCCTTCCACTATCTCGCAGCCACCCTACAGTTGTGTTTAAATTGAATGATACTGTAGGTTGGAGCGTCGCCGTTCAGGCCGACAGAATTTGAGGCAAACTTCCCGACTCTTACACCTGAGTCCGATATAAATACTTTAAAAGAACCAAACACGTTTTTATTCCATTTGTATGGTCATTTCTAACAATGTAAATCACGTTTTTTGTTGCACTGTGCTCTTAAGCCCATGACTTTGAGCGCTATATGCTCCGCATTTAAATATCACATAACATGTCAAGGCAATATTTAAAATTCACTATGGTTTTCCCATGAATCTCCATTTACTTGAGCTTTCAAATGTCACCATGTACCACAAAATGTATTTATTTAACTATTATTTATAATAACAGAAGTTTAATGTTATTTAAGTGACCTGTTCATAGTTGGAACCTTTCCAATCAGCAGTGAATAAATAAACTCCAAGCCCTCTCAACATTTGCATGACAGGTTAAGCCGAGCTATCTATGCAAACCTTTTTGGTTTTAACCAGACCTCCCAGTTAAGTTGCATACCTGTCTGTTTTCTTCATTAATATTATGCAAATACTCAAAACAACAATAAAAGGGAGTAACCCATACACATGTGTTGCCCTTTGTTGGCACATGCCTCTGGTCGTGAAAACGACACATCTATGCCCCAGCAGCGCGTGGCATGCAGAGGAGGGGTCTACTATTGTGCTCTCTAAACTCAAGAGGGCCTATGAAGTTCAAAACATCCTTTTCATGTATGGGCATTATTAGGCACAAAAAATACCTCCGTTATTCAAATGTAAATGTCTTCTTCCTTGCCAAAGAATACCCCAATTGGCAATTAGAATCTTTAAGTTGCTCTCTAATTTAATTCTTTCACTCCGGAATTCCAAAAGTAGGTTATAAAATAACAAGGCTTGCAAAATCTACTAGCCCACTCGAATTGGCAAGGAGATTTTATGAAGGGTGGGTATCATGTGTATGGTACTCAGCCTGGCTGGCGAGTATGGGGATGCTTGAAACCTTTATATGACATTTACTGCAAACAAACATTGTTTTCAATAAATGGCAAACCGGTTTCACTGTGCATAACTGGCCTTTGGGTGACAGCATTACACCAAACATGAAGTGTGCTTATGGCGACATGCACCACTTCACAGAAAGCACTGGTAAATATTGTCACCCGTCACCATGGGCCTAGTTCATTTCTGTTAGGTTGAGAATGTAAACTAAGGAGCTCGCTCTGCAGGTCTAGTGGGATTTTAAAGAATTTGCGAGGCCTAAATTACTCTGACTGCAAAATGTTATCTGGAGCCCTGGTTTTAGCTATTTTTTCAAGTTGGAATTATTGTCTGATACACTTTATTGTTATTCTTGTAGTGCTATTTGTTTGTCTTTCTTTTTATGCTTTTCACTCTAAGGGATATTTCTCACATTTCCTTGCACTCATATTTGCAAGGGATGTCCACTGCTTTGCATTTCTCCAGCTGAGCTATAGAATTTCTGTAGCCGCACAAATGTATCCCTTACTTACCAAATTGGGTGATGTGATTATTATGTTGATACTGTTGTATAACACCACACGCAGATTGCACTCAGAGTAAATATAGGTACACACTTGTATTTGTATTTGTTGTGTTTATATAGCGCTTTAATCCAAAGTGCTTTATGTTATAACAACAAGATACATAAACATTTATAACAGTAGAAGCAATTTATAAAACGTTAATCAAACCAATAAAACAGTAAGAAGAGCAAATAATATGTGAGGGTAAGAGGGAAGGAGAGGGAAAGGAGGAGGGAAGCAGAAAGGGCTTTAGGGTGAAGATGCAAGGAGGGTAAGGGGAAAGGGGAGGGCAGGGGGAGATGCATAGGGGAAGATGTGAGGGAAAGGAGAGAGAGAAATGAGAGGAGGTAAAGGTATCAGGGTGGGGATGGAGAAGGAGAGATTTCAGGGAAGTACGGAAGGAGGAGAAGGTAAGTATGGAGTGGATAGAGAGAAGTAGGGAGATCCAGTGCAGGGTGGGGGGGCTAGGAGCTGAAAGGAGCAGAAATGGGAGGAGGCACATGGGAAAGGAGGCACACTTCACAATCATAAGCCACATACACACATCACGTACACTGTGTACACAGGTCACAAACCACATATACCTTGCATACTAATCACATGCAATTTGGACCGGATTCTCAAAGATTTGTTTTAGGGCAAATCGGTAGCTATCCATGGGCATCTCAGAGTATCTATCACCTACTACCTTCTATCTGATCCAGACACCCTAGTTCTCCAGCATGGGGTCTGGCATGGATTCACATGCTCATGAATATTCCCCGTCGTCAGGCTGGGAATCCTCGGTAAAGAAAAAACCAGTATCAGTTTCGTTTCTGATCTGTCTTTCGTAGTAATAACCAATCACTGGTCTCTGCGTCATACTGACCACAGCCAATGACTGCCCTCTACCTAAGCACCGCCTCTGGCAGCCATCTTCAGATTTTTACCGCACGTTCATGTGTTGGGATCCTCGTGCTATTGCTCTCGAGCGTTAGTGCTATTTTTTCGCGCTTTTTACAAAAAACTTCGATTCTTTCGGTCAAAAGAGCCTCAAGCTCCACCGATCCTACACCCGATCAACGGGGACCCGTGTCGGATTCATCTGTGCCCCTCAAGGGTGAAGATTTCGTCGAGCTACACTTCGGAGGACTCCAGAAGCTTCTCAGGCCCTGTCTCGGAGATGGCCCAGGAGAAGGGAAGCTCGACGCCCGGAAAGCTGTTCAGGGTCTGCCCTGGATGCCAGCTGCAGAACGTCTTCAAGGAGGACGAACACTCTTTCTGCCTTTACTGCCTTCATGAGGACAAAACGCACGTGGAGAAGGACTGTGCGTTTTGCGGCAACATGTCGGAACGGACCATGAAGGACCGCCATCAACGTCTCGCCAACTGGCTGGAGGGTAAGAGCCCTTCTGGCGAGAAGAAGAAGAAATCCGAGCGGTCTTCTAAGACCTTTGAGGGCGCCCCGGCGACCGGGGCCCAACATAAGGCCAAGCACCGCGAGTCCGCTGGCACCGGGAGCGCCGAACGGTCGGGCTCTACGGGCGCCAGGCAGGGCGCACCCTCCCCGGCACCATCAACCACGAGCCAACGCTCTGGGTCGGGTAAGAGGAAGGCCGAGCACCCGGCGAAGCTCCTGGAGAGGCCCCGGTCGAGCTCTAAGGCAGAGGAGGAGCGTGGCAGTGCCCCCTCCCTCAAGGATAAGGCGGTGAGCGCACCTAAGGTGGTGAAGGCCTTGATCCATCCGACCAAGCCTTCTATCGAAACGGTCGCGGCGGCCCTGGCTCAGCCTGTGGTGGCTGCACCAGTGGTGGCGACCTCAGGGCCCAGAATCTCCCTGCCTCCTCGGAGGGAGTCTTCCTTTGTGCCCATCGATAGGACCCCCGTGAAACCCTCCGTGGGGAAGAAGAAGGGGGGGCAGGGCGTCGTCGTAGAGTCAGCCTCAACCTCAGAAGAGGAGCTGATCGAGGTCTTAAGCCACGGCCTAGGCGTGGAAGAAGGCCAGCCCGTCGGAATGGACCCCGACGCAGGTGACGACGACATCGTCGAGGATACCGACGGGGCCCCTGCTCGCCCGTCGGATTCCCCTCTGCCAGCGCCGCAAGACAACTCGGCGGCCATTTTGTTGGCCATACAGTCCTTATGCTCCGAGATAAGGACGAGGCTACCGTTACCGACGGAGGAACCTCTCCCGTCGGGGGATCCAGAACCGGGACCTTCTGGTGTTCCCCCTACCAAGAAAAGAAGGATCCATCCACCAGAAGACGGTCCTCGCAGTGCCTCTGTTGGACGACATTTGGGATGAGGGCCTTTCCCTCCTCAAGAACCCTTCCACGACGCCAGCTAGAAGAGACCGGTACGAGAAAAAGTACCGGGTCCCGGACACGGCCCCCCTATGCCTCCGGGCGCAGCCTACCCCGGACTCCGTCGTCTCCGCGGCAGCCAGGAAGAAAGCGGGGGGGGGGGGTGCGGCCTCCACATCGACTTCCCCGCCGGACGGCGAGGGAAAGAAATTGGATACTATGGGGCGTAGAGTCATCTCGTCGGCAGCGACGACGATTAAAGCGGCCAACGCCTTGGCTATCGTGGCCCGCTACGACAGGGAGCTCTGGTACAAGATGGCTCCCCTGCTGGATTTTCTGCCGGACGACAAGAGGGCGGAGGCCCTTGAGATCCTACAGGAAGGTGAGGTGGCCTCGGACCACGCCATCACCGTGGCGACGGACATCGCCGACACTGGATTCCGCCAGCTGGGCAACGGTGTTTGCCTTCGACGTCGTGGATGGCTCAAAGCTACGGACTTCCGGCAGGACGTCCAGACCAGAGTCCTGGACATGCCCTTCGACGGGAACAACCTGTTTGGGAAGACAGTGGACGATTCCCTTCAGGCCATCAAGGCGGATACTGAGACGGCCCGGGCCCTTGGAGTCCTGCAACGACGGACGCCCTTTCGGAGCGGCGGAGGCAAGGGCGCCTCCAAAGGTTCCGGCGGCGGTTTCGCTTCCTACCGTCAAGCGGCCCGCTCGTCGTCGCAAGAGGCCTACAGAGGACGAGGCAAGTCTAGCGGACCCCGCCGTCGTCGCCAAGGAGGTCAAGGCGGCAAGGCCGCGTCCAAGCAGGATTGAACCGGCCGTGGGGTCGGGCCCCCACCGAAGCACCCCGGTGGGAGGCCGGCTGGCGGGCTTCGTCAGCGTGTGGGAGTCCATCTCCACCGACCGTTGGGTGCTGGACGCCCTGGCCCGGGGCCACGCGCTCGAGTTTCAAAGAAGGTGCCCGCGCGTCCCCCCCGTGGCCAGGAAAGAACTTCACGTCCCTCAACTTCTCCTGGAGGTAAAGGCGATGCTCAGAAAGGGCGCCATCGAACTCGTCCCAAAGAGGCTTCGGGGCTCCGGAGTCTACTCGAGATACTTCCTCGTGAAGAAGAAGACGGGAGGATGGCGCCCCATCCTGGACCTGCGACGTCTGAACAAGTTCATCAAGGCGCAGAAGTTCCGGATGGTCACCCTCCAGCACGTCCTGGGTCAGCTGGAGGAAGGAGACTTCCTATCGTCGTTGGATTTGGAGGATGCCTACTTCCACATTCCCATCCTAAAGGGGCACCGCAAATTCCTCAGATTCGTGGTCCAAGGGCGTCATTACCAGTTCAAAGCCCTTCCCTTCGGACTACGGTCGGCACCCAGGGTATTCACCAAGTGCCTTGCACCGGTGGCGGCGCAGCTGCGCCGCGAGGGGATCCACGTCTACCCCTACCTGGACGACTGGCTCATCCGCGCCAAGACGAGGGAGCTCGCCGTGGTCCACACGGCAAGGACCGTCCAACTCCTCACGGACCTGGGATTCTCCGTGAACTACGCCAAATCCCACCTGGTGCCCGCGCAAGTCGCACTGTTTCTGGGAGCGAGGCTCGACACAGTGTCCCTTCTGGCCTCCCCGTCGGAGGAGAGGACCAGGACCATCTTGGGCAAGGTGCAACGGATGTTGGTGGCCGACGCGGCCAAAGTGAGGTCCATCAAGTCCCTCCTCGGGATGATGTCTTCCTGCATCTACCTCATTCCCATGTGCAGGCTCCGGATGCGCCCGTTGCAAGAATTCCTGGATGCGCGCTGGATCCAGACGACGGGCAGCTTCGAGGAAAGGATCAAGCTCGACGAGAGTTTCCGACGAGCGATACGGTGGTGGGGCACCCGCGCGCATCTGACGGCGGGCATGGACTTCCAGACCCCAGCCCACCAGGAGACTGTGACCACGGATGCCTCCCTGGAAGGGTGGGGAGCGCACACCGAAAATCTGCACGCAAGGGGACTCTGGCTCCCGACGGAGAAGTCCCTACATATCAACGTCCTGGAGCTCCGTGCAGTGTTTTGGGCCCTCAGGTCCTTCCTTCCGTCCCTCAAGGGCAAGGTGGTGAGGATCTTCACCGACAACACCACCACCATGTTTTACATCAGGAAACAGGGCGGAACCAGGTGCCCAGCGCTGTCCAAGGAGGCGCAGGACCTGTGGCATTGGGCCGTCGCCCAAGGGATTTTTCTGGTGCCGTTTCATCTGGCAGGGATAAAAAACACCATCGCCGACTCACTCAGCAGGGAGCTGCGCTCGTGCCACGAGTGGGAACTACGGCAGGATCTGGTGGACCGCCTCTTCCGACGGTGGGGCACACCCCAGATCGACCTGTTCGCGACGGCGACGAACACCAAGTGCCGGAGGTTCGCCAGCAGGTTTCCCCAGACGAGGAGCATGGGCGATGCTTTCTCGTTCCCCTGGGAGGGCCTGTTCCTCTACGCGTTCCCTCCCTTGCCTCTGCTAATCCGGCTCGTCAACCAGCTCAAGAGGTCATGGTGCAGGATGATCCTCGTCGCACCTGCGTGGCCGAGGCAGATATGGTTCCCGGACCTTCTGGACTTGTCAGCGTCCTCGCCGATCAAGCTGCCGGCGGACGCGGATCTACTCTCCAGGGAAGGAGGCGCCATCCTCCACCACGACCCGAAGTCGCTGAACTTGCAGGCCTGGCTCCTGCAGCACTAGAGTTTGGAGGATACGACATACCGGCCGATTGCAGAGAGGTTCTTGCAAAGGCCAGGGCGTCCTCGACTCTTAAATGCTACGGACACAAATGGAAGAGGTTCTCTGTCTGGTGCCACGCACAGAAGATTAACCCTCTACGGATTACGGCTCCCCAAGTACTGCCGTACCTGCTGACGCTGGCCAAAGCTGGTCTGGCACATGCGTCCATCAAGATTCATCTTGCTGCGATCTCCCGATACACCAGAACCACGGGCCGGACGTCCTTGTGGTCTCATCGTCTGGTGAAAGAGTTCATGAAGGGACTGTTCAGATCGTTCCCGCCGGTGAAGGCTCCGGCCCCGGCGTGGGAGCTCAACGTGGTGCTGACCAAGCTCATGGGACCTCCGTTCGAGCCTCTGCACTCGGCCCCGTTGAAGTTTCTATCGTGGAAAACAGCTTTTCTTGTGGCCATCACCTCCGCACGACGAGTGGGAGAGATCCAGGCCCTTTCCTGCAAGGCCCCGTACTTGACTTTCCACGACACGAGGGTAGTGCTCAGGACGCACCCCTCCTTCATGCCCAAGGTACCGTCGGACTTCCATCTCAACGAACCCTTGGTGTTACCTGTGTTCTTCCCGTCGCCTTCGTCGCCGGCTGAGAGGACTTTGCACTCGCTGGATGTAGCTAGAGCGCTGAAGTTCTACGTGGACCGCACGAAGGGTTTTCGGAAGACGTCACAACTCTTTGTGAACTTTGGACCTGTCAATCAGGGGAAGGCTCTCTCGAAGGCTTCCATCTCCAGATGGCTCTCCGGCTGTATCATGTGCTGTCACCGGTTGGCAAACCGACCGCTGCCTGGCCGTCCGAGAGCCCATTCCACCAGAGCGATCGCAGCTACCACGGCGTTCCTATCTGGTGTGCCCCTGCTGGACATATGCAGGGCTGCTACGTGGAGGTCGACGCACACCTTCACGAAGTTCTACTGCGTCGACCGGGATTCCAGGGAGGAGTCCAGGGTCGGCCAAGCAGTGCTGCGCAACCTGTTCGCCTGAGGTGAGCCTGGTGAGGAGGTAAGATGCTTAATGTTGAGTTGATGGGATGCTTAATGTTGAGCCTTTGCCACCTCCCGTGGTTGTGCATGTGTGTACTGCTATGTATTCTTTATTCATGAGCATGTGAATCCATGCCAGACCCCATGCTGGAGAAGGAACAAGTTACTTACCTGTAACTGTTGTTCTCCAGCATGGGTCTGGCATGGATTCACATGCGAACCCTCCCGCCTACACCTCTCCGGCTCTTCACTTGGTCATACTGCCACTTCACGTGCTTCCAAATCTGAAGATGGCTGCCAGAGGCGGTGCTTAGGTAGAGGGCAGTCATTGGCTGTGGTCAGTATGACGCAGAGACCAGTGATTGGTTATTACTACGAAAGACAGATCAGAAACGAAACTGATACTGGTTTTTTCTTTACCGAGGATTCCCAGCCTGACGACGGGGAATATTCATGAGCATGTGAATCCATGCCAGACCCATGCTGGAGAACAACAGTTACAGGTAAGTAACTTGTTCCAACTGGAGCAGATCTGGCGATGGCTGGAGACTCTGCGAGATGCCCTTGAGAAAAGCTTTGTGAGTAGCAGCTGGGCAATGATCCAGGCAACCCCAAATGTGCTTACTTTTGAGGAGTAAGATGGCAGAGGTAAATATGTGAGGCTCGCATGCATCTGACTTGCTTGAGTGCAAATCTTTGAGAACCTGGCTCCCTGTGTACAGAACACAGTCACCCGCAGACAATCTAGAAAGGGGGGCACACGGATAACATACACCATGCGTACAGCTCACATCCCACATATAGTGGACAGAGAGATCACATATACAATACACACAGAACACTAAGTTCCACCCATATCCCACAGGCTATCCAGAGATCCCGTACAGACAGAAAATATGCACCAAACTACCGTGCACACTCAAGGATCACATGCAGCGTCCCGTATACAGCTCCCATAAACTGTGCACACCGATAACAAATACGTTTGTTTGTTTATTGAATTTATATAGCGCTTTAAGCCAAAGCGCTTTACAATATAACAGGTACAAAAGTGAGAGAAGCATATTTACAAACATGAACATGTCATTAAAACAATAAGTAGAACTATTTTCAGGGGGGGAGGGCGAGGGAGTCACGGTGTAGAATTTGAGGTAGGGGAAGAGGAAAGGAGGGCAGAGGGAGGGAAGGAGGAGTGATCTGGTGTCCTCATTGCCCTTAAGTAGTATTTGTTACCAAGTTAGAAATACCTTACATATACATGAGCCTGGCGCACAGATCCCACACTGCACACGCAGGTCATACACGCAGGTCACCTATAGAGGGTTGTAGCTTCACGGGGCGACCGAACCCCCAGCTGCCCCCAACCCGCCCGCTTATGATTTTATTTGTACGAAATGTTGTGGGATTAAGGTAGTGTTGTCGGATCCTAAGGTGTGTGCTGGGACCAGAGTGGTCGTGTCTGCTGTCCATCAAAGTGCTATTAGCCTCTCGATCGCTTTTAATTCTGTGGCTTTGCTTGGAAAGGGCTGCTCGTCCCTCTCCAGTAAGCCTTGCAGGTGCGAACTGTGACGGGCCACATGTGAAGGGCAGTCTGTACCAAAGCTCACAGCACCTCTTTAGTTCATTTGCGAAATAAAACCTCAACCAAATACTTCTTAAAAGGTACAAGGCCGCAGTTTCTTTTTCGGCATGCCGGTTTGGAATAATAAGTGCGCCACTTTTATTGACGTTACAAGCAATCCACCGCAGACTAGGCAGAGATCACGCGTGGCCCCAGTAACACATGTGACCATGACCTCCATCCTTTTCCTTGCATCCTGTCACTGGACGGAAGTGCAGAGCACACCACTCGCACCTTGCACGCGGCATAGCTATGCCTCTGGCAGTGTTCTCTAGATGCTATGCAGTGAAGGCCAAATATTGCCACTGCTGCATACACTATCATTTTTCTTTTGCGCTGCCCATTGAATTTTAAGTAATAGGCACATCAAGTTGTCCAACAGCGGGTGTGATCAGCCCATCCTGCCCAGAGCTGCTTTTTCGTTACCTGTAGTTCTGGGATTGTAGCATTGGCATATCGTGTGGGTACCAGAATGCAACTAAATTAGATGTGGACTTGGTGTGAGGGACCATTATAACCAGCATATCGAGTAAGTGCATAGAGGTGGGGAAGGAGCTGTCGTGTGGGCTGTCCGTATCTGTGCAGCCAATGATGTTTCGCAGGTTCAAAGCCATTGGAAAAACTAAACTTCAAGTCCCAGAATGCAAACTGCCCTTTACTGAACAGCCACAGCTCAATGGAAATGTCAGACAAACAGACAAATCCTCTCCTCAAAGTCATCTGGCTGTACAATG
Source organism: Ambystoma mexicanum (assembly GCF_040938575.1). Lineage (NCBI taxonomy): Eukaryota > Metazoa > Chordata > Amphibia > Caudata > Ambystomatidae > Ambystoma > Ambystoma mexicanum. Next base: position 1,290,027,205 of record NC_090933.1, on the reverse strand, counting down.
GCAATTGTGTACCTTGGTGTAAAACTAAAGATGGGATGGGAGTAGATGTTGCCTACTGCCGGAATAAACAGAAAATCCCAGCTTTTCCACTTGAGCAAAGTGTGTTCATCGCTGGTCCTTCGTTTCTTTAGCTGACCCAGTTGATACTATAATGTTTTCAGACGGGTGCAGGATGGTCTGGGGAGGCGCTTGGTGAGTGTTATACAGAATGGTGGATGACAGGGTGTGATTATAACGTAGGGCATTACGATGAAAGCTCCGAAGACGCAGCAGTCCTAGTACAATATTGCTATTGTTTCATTAAGTGGACATGGTAAAGTGCCGGTTCCCAAAGCACTTTACATCCGATCACCTGCTCGTTACACAGACCCATGCAGAAACGCACACACAGATCACACTGTACCGTGCACTCTTCTGCCCTCTCTCCCCGTGTGCGTGCAGTAGGAAAGTTACAGGCCCGCAGTGTCTGAACCTGCCGGGACTCGTGGGTCGGAGGGGGAGCAGACACGCTTCTCCTATCTGGCCCCACCTGGCACTTGCACAGACAGGCCAACCTCAAGATTTTATTACAAATCTCTTGACGTTTGGCTTCAATGAGCACTTGCTCTTGAACTCACCTTAAGGTTCTGATTTTTCAGGAATTTCTCTGGGAGGGGGAGACATTTAAACTGTGTTTTTGTAGAGAAGCAGATGTACACGTCACTCATGGCGTGCACCCCCTCACCTCCGTCATTTGGAAGAGCAGCAAGAAAGCACTGTGCATGACACCTGGTATCGTCCTAATATCGCATTGAAGATATGAACAACGTTATGCGCTCAGACAACCGTATACAATGTACCCTCGAACTGAAGTGGTAGAAGGAAGTCTGCAGACACCACAGGACACAGAAGAACTAGAAGTAAAGTCTGACAGGTGTAAAGTGAAGTCATGAAGAGAAGACAATTGCGCACTGAAATGATATACAAATACTTAAAGAATGAAGATGTGACTGAAGTAACGAAGTGACATACGTGTGGATACAAAGAAATCATATACGCTGAGAAGATAAGTGAGAAGAAATGCAGTAGATGTGTATATGTGTGTATATATATATATATATATATATATATATATATATATATATATATATATATATATATATATATATATATATATATATGCAGAAAAGCCGGGTAGATGAGACACATAGAAGCTTGCTACAGTAGAAAATATAAAACGGGTAAAGCATCCATGATGACCAAGATGGACGTCAGTTTCATATAATACTAAGCTGAAAACCCCAAGGAGAGAAACCAAAGCTGCAGAACTGACAGGCACTGAAATACAGATTCATGCAAGAACAAAGAATATTCGTTTGGCTAAGCATCAAGGATGCCACAGTGAGAAGCAACTGCAAGGTACAAAAGGATTCGAAGAGGATAAGCCATGTACGTAAGACATTTCTCTTATATTAAGCAAAGGAATAAACATCTGCGAGGGCCAAGTATTGGACAATTAAAAATGTAGAAAGCATATGCGAGACAGAGCAACCAAGTCTCCAGATGCCAAGAAGAGTAATAGCACCCAGTATAATAGAACCAAATAGCACTAAATATAAGGACATAATGGACAAATCATGGTCTCCTCACATCTGGTGCAAGGCCAGAAAACAAGGCCTATTCATGAGGCTCCAGACGGAGATAGTCTTCACTCCCTTAAAGGTTTTGGGGAAGAGAACAGCCAGTAAGGTCAACTACTAAGAAGCCTTGCTTTGGGTCTAACTGATGAGAGATGGTAGGCTAATTGGCCAAGTGGGCAGTTGTCTGACGTTGTTCCCCGCACCTGGGTTTTGCTTTGCTTACGTGCTGCTAGCGAGCCGAATGTCCACGCATTAAATGAGAGCACTGTCGCAGATGGCACTAATAATTCACATAGCCTCCCATATAGTTGAAGGGTTTTTATTTTTAAACCACATCAGATTTAATTATTCAATGTTAAGATGTTCAATATTTCTTTATGCATATTGTTCAGTAACTCACCGGTCTGAAGAAGGGGTGGGGTACACTATTGGGCGTCCCGCTCTGGCCTCCTGTGGGCGTCCACCTCCCCAGCCCAGGCGTCACTAAATCCAAGGTTAGTTTGGATAGCCGTTGGTAACTCCTAGCTAGGACTCGCCTCATCTGTCTAACTCCCTCCAGAGCCTCCTAGGGGGGAGTAACATTTACTTTCTTAAAGGCCTACTGTACCAAAACAGATGCTCTATTCCTTGCAGTGTCTTCCCCACTTGCTTCTTCCCCCCTCTCTCCTGCTCCTGGGCTTCTTCTTCCGTTCGTTTCCCCACCATCTGCTCTCCTGTTTTTCTTACTCTCCTCTCTCCCTCTCCCCTTCTCTCTCTCCCTTTCTACCTCTCCTCTTCTGTCCTTCCAGTCCCCCCTCTCTCTGTCATTTTCTCTCTTTCTCCTTTCTCCTACCAGTCTCCTTTCCTTGGACTACACCACTCTCCTCAGCTCTCACTATACCCCTCTTCTCTCTACTAACCGCACCACTCCTCGCACACCCTTCTCTGTAATATGGTGGCCTGATCACTCTCGCAACACCCTTCTTCGAACTATGATCACACACCCTGCACTCCTCTCCTGCACCCTTCTCATTGTACCCTCTTTTACACCCATCTCTACTATCATAACTCTTTCTGCACCCACTGCATATCACTCTACCTACTACCCTCACTCCCCTACTTCTGTTATCCACTGTTCCCTCACTACTACCTTCACTCTCACAATTGTTCTCACTCACCACTTCACTTCCACAAACTGGTAGCACTCTCTCTCACTACCAATAGCTCACCTGCATCAACTCTGCCATGAACTGCTCAGCACTCGACGCCGCTGTCGGTCCTACCTCTGGTCTCTTGGTCCACCTTCTCGCCTCCTGAGCTCACCTGAACACCAGCTACTCAGTCTTCCATTCACTCCCCTTATGTACTGTGCTCTTCCTAGTTCTGACTCTGCCTCACCCCTCCCTTGGTTCCAGCACTGACCTGACTCTGGGGCCAGTCTACATCTTTCTTTTCCCCATGAACTGGGTTACACAAGGGAAAAGCTTTAAAAAAAAAACCTCTAAACCCCTCCCCGTTCTCCAGGCGGGATTTGTTAGCAGTCCCTTATGGTTTACCTGCTGTTTCTCTGGTGTGCTGTGGGTTGGTCTGGAAGTTTACTTTGCTGTTGTGGCGAGTTCTTTGCTTTTCAGGGCGGGTTTGATACTGTTGGGTTGTGGTGACTGCTCGTAGTACAGTTGCAGTGTTTCTCTTTTTGTTTGGTTCCTGTCTGGGTTTTCTTGGTTGCTCCCAGGCACCCCCTGAGAGACGCAGTTCTGAAAAAGAAGAGACACGCTGCCTAGAACCAGTACTGGGCGGTATTGTGCAGAATAGGGTGGTGCCGGGCTTAACCGGCATAGCCAATACTCGAGGGGGGCTTACATTCTGAGCCCACTCCTTTCAGCTCTCCCTCCCCGCCTTTGGGACAGGGCTGCCTCTGGCTTATGTCCAGGTAGCCCCTCCTGTCACTGGTGGACACTGGTCCCAGGTTCCACTGACTGGGTCAAGCCTGTGATCCTGTCACAATGATCTGTTAATTCATACAAACAATTCTTATCACTTTAAGGCTTGAGTTGGGAATGCCTCTTCCGGGCGTTTTCTCCCTGAGGTGTCAGCACATTGTTGCTGTCCTCGGCCCATTTCACCATTCGTTGCTTTTTTGTACCAATGCTCGCTAAGGATTGTGGCATTTCTACATTCTTGAGTTGGACGGCACCACACTGCAGATGCACCTGTTCTTATAAAAAAGGCTGTATATACGTGTGCTTTAACAACCGCCCCTCTACCCCCCCTACATCATAAAATGTTGGGCCAAAACATAGGCTGAAAATTGAAACAATTGACTCTGGAAGCCATTTGTCTTGCAGAGGGAGGGGTTGCCGAGCAGCGAGAGCATTGCTAAGGGTGGAATCGTGTTAAGCAAGTTATAGGCTTGTACAAAAACACAAGGCTAAAATAACACTGTGCACACATCGCCAAACGAACCACCCTGACATACATTGTCATAGTAACTTTTTAAGCAAACAGTATGGTGTAGCTTTATTTACACTGCCCCGAATTGAAACATATATTTAACGGTATTGGCCTACTTGTTCAAAGAAAACATTTGACCTTTTACTTTTGACCGAATTTTTTTGATCGTTTTCTTGGTCGAAATTCGGTCACATTTAATGGAATATATATATGGGGTGGGGTAAGGTAATGGGGGCGGTGGGGCGGGTCTGCCCCACATTTTCGATCAAAAAAGACCCAAGCAATTCGGTAAAATATGTTTGTTTGGGCATTTATATAGCGCAATGAACCCTCGGGTTCGCGCTGCTTATTTCCCATGGTGTGTGGTGCTCATTTATCGACCTCAGAAGGATGAAAGGCTGAGTAGGGCCCTGCCGGGGTTCGAACCTGTGTCAGCAGGCTCTGCACAGATGTCAAAGCAAGCTGTCTACTCGCAGTGCTATCTGACTGGCTTGATAGGAAAAGGTCAAATATTTATGACCCAATTGACAGCAGGTGCACTACTGCAAGTCTAAATAATGTAATCACTTCAGGGTTTACAACGCTACTATGAAGACTGGAAAAAAACACAGTGAAAGAAAATGCATGATGCAATCACCTGCTTGTAGCCAGCTTTATGCACCTCTCCAGTTTCAAATCACGCAGCATTCGTATATCTTCAGAGATCTGCCACAGCCACTCCCCATGCTGCAGTCACTGCTGGGTCTGTGGGCTTGCATTTAAGTGCAGAAAAAGACCCTCTTCTGACCTGGGAAGCAAGTCTCTGTGCACAGGAAACATGGGCTCGTGATTTTCACGGATCCGGGATCTGAGGAGTGATTTTTGCCTGATTCTGGATCCCGGACAATCTGGTCCAATTCCTGCAGTGATAAATACAATTAAAATATTCAAATACTAAACCTTCCTGCCCTTGCTGCCCCTCTCCTGCACCCTCCTGCACAGCCTTACGTCCTCCACCTTTTGTGGATGCAACCGCACCAAACTTCCCCCTGAGCCTGGCCGCCACTCTTATGGCATAACTGCCATCCTCTGCTGGGCCTTACCTAGCCTTACGGCCCTTTATGCTGGCAACCCTTTCTGTCCTTCCTCTGCAGCCTGCAAAAGGGCAACCTACCACACCTGCTTGACCCATGCAAGGTTGCCTACCTGTAATAACTGCCTGCTTATGTCTGAGCATATTGATTTTACTGAATGGTGCTGTGATGATTTTAACTGCTACTGAGAAACTCTATCCCCACGGGTGTTATTTCTGCCCTGGTCATTGAGTCTTTTTTTTGGGGAACCCTCAAACACTTCCTGCAAACGTACCAGGAAAATCCAATATCCCATTTTTGACTTTCTGTCCTCAAATGTGTCTGGCTTTCGAAGGTGATCAATAACTGCTTGTGAAAAAGTTGTCCCTATGCTCCTACAGAATGCCCCATCTCATTGTTAAATCTCCTTTCTAGCACCATCCGTTGCCCCCACCCTAATTTCATACGGCACATCCTTGGCCTCAAGCCCAGGGACAGCATCTCTCCAGCCCTAAAATCCCTCCACTGGCTCCCGGTTGCTGCATGGATCAAATTCAAATCTCTCTGCATTCATAGGGCTGTCTGGGTCCGAGGACCGACCCATCTACATCTTGCTCTCACCAAATGCTTTACTTCCAGATCTTTATGCTCCTCGGCTCCAACTCTCCGCGTGTCAGGTGCTTTTCTAAGCATCGAGCTGGCAGCAGATCTCTCTCCTTGGCTGGCTCCCTCTTCTGGAACAGCCTCCGCCTTCCTCTCCATCTTGAGCCAGATCTCCTCAAATTCCGGAAGCTCCTCAAGACTTTCCTCTTCACCTCCTCCTTGCCCCTCTCACTCCTGTGCTAATACCCCGCAGTCGCTGAGATTGGTGGCTTGAAACCTTGTGTCCTTCTGGGTCCCGGCCTTCCCACCCAATTGCCCCCAGCCTTCCGCCCCATCCCAGCACTTGCTTTTGGGCACCCACCGGCTTGTGTTGACACAGGCCTGCACTTACTATTGACAAATGATCCCTCTGTGCCAAGCGCTCTCTGCCTGGCACTTCCTGTTACACATAAATGACTCCTTGGCGCTTCACTCTGTGGAACCTCTAGCACCTACCCCCTTCCCTGTCCACCTCTCTCTCCCTGCACTGGCACGTTCTGAATGCTCACAAGGCCTAGTAGGACCGCCCCTTTCCTGCTCATCAGTTTATTCTATTTGCCATTGTGCCCATGTTCCCACCCCTTTGCCCTGTGGCCGCTTGGAAACACAATTTCTTGATGTATAAGCGTCTTACAAATGCACAATAAATAAATAAAAAATAAAATAAAAATGCTCTACTCAAAATCCAGGAGCCCATAAACTGGACAATGTAGGGAGCACAGTGACTGCAGAGCTAGGAAGCTGCAGACAGATGGAGATGGCACGGAGATGCGCCAATGAGAAGATGGGCTGTTATGCAGAGAGACACCCAGTGGTAATAATGAACTGTGAAATAGGACTATGGAGGTCTCTGTTTGGCACCCAGAAGCGGAGAGAGCACACGTTCTCATACAGAGGCTCAGGCTTCCCTTGATGAGATGGAACATGAAGGCAATGATGGAAAGGCACTCGGCTCTTTGCTTCCGATGTTTTGTATTCTATCCTGTTAATGATTTATTCCTTCTACATCCCCTGGCACATGGACACCCGGATTCGACCTCGCTTCTTCTCTCGCTGCCCCCCAAGGTTCCATATTCTGCCCTTTACCTGTCCCCCTCTACACCTCGTTACTGGGTCAACTCCCCTCCTCCTTTGGGATCTCCTATCAATTCTTGGTTGATGCCTGCATGCTCCGACTCCGAAGCTATGCTCTTTGCACACATTAATGATGGCCTCTCGGCTTCCCACCACTGGATGGACTTAAAGTGATCTAGCTCCAGGCATCTATTGCCCCCCCCCCCCCCAACCTCCTTCTTTCACCCATCTACTTTCCTCCTGCCATTCCTTCCCATTCCCCTCAGGCACGCAACCTTGGGGTCCTTTGTTTTGTATAGTGATCTCAGCATACATAACTTAAGTGCTATTACTTTTACTGTGGACAGCATACCTGCCCCTTCCTCACGTTCCACTCGACCATAACTCTTGTTCTAACTCTGGCACTGGGTTGACTACAGTGCCTGCCCCCCCTGGGCTTCCCCGTCTACTTATTGTTCCCGCTTGACAAAATACACAACTTTAAAACCCATACCCTCTACTACCTTCTCTGCTCTTCTCCCACGTTGTCTCACTGCCTCCATGCCAGCTGGCTCTCTGAGAAAGCTGGTCATAATCCAATTCCTACTCAGTCTTCAATTCATTGAATGTTCTTGAATTCCTTACCTCACCTCACCTTACACCACTGCCAACTGCTCATTTCAAAAACTTCACCATCATGAATTCTCTCAAATTCTAACTGAAGCATGACGTCATGAGCCGAGAAGGTGAACCTGCACCTAACCAACACATTTCTGCCGCTTCGCACTACCCAGCACCTCATTCCTCGATATACAGCAACCTGTAAATACCCAGTCCCCCTGAAGCTTCCCCTCATGAGCTGAGAGGGTGAACCCTCACTTACCACCACATGCCACCCCCTCCCCGCACGACTCAGCACCCCATTCCTCGATATACAGCAACCTGTAAATACCCAGTCCCCCTGAAGCTTCTCCTCATGAGCTGAGAGGGTGAACCCTCACCTTACCACCACATGCCACCCCCTCCCCCGCACGACTCGGCACCCCATTCCTCGATATACAGCAACCTGTAAATACCCAGTCCCCCTGAAGCTTCTCCTCATGAGCTGAGAGGGTGAACCCTCACCTTACCGCCACATGCCACCCCCTCCCCCGCACGACTCGGCACCCCATTCCTCGATATACAGCAACCTGTAAATACCCAGTCCCCCTGAAGCTTTTCCTCATGAGCTGAGAGGGTGAACCCTCACCTTACCACCACATGCCACCCCCTCCCCCGCACGACTCGGCACCCCATTCCTCGATATACAGCAACCTGTAAATACCCAGTCCCCCTGAAGCTTCTCCTCATAAGCTGAGAGTGTGAACCCTCCTCACCTTACCACCACATGCCACCCCCTCCCCCGCACGACTCAGCACCCCATTCCTCGATATACAGCAACCTGTAAATACCCAGTCCCCCTGAAGCTTCTCCTCATGAGCTGAGAGGGTGAACCCTCATTTTACCACCATATTTCCATCCCTCGCATGATGTTTTACCCTGTTCAACTTTGTGACTGCTTCAGAGCATTAGGCTCCATTTTTGTTGTGCTTCCTTCTCCCGTACCTGGGAGAATACCTGTAGCCATGAGGGTGAAGGGTGACCCTAGGGGTTTGTTTAAGCTGCGTGTATCTGTTTGGCTGATACCTAGATTGTGGGTCCAGTGGGGGACGGATCCACATTGGCGAGGTATGCTTCATGCCCCCCAAGATCTGCATCTGGTATTTTATGTCCTACAAGCACCCCCACCCCTTGAGTCTTTGGAGGACAGGTTGAGTTTTAGGTATTCGGTGTAATTTGAGGCTATTGTCTAAGCACGCCCCTCAGAGGAAATGGGACTATTGCTCTGCTCTCCCTATTGCTTAGCATTTTACCACACGTGCGTTTTTGGGAAGTTATTTCAGAATTCCACATCCATTGGGATTGCGTGCTCTTTCTGTCTCCTTCGCTGTCGGAAGAGGGTGTACAGTTCCTCGTCTTTTGTAGTGCACGTGTAATGTGCCTTCAAGACGGCTGCATGTTTTTTTGGGTTCTTCGGACCACGACCTTAGTTGGCTACTTTGAAGATAGTTTACAGCTCCAATTAAAGCGGCTTATCCCCCATTCAGACGCCTCTTCTCATCTACAAGGAGATGTGCAGCGTCGTGTGCAGAGGTGAAAGGTGTTTGTAGGGCAGCCACGTGGGCTTCTCCAACACTTTCACTTATAAGTTCAGAGTAGGGACACGTTCCAATCCTCTTTCGAGCAGTGGTTTTGTTTACATAAGCTAATCGTTATACTCGAATTTACATTCTTTTCAGTCCCATTCAAAATGACCCCCTGCACTCTCAGGAAGAACAGGTTCTTAATCTGCAATTCCCTTCGCTTTGGTATAGAAAGAGGCATCGATTGGGAGGAAGGATGGACCCTTACAGGACGTGTTGCAGGGGGATGAGTTTTTTAAACAAAAGAAGGCATAGCATACTAAAGATAGAGGAGATGCTGATCAAAGGATAGAACCTGGATTAATGGTGGAGACCGGGTTGACAATACCTTCTTCCCTGAGAGGTTTCATCCCTCAGTGGCTTAGTGGCTCGCCATTGGCTGGATGGCCTCTTTCCTTATGAACACATCAACACAAGTAAAATATGGCCACATCGCATCAAAACCCTTCATAATATCTGGTATGTCTAGTGTCAGCCTCCTCTTCTTTCCTCTATGACTGGTAAGGAAGGCGTGGTATCAACAGTAGACACAGACACCATAGATGCAAGATTCGAAAAACTTTATTTTGTAGTTTACTGGTGTTGTGGGAATTCCTAACTGGCCCTAACTCTAAAAGGGGAGTAGTCTCGACTATTAAATGAACAGCCAAAACGAGTCCTTGTCAGTCCAGTCAAAATAAAAAGGCCTATCCTAAGAAACGCTAATCCTGCCCTCCTTCTCAAAAGACAAATGTGTAAAGGGAATACAAAAAAGGAAAAATAGTGTCTTAAAAATGTCAGAATGGCTTAGGTAACGACTTTCTTTGCCACTTTCAGAAGCACAGGGTCTCGAGAGTTTCTTGAAAAGGATAGCTGGATGGCACAGAGTCTTGTACTCTCTGGCTTGCTGGTATAATTCAACAGTTCAGGCTTGGGCTTCAATCTTTTGACAGTGTAATCAATCCATTAGGTGTCCTCCGCCTTACCACAAATGTACAGTTCTGCTCTTGGCTTTCACTTTGCCACTATTCAACACTGGCTTCCGTGCGTGCCACTATTCAACACTGGCTTCCGTGCGAGCCTGTCTCTCTTTTTACATTCACTTCAGCACAGGCTTCCGTGCGAGCCTGTCTCTCTTTTTACATTCACTTCAGCACAGGCTTCCGTGCGAGCCTGTCTCTTTTTACATTCACTTCAGCACAGGCTTCCGTGCGAGCCTGTCTCTCTTTTTACATTCACTTCAGCACAGGCCTCTCTCCGCCGGGTTCAAGCCTGTCTTTATCTTTGTGGGGGGTTCCCTTCCCCACGTTTTATCCTTATCTCCTTTTTTACTTTTGAAGACTTTCAAAACTACGAGGATTTTACGTAGACCTCTGCATGTCCACTTAACCTCCTTTTGTACAATGTGACAACAATCTTCACAACACCAATGGTCCTTGGTACTTGTAGTTTGACCTTTGCCCTCCTGGCATCTTTCAAAGTTCATATAGATTGCTTTTTTACCTTTGTTTCCTGCTTTCCATAACTCAGATCATATCACAGACTATCAAATGTGTGATTCCGCTTCGAAGGACCTCTTTTACTTTGTTTTACTTTTCTCAGTCATTCAATCATTGTTCTCTTCGTTATGCATCTTATCAGCACACGCGCAACCTTAAAAACCAGGCTTTTGTTTGCCTTCAATAACTCACTGGTCGTGTTAAGTGGGCTTCTATCTCCAATGCTTTTCTCGTAGCGGCCAAGGTCATTAAACAAACGCTTCCTCTGCTCCTCCTCAATTCCGCCGTTCACCCGGTAGAGTAGCGGGCCACCTGGAAGCACTTTGTAGGATTCTCTTTTCTGCTCACTCATTTTTGGTCGTGGAACGCTTACAGCTTCCCGAAAGGATGGAATTTTTGCGTGGCTCTCTCTCGTTCTTCACCGCTGCCGATCAGCCCCTTGGCCTTCCAACTTCCATAGCCTGGTACGCACCAGCCCCGAAAAAGCTGTTCCTTCTCGCATTCAGCCTCACTCAGAGTGTGCATGTGCGCGCCACCTTTTATCCTGACAGGGAGTGTTAACAAGTGGCAGGTGTATGTAATTCGGATTATGTGTCTGACTCTGCCTGATCTAATTAGAGAGACAGACCATTGCAAGTCAGTAGAGGTAATCCTCCTGGCCTAATTCCTCATCTTCATCGACTTAGTGGTGTAAATGTGAAGTGGGGAGGACTTATGGGAGTTGTAGTTCCCCCTAAAATAAGCAGGAATAGGAGTTAGATGGGTTAGGGAAAAAGGGCGATAGCATGTCTCACCTTCAGGTGCTTCAGCCCTGCTCCCCGAAGACCCCCTATCAATGTTCCCTCTTGAGGAAGATCCTGCCACTGCAGAGGTGCAGTTGCAAAACTGAAGAAGTATGACTTAAGTTTTTATTTTCTACCTGGATGAGTTCAATGGTTTCCAAACACACCTCACGTTGCAACTTACCCAAGACAAAGCAGTACTCCTGATCTCGGGTCTTGCAGAGATCACACATCACCTGCACTGAAGTCCATACACCGGCTTCTCGTGGAGCTCAGGTTCACGCTACAGAGACTCTGTCTGACCCACCGTGCCAATTGTTCAGTGAATCCAATATACATTCACAACCATGCCCGCTTTAGTAAGCCTCTGAGGGAACTCGGTCGAGGAATCTAGTGTACTAAGAATGGTCATTGATCAAGTAAGCGGATGCTCTCCGTCATGGGTCCTCGCCTCTGGAACAGCCTTCCACTACCCAGGAGGCTACAGCATGTCTGGGAAGAACCACTTTCAACTTTGATCTTTAGCCAGGCTTTTGCTTAACCTGCCAAGCAATCTTTGCATTGCAGAGGGCAACACATTACTAGAGACATAAAGGAGAGCTTGCAATCGTCTCCCCTGAATTCACCCTAACTTGATGCACTTATTCTCTGACTGGCCTTTATGTCTTTAGCTGCATTTTCCAATTGTTTTGTGTTTGTTTTGGAATACAGTTTCCACTGTTGGGCCATTAATAGCAGCACCCCCACAACTTCTGTTCACCCTTTCTCCTCTCCACCTTCTCAAGACTCTTGGGCCCTAAATGTATTTCTTTTTATTTATATATAGTATCGTACAGTGAAAAAAGCCAACGTTTAATACTAATCAATACATGAATCCTCATGCATTCAATAAATAACAATCAGTACATCACAGTACCCATAAAACAATATGGCAAGAGATTTCATAAAGAAACTAATCAACAGTTCCTATAGTAGACATAAAAACATCAGTACAGTAAATCAACAATTCCTATAGTGGAGCCAAGATCTCTAAAACCAGCAGTACATCACTCCAATATATCAAATATATTTACAATTTTCCTCCACAAAAAAAGAGAAATTGATTACGATGGCCTCATGATTACCCCCCATGAACAAGGTCCACGGTTCATCCTCCAAGTAGTGACACGTTAGTCCAGCTGCTAACATTGCATCCCTGTAACTTCCCCATCGATTCACAGGTGAACAACAGATGGTAAACAGTCTCCAATTTCAATTCCCCACACAACCTGCAGTGCCCATTAGCTCTCGGGATATTAAGTCAAGGACCCATGATATTCCCATCTCCCATAACCATCATGTTAGTTTTTACAATATTCACAATGAGAGAGTTCTTGTCAGAATACATTTTCAAAAGGGACAGGGATAACTGCAGGCCCCCTGGCATCAGTTCCATCAAGACAAGGTCATCCGCGTATCCCATCCACTGTACGGAGGTAGTACCCAACTTAGGGGGAATCGATATGGAATTCTCAATAGCTTCTTCCAAGTCAGATAAATACAAATCAAACAGTATTGGGGCGAGTATACAGCCTTGTTTAAGGCTGTTCAAGGTGGAGATCCATCTGTACGTCGCTCCAAGCAGGACCAAATGAAACCTTGCCTCTAGTGCCCATGTGTCAGAAGACCAGAGGGGATGTTCCAGCTCTGTAGCTTAGCCCAGAGCCTACTCTGGTCAGTAGTATCGAACACGGCACTAAAGTCAATAAAGACGGTACATACTGGTAATTTCCGGATCATCCATGCCTGTTGAACAATAGTTACCAATGCTAAACTATTGTTCACAGTGTTCAAGCCACACCGAAAACCAGTTTTATTTAGAGGAATGATGTTGAGAGCCTCCGCTCATTCCTCTAACTCACTGAGCAGAACTCTGGCAAAGATCTTTGCAGAGACATTCAACATGGCCAAAAGGCGATATGTACGGGGGCATCATGTTCGCCCTTATATACTGGAACCATAATGCTGTCCGCTAGGACAAAGGTATAGATTCTGTAATACTAATGGAGCGAAACCACCAATACAGAGTGTTTGCCCATATTTAGGCTTCCTTTATGATGAGCTAATTACAAATCCCATGGGGGCCGGGGGCCCTCGCACCTTTAGAGGCAGTAATAAAATGATAGATGTCATAGGGACTTTTGGCAAAAACCAATCAGTAACAGGTTCCCCCATTACGAAACCGGATGCTCCCTTTTTCCCCACAAGCCAATTCAACATGGGCTATCCAGGAAGCCTCGCAAACCCCATTGACCATATTCTTATTGTCATCACTACCTATTACAATCCTCCAAAACAGGGCCGCATCGTTCATGAGGGATGAGTGAAGCAGAGCCGGCCAGCGGGAGCACTCCAAAGCCAACCTATGAAGTCTGAGCCACTGTCGATATTTATTATTTACTCTCTTTCACCCGATGAGCATGCAACAGCGGGTTAAGCACCGAGCCAGCCAGTGCTCTCTTTTTTATCCCTAACCTCTTTGTCAAACATATGTCTATGGAAATTCATTAGACCCAACCTCACCCTTTTACCCAGTGTTGGCCTAACCATAGAAGAAGTCTTGATAAGACCCTTACAATCCTCGAAATAAGTCATAATCTCCTTAGTCTTCACACTGGAGGGTTCTCCATCATTAGCAAAAATCGCATCAGAAATGGTTTTTTAATTTACAAAATGCCACCGGGGAAGCCTTTTCAATATTTCCGTCACTCCATGACAGCCGATTTAATGTATTAACATTCCTACGGCCAGTGGTGACTGTACTAGGATAAAGAGACGCGCCACAAGAGGATGATGATCACTCTCGTCGCGGTGATGGATGCATAGGTCAGCAACAAACGAGGTGGAATTAGGAAGGAAAATGTAATCCAAGATACTACCCTTGGGCCCAGTGCGGGCACATTGTGGTGGGTCATTTGAGGGGGATGCCCCCGTTGGCCATGTGAAAACCAGCCGAATACAACATGGTGAGCCGGTATCAAATATGCCATAGCCTGTTCACCAAATCTCTCGAATGTATTCCACTGCACAAAGCACTTTATAAATCGCGAAATAAATAAACAAACAAACACTGGAGATTTCCGTATACAAGCAAGGCATTAATGTTCCATAAAAGGTGGAAGCTATGAGTTCCTGTAGACACGTGCCCCCCCCCCGTGCAGCAAAGTAGCCCATTGTTTGCTTGAGGAGTCATGCGAGCCGTGCCAAAATACACAGAGCACGGGGTAAACACACGTAGAAACTCAGCTGTGCTTTCAATTAGCCCTTCTGCACTCTTTGGAGAGTTTATAGGCCGATGCCCTATCGAACCATTCCTTTTTTTAATCCAAGGTAATGTTTTTCTGTTCTTTTTTTGTTTTACCATTTCATATTAAAGCGTAGCATACGGTAGCAAACATGAAAACCCAGTAAAAAGTACCTAGGAAAGTGGAGACATGTTTGCTAGCCTCTGTCTGAATACATGTCATGGGCGACATGTTCTCTCGCAAGACCTTCCTGCATTGGATGGTCTCCCCCTTTCTGTGGGTAGGGGATGATATGCTGAAGAAGCGAGGTTTGGAAAACTGCATGTACAGTATAGGCTGGATATAGGATCCCTATTCAGGATCCAGCGAGATTCCTTGGGAAATTCAATTTAAATGAGGTTTAGCAAACGTATAATCGCTCAGAGGTGGATCCCGCAATTTCTGAGACGCACTCAGTTATCATTGGCATCCTAGATCCTGAAAGCCTGCTGGGAAAAATCAACAACTTCTATGTTTATAGTTCAATCTCTGATCGATGCACTTGTTGGCGTTGGGATAATATTGCATGATAAAAGTAAGGGTGTATTGGAACAGGGATTTCATTCTGGAGGTTTGAAAGAGGATGTTTTTCTGGAGACAATCAGAGATGGAATTGAGTACTTCATGCAGGATTATTGTGTATACGCACGCACGCCAGTGACTTGTAAGGCAACGAAGACTACATTAGGTTGGAAATAATAAGCTATTTATGCAAATTACAGGATGCGCTTAAGGATCTAAGAAACGTTTCACTGGTTCTGGCAAGGTACAGGATGGCAGATAAGGAATGGGATGGGAGTGTAATTGCTTTAGTCAAAGAAAAGCTGAAGCTCTCCGAGACATCAGAATCGGATAAGTGGATATTTGATCAAAAGCAGGTGTTCTGGGTGATGAGTCAGCAGATGTACCCAGAACATTGAAGGCAGGTGAAAATATGATCTGCGCCTAATGAAGTGTGAAAGGTAGTCAGTAAGAGTGCAGATATGATTCGGACATTGTTGTGTTTATAAAAACTAGCAAGTAAAAGTAAAACCTCTTCAGATGCCAAGCAAAATAAGCGCTTCCTTGATTTAAAGCTCATTTCCCAAGGTTGTCTAACAAGGCGATAGAAGATCTGGATGGCCCAGTACAGGTAGAAGAACTTGGCATTGGCAAATTGTTGCCAGGCACCATCCCGGGGAGTTATTGCTGTAGGTAGTGTTTTACAACACTTTGTAACTTCTTCAATGAGTGCATGGTTGGTTCAGGAGCATTGAACTCTGTGAAAGAAGCAAACCTGGAAAAGGCTGCCTTTGGCATGAGAATTATCAACCCTTATTACTGTTGAACAGGAGCTTGAAAGTCTTGGGAAATGGTGATGCTTTGGAATTGGAATCTGCACTGGGCAAATGGATTTCCTCACTGAAAACAGATTTATGAAGGAGGGCATTCCAGTTGTAAAATGAGGGATTTGATCAATATTGTGGCACACAGTCAAGGAGAATGAGCCCCTTTCCTTCAGCAGTGTAGGGGGGGAACACTGAGAAGATCTGTGACCAATACATTGGAAATTACTTTGGATTTGGTAGGATGTTTGACATAATGTACAAAGGAAATTGTTCTAAAATTCAGAGAAATTTGAGTAAGTTCCAAATATGTCTGCACTCTCTCACCGATGTTCTTCAGCTTCGCATGGAGCCACAAGCGGGGGCCATTTGATCTGCTTGATCTGCGGCAGGAAATAAATGGAGTCCCATGTGGTGCAAAAGAAATAAAGTTCATATTCTTGGCAGAGGATATGCAGGAATGACTTACACCGGGGCATCGTTTTCACAGTAAAAGAGGGTTTTCTCGTTATGGAGCTATATCTGGATCCTCGATCACTTGGACTAAATTGGAGGCCTTTCTGCTGGTGAAAACATGGTTTAGTCAACACTTTGCACAATGGAGTGTTGAATGGATTAGCCAAAGTTGGTTGTCAATTTGAAAAGCCTAGCCTCTAGCATTAACTCGCAGAGCTATTTCACCAGCTTGCCAGATGACTGGGGAACTGGGGAACCCCCCAGGTGAGTAAAGCAAATGCAAGCGAGAATGAATTCGGGACGGGCGTCCTGCCAAGAATCAGAATGTTGGAATTGAATGTTCAGTGGATTGGAGAGGATTTCTAGTACCTGGGAATTGGAGTGGGCAGATGTCATTTTTTCTGAATTGATGAATGTTTCTTGGCCTTGATTCTGCAGCACGTGGAAGAGAAATGTGAGAGGTGGGAAGTGAACTTGTGGGGTAAAATAACCATGTATCCTTTCCAAGCGACTTGGTCTTTTCAGGCTTTACCTTTCCTCCTCCCTTCTCGAGATCTGAAAGGAAAGAAATGAACGTATTAGTGTACTTTGGTAAGAGAGCTGTGGTCCCATGGCTTCTTAGGATGGTGTGCAGGAGGTGAGGGCTTGCACTCCTTGGTTTTAGGAAATGTTAGTGGATTCTTTCTCTTGGTTGAAGAGGGATGTGGTGGAAACCATCACTGCCCAGAGTTCCCCTATGGATAGCGCATGGAAGTGGCAGGTTTTCCTCATCGAGTGACCTGGATGCATCCTTATGGAATATCTCTACAAAGGTATCCGAAGTTCTACTGGAAAAGTTGGAAAAAGGTTGGAATTTTAAGAGATGTTAGGACGATTTAATCACCTTTTGAGGACCAGGAAAGAGAATTAAGATACACAAAATACTGAGCCGTGGTGCTATAAAAATCTGAGGGCACTTCTGGTATTTCTGACAATGATGCTTTCCAATGGTCTAGAAAAACCAAAGGACTTATAAGCATATGCCATTCTTCTTAGATCTCTGCCACCCTTATGAATACGATAATTACCCTACAGAATAACGGTGGGCCAAAAGAAAGACATTTGTTGCCGACTAGTCAGGCAGGCCCTTTATGTGCAGCCCACCGCAAGGTCCCAGGGAAACGGGTCTGTAGAGTTATTTATGAAACCAAGGAGGACTTGAATTTGCTATGCACACATTATTGCAGTACATGATGACTTTGCATCGACTTTGCACGGTTCCATGAATCGGGGTTTGTGTCGGCAGTGCAAAGTCACTTTGAGCCGTGTTGGACCCAATGTGTCTTTGTAGTTTATGGGCCAGTGAATCCGAGCTCTGCTTGCCCTGCATGCTGTGGAGCTGTCTGAAAGGCGACTTCGGGAGGGAATCGGTTATGGGGCGATGTGTCGCGAATTCCTGCCCTGGCCATTATATGTATTCAGCATTGCCAGTTGCACTTGTCAATCACAGTCACAGTGGTTGCGTTGGGGGCTTGTGGTGGGAAAACTAAAAGATGGAATGTATGGAAACCTACGAGAGAGGCCCCATTGGATGAGATCATGGTTAAACGGATTTATTCATTTCTTCTTTTTCTGAATTCACTGCACCCCTCACTCTTTTCTTGCCTCGTCGTTTGTTTTGTCTGTCTCTCTCTCTCTCTCTGATGTGTCTCTGTTGTATAAAGGAATAGCATTATTTGATGAGAAGGCTAGATTTGATGTGCTCATTGTAAACGTGCACCCAATCCCTGCTCCAAATGACTTGTGGGGTTTGACCTATTGCATCCAAAAGACTTGCATGTAACTAATGGATCTTAGCAGCAGTGGCCCTGTGTGAATAAAGGTGCGGTCAAACGGGCACGGTCGAGATGTCCTACCCTGAATGAAAGGGCTAAATACCCATCCAAGAAGGCACGTTGAATATAAATAGCGGTAAAAAAATCAATCGAAATAAAAACCTTCATATAAATAAAATAAGCAAATGCAGGTTCCCAACCCTGTAAAACGGCTCATAGTGACTTGTGCAGGTTTGCTGGTACCCCACGTTCTAATAAGATAACTAAAAAGGTTGCCCGGCCGGCTCCAGAGATCTGTGTGTAAGAAGCAGGCACAAATCCTTCCACCAAAACAGAACTGTGGTCCCACTCACTACCTCCGTGCACCGGCACCCCTCCAGACTGTAACCTGTATTCTTGAGAAGGCATTTTTCATATGG
The DNA here is from genome assembly GCF_040938575.1 of Ambystoma mexicanum. Taxonomy (NCBI): domain Eukaryota; kingdom Metazoa; phylum Chordata; class Amphibia; order Caudata; family Ambystomatidae; genus Ambystoma; species Ambystoma mexicanum. Next base: position 1,290,008,569 of record NC_090933.1, on the reverse strand, counting down.
ATGGCCCATTCCAACATAACCTGCGGTGGCTGTAAGTGGGCTATAGCCCCGGGTCTTTTGGTTGTAGCCCAGCAGGGGCCTGCTTCTGGCCCACTTGGAGCCCCGATTCCTCTTAAGGGGTGGGTAGGACCAGGACTGAGCAAGTGATACCCGCAGACCTTGCACACTCTGGCTGGAGAACATGAGCAGTGAAGCAGAGCCAGGGTGGTGCAGGCTGCTTTGTAGTGAGGGGAGTTTCGTTCACATCTTCAGTCAGTTTTTAAAGAGACCCTAAGATGGCACGACAGTGAGTTTTTATATCTTAAATCAATTGTGTATATTATGCTCACTGCTTGATGTCTCCCATTACAATGCCCTTTAGTAGCCGGTTTAATGAATACACAGTATAATGGCTCTATACTCTATTTATTGTAGGACTTCGTGGCTGTGGCTCGCACGCTGCGGAGACTGGCTAGCCCATTGAGACGGTCTCGTGAGCTCCTGCTGGCGTGGAGGCATTGGTAACTTGGCGCAGGTGGGGCCTGCTGAAGAATAGGGGAGGACGGTGCATACAGGGGAGGGAGGGCGGTGCATACAGGGGAGGGCGGCGCATAGAGGAGAGGGTAAGGAGATTAGGGGAGGATGGTGCATACAGGGGAGGGAGGGCGGCGCATAGAGGAGAGGTAAGGAGATTAGGGGAGGATGGTGCATACAGGAGGGGGAGGGTGGCGCATAGAGGGGAGGGTAAGGAGATTAGGGGACGATGGCGCATACAGGGGAGGGAGGGCGGTGCATACAGGGGAGGGCGGGGCATAGAGGAGAGGGTAAGGAGATTAGGGGAGGATGGTGCATACAGGGGAGGGAGGGCGGTGCATACAGGGGAGGGCGGCGCATAGAGGAGAGGGTAAGGAGATTAGGGGAGGATGGTGCATACAGGGGAGGGAGGGCGGCGCATAGAGGAGAGGTAAGGAGATTAGGGGAGGATGGTGCATACAGGGGAGGGAGGGCGGCGCATAGAGGGGAGGGTAAGGAGATTAGGGGACGATGGCGCATACAGGGGAGGGAGGGCGGTGCATACAGGGGAGGGTGGTGCATACAGGGGAGGTAAGGAGATTAGGGGACGATGGCGCATACAGGGGAGGGAGGGCTGTGCATACAGGGGAGGGTGGTGCATACAGGGGAGGTAAGGAGATTAGGAGAGGATGGTGCATACAGGGGGGGAGGGTGGCGCATAGAGGGGAGGGTAAGGAGATTAGGGGACGATGGCGCATACAGGGGAGGGAGGTGTTACCCGGGGCTCAAGGGGTTAATGCTCATGAGCCCCCTCCGTTGGAAAGGCGGAGTTTTGACTGGGCAAGGGAGTTATGGGGCACGTGCGCAGCAAGCGCTAGTTCCTGCTTGGTTGTAGAGGAATAAAGAAGTTCCTCCTATCTATCCGTGTGTGCGTCCTTCATTGGGCCTAGATCCCTAGGCAACATTTGGCGACGAGGATTTCTCCCGCACACTGGAGTCCTCCTCCTGCAGCAGTCCGCTCGTGGTGAGCAACCCAGCGAACCTCCTCCTCCTGCTCCACCTCCGCACAACACGGCACTCCGCCGGATCCGCCTCGCCGGACCTCCTCCACCGAAGCTCCGCGGAAGCGATCCCGCCCGCGCCTCCATCCTGTACCCTGCCCGTCGACGCCTGGCCGTAGAAGAGGCCTGAATCGGCAAAAGCGGCGGACCCCCTTTGCCGGGCGCCGGGTGCACGTAGGCTCGTCCTAGGCCCGACTACCTCGCCCCACGCGTCGCCTACGCACGTGCGGGCCTCGTCTCCCAGGCGCCATGAGCACCTCCAACCCTGGGTCCAGCCAGGGCTCTCCTCAACTGCCGCGGGTGGCGAAGTCGATACAACTACGTCTGCCCCCGCCATTCATCATGACTCCTCATGCCACCAAAGGCCCCAGGTGGACCGACTGGATGGATGATTTTCGTCATTTCGTGAGAGGATCCGGCGACGGGGACTCCCCCAACATGAGAGACATTTTCCTCAACCTGGTAGGGAGGGAAATCATAAGGGTTGTCAAGGCTATTCCGGCCACAGACCAAGACACGTTTCCCAAGTTGATTGGTGCTTTGGACAAACTGCTGATCATCGAGGTCAACCGGGACTATGAAAGATATTTGTTCAACCAGTGCACCCAACTCCCGCAAGAGACTGTCGACGAATTCATCACACGTCTACGAGTGAAAGGGGCGAACTGCCAATTTGATGCGTTCTCGCTAGAGGAAGCCATTCGGCTGAGGGTGATCGAAGGGTGCCTCTCCCCCGCACTCAAGAAACAGCTACTCAAAAAACCGCTCACCATGCCCGAGGTCAGCGAACTTGCCCGCATCCATGAGAGAGTGGATGCACAGGCCTCAGCCATGGGACACTCCAACAACCCTAAAGCAGACACGGGGGAACTTGTGGCCGCCCTACTGCCCCCCCGTCAAGGCGACAGGGGCCCTCAGCCATACAGACCGCCGACAACCTCTTCGACGTCCACCCCGCGTCTACAAAGACAGTGCTACCGCTGCGGGATGTCCTTCCCCCATTCGGGGTCCTGCCCAGCCCTGTCCCAGCGATGTACCAACTGCGGGAGAGAAGGACACTTTCACTCCGTCTGCAGGGAGGGCGTACCTTTTCCCCCGATGCGACCCCAGGCGGCCCCCAGAATGCTCTTTCGGCCGCAGCCCCTGCAGTACAGTCAGCCAAGACCATACCAACTTGGCCTCGGGCAGAGGCGCTACGTTCGAGCGATGGATGAATACCAAGCGGCAGGATATGCCCCACCGTATGACCAGGCTGAACAGCCTAGACACTTCACGGACGAATATGACAACCCTCCTGCAGACTACAGGCCTGAGACCCTCTACCAAGAAGACCAGGCGATGGCCTACTACGCACCGCAGGACCAATACGACCACGACGAGTTTGTGAACCTTATACTCGATAACAAAGAGGCCAGGGAGGCCCCGCAAATCCCGCTCAAGATGGGGAACTGCCAATTTAATTTTATGATTGACTCCGGGGCCACAGTGAACATCATGGGTGAACAAGACTATGACCGTATACCGTGCCCACCACAGCTTAATCCGTCCCGTTCCAGAATTTTCCAGTGGGGAGCTGCCACCCCGTTACAGACGGTGGGCCAATTCACCCAATGCCTTCTCCTGAATGGGCGGCAAGTGGATGCGACCATTCACGTGATACGGTCTCTCGCCAGGAGTCGATGCCTCCTCAGCTACCACACGGCGTCGCATCTGGGGCTGATCGAGATCCACGTGAATGTGGGAGACGTAATCACCGCCGCAGCGGCCAAACCCAGGCCGGGGAACGCTGTAGGATCGATAGCTTCTCATCAGACTCAATCGCTCGTCTCACAAGAAGACATCGTGGGTGCCTTCCCCAAGCTATGCGAGGGGCTAGGAAAGCTCCGGGGACCCCCCATCAGGCTCCACATCGACCCCGACGGACGACCAGTGCCGCAACATCCCAGAAGGGTTGGTTTCCATCTTCAGGAGACAGTTTCGGAGGCACTCCAGCAACTGCTCCGCGACAGCATCATCGAACCGGCGATGGGGCCGACGCCGTGGGTGTCCCCCCTTGTGGTGGTACCCAAGGAAGGGGGAAAGATCCGGTTGTGTGTGGACATGAGGGTGGCCAACACGGCGATTCAACGGGAGAGACACCCGGGACCATGTATCGAGGACATGATTGTGCTGCTGAACAGTGCCCAAATGTTCTCCAAACTGGACCTAAATCAGGGATACCATCAGTTGGAGCTCCACCCTGATTCCCGGCCCATAACCACGTTTGCGACACACGATGGGCTCTTCAGATACCGGAGACTGAACTTTGGAATCTCATCGGCCGCTGAGATTTTCCAGGAAGCAATACGCCAGATCATCCGACCTATAAAAGGGGCTCTCAACTACAGCGACGACATTCTCGTCTTTTGATCGTCCAAGGAAGCCCATGACAGGGCACTACACGACACTTGCGAAGCCCTTCAGAGAGCCGGCCTCACGCTTAACATCTTGAAGTGCCGGTTCAGTAAAACGAAACTCAAGTTCTTTGGACACATCTTCTCCAAGGATGGCATGATGCCTGACCCCGAGAAGGTCGAGACGATCACCAACCTCGGCGAGCCCCGGCAGGTGGCGGACGTCCGCTCGTTCCTCGGCATGGCAGGATACTGTGCGAGGTACATCCCCCACTACGCCTCCATCACAGACCCGCTGAGGAAACTGCTGCAGAAGGAGTCGTCATTCGAATGGACACCGGCCTGCCAACAGGCCTTTGCGGACATCAAGCAAGCCCTTGCGGAGGCTCACCGTCTCGCATATTTCAACCCACTGTGGCACACCGAGGTGGTAGTGGATGCCAGCCCCGTAGGCCTCGGTGCCATCCTGGTCCAAACCAGTGGCGCGGATGTTAACCCCAGACACGTGGTTGCATATGCGAGCCGAGCGCTGTCGACGCCTGAACTAGCCTACTCCCAGGCCGAGAAGGAGAGCTTGGCAGCGGTCTGGGCGTGTGAGCACTTCCACAACTTTATAATCGGCAAAAGGTTCACGCTGATCACCGACCACCAGGCACTTCTATCACTGTTCGGGAACCCGCACACCAAGATGCCACCGAGGATTGAGAGGTGGGGCATCCGCCTCCAGGAATATGATTATGACATTGTACACCGCCCGGGGGGCGACCTCAACCCCGCAGACTACCTCTCCCGACACCCCGTAGGGGCCCCGCTCGCACGGAAGGGTGACGTCGCGTATGTGCAGTATGTGGCAGCCCAGGCGCTGCCTCCGGCGCTGTCCCTTGAAAGGGTAGCGGCTGCATCGGCAGCCGACCCGACGTCAGCCCTGGCGATTAGCCTCACGACGGCCAGCAAATGGAAAGACCACCACAGAGCCATCCTAGCTCACCCGGGGGTGAACAAACAAGAAATCGAATGGCTAGCCCGTGTACATGGTGAACTTGCGGTGAAGGACAACAATATCCTGCTCAGAGGGTGCAGGATCGTCATCCCCGCCACACTCAGGAGCGAGGTGGTCAGCATAGCGCACGAAGGTCACAGAGGAGCCGAGAACACGAAGAAGCAGCTCAGGTGCCACGTGTGGTTCCCTCTCCTGGATGCAGCCGTTGACGAGTGGGTAAGGAACTGCCACGCCTGTCAGTGCACAGCCCCTGCAGAACGTCCGCCCCCACTCCAACATACTCAAATACCTTATCACCCATGGGAACGAGTAGCCATGGATTTCTACGGGCCGACCGAAGCGGGTGACTACATCTTACTCTTCATAGATGAGCACTCAAGGTTCCCGATTGCCAAGGTGGTCAATTCCACGGCGTTCACTCAAGTGGCGGCGACGATAGAAGAGGTCTTTAGTGAGTGGGGGATCCCCAAGTGGGTCAAGTCCGACAACGGACCACCATTCTGTGGACACGAGTTTGGGACACTGGCAGAGCACCTGGGGTTCAGGCACATGAAGATCACACCGCGCCACCCCCAGGCAAATGGGATGGCGGAGCGCTTCATGGCGTCGATCAAGAAGACTATACAGAGGGCACGGCTTGACGCAGTCGATACACACCAAGCGCTATGCCGCCTGTTAAGAGACTACAGGAACACTCCTCATGAGGTCACAAATAAGACGCCCGCCGAGCTCATGTTCCGATATGAGGTGCGAACCCGCATCCCGAGAAGTACGGCGCAGGCAGAGCCGGCCGACCATGATCTGCTCCAGAGAGACGCGGCGGCAAAGGAAAACGCGAGGCTCTGTACCGATGCACGAAGAGGAGCGGTGCCGCCGGAGTTCCAGGTAGGAGATGAAGTTCTGGTGCAACAGCCGATAAATAGAAAGACAGACCCGCGGTTTGCTCCAAGCCCCATGAGGATTGTTGCAGTGAAAGATACGATGGTGACGGCTGAAGACCAGGATAGGACCGTCACCAGAAATTGTCAGCAGTTCAGGCAATACGCAAGAAGAGAAAACACAGAAGGACCTCAGAGGGCACTCTCACCAGAACCAAGGATGCAGAGGGATGATGAGTGGTTTCCCCCGGAAGGAGATCCCGGGGACATGGGCCAGAGTGGAGCGACTGAAGAGGAGCCAGATCTTGGGACTCGAGGTGAGAGGCCGAGACGACTCATAAAGAAGCCGATGAGACTTGTTGAAGAGTGCTGAGTTATTGTTTGGACACAGAGTGTCAAGTTGATGTTTGGACATATTGTCCGGGGGTAGTGTTACCCGGGGCTCAAGGGGTTAATGCTCATGAGCCCCCTCCGTTGGAAAGGCGGAGTTTTGACTGGGCAAGGGAGTTATGGGGCACGTGCGCAGCAAGCGCCAGTTCCTGCTTGGTTGTAGAGGAATAAAGAAGTTCCTCCTATCTATCCGTGTGTGCGTCCTTCATTGGGCCTAGATCCCTAGGCAACAGGAGGGCGGTGCATACAGGGGAGGGTGGCGCATAGAGGAGAGGTAAGGAGATTAGGGGAGGATGGTGCATACAGGGGAGGGTGGTGCATACAGGAGAGGTAAGGAGATTAGGGGAGGATGGTACATATAGGGGATGGAGGGCGGCGCATAGAGGAGAGGGTAAGGAGATTAGGGGAGGATGGTGCATACAGGTGAGGGAGGGCGGTGCATACAGGGGAGGGCGGCGCATAGAGGAGAGGTAAGGAGATTAGGGGAGGATGGTGCATACAGGGGGGGTGGCGCATAGAGGGGAGGGTAAGGAGATTAGGGGAGGATGGCGCATATACGGGATGGTGGGGAGATTAGGGGTGGATGGTGCTTACAGGGGAGGGTGGCGCCTATAGGGGAGGATGGCGCAGATAGGGCCGTTTGTTGGAGATGAGGTCGGGCTGGTGCATGGAATGCAGGAGGGTGTGGCTAGGGCCCATGGGGGCACATGGGAACTAGGGGTGCCTATGGGGACGGTGGGGCGTTGCAGATAGTGGAGGATGATTCGGGTTCTGCAGAAATGACCGTGTCTAGGCTTGTCCGCCTCCTAGTTCAGTCATTAAGACACAGGACGCTGCAGCAGTTGCAACACAATGGCACAGCCTGAGCTGGGCTGGGACTTCCTGTCTTCACAGACAGGGGTTTAAAAGATCGGTTCTATCCGATTAGAACGAATGAATTTACAGTGAAACGTTAATAACGAAACAATCTCGTTTTTTTTATTTAAGGGTCCTCTTCACCCAAGCCCCCATTTCCCCATGCTTTTAAACCCATCCCATCCCCCTCCCCACCCGTTTTAACACCTTACGCAACCCATATATATATATATGCAAAAGTCTTCCTCCATTATGGATGAGTCACCAGTGAAACGGCTTGAGTGCTCGCATGCGCTTCGAGGCTGTGAAAGGGAGTATTTTGCTTCTACAGCCCTGCACCACCCACTGGGATGCAGAGCTAAATGTGCGTAGGGGGCGCCCCCGTGCCTCCCCACTCATTCAGGCCACACTGGGCGGTGTTCGGGAGGCACTCTGGCTCCACCGTGCATGCCCTCAGGAGCCAGCAAGCTCTCGGTTTCCTGTTGGTGCTGTGCGGTAGCTGGATACCCATTGCAGCAGGCCCCTTGGGGACCACGGCTGCAGGCGAGGATTATATGGATGGATGGATGTATGTATGGATGTATGTATGGATACGTGCATAGGAGTGCTGGTTAGTGTAGCGTGGGTGGGTGAGTGACTGGGGAAGTGTCTGTTGTAAGGCGGGTTGCGATGAATAGATGCACAAACGTGGGTGTATATGAGAGGAATACATATGTATGGATGCGTAAGTTTGTGTCAGGGAGCGGGCCTCAGATTGTGCGCCAGGGGTATTTGAAAGCAGGACGTGGCTTGTTTTAATGGGCACCAAGAATAAAGCAAACAAGGTGACGTTTATTGTGTTGCAGGACTGGACTACTTTGGTGGCTCAGTTTGCATATATTTTATTACAGTGACACTGCATGCTTCAATAGGTGTCCAGAGTAAAGCAAACATGAAAAGTGTAATTACGTGGTAAGACTAGCATATGTTAGTGGGCCAGTCTGAATGTTGTGGCAGTCAGAAAAAGGACGCAGGCTCTTGTTAGACATTTCTTAATGTGTATTTATTAAGAAAAAGATGAACGCCCATCTTTCTCGACCTCTTTGGGATATTCCCTACATAACTTACTAAGGTGCTCGTCAGTCGTCAGCAAATGTCTTAAATAATCTCTCTAATGTCCCAAACTAACTCTAACTGACCCTACCACTATTTTAACAACTAATGACAGGAGAATGTCTCCTTTCGAATGGATTGTGTTCTACCACATATCCCTTATATTTGATATTTACAATATCCAGCTTGCTGCTTAGGAATTTTTTGTTTGTTCGGTAGAGCGCACTGTGCTTCGATGACTGTCACTCGGAGGCTTCCGTCGGTCAGTTCCGTTTTTCCGCCCTTCACAGCTTCGGTAACGTAAAGCTTGGTTCCATGTGATCTTCGAATTTCTTTGAGTTTTCCTGAGAGAATATCTTAGTTTTCGACGAAATGGCTTCCTCATCAGCTCCGTCTACTCCCCGGTCCGGTTTAAAAAAATGCAGTGACTGCTGGGCAAAAATGTCCATGACGTACCCGCACAGGGTGTGCCCCTGGTGTCTAGGGGCAGAGCGTCTGTGTTCGGAGTGTGACAAATGCATATCGATGATGGCCAAGGCCTTGAGGGAGTGCAGAGGAAAGTTGAAAAGAGGTAGGCCTCAAAAATCTGTTCCCCGTCTAAACGTATGTCATCTGACGAGTCGAGGGCTTCGTCTCCTCGTCATAAAAACCTAAACGTTCTCGTCCTGGAAGTGGATCCCATCATTCCACTTCATCGAGGCATGGCAAAAAGAGGCACCGTAGATTGCCGTCCACTTCTTCTTCTTCTAGTTCACCCGAAAGGGTTGTCTGTCCTACGAAACATAGTACCCCAGCTCAATGAGAGGAATTCAGAATGAGTATGTTTAAGGTCTTCGAGAACGTGGCCTTGACCCCCTCGAAAGCACCTAGAGGCGGTAGCCCAGACAAAATATCTGGGAAGCACAGAAGCCGTGAGTCCTCGATCTCGGCCATGGAAACTCCTAGAGAGCGATCTAATCCCTCGAGACAAGAGAAAGCCTCTGTGACACACAAAAAATCGACATCATCGACGTCCAAAGAAACCCATTTAACAAAGTCAAAGGCTGTGTCGTCGACGCCATCTGTGCCAAAATCGAAGGAGGGGTCATCGATGCCTCGAGTATCGACTTCCTGACAATTCCTTCGATGCTTTTGTCGAAAATTCGACATTCGTGTCAAAGACTTCGAGGTCTTCGGAAAAATAGAAGCCGTCGACAGTTTTGTCAAAACCGTCAACATCCGCATTGACGATTTCAACACCATCAGCTCCCATCATGGCGGCTATATCGCCTTCTTCTTCTGCTCCTCCCTTTAAGAGGATTTACACACCAAAACCTCATTCAGACTGCTTCAAAACTCTTTCTTCCATCTATGAGGAGGCAGAGTACTCATCTGACGAGGAGAGACTATTTGGTCTTGAATATGGGACACCTTCTGTCACAGAAGAACTCGTATCTGAACAATCTTGAATAAAGAATCTTCAGGACTCGCTGCATGAGGCAAGTGGCATTGGCACTTCCCCCGAGGCTGAGTTTGGTTGATTTAACGGACGTTCTAGATAAAGGACCACAGGAAGACTGTATTGTCCCTTTTCATAAGGCTCTTCAAAAGAAGGTAACTTCTAAATGGGAAACACCTGAGGTTATCCCTGTGGTGAATAAAAGGCTAACGGCCAAATACAGAGCTTCAGCCTCTGACCCTTTATACCTGTCGAAGCAACCAACACCTGAAAGCCTCGTTGTTCAGGCCGCTACAGCTTCTGGCAAACAAAATGCATATCCTACAATCCCAAATGATGGGGATGACAAAAATTACGCTACCATGATCAAGAAAGTTTTCTCAGCGGTAGTATGGCGTTAAAATCTCCTAATGCTACATGCACACTGGTGAGGTTTACCCACAACCTTTGGGACTGTATTTCAATGGCGGCTGACCACATCCCCGAAGGGGAGGAAGGAGAAAGTTTCTTGAACATTATCAAAGCTGGAAAGGACGCTATGTGCGAATCCCTCCAGACAGGTCTCGACTCTGTTGATGGCATCAGCAGAGCTGTGACGGCTAGTACGGTAATATGTAGATTTGTGTGGTTGCGGAAGTCGGGATTTGCCCCAGACACTCAATCCAGACTTCTCAACATGCCCTTTGATGGCACACCTCTATTTGGGAACAAAGCTGAGGAAAGTTTTGGAGAAGCTGCAAACTTCCAAGGCGGCAGCCAAATCCCTTGGAGCTGCAATACGGTAAACTCCAAACCGCCCCACCAGTGTGCCCTGGAGGGGTAGATCCTTTCCCTATTATTCCGCATTCGGAAAAGCTAGAGGACAGCCTGCTCAAAGAGGCCAAAGACGATTCCCCCGGGGTGGACGGGGTAGAGGTGCTAAGACCACCACAGCAGGGGCTGCCTTACTTTCAGCCACTGCATCAGCCGCTTCAAAAACTCTGAGGTCTTCCATCACAAAACTGCAGTAGGAGGCAGGTTGTCACAGCATCTGACAGAATGGCAGGCTATTACTTCAGGTGCTTGGGCACTGCAAACAGTTGCCCAAGGTTACTGCCGACCTTTCCTGCAAAAACCTTAGTCATCCACCGGGGAACAACTCTTTGATGGTTCCGGATCCGCTCCTTATGCAGGAGATTTTAACCCTGCTAGAGAAAGGTGCTATAGAACCAGTACCTGTGGCGGAGAGGAACAAGGGTTGGTACTCCACTTATTTTCTAATTCCAAAGAAGGACGGTGGATTGAGACCCATCTTGGATTTAAAAGACTTGAACAAGTACCTCGGAAAGGACAAGTTCAAGATGGTAACCCTTTCTCAGATCCTTCAGGCCCTCCAGCTTCATGATTGGATGGTTTCATTGGACCTTCAGGATGCTTATTTTCATGTGCCGATTCATCACAAGCACAGACAGTACCGAGGTTCGTTGGCAACTCTCACTATCAGTTTCGGGTTCTGCCATTTGGGCTAACCTCCGTCCCAAGGGTTGTCACCAAGCTAATGGCGGTGGTGGCAGCGAGTCTCGGGTGGGGGGGGTTTAGGGGGAATTCACGTCTACCCATACCTGGACGATTGGCTGATCAGGGCTGGTTCCCCAGAACAAGCCCTAGATCATCTCAGCTATACTTGCCACTCCCTCCACAAGCTGGGCTTCTCCCTCAACTTCAAGAAGTCCCATTTGATACCATCACAAAGACTCCAATTAATTGGAGCAGTCCTGGATGCATTCCTGGGAAAAGCCTCCCCACCAGAGGTGAGGGCTCAAGAGAATTCTGCAGATGGTGACAAAATTCCAAAATGCCCAGCATCTTCCGATGCCTCACTCACGGGGTGGGGAGCCCATACCAACAATGTAACCATCAGTGGTCGTTGGTCTTCATCAGAGCCCAAACTACATATCAACCTTTTAGAGCTGAGGGCAATCAGACTAACGCTGAAGGCTTTTCTGCCCACTGTACGGGGAAATAATGTCCTGATAATGACAGACAACACAGTGGCCATGTACTACCTCAACAAAAGAGGTGGTGTAGGGTCACTACCACTGTGCAGAGAGGCAATGTAGCTCTGGTTCTGGGCAATTCAAGAAGGAAACTCTCTACCGGCAGTTAATCTAGCAGGAGAGAAGAACACAACAGAGGCCGCTCTGAGTAGGCAGAGCACAGTCTCCCACGAGTGGGAGCTAGCTCAGGAAGTCCTTCGAGATCTTCACCCTTTGGGGAACTCCTCAAGTGGTTCTGTTCATGACCAGTGCCAGTAGGAAGTGCAAATGATACTGCTCAAGGGAATTTCCCCCGAGAGGACACAAGTCAATTCTCATGTAATTAGGAGGTTCAGGAAAACCATGATCCTAATTGCCCCGGACTGGGCCAGGAGAACGTGGTACCCGGACCTTCATGTCCATCTTCCCTCCAATTCGTCTTCCACACAGAGAGGTCCTTCTCTTGAGAGAGCAGGGTCAGGTTCTCCATCTGGATATCAGGACTCTCAGCCTTCACGTACGGTTTCTGAGAGGCTGAAAAAGATTGGGACCTCCCAGATGACATAATGGAGATTTTGCTTTCGGCAGAAGGCCAGCAACCAAATCTTTATACAACTGCCGTTGGACTAAATTCTGCAGCTGGTGTAGAGATAAGAATGTTAACCCTTTCACATGCAATACACTGATGTTGTTATCTTTTCTTGTACACTTGGCAAATCTGGGGGTCCAGATTGGAACATTCAAAGGATATCTGGCAGCGCTATCCATCTTCAAGCGCACTGCAGAGGAAGTCTCCTATTTTAAGATTCCTCTGGTAATCCATTTCTTAAAAGGATTTACTAATTGTTTATCCTCAAACTCCTTTTCAAGTCCCACTATGGGATCTCATTGAGGTTTTACACTATCTAAAGGGTGCTCCTTTTGAGCCTCTTCATTCTTGCCCATTACGACTGCTCACTTTGAAAACAGTTTTCATAGTGGCTATAACATCGGCCCAAAGAGTGAGTGAGCTACAGGCTTTATCCTGCAAGCATCCTCATATTGTTTTTCATAAAGATAGAGTGGTATTGAAAGTGAAGCCTAACCTTCCCCCTAAAGTGGTTTCTGAATTTCACATCACTCAGAAAAACCTTACCATCCTTTTATCCTCTGCCACACCCAGGGAAAGAGGAAGAAAAGCATCACAGATTCGATCCTAAGAGAGCATTGAGCTTTTATATTACCAGATTAGCAAAACTGAGACAGACTGATCAGTTGTTTGTGGGCTACACAAGTCATCAATTGGGCCTGGCCATCACCAAACAAACCATCTCTAGATGGATTATTTTAACAATTTCAGAATGTTACAAACTAGTCGGTAAGGATCCCCCAGAACATTTAAGGGCTCACTCCACCAAGGATATTGCAACTTCGTCTGCTTTGCAGACGGGAGTTCCCGTAAAAGATGTTTGTGCAGCTGTCGCATGGTCCTCTGCACACACCTTTACAAAATACTACAGCCTGGATTCCTCTACTACCCAAGAGTCTGTTTTTGGGAAGGCAGTTCTCCATTCAGTGCTTTCTTTTTTTTTTTAATAACATATTTTATTGGTTTTAAACATACATACAATGCATCTACCTTACCCCCCCCCCCCTCTCCCTCCCTTCAACATTCCGGTTGGTACACCCCTTGATTCCAGTCATTGCTTTTCCGCACCATTGTTTCCGAGGCTTGTGTTTCTTTTCATGTCTCGTATGTGGAATGTGTCCATCTTCTTACCCCCCCACTTCACCGGCAATTTCTACCACACACAGTCCTCCCATTTCCCCCAGATCTTGTGCGCCTTTGCCGGGCATCCCCGTGCTGTGTATATTCTATGCTCCTGTGCTGCACAAATGTCCATTTCATTCGACCATTGATTCACGGATGGGCTTTCCGGGGCTCCCCATTTTTGTGCTATATCCCGTTTTATCAAACCCATTGCATTGGAAAGAAAGATACCCTCCCACTTGTTCGAGACGCTCTCGTCTGGGGCCCCCAATATCATTATAGCAGGTTCTGGGGTTATCGTGCGCCCCAGGGCTCTTGTGAGTTGTTGACAGCATTGCTCCCAGAAAGTCTTGATTTCAGAGCATCCCCAGAGAAGGTGGATGAAAGTGCCCTCCTCCCTTCCACATTTCAGGCAGTTGGGGTCCTCTGCTCTTCCCCAGCTAAATAGGGCCCTTCGCGGATAGTACACCCTGTGTAGTATTTTTAGTTGTACCAGTCTGATCCTGGAATTAATTGCTATTTCGCGTGGGTGCATAAGTATTTGGATCCAGTTCTCTGGTTCAATAGGCCCCACGTCACGCTCCCATTTGTTCTTAAGGCTAGTCAGCTCCGGGGTGGCAAAGGCATTAATCGCCTTATACAGGATAGTGGTGACTTTTGCAGGAATGTGTTGTACCAGGAGGTTACGTTCCAGGGGTGTGTAATCTGCTAGCTCGTCAAGCTCTAGCCTATGTGCACCAATGGCATGTGTTAATTGTAAATAGTGGTAATTTTCTGCTTCTGGCAATCCATATGTTTGCTGCAGGGTTTCGAATGGGAGGATTGAGCCATCCGTAACGATGTCTCCTATTGTGGCTATCCCAGCCTCCACCCATCTGGTCCATGCATTCAGCTTCCTCACCTCCTTCAACCTATGGTTGTGCCAGAGTGGTTGTGCCATGGTAACTTGTTTCCCCCAACCTATGTGGGTATGTGCCTGCCTCCATACCGTCGCGATATGGGTGGACATTGTTTGTGCGGGGGGCCTGGCTAGGGCCTGGTATAGTGTTTCCAGTGGCGGGCTGCCCCGGGTAATGGATTCCTCCGCTCTAATATGTGGTTGTCCGGGATCTCCGTGGAGGAGGTCGTTGACTACGTTTAGTTGAGAGGCCCAGTAGTAGGATCTTAGATGTGGGAGACCTATACCCCCCTCCCAGACGGATCGTTGTAGTGTGGATAATGCAATTCGGGGCTGCCCGCCCTTCCATATCAGTTTTCCAACCAGGCGCTCTATTTGAGTGAACTCTGAGTTTGGTATGGTCAGTGGGGCGTTCTGTAGCACATAAAGAAAGCGCGGGAGCGCCATCATTTTAAAGAGGGCCGATCAGCCCATGAGCGTAAGAGGGAGGAGCATCCAATGTCTTACGTCCTCTGCGAAACGATCTACTAGTGGGTGCAGGTTGTGGGTCACATATTCCGAGAGGATCCCGGAGATCCATATGCCCAGATAACGGAAGCCCTCCCTTTCTACTCGGTATGGGATGCCTCGGGGAATTGCCATGTCCCCCCCTTCACCGGGAACAGGATCGATTTATCCCAGTTGACCCTCAGTCCACTGAATTCCCCAAAAGTCGTCAACATCTGGGTTATAATTGGGCATGCGTGCTCTGGGTCGCTGAGGTAAAGTAGTAGATCGTCAGCGTAAAGGGACACTTTGTCCTCTCTTCCATCCGGCCATCGGAATCCAGACCATGTGGTGACTTGTCTGAGCCATTGGGCCAGTGGTTCGATCGCCAAGGCAAATAGGAGGGGGGAAAGAGGGCAGCCCTGTCGGGTGCCTCTGCCCAATGGGAAGGCTTTCGAGGTCCAGCCATTTACCCTAACCGTCGCCATTGGGGCTTCGTATAGCAGCCGTATCCAACCGAGAAAAGCCTCACCTATATTCATGCGTCTCATCACCGCCCATAAGCTTTCCCACACTACCGAGTCGAACGCCTTCTCAAAATCAATAGCTAGAAGAGCTAGTGGCGCTTCTATGCTCGGGGCTTTTTCCAAGAGTAAATGTAGCCTGCGTAGATTCATTCTAGTGGATCTCTGCGGCATAAAGCCGCATTGATCCGGGTGGACCAATGTGGGTATGGCCTGTTGGAGTCTATTGGCCAGTGCCTTGGCAAGAATCTTCGCCTCACTATTAATAAGCGATATGGGTCGATATGACGTGCATTGGTCAGGGGGTTTACCCTGTTTCGGAATAACCACAATATTTGCTGTTCGTAGGTCCCTCGGGAGGATGCCCAGGTCTTTGGCTGCTAGGAATAGTTCCCGAAGGGGGGTCGCCATTTTGTTACTGCCTAATTTTTTCCAGGTCTCGGCCGGAAAGCCGTTAGGACCTGGTGTCTTCCCAGATTGTAACTGGGACATGGCCTCTGCGATCTCTGCTTCATCCAGTTCTCTGTCTAGATGTGTTTTTTGCTGTTCCGAGAGGTATGGAATTGCGATCTCATCCAGAAGGGACGGATCCATTGGTAATGTCGGGGCAGCGTAAAGTGTGGTATAGAAGTTGGCGAATGCCTCCGCTATTTCTGGGTCTGTTTTGGCAGGGGTGTTGGGGTTCTCCGTTATCTGTCTGACATGCCGGTGCCCTTCCTCACGGCGTTCCAGCCAGGCCAGTAGTTTGCCGGCTTTGTCACCGTACTCATAAACTCTGGTCCTGGTCTCCCTGTGCGCCTGTTTCGCATTATCTAACGCTGTGTTATGAAGAGTTGCTCTGGCTTTCATAAGGGAGCGGTGGACCTCGGGGCTGGGACTGGTGACATATCTAGTTTCCCATTCCTTTGCGGCTACCTCCGCCTCCGTGATTTTTTTGTTTTGTTCTTTCCTTTTATTACACGTCCATGCCATTATTTCCCCTCTAAGTACCGCCTTATGGGATTCCCATAGCGTCACCGGGCTTTCTACAGAGCTTGTGTTTATTTCGAAGAATTCGTCGGATTTTTCCGTAATGTGTTTCACGAACTCTGGCAGACCCAGGTAATAACTATTTAACCGCCAGGTCCTGGGGGGCAGGGGTTTATCCACCTGGAGCATTAATTCCAGGGGAGAATGGTCGGAGATACCGCGGGGAAGAAGTTCCGCTGTCTTAACCCTATATGCTTCGGGGGTCGGGAGGAAGAAGTGATCCAACCTGGACAGGGATCCATGAGCCCCTGAGTGAAAGGAGAACCCCTGATCTATGGGGTGGAGGTCTCTCCATACGTCACTCAGCCCCAGAGCTGTTGCAAAGGTCGCTAATCGGGTGGGTTTATTTGGGTCTCGATTTCGTATATGAGTTCGGTCCCGTGTATTGCACATCACATCATTGAAGTCCCCTCCCAGGATCCATAAGTCTGGCTGTTGTTGTACCATCAGTGCCGTGACATCCCTTAGGAGAATATCCCCCAGTCCCGGCGGGGAGTATATTGCCAGGATGGCCACCTTCTCCTCCCATAGGGTGCCCTCAACCAGCACAAAACGGCCCCTGGGGTCTAGTTCCACTGCCGACAGTGTAAAGGGGAGCCTCTTGTGTAAAAGAATCAGGACTCCTCGGGAACCCATCGTGTACCCTGCGTGATGCGCCTGGCGATAGTTCGTCCTGCGGAAAAATTGGCAGGTCGTGCCCGCTAGGTGCGTCTCTGTAAGGAGAGCTATGTCAGGAGAACGCCTGTTAAGGAATTGCATTATAAGTCGGCGTTTTATGCTTGAGCCCATGCCATTCACATTCCATGTAAGGAGTTTTAAGGATCTGTGCCGTGTATTAAGTCCCCTTGGGGCATGTGTTTCTTCATCTGAGCCGCCGTTATGTTGTTGTGTGGCCATTCCTGTCTACAGGTCTAGATTGTTGTATCGGATGTGTATGTGATGTATGCGGGTGTAAGGATGCGGTGGGCATGCCCTTCGGGTGCGTGGGTGTTGGGCGTGAGGTGCATCTTAGCTTCTTGGTGGGAATTGGTTTGGTGTCGTGTCCCGGATAAATTTTAACATATAACAACTCCCCGTCCCCCCTCCCCATACTCCTCCCCAACATGAAGTATCTGTCGCCCGAACTTTACTGGCGCTGGAAAAACTATGCGGCCAGATTAACTTAAACTTAAACTGTTATTTCTTTCCCTCTGACTTACTACTCCTTACTGATTCGAGTGTCCGGAGCCTTGGGTCGGGGGCGTGGTGGTCGCCGGTGGTCTGTTGTGTTGCTTCTGATTAAGTACGTTGCGTTTGATCCTTCGTGCAGCGGTGGCTATGACCTCACTCTAGTGACTGTTCAAACAAGGAGGATGTCGCCATGGCCCACCTAATGGGCCGTTGGTTAATACGTTCTATCCCGGTTTCCATCTGATCTTTGGTTTTGCGATTGACTCTGTTAACTTCTTTCTGGGTCGGGATCCCCATTTGGTTCGTCGTGGTTTCCCGGCGCGGGGTGTTGAGCAGGTCCATTCTCCCTTGGCCTTGGTCTCGGTCTTTCCCCCCGGTTTCGCTCAGTCCTGGTCCAGTCTCCCACGATGTGGGTTTCGGCCCATCTCCATGCCTCCTGTGGGTCAGTGAAGTGGATTGTCTTGCCTTCGTGTTGGATTTTCAACTGTGCCGGGAACAACAGTCCGTATTTCACGTTCATCGAGTGCAGCTTCCTTTTCAGATGTTCAAAGGACTGTCTGGCCCTCTGGACTTCGCGGGTGTAATCCGGAAAAAAGGCGATCCTGGAGCCATTATATGTCACTGTCCCTTGTGTCCTGGCCATCTGTAAAATGGCATCTCTATCGCGGTAATTGAGAATTTTTGCAATAACCGTTCTTGGGGGAGCTCCTGGAGTTGGTCGACCGGTGGGTACCCGGTGCGCACGTTCCACCGAGAAGAAATTCGAGAAGGTCTTTGGGGCGAAAAGGTCCGCTAGCCATTGCTCCAAAAAGAGTTCCATACTGGGGCCTTCTGTGCGCTCCGGCAGGCCCAAAATGCGGATGTTATTGCGTCGGGACCTGCCCTCTCCCTCCTCCATTCGGGCTTCTAAGGTTTTCAGGCGGGTTAGTGTTTGTGTGAGTTGTTGGTGCACACCCCCCATGTCGTCCTCCACATTGGATATTCGCTGCTCTGCTTCTCCTGTTCTAGAAGACAATTTTTGGAGGTCTTGGCGAAGAAATGAGACCTCGGTGGAGATAGCGTCCACTTTTTGTTCCACCGAGGAGCGTGAGTTGGCGATTGCCGCCATAACGTCTTTTAGTGAGAGGGTCTCTTCCATCGGGGGGGTGGTGTTTGTTTCAGTGTTCTCCGCAGTTTGTGTCGGTTGTGAGCTTGTTGCATACTGATCCATGGTGCTCTGCGTTGCGTTCTTCTTGAATCTTTCCTTCCCCATGATGTGGGAGATCCTCAGGGTTATGGACGTAGGAGTTAAAGCGTCTTATCCTCCCACGGCGTCGTCAGGGCTTTCCCCCGCTACCTTGCCGCCCCTGCCTCACACCCGTTGTGTTGTTACTTGGTCGATTGTATCTTCGTCTTCCCCAGGGTCTCAAGAGCTTGTGGATTATGCTCGAAGCCCGACGCGTGGGGAGCACCTACTTGCTGTGGGTCGTCCCTTTGTTGGCTTGTTAGTAGGGCAAAGGCACCGGAAGATATCACAGGCCAGTATCGGCGTTCGATGGCACGTCGTCGCGGCCTCACAGCCGTTTCAGCATATCAATACGCTCCCACTAGAGTCTCTCGTTGCAGGTCTGCCTGCAGCTGCGGTCCGGTGGCGGCGTCGGCTTACCAGAGAAATACACGGTACCCTCCCGTTATTCTCTCCTTGTCCTCAAGGCTTGCAATTGCGCCGGACGCGCCGGACGCAGCCCAGGTTGTCCGCCCGATTTGTTTGTGTGCGCGGTTGTGTCCACGGTGGCTCAGTTCTAGCCGGTCCGTCGCCCGCTTCTCGGGCCCTTGTCGAGGGAGTGGCGCAGGGTGGGTGGGGGTTATTCTCCCCCCCTCGGGTTCCTTCAGTGGATCGGGCTCGGGGCCTTCGCTGTGTCTCTAGCTACTCTCCGACGCGGCGGCCATCTTGCTTTGCCGGCGGGGTTTCCCTTCGTTTCTTCAATGCAGATATTTCGTTCACCGCGCCTCGTTTTTGGTCTAAACCTTGGTCGTTTGCTGTCGCCAGGTTCCGCTGCACAAAAATGTCTTTATTTCTTCTGAACGAGTTCCCGAAGCAAAGGATTTTCCAGGATATTTCGGGCGGCCACGAGAGCGCTCGGGGATCACGTCTCCATTGCGCGCTCGCAGGCCACGCCCCCCTCATTCAGTGCTTTCTTGATGACTTCAATTTTACTCCCTCCTCCCAAAGCAGTTATATCAAAGATGAGGAATACGTGGGAGGACACAATCCATTCGAAGAACAAGTTACTTACCTATGGTAACATTCCTTTGACTGGATGTTCCTCCCACGTATTCCTCATCGTCCTCCCATCCTTGCTTCTTGCAAAGCTCTATTTAATAATGAATCTTTAAATAGTTCTTTGTGACTACTTGATTAGTTCACTGTTCTTTCAGCACCTCCATTACTCTTTTTGTTCTTCTGAACATATAGCTTGATTGGTTCTGTACTGATAGCCTTTCTCTTGTCAGTGTCTCTTATTTGTTGGTTACTTTATTCCTTTATTCTTCCCTTTTTCCAGGGTAGGGTTATGCAACCTTTTTGTGATTCTCTATGGTGGTTTCTTTCTCTTATTAGATTCCTGTGTTCTGCCCTCTGTAGGGTATGTATCCTTTAAGATATATGTTTCTTTACGCTTACAATCAGGTCTTTGTCTCAGATGTTACTTTCCATGAATCAAGATGCTTTCCTTATTTTCACTGCAACAAATATTATTCTTATAATGATTATCGTCCAATTCTTTGTCTCTTTGGATTATGCTCTCAATGTCCTTACTGAGACGAGTAGAAACACTTTCATAACGAGTCACCTTTACTTCGCTTGTCCTTACTATTCTGTTCTCGTTATCTCAGCTGTTACGAGTATGAGTACTGTTGATAACTATATTCTTTCTCTTCTCTTATTATCAAGCTTATTTCCTGGTTGTCTTGACTTTGATGAAAATGAATATTCTTCTAATGATTCACATTCCCTTATCTTACTGGTACAGTCTTATAATATTGACTGGGACGAGTATGAATGTTCATATAATGATTTTCCGTCTCCTCCCTGGGTCTCCCGTTTACCCCATTTGCTGATTCTCTCAGGGATAACGTCCTGGGTTTACGCTTCGGTCGACTTGACTTTTTGCTTTTGCTTGCACAAGTCTTTTTTCCTCTTCCAACCTTGTTCTTCATATCTATTTTCCATATGGCTTTTCGGTATCCCAGGTAAGATTGTTGCGCGGTCTCATCTGTGCAGTGTTCTCAGCGTGATTGCTCGGACCTCTGGGCCACCAATGTCTCTCTGTGGCAATGCTACCGCTTACTGCTCCTCTCTCCCTCCATTTAACAAGACGCTGCACATCCACCACCTCGTTTCTGGCTTCACAGCCAGTTTGTAATTCACTGGCTTCTTGGAGTTCCCAGTCTCCTCCTCTTACAGGGGTGATTTAGCCCTGGGTCTTCCCTGGCGTCCCCTCGTCTCTCTTTTAACCTATTGAATCTCTTTGGCTTAGTTATTCATAATCTTCATCTCAGTTAAATACAATTCTTTCTTTGAAGGAATAGTTCGTTTCTGTTACACAATAACACATATTTGTTCCTTTTTCGTACAAGTCCTTGTGGGATATGTAAAATTAGAAGACACTTTGGGGAGTTGCTCACAGGAACGGGAGTCCTTGTCCACCCAGGGGAGTCTCTCCTGCTGAGGCGACGCTTGCTCTAACCATTGCGGAGTGGACTCGCCTCCCAAGCCTCACGGGGGAAGGGGGTTGGGCGTAGCTCCCCCTTGGGGAAAAGGGACAAGCTCCTGCGATTCATCACAATATATACACTTCTAATGTCCTAGCAGGTTTTATTGTAAGAGTAAATCGAACATGAAAAGTGTTATGTGGCAAGGCTGGTCTGTATTGGTGCGCCAGTCTGGATATTTTGTCTTACTGTGGTTGGCATGTTTTAGTAGTCATCAACAGTAAAGATAACAGAAGTGTTATTATGTGGTTAGACTGGCCTACTTCTGTGCAACCAGTCTGAATATATTTTCTAATTTAGCATTGCATGTTTTACTGGCATCAAGGGCAAAGCAGCCAGTATTAACATGTGTTATTATTGTGGCATGGCATTTTTACTTACAAAGTCAGCTGGAGTAGATTTGGTAGACTGGTATATTTTGGAAGAGCCAGCATGGGCATGCTTCCTTATGGTATCGTTATTGACATTATGCGCAAAGTAAATGGGAGTATGATCTGAAACGGGACTTTTGGCAGATATTGGTACTGGCATATATTGTGTGGAAAGGCATAATGAAAATTGCATTGGAATATGCTCCATTGCACTGTTGGTGACTTGCATCTATTGTTTTTTCATGAGTTACCCTATAAAACCAATTGAAAACTAAGTGGCTTTTTCCACAATTTTGATTTAAAAAAAAAAAGTTTTTAAAAGTACGATTTTAACTCATAATTTTAAAGAAAAATGTCCTTTTGTAGGAAGAACCCATTGGAACCCTGCTTGCTTGGTTCGGCCTCCCTCGCTACGCCTGATCATTCACTTGCAGCCACTGGTAGGAACATGAGAATAGCGCCAGGGTGAAAAATACCACATTATAATCTACTAGCAACACATAAGCCATTCACCCTCCTCAGTAAGTGAAGAGGGCGCATGATCGGAGTGCATGTTCACCCAAATATTTCAACAAGCAGTCCAGGTACCAGCCAGTCCGCATACATCAGGCGGGCGCGCTGGCATGGAGCACCTTGCTCTAGGTCGAGGTGCATTTATTTTGCATGATACTGAGTGATACTAGAGGAGATGAAGAGTTGGTAACCAGGAGACACGGGTTTCCTCACATCGCCAACAGGTGCCAGCTTGGCAAATCACTTTTGCTCACTGTGCCTTGGTTTTGCTCGATGATGGCATCGCTTAGCGGATGCTGTGTGGACCAAGGCGGCAGTGTGAACAGTAGAGGTACTTAATGTGCCTGGGCAGCGGGCTCAAACTCAGAGCAGTCTGCCTTGCCCCACACCTTGGTAAGCTTTGATTTAGGGCCACTTTGACGTTTTATACCACTTAATGCACTGCTCAGACTCTTGAACATGCCTGCTGCGTGAAAGGGAGGCATTTGCTAACAGATACTAAAACAAGAAGACAAATGTACATATTGAGGCTCTGCACTGGTCAACGGATGTCCATCGGGCCATCAGAAGACACATAAGGGGTGGGTGTATAGATGGGTGTCGACAGACTGCGAGCCAATTCTGGAGACTTGGCAACACTGCTATCCATGCTCCCTGAACACCTGGCCTGGAATGGTTACACCCGGCTTTTAAGTTATCTACATCCAATGCTGTTCTGAGGCACTGGATTGGGCCTAAGGGCTATGTGGGCCGAGGAGCAGAAATGGCAGCCACGAGTCCCCAGCAGCTGTGGCACTTCAAGCGACCTGTCTGACATTGTCAGGCAATAGTTACTTCCTTCTGCCTTTGTGTTTCCAGTGTTCCAGCAGCCAAGTCCACCTTCATCACCTCCTTAAGCAATGGAGGTAGCCCTGGGTGGCTGGCATTGGCAATGCGGCCACGCTTACTTTGACGGGCACCTGCCAGGCCAGGCCTGCCAAGAACGCTTACATTGACGTTCTTGATCATGTGTTCCCATAAATTCCTTTGAGAGCGAGAACTCTACTGGGCTTCAATTCAGAAGGAGCAAAGTCAGTCTCTCTCTCTCTCTCTGTCTCTGTCTCTCTCTCCTAAAACTGTGTTTTTACAATAATCGCCACTTCGCAAAATCAAACCCTTCACCCTCCATGATTTACCCCCGGTGGTTCAAGCCCTCATGATTTAGCGCATTGAAGGTAGAAACACCCTTCTTACTGGGCTTCCAGCTGTACACCTGGTCTCCCTCAATGCAGCCCATGATGCTGCAGTCAACTAATTACAGGTGCTGCAAATTCAACGCCCCTCTCTAACCTGCACAAGTTCCCCTTGCCACTAGGATCATATTCAAAACTGCATGTATTGCCCAGAAAGCACTCTCTAACAGAACAACCACCTACTTGCCGGCTAAACTCTACACCTGGTTCTCGCACCTCACGTAGAAAAACGATATAAAGTTGGAGTCTACGCCTTCTCCTGCCAAGCCCCCACCATCTGGAACTCAATTCCGGCAGCGGCTCGAAATGCCCCCACCATTCTCCGGTTCCAAAGAACACTAAAACTTGGCTTTTTCAACAATACCTAGTGGACAAATAAAATGTCCTCTCTCCCCACACCAGAGGTACTGTACTACTTTCTAAAATGCCAATCCCACTGCTGGCACCCTCCTGTTGTAAAGCACTCTGCCGCCATTTAGTTCTAGGTATGATCAATAAAAGGGACGCACATTTGTGCTTGCTAGGAGAATAGCTCATAGATTCATATGTTGTCAATTAACTACTCCATTGGGCAAAATATTTGCGTAGACACACCCACATAGCCTTCATTTTACAACATGCATGTGGTTATTGCCTATTTTCTCACTGTGGCACAGACCAAGATCAAAATAGTTTGGAAATGGCCAAACCTGAGATTGTGCTAATGGGTAGGCTTTCTTTTGAGCTACCACCAAAGGGATCAGAATGTGGGTATCTATAATTAGCTATGCTTAAATATATATGTTGCTAAACCGTTTACCAAAAACATATTTGCTTTAACTGGTAAGGTTACAATGAAATCACTGAGCAGTGCAACTTCACAGCACAGCAAATCTACTGAAAGATCGCGACCCTTTCAGTGAATCTGTCGACATGTCAGTATCCATCAGTTGGATACAATAGAGGTCCATAACACCTGTTACTTTCGTTCTAGATCAGTGACCCTGCAGTGCGTTGGAAATTGTTAACTTGACAGCAGATATGATCAAATATACATTACTGTACTGTTAATATGTTTGGAGGTTTAAACTCCACAACAATCTTGCAGTGTATTAACGAACAGATTAGAATTTATTGCACAACTAACAAAAATTCCCCGTTCTCCACACGGGTTCTGTAGACAGACATGGTGACGCACATCAATTGTTGAAAAGCAATGATCCTGTAGGTCGCTTTCCTATATATATATTTCTGAGGCTTGTGGAATCTGCTTAGATCACATGCTGTGCATAGGCCGACATCTAGTGGAAGCTGCGGAGTATTACAGTTTGTTTTTCGAAAGTCGAAAATGGGCGTCGACACAGGCGTGCCAGTAATACTATCCCTAGTGTGACGTCCACTGTACCCAAGATCCCTCACGCGTGTAGGATCCTGAGATTGTTTTTTTCCGCCATACTGGTCGGAAGCATCTTGCGGAGTTCCCTGGCCTTAGCCATACTTTTGCTGTTATTATAATTATAATTCTTATTCATTCCCTTCCCCACCCCAACGTCGACCCTCAACCTCGACGACGGCTGGAGAAGTCATCGACCGTCGACTGCTGCACGACGGATCTGGGCCTCGGAAGGCCGCTGGCCTCGGCCCGGGCCTAGTAGGCCGCTGGCCTCGGCCCTTACAAGTAGGGAGAGTGGGGGGTGGTACATACTCTTCACTCTTGATATATAGTTACATTTTATATATTCCTACACTTAGCAGCCCGCTGCCTTAAGGTGCGTATGGAGGGTACCCCTTTTCAATTCTGCCCCAAGTGCAATCGCAAATACCCTTGGGTCGACAGGCACGCCACGTGCAATCTCTGCTTGCCGAGGGATCACCCCGAAGCGAACTGCAGAGCGTGTAGTAGGTTTAAACCTAAGACACTTAAGGACCGTTCGACAAAGCGTTGGGCCCACCACGCCAGGCAGGAGGCCATGGCAGCGGAGGGCGCCTTCAGCGATGGCAGCGACGCCGTACTTTCGGACGGCGAGGGCATTATGGCATCGAAAGACAGCCGGCGAGCGCAGGTCCCCGACCTCGGAAGGTCGTCTGGCAGGGCGGCTATGGGGAAGACCCCCGGCGACGCAAGCGCTACACACCTAACACACACTAAACACACTAAGACCAACCGGACCTCGACGACGTCGACTTCCCGGAAAGAGGCACAAAAAGAACGGTCCGACTCGGTGTCCTCTGGGCGCTCTCGATCGAGATCACCTCACGACGCAAGGCAATCATCCACTCTTGCCAAGAGTGCCTCGCTACACACATTAACGGAAGTTCGATCGTCGGGAGACGAAGACAACTTCCACCCCCAGGCCGCGCTCCAAGATACCGAGACCGCGGTTAACACCAGTGAGGCCCCACGCCCGAAGCACACAGATACCTCTCCAGACCCTCGGCGCCAGGCGTCGAAAGTCTCTGGGGCCTCCAAGGGACAGGGAAAACATTTTTCCACGCACGGGGAGGGGGGGAAACAGCGGAAAGCACAGCCTTCCACCCCTGTAAAGCCATCCTCTCACCCTAGGCAGACAAGTAAACACAAGTCTACCCTTGAAAAGTCCCATAAATCATCACCTGCTAAAGTAATACCCTGTTCCAGGGAATGGTCCAGTGAAGACATAGACAGGGTTATGTCTAGGATGTCTTCCTTGGCTGATTTTTATGATAAGAACCCAGAACACTTTCTTTCATATAACCCTCAAGGGGCCACACCCTCAGGCTCCTCCGATCCTATCCCGCTAAGTAAAAAGCCCCGGGTCGAAAGACCTGAACCCTTCGAGGTTCAGCCTTACTCCACTCCATATTCTACTCCACTCCCCAGTTACCAGGGACAAGTTTTCCCTGAAGAGGACCAAGAGTTTGAAATTATGGAAGAACAAACCGGGACAGATTACTATGCAGAGGATGAGGACCTGGAGGAGGGAGAAGATGAGCAGGAAATTTACAGAGTAGATTCCCCAGTACAAAGCGAAGCCCCAGTTACTGACTCTCCAGTTGATAACCAGCCCCTCCTTAACGAGGTTCTCGCTCGAGCAGCGGAACACTTCCACATCGACACCCACGGTGTACAGGAGGAAAGGGACTTCGCGGAGGAGTTTGTAGGAGAGAGAAGACCGGTCGCTCAGACCATCCCTATCCTCAAATCCATCCAACGAAGAATAGGTCCTTCCCTGATGAATCCTAACCTCACCAGAGCTGTCAACCCCAGAATTGAAAAGATTTTCCGGGCAGCCCAGTCTGACCCTCTGTATATAAGGGGACATCTTAAACCAGATTCCCTAGTGGTGACCAACACTAGAAAAAGGGCTGGCACGCCCTTATCTTCATCAGAAGCTCCTCCCGACAAGGAGAGCAAAAAACTTTACGGGTTTGGCAGGAAGGTAGCCTCAACGTCCGCCTACCAAGCAAGGATTGCGAATTCCACCACCCTGTTGGCTAGTTACAATTGCCATCAATGGGAAGAAGTTGCGGCGCTCATTGCCTCTGCTCCAGAACCGTTAAAGGGCCAGCTGGCTCGGATCTCGGCAGAGGGGAGAGCCGTGTCTGGTTGCATTTTAAAAGCAACTTTCGACGCCGCTGACAACGCAGGGAGATTGATAGCAGAAGGTACTGTTATCAAGAGACATGCGTGGTTACGGCAGTCGGGATTCAAGACAGAAACCCAGGCTTCTTTAATAGACAAGCCAGTGGAACCCGACCTATTGTTTGGGAAAGCGGTCGAAGACGCACTTAAAAATGCCAAAGATGAATATGAGACTCTCAAATCCCTTGGCCAGCTTACCAACAAACCCCCTAACCAGAGGGGGAACAATAATTTTCGTCGCCCACGCGGCCAAAATTCACAAAGAGGCAACTATTCCCCAGGGACAAGGTACACAATGGAATAACAACCAGCAGTCTACCCAGAGTTACGGCAGGGGTAACAAGAGAGGTCTTGGAAGCGGCAGAGGCAGCCCCAACAAGGGAGGTGGCACGCCTCCACCAAAACAGTGACGCTCAGTTCAGGGTCCCTGGCCACGCAACCCCAGTAGGGGGACGCATTTCCACCTTCACCCAGGCTTGGGAAGGGATCACCTCAGACAGATGGGTGCTGTCAACAGTATCCGCAGGATATTGTATAGAACTACTGCAGCGTCCCCGGAATCATCCTCCACGACAAAGAGTGCACTCTCTAGAGCATCAAAGGATCCTTCTCGAGGAGATCGCCATTCTGCTAGAAAAGGACGCGATAGAACTCGTCCCAGGACACCAGGTAAACAAGGGTATCTATTCAACTTACTTCCTTGTGCCAAAGAAAGATTTGACAATGCGCCCAGTATTGGACTTACGGCCTGCCAACAAGTATGTCAAGCCCCAAAAATTCCGTATGACCACGCTACAAGAGGTAATCCCCCTCCTAAAAAAGGGGGATTACATGGCAACCTTGGATATGAAAGATGCTTATTTTCATATTTCCATGCTCCCAGCGCACAGAAAGTACTTGCGCTTCAAGGTGGACAGTCGCCACTACCAATTCAAGGTACTGCCCTTCGGGATAGCTTCAGCACCAAGGGTATTCACCAAGGTACTGGCGGTGGCGGCTGCACACCTACGCAGGGAAGCAATCCCGGTGTACCCTTATCTGGACGACTGGCTCATAACGGGGGAAACCCCAGGAATTTGCAGGTCAAACATTCAGAGGACTATCGACCTCCTCCACGAATTAGGCTTCTCCATCAACGAGAAAAAGTCAAGTCTGGTGCCAATCACCTCAAAACAGTTTCTAGGAGCTATCCTAGATACTCAGAAAGGATTGACCTTCCCTTCGGAAGAGAGAATTCGGAATATACTTCTGCAAATTCCGCATTATCAGTCAGGTCAACAGATAACAGTACGCAAAGCTATGCGGTTACTGGGCATGATGGCGTCATGCATTTACCTGGTCCCCCACGCGCGTCTGCGCATGCGTCCCATGCAGGAATGGTTGGCGAAACAGTGGTCTCAGGCAAGTGGTCATTGGGACGATCTAGTGGTCGTTTCGCCAACACTCGTACAGAGCCTACACTGGTGGACAAGAAAGAATCTCGCAAAGGGGAAACCCTTTTACGATCCCGAAGTACAAGCCGTGGTGACTACAGATGCATGCCTGACTGGGTGGGGAGCTCACCATCTCCACCACACAGCTCAGGGTCTCTGGTCTCACTCAGTAGCCAAGAACCACATCAATCTGCTAGAGCTTCTGGCAGTATTCCGAGCGCTAAGGGCGTTCGAGCCCCATCTACTGAACTTGTCGGTGCAGATCAGGACGGACAGCACGACAGCCATGTTCTATCTGAACAAGCAAGGGGGGACTCGTTCGCCAAATCTATCCAAGCTTGCCCAGAAAATATGGATATGGGCACTCAGACGGAACATCTTCCTGTCATCGCAACATGTTCCAGGGGAGCTCAATTCCCTAGCGGATGCTCTAAGCAGAGACTCCCTCCCAGAAGAACACGAATGGGTCCTTCACAGAGACGTAGTAGAAGATCTCTTCTCTCAGTGGGGTTTCCCCACTATAGACCTATTCGCCACAAGCGAAAACAAACAATGCCCAGGATTTGCATCCAGGTTCCCCCAGCCGGACTCCCAAGGGAATGCCCTGTGGATGAACTGGTCAGGGATGTTTGCGTACGCTTTTCCACCAACTCCTCTCATCAGGAAGGTGGTGTACAAGATGAACAAGGAATCGATGACGCTCATCCTAGTTGCTCCCATGTGGGCGAGACAACCATGGTTTCCACACCTACGCAGGATGGCGGTGTGCGAACCCATCAGACTCCCAGCCTGGTACAACCTACTGTCCCAGCAACAGGGTCAAACAGTGCATCAGGAACCCAACTCTATGAACCTAGCAGCATGGCTCCTGAAGTCATAGAGTTTGGACATCTCAAATTACCACAGAGGTGTATGGACATTCTAAAGGAGTCCAGGAAACCAAATACAAGGCACTGTTACTTTGATAAGTGGAAAAGATTCGTTATCTGGTGCCAGAATAAACAAATCAACCCGGTTGATTGCACTCCTTCCAACGTTGTGACATACATGCTCCACCTGCTGGATGCAGGGTTGGTTTTTAACTCGCTGAAAGTACACCTGGCAGCCCTCTCTGCTTACACCACATCCCATAACAAGGTCTCGTGGTGGAAAGTACCAGTGGTTAAAGCCTTCATGGAAGGAGTAAAGAGACTTCACCCTCCTATTTCGAACCCACCGCCAGGATGGGACCTCAACGTGGTGCTAGCTAAGCTCATGGGACCCCCATTCGAACCCATGCATAAAAGTAGTCTCAAACACCTGACTTATAAAACGGCCTTCTTAGTAGCCATTACCTCCATAAGAAGGGTCAGTGAAATTCAGGCTCTGTCAGTGCAGGATCCTTTCTTTACTATCCACAAGGACAAACTGGTTTTACGCACACACCCTAGGTTCTCACCTAAATTCATATCCAAGTTCCATGTAAACCAGTCCATCGAGCTTCCGGCTTTCTTCCAGAACCCGCAAAGCTCGGCTGAGGTGAAACTACACACCCTAGATGTGCGTAGGGCGGTCCTATACTATGTAAATAAAACCAGACCGCTAAGGAAAACAGATCAACTGTTTGTCTCCGTAGCTACAGGCAGAGAGGGGGATCGCGTCTCTAAGGGCGCTATCTCGAAGTGGATTATCAACTGTATACAGCTGTGTTACTCTCTTTCTGAAAAGACTCTGCCTTTTACGCCAAGGGCCCACTCTACTAGAGGCATTGGTGCCACTCTGGCTTTCATTGCAAATGTTCCCCTCGACACCATTTGCAAAGCGGCTACTTGGAGCTCTATTCACACTTTTACTCAGCATTACTGCATTGACACTCATTCCAAGACAGATACACAAGTGGGACAAGCGGGTCTAAGACACCTGTTTGCTCATGACCCTTCTCACATCCCACCTCCTTCTTCTGGTACTGCTCGCTAATCTATGCACAGCATGTGATCTAAGCAGATTCCACAAGCCTCAGAAGGGATACATTACTCACCGTAATCGTATTTCTGATGCTTGTATCTGCTTAGATTCACATGCGACCCACCCTTCCTCCCCTCCGAGAGAAGGCGCATGATTGCTTGTAGTCTTACCTTTCTGTCTATCTGCTTGGATTATCTGTACTCACGCTACTCCTCATGCTTCCTCATGTCAGAAAAAATACAATCTGAGGATCCTACACGCGTGAGGGATCTTGGGTACAGTGGACGTCACACTAGGGATAGTATTACTGGCACGCCTGTGTCGACGCCCATTTTCGACTTTCGAAAAACAAACTGTAATACTCCGTAGCTTCCACTAGATGTCGGCCTATGCACAGCATGTGAATCTAAGCAGATACAAGCATCAGAAATACGATTACGGTGAGTAATGTATCCCAAATATATATATATATATATATTTCTGAGGCTTGTGGAATCTGCTTAGATCACATGCTGTGCATAGGCCGACATCTAGTGGAAGCTGCGGAGTATTACAGTTTGTTTTTCGAAAGTCGAAAATGGGCGTCGACACAGGCGTGCCAGTAATACTATCCCTAGTGTGACGTCCACTGTACCCAAGATCCCTCACGCGTGTAGGATCCTCAGATTGTTTTTTTCCGCCATACTGGTCGGAAGCATCTTGCGGAGTTCCCTGGACTTAGCCATACTTTTGCTGTAATTATACTTCTTATTCATTCCCTTCCCCACCCCAACGTCGACCCTCATCCTCGACGACGGCTGGAGAAGTCATCGACCGTCGGCTGCTGCACGACGGATCTGGGCCTCGGAAGGCCGCTGGCCTCGGCCCGGGCCTAGTAGGCCGCTGGCCTCGGCCCTTACAAGTAGGGAGAGTGGGGGGTGGTACATACTCTTCACTCTTGATTTATTTTAAAATTTGTTTATTGGCATTTGTTATGTAGTACAACCACAGGGCAGTTACCTCAGCTGCCATTCACTCTTCACTCTTGATATATATATTTACATTTATATATTCCTACACTTAGCAGCCCGCTGCCTTAAGGTGCGTATGGAGGGTACCCCTTTTCATTCTGCCCCAAGTGCAATCGCAAATACCCTTGGGTCGACAGGCACGCCACGTGCAATCTCTGCTTGCCGAGGGATCACCCCGAAGCGAACTGCAGAGCGTGTAGTAGGTTTAAACCTAAGACACTTAAGGACCGTTCGACAAAGCGTTGGGCCCACCACGCCAGGCAGGAGGCCATGGCAGCGGAGGGCGCCTTCAGCAATGGCAGCGACGCCGTACTTTCGGACGGCGAGGGCATTACGGCGTCAAAAGACAGCCGGCAAGCGCAGGTCCCCGACCTCGGAAGGTCGTCCGGCAGGGCGGCTATGGGGAAGACCCCCGGCGACGCAAGCGCTACACACTTAGCATACACTAAACACACTAAGACCAACC
Organism: Ambystoma mexicanum; assembly: GCF_040938575.1. Lineage (NCBI taxonomy): Eukaryota > Metazoa > Chordata > Amphibia > Caudata > Ambystomatidae > Ambystoma > Ambystoma mexicanum. The sequence continues at coordinate 1,289,976,775 of NC_090933.1, read as the reverse complement.
GGACCTCGACGACGTCGACTTCCCGGAAAGAGGCACAAAAAGAACGGTCCGACTCGGTGTCCTCTGGGCGCTCTCGATCGAGATCACCTCACGACGCAAGGCAATCATCCACTCTTGCCAAGAGTGCCTCGCTACACACATTAACGGAAGTTCGATCGTCGGGAGACGAAGACGACTTCCACCCCCAGGCCGCGCTCCAAGATACCGAGACCGCGGTTAACACCAGTGAGGCCCCACGCCCAGATACCTCTCCAGACCCTCGGCGCCAGGCGTCGAAAGTCTCTGGGGCCTCCAAGGGACAGGGAAAACATTTTTCCACGCACGGGGAGGGGGGGTAACAGCGGAAAGCACAGCCTTCCACCCCTGTAAAGCCATCCTCTCACCCTAGGCAGACAAGTAAACTCAAGTCTACCCTTGAAAAATCCCATAAATCATCACCTGCTAAAGTTATACCCTGTTCCAGGGAATGGTCCAGTGTAGACATAGACAGAGTTATGTCTAGGATGTCTTCCTTGGCTGATTTTTATGACAAGAACCCAGAACACTTTCTTTCATATAACCCTCAAGGGGCCACACCCTCAGGCTCCTCCGATCCTATCCCGCTAAGTAAAAAGCCCCGGGTCGAAAGCCCTGAACCCTTCAAGGTTCAGCCTTACTCCACTCCATATTCTACTCCACTCCCCAGTTACCAGGGACAAGTTTTCCCTGAAGAGGACCAGGAGTTAGAAATTATGGAGGAACAAACCGGGACAGATTACTATGCAGAAGATGAGGACCTGGAGGAGGAAGAAGATGAGCAGGAAATGTACAGAGTAGATTCCCCAGTACAAAGCGAAGCCCCAGTTACTGACTCTCCAGTTGATAACCAGCCCCTCCTTAACGAGGTTCTCGCTCGAGCAGCGGAACACTTACACATCGACACCCACGGTGTACAGGAGGAAAGGGACTTCGCAGAGGAGTTTGTAGGAGAGAGAAGACCGGTCGCTCAGACCATCCCTATCCTCAAATCCATCCAACGAAGAATAGATCCTTCCCTGGTGAATCCTAACCTCACCAGAGCGGTCAACCCCAGAATTGAAAAGATTTTCCGGGCAGCCCAGTCTGACCCTCTGTATATAAGGGGACATCTTAAACCACATTCCCTAGTGGTGACCAACACTAGAAAAGGGGCTGGCACGCCCTTATCTTCATCAGAAGCTCCTCCCGACAAGGAGAGCAAAAAACTTTACGGGTTTGGCAGGAAGGTAGCCTCAACGTCCGCCTACCAGGATTGCGAATTCCACCACTCTGTTGGCTAGTTACAATTGCCATCAACGGGAAGAAGTCGCGGCGCTCTTTGCCTCTGCTCCAGAACCGTTAAAGGGCCAGCTGGCTCGGATCTCGGCAGAGGGGAGAGCCGTGTCTGGTTGCATTTTAAAAGCAACTTTCGACGCCGCTGACAACGCAAGAAGATTGATAGCAGAAGGGACTGTTATCAAGAGACATGCGTGGTTACGGCAGTCGGGATTCAAGACAGAGACCCAGGCTTCTTTAATAGACAAGCCAGTGGAACCCGACCTATTGTTTGGGAAAGCGGTCGAAGACGCACTTAAAAATGCCAAAGATGAATATGAGACTCAATGGAATAACAACCAGCAGTCTACCCAGAGTTACGGCAGGGGGAACAAGAGAGGTCGTGGAAGAGGCAGAGGCAGCCCCAACAAGGGAGGGGGCACGCCTCCACCAAAACAGTGACGCTCAGTACAGGGTCCCTTGCCACGCAACCCCAGTAGGGGGACGCATTTCCACCTTCACCCAGGCTTGGGAAGGGATCACCTCAGACAGATGGGTGCTGTCAACATTACCCGTAGGATATTGTATAGAACTACTGCAGCGTCCCCGGAATCATCCTCCACGACAAAAGGTGCACTCCCTAGAGCATCAAAGGATCCTTCTCGAGGAGATCGCCATTCTGCTAGAAAAGGACGCGATAGAACTCGTCCCAGGACACCAGGTAAACAAGGGTATCTATTCAACTTACTTCCTTGTGCCAAAGAAAGATTTAACAATGCGCCCAGTATTGGACTTACGGCCTACCAACAAGTATGTCAAGCCCCAAAAATTCCGTATGACCACGCTACAAGAGGTAATCCCCCTCCTAAGAAGGGGGAATTACATGGCAACCTTGGATATGAAAGATGCTTATTTTCATATTTCCATGCTCCCAGAGCACAGGAAGTACTTGCGCTTCAAGGTACACAGTCGCCACTACCAATTCAAGGTACTGCCCTTCGGGATAGCTTCAGCACCAAGGGTTTTCACCAAGGTACTGGCGGTGGCGGCTGCACACCTACGCAGGGAAGCAATCCCGGTGTACCCTTATCTGGACGACTGGCTCATAACGGGGGAAACCCCAGGAATTTGCAGGTCAAACATTCAGAGGACTATCGACCTCCTCCACGAATTAGGCTTCTCCATCAACGAGAAAAAGTCAAGTCTGGTGCCAAGCACCTCAAAACAGTTTCTAGGAGCTTTCCTAGATACTCAGAAAGGATTGACCTTCCCTTCGGAAGAGAGAATTCGGAATATACTTCTGCAGATTCCGCATTATCAGTCAGGTCAACAGATAACAGTACGCAAAGCAATGCGGTTACTGGGCATGATGGCGTCACTACTGGGCATGATGGCGTCATGCATTTACCTGGTCCCCAACGCGCGTCTGCGCATGCGTCCCATGCAGGAATGGTTGGCGAAACAGTGGTCTCAGGCAAGTGGTCAGTGGGACGATCTAGTGGTCGTTTCGCCAACACTAGTACAGAGCCTACTCTGGTGGTCAAGAGAGAATCTCGCAAGGGGAAACCCTTTTACGATCCAGAAGTACAGGCAGTGGTGACTACAGACGCATGCCTGACTGGGTGGGGAGCTCACCATCTCCACCACACAGCTCAGGGTCTCTGGTCTCACTCAGTAGCCAAGAACCACATCAATCTACTAGAGCTTCTGGCAGTATTCCGAGCGCTAAGGGCGTTCGAGCCCCATCTACTGAACTTGTCGGTGCAGATCAGGACGGACAGCACGACAGCCATGTTCTATCTGAACAAGCAAGGAGGGACTCGTTCGCCAAATCTGTCCAAGCTTGCCCAGAAAATATGGATATGGGCACTCAGACGGAACATCTTCCTGTCATCGCAACATGTTCCAGGGGAGCTCAATTCCCTAGCGGATGCTCTAAGCAGAGACTCCCTCCCAGAAGAACACGAATGGGTCCTTCACAGAGAAGTAGTAGAAGATCTCTTCTCTCAGTGGGGTTTCCCCACTATAGACCTATTCGCCACAAGCGAAAACAAACAATGCCCAGGATTTGCATCCAGGTTCCCCCAACCGGACTCCCAAGGGAATGCCCTGTGGATGAACTGGTCAGGGATGTTTGCGTACGCTTTTCCACCATCTCCTCTCATCAGGAAGGTGGTGTACAAGATGAACAAGGAATCGATGACGCTCATCCTAGTTGCTCCCATGTGGGCGAGACAACCATGGTTTCCACACCTACGCAGGATGGCGGTGTGCGAACCCATCAGACTCCCAGCCTGGTACAACCTACTGTCCCAGCAGCAGGGTCAAACAGTGCATCAGGAACCCAACTCTATGAACCTAGCAGCATGGCTCCTGAAGTCATAGAGTTTGGACATCTCAAATTACCTCAGAGGTGTATGGACATTCTAAAGGAGTCCAGGAAACCAAATACAAGGCACTGTTACTTTGATAAGTGGAAAAGATTCGTTATCTGGTGCCAGAATAAACAAATCAACCCGGTTGATCGCACTCCTTCCAACGTTGTAACATACATGCTCCACCTGCTGGATGCAGGGTTGGTTTTTAACTCGCTGAAAGTACACCTGGCAGCCCTCTCGGCTTACACCACATCCCATAACAAGGTCTCGTGGTGGAAAGTACCAGTGGTTAAAGCCTTCATGGAAGGAGTAAAGAGACTTCACCCTCCTATTTCTAACCCACCGCCAGGATGGGACCTCAACGTGGTGCTAGCTAAGCTCATGGGACCCCCATTCGAACCCATGCATAAAAGTAGTCTCAAACACCTGACTTTTAAAACGGCCTTCTTAGTAGCCATTACCTCCATAAGAAGGGTCAGTGAAATTCAGGCTCTGTCAGTGCAGGATCCTTTCTTTACTATCCACAAAGACAAACTGGTTTTACGCACACACCCTAGGTTCTCACCTAAATTCATATCCAAGTTCCATGTAAACCAGTCCATCGAGCTTCCGGCTTTCTTCCAGAACCCGCAAAGCTCGGCTGAGGTGAAACTACACACTCTAGAGGTGCGTAGGGCGGTCCTATACTATATAAATAAAACCAGACCGCTAAGGAAAACAGATCAACTGTTTGTCTCCGTAGCTACAGGCAGAGAGGGGGATCGCGTCTCTAAAGGCGCTATCTCGAAGTGGATTATCAACTGTATACAGCTGTGTTACTCTCTTTCTGAAAAGACTCTGCCTTTACGCCAAGGGCCCACTCTACTAGAGGCATTGGTGCCACTCTGGCTTTCATTGCAAATGTTCCCCTCGACACCATTTGCAAAGCGGCTACTTGGAGCTCTATTCACACTTTTACTCAGCATTACTGCATTGACACTCATTCCAAGGCAGATACACAAGTGGGACAAGCGGTTCTAAGACACCTGTTTGCTCATGACCCTTCTCACATCCCACCTCCTTCTTCTGGTACTGCTCGCTAATCTATGCACAGCATGTGATCTAAGCAGATTCCACAAGCCTCAGAAGGGATACATTACTCACCGTAATCGTATTTCTGATGCTTGTATCTGCTTAGATTCACATGCGACCCACCCTTCCTCCCCTCCGAGAGAAGGCGCATGATTGCTTGTGGTCTTACCTTTCTGTCTATCTGCTTGGATTATCTGTACTCACGCTACTCCTCATGCTTCCTCATGTCAGAAAAAATACAATCTGAGGATCCTACACGCGTGAGGGATCTTGGGTACAGTGGACGTCACACTAGGGATAGTATTACTGGCACGCCTGTGTCGACGCCCATTTTCGACTTTCGAAAAACAAACTGTAATACTCCGCAGCTTCCACTAGATGTCGGCCTATGCACAGCATGTGAATCTAAGCAGATACAAGCATCAGAAATACGATTACGGTGAGTAATGTATCCCATATATATATATATATATATATATATATATATATATATTATAAAAACGAAATGTGCCACATGATTTGTTGCATTGTGATTGATATCAGTATTACAGTTTGTTTTTCGAAACTCGAAAATGGGCGTCGACATAGGGCGTGCCAGTAATACCATCCCTAGCGTGACGTCCACTGTACTCATGATCCCTCACGCGTGTACCCATGATCCCCCACGCGTGTAGGACCCTCAGATTGTTTTTTTCCGCCATACTTGTCGGAAGCATTGTTGCGGAGTTCCCTGGCTTTCAGCCATTTTGTCATAATTCATCAAAAAATCCCTGTTCTTCCAATCCCACGTCGAGAGATTGAAGATCGACGCCGGTCCGAAGAACGAACAACCGTCGAGACTGCACGACGGACTTTGGACCTTGGAAAGCCTCTGGCCTCGGCAGGCCTTTGGCCTCGGCCCTGCAAGTAGGGAGAGTGGGGGGTGGACATAATCACACTCCCTTTATTTCCTGCATACACTTGCCCGCTGCCCTAAGGTGACATATGGAGAGTACTCCATTTAAATTCTACCCCAAGTGCAACCGCAAGTTTCCTTGGGTTGACAAGCATAACACCTGCAATCTCTGTTTGCTTAGGGATCACACCGAAGCTAACTGCAGAGCGTGTAAGCTCTTTAAGGCTAAAACACTAAAGGACCGCTCCACTAAACGTTGGGCCCATTACGCCAGGCAGCTCGAGGCCATGGAGGCGGTGGGTTCCTTCAGTGATGGCAGCAACGCCGCCTTTTCGGACGATGAGGGCACAGGGGCTTCGATAGACACCCAAGCGCGAGTCTCCGGCCTCGGAGGATTGTCCGACGGGGCAGTTATGGGGACCACACCAGGCGAACGAGCGCTACCCACACTACTGCACCCAAGCACACTAACCCCAGCCGAGACTGAGCGTTCCAGGTCGAGATCGCGCTCACGACACACGGCAACCGTCCCCAATTGCCAAGGGTGCCTCGCTCCCCAAAGGCATGGAGGTATGGTCGTCAGAAGACAAATCCGACCTCCACCCTCAAGCAGCACGCTTAGAGTCGGCTCCGGCAGCACTTTCAACACCTGCCTCAGAGTCTTGACGCACACAATCTAAAAACACGGCACCTAGCCAACACACCCCCGAATCTCGGCGCCAGGCATCGAAAGATTCAGAAAGAGTGAAACCATCAGGGAAACACTCCTCTACACATGGTAAAGGGGACAGACCACAGAAAAAGTCCTCGGAGACGACATCTGCACCCCAGGTCCAGAAAGATAAACATAGGTCGTCAGATAAGGATAAATCTAAGACCCCTGACCCTGTCTCTAAGCCTAAGGTTATCCCTCCCACTCTACAGGGAGAGTAACCTCAGCAGGATGTAGTCATCCCCAGTTCCAGGGAATGGAACTCTGACGACATCGACAGGGTGATGAGAAGAATGTCTTCTTTAGCCAATTTCTATGAAAAAAATCCTGATTATTTTCTGAGCTATCAGAGTACCCCTGACAACTCTACTCCTTCAGGATCCAAAGACCCTCAGCCTCCTAGTAAGAGTTCTCGTAATGAAACTCCAGCTCAGGGCTTCATTTCAGACCCATTCTCTATTCAACCTTACCAGCAGTATGCTGAAGACCCAGACATACAAATGCTGGACGACCAAACGGGGGTCGGTTATTACGGAGACGACGAGGTGATGAGGAGGAGGAAGACGAGGCAGAGGTCTATAATCTAGACTCACCTGTTAACAAAGAACCACCAGTCACTGACTCACCTGTGGATAATCAGCCTCTTCTGAATGAGGTCTTCGCTAGAGCTGCAGAGCACTTTCACATAGACACTCAAGGTGCTCAGGAAGAGAGGGTCTTTGCAGAAGAGATCATGGGGGATAAGAAACCCATTGCCCAAGCCATACCAATTCTGAAGTCCATCCAACACAGAATTGACCCTTCCCTCCTCACCCCTAATCTCACTAGGACTGTCAACCCCAGAATTGAAAACGTGTTCAGGGCCGCCCAGTCAGACTCACTTTATATAAGGGGCCAACTTAAGCCCGACTCGTTGGTAGTCACTACCACCAGGAAAAGAGCAGGTACACCTCTATCATCATCTGAAACTCCCCCAGACAAGGAGAGCAAGAGGATATATTGACTAGGTAGAAAAGTGGCCTCCACTTCAGCTTACCAGGCAAGAATCACCAATACCACCACTCTGCTGGCAAGCTATAATTGCCACCAGTGGGAGCAGGTAGCTGCCCTCACCGCATCCGCACCTGAACCACTAAAGGGCCAGTTAGCCCAGATTGCGTCGGAGGGTAGATCGGTGTCTGGCTGCATTCTAAAGGCGACCTTTGACGCTGCAGATAATGCAGGCCAGCTCATCGCAGAGAGCACTGTCATCAAGAGACACGCTTGGCTCAGACAGTTAGGGTTTAAACCCGAGACCCAGGCTACTCTTATCCACATGCCGGTGGAACCGAATGTCTTGTTTGGCAAAGCAGTAAAGGAGGCACTCAAAACTGCCAAGGATGAATACAATACCCTAAAGTCCCTGGGACAATTGACTAACAAACCCACGAACCAAAGAGGGAATAATAATCATTTTCGTCGCGCATGTGGACAAAATTCCCAGAGGGGTTCCAATTACTCACAGGGGTAGGGTACATCGTGGGGTAACAACCAACAAGGTACCCAAAGTTATGCTAGCAGTAACAAGAGGGCCTGCGGTAGAGGGAGAGGCAGCCTGGGCAGAGGCGGTACGCCTCCCAGCAAACAGTGACGCTCCGCTCAGGGTCCCTTCCCATGCATCCCCAGTAGGGGGGCGGATTTCAAACTTCACCCAAGCATGGGAAGGGATCACCTCGGACAGATGGGTGCTGTCCACAGTGTCCGCAGGATACTCCATCAAACTGCTGGAGCGCCCCCGCAACCACCCTCCACGACACAAAATACACTCCCTGGACCACCAAAAGATCCTCCTCAAAGAAATCGTCAATCTTCTCGCAAAGGACGCGATAGAACACCTGACCTATATAACTGCCTTCTTAGTAGCCATTACATCCATAAGAAGGGTCAGTGAAATTTAGGCTCTGTCGGGATCCTATCTTTACTGTTCATAAGGATAAACTGGTTCTACGAACTCACCGTAGGTTCTCACCGTTAATTTCCAAATTCCATGTTAACCAGTCCATTGAGCTACCAGCCTTCTTCCAAGAACCCAAAAGCTCTGCTGAGGTGAAACTACACACACTAGATGTGCGAAGAGCGGTCCTCTACTACGTAGACAAGACCAGACCGCTAAGGAAGACAGATCAACTGTTTGTAGCTACAGGCAGAGAAGGAGATTGCGTCTCTAAGGGTGCCATCTCCAAATGGATAGTGAAATGTATCCAGATGTGTTACTCCCTTTCAGATAAAACTCTGCCTTCTACGCCAAGGGCCCACTCTACAAGAGGCACTAGGGCCACTCTGGTTTTCATTGCAAATGTACCCCTCGACACCATTTGCAAAGCAGCTACATAGAGCTCGATCCACACCTTTACTCGGCACTACTGCATTGTTTGTTTGTTTATTTATAATGCGCTAATGTACCCAAGGGTATCAGGGCGCAGCATTTACAGGAATTTTCGAAGCTTAGTTACAATACACAGAGAATATACAGGATACAAAAATATAGTACATAGTGTTATATACAAATCAGCAGTCGTGAAATAGGGCCGTGATATACAAGTGGGCAGGAGGCATACGTGGTTACAGTGTGTACTGGTAAGGTTGGGCATTTCATAGTCTTAATGTGTCTCCCGTTTCAGCCAGGAGACCACCTTAGATCAGAAGTTCTGATAGGGTAGGTCTGCTCTAAGGTTTGGAGGCAGCGAGTTCCAGAGATTACCCGCTTTTACAGGGAAGCTGTTGCCTCCTATGGTGGCCCGTTTGTAATGGGGAGCAACTAGACAATCTTTGTAAATAGTTCTGACGGGTCTTAAGGAGGACTGTCTGTGGAATCTGTTGATCAGGTAGATTGGGGCAGTATTGTTAAGGGACTTGTGGGTGAGTGATGCCGTTTTTAAGAGAATTTTATCTCGGGTAGAGAGCCAGTTGTTCTGTTGGCTGAGTCCTGTAATGTGCTCTCTTCTGGAAATTCTTAGAGCTGCTCTGAGAACGTTGTTCTGGAGGGTTTGTAATTTACTGGTGGTGGCCTTGGAGGATCCCAGATACATTGCATTGCAGTAGTCGAGGCGTGACAAAATAAGGGCTCTGGCAAGTGTCAGGCAGCTGGAGTTCGACAGGAAGGGTTTGGCTGCGTGGATTAATTTACATGTGTAGGCCGTGGACGATGCAAGAGAACTTACTTGTCTTTTGAGGGTAAATTGGTGTCTAGGTAGAATCCCAGTGTTTTGACCTCCTGTCCGACTTTGATGTTGTTCCCATCAATCATGAAGGAATAATAAGCAGGGCCTAGTTTCTTTATGCTGAGTATAGTGCCCAAGATGATAAGCTCTGTTTTATCATCATTCAGGCATAGTCCATGAGTGGCCATCCATGCCTAGATGATGTACACCCTATTTAGCAAGGCCAAATCCTGTCCATAAGCTCCAGAAAGTGGAAAGAGGATCTGAGTATCATCTGCATAGTTAGTGTAGGCGATACCAAGATGATCCAGATCATCGAAAAGGGGCTTGGTAAATATGTTGTATAGAGTGGGGGAAACACAGGAGCCCTGAGGAACCCCACAGGTGATGGGTATAGGGTCAGCTGCCACCGTGGGAGAGAAGACCCTCATGGTCCTGCCATTAAGCAAGGATATCATCCAGGTAATGCCTCAGTTGAAAATTGAACTGAAGTGAGGAGGTGTGAACATTGGACAGAGCGATCGACCAGAACAAAAGCTGCGGATCAGTCGTGGAGGAGGAGTAGGGCAGCTTGTCCATTGTCCCTCAGCAAATCGATCTGTGCTTTCAGGTCAATAAGAGCAGTTTCAGTCCCATGTTGGGGACGGATTCCAGATTGTCTGGATCTTAGGAGGTTGTGTTCTTCCAAATGCTTCTGTATTTGTACATAAGCAACCTTGTCCAAAATTTTCAGTAGAAAGAGAACAGTTGTTATGGGTCGGTAATTTGTAGGTATGGCTGGGTCGAGTGTAGGTTTTTTCAGTAAAGGGAGTACCCAGGATTGTTTTAGGTTAGTAGGGTTGGAACCAGTAGCAAAGGAGGCATTAATCAATTTTGTGATGAACGGGCAGAGATCACAGCCAGCATCATTAATAAGCTGTGCTGGGCACAGATCAACCTGGCAGTTAGACGGTTTTAGGGACAGGATAACTTTTTCGACTTCCAGGATGTTGACTTTAGAGAACTGGAAACGGGTGGGGTCTGTGGTAGGCATGAGCTTATCTGGAGTTTTTGGGTTCAAGGTGTCATTCAAGGTGGCTCTTTTATTGGAAATCTTACTTTGGAGAGTCACAATCTTATTCGCTAGGGCGCTTTGAATTTCTGAGCACCAGTTTTGGTCTTTGGTGCATGTGTCAAGGGGTGCTATCAGGGTTTCTATTTCTTTAAGGATGGGGAAAAGTTCTTTCGTGTTGGATTTAGCTAGGGATATGCGAGAGTCAAAGGAGGCTCGTTTAGCCAAGTAGATTTTCTTTTTTGTAGAGTGCAGCTAGTTTAGAGAATTTGGCTTTGTTAGAGATTGACGGGAATTTCTTCCAGTTGGCCTCGCAGTTTCTTTTTTGCTGGCTTAGGTTTTTAAGGAATGGTGTGTACCATTTGTTGAGGTGCACTTTTGGTTTACTGGATATAAGTTTAAGGGGGGCGATGCGGTCCGGCGAGGAGGCCATAATCTTGTTGTATTCTTCAACCAGGGACTGAAGGTCCAAGTTGTCAGGAAGTGTGTTAAGTGTAGGGAGTAGGTTAGGGATGATTCTTTCTACTGTCATATTCTTCTTGTTTCTGGTGAGAGTTGGTGGGGCTTTAATAGTGGGCGGGTGTGGGGGTCTGTTGGTGGAGAGCATGAATGATACCAAGTGATGATCAGTCCAGGCTAGAGGTGAGATATTAGTGATATTCACTAGGCAGTTGTGGTCAGCCACCCAGTCGAGTGTTCTGCCTTTTACGTGCATGGGTGTCGTACATCTTTGCATTGGCACTCATTTCAAGACAGATACTCAAGTGGGACAAGTGGTTCTAAGACATTTATTTGCTCATGACCCTTCTCACATCCCACCTCCTTCTTCTAACACTGCTCGCTAATCTATGCACAGCATGTGATCTAAGCAGATTCCACAAGCCTCAGAAGGGATACATTACTCACCGTAATCGTATTTCTGATGCTTGTATCTGCTTAGGTTCACATGCGCTTCCTGCCCTTCCTCCCCTCTGAGAGAAGGGGCATGGATGCTTGTAGTGTTATCTATCTTATCTACTTGGATACTCTGTACTCACGCTACTCCCCATGCTACCTCATGTCAGAAAAAATACAATCTGAGGGCCCTACACGCGTGAGGGATCATGGGTACAGTGGAAGTCACACCTGGGACAGTATTAGTGGCACGCCCTATGTCGACGCCCATTTTCGAGTTTCATAAAACAAACTGTAATACTCCACAGCTTCCACTAGTTGTCGGCCTATGCACAGCATGTGAATCTAAGCAGATACAAGCATCAGTAATACGATTACGATGAGTAATGTATCATATATAATATAAGAAACTAAATGTGCACCATGATTTGTTGCATTGTGATTGATATCATGAGAAGTAAAACCTTTACAGTGCGTCTTTCAACAAGCTGACAAGGAAGTCATTAAATCTACACGGTAGGCTTGTATGAAATAAGACACATTTTCCTTGTAACTGCACTTGGATTGGAATAATTCCCAGATGGGGACCATTACTAAAGATCTACTGAGAGGTTCATTATTTTGCAGTCGATTGTTTTCTGAAGGAACACCATTTAATCTGACTTGAGTTTTGAGTTGTGGGTGACTTCACAATGGATCCATTGGTTAGTTTAGCGGTTAGGGATCTTAGCTTGGATCCAGTGATGAGTTGAGTAATTGATGCACACAGAGTTGATCCATTGGTTTAATCAACCTTCATTTGCTGTCACAATGAACTTGTTGATTAGTGGAGCAGTTGATGACCACAATGAATCCACAGAATATTTGTGCTGTTGGTGAGCTCACAATACCTTAAAATTTTGACCTTAAAATGGATCCACCGATGGGTTGAGCGGTTGATGATCTTACAGTAGACCCATTGAATAGTTGATCAGCTGTTGACCTTGATATTGAACCATTGGTTAGTTGTGCAGTTAGTGACCTAACAAGAACTTCTGGGATGAGTTGAGCTATTTGTGCACTTAAGAATTGACCCATTTATTTAATCAAGTTAACTGTGATATGACAGTAGAGCTGCTGATTAGTTGCGCTGTTGACGACTTTACACTATATCCATTCATTAAGTGATCTGTTGGGACCTTGCAGCAGCTTAATGTGTTTAGCACGTCCACATCATTGCCCGAAATAGATATTCCAAGCCTAGGGTTGGGGACCATGCTACAGCGTTTTGGCGGGACCTGTGGTGAATCCTACAGATTCCTCACTAATTCCCTGCCTAAAGGATCTTCCCAGGTGGCCAGGGAAAGGCAGACGCTTCCTGATCGTACAGGGGGTGTATTGCGGGAGGATCACCTGGGAAGGGAAAAGACCCAGGGGAATGAGAGGACTCTGTGGGATGAGGCACATTATTTCGCCTCCTCTAGGGAGGAGAACTCCACAATGCCAAAATATGTAATAGCTTCTTGCAATAATCATCTTGCTGTTCTACAAGATCAGCTGCAAATAGGTGTCCTCTAGCACCTTGAAGCGTCTCATGTGCTAGATGGAATTACCAATAAAGATCTCGGACCCAAATAACCAGATAGACTAACAGAATATGGCAAGGTACTACTTTGTTACTAACATAAAATAAAGTAGGGAAATCTTGCGAACAACGGGCTATAGTCCACACACTCGCATCCAAACTTGATTATACAAAGGTAAACTGTAAAACCTATTGAAGGGAGGGATTGGTTAAGGAAATATATATACCTATTGTATGTATAACTGTTAGTGACACCATTGGCTGCCCCTTATCTGTTAGGCACACCTCAAACTACCTCCAAATATGCATATTACTGATTGTAGTGGGAAAATGGCAGTGGGTGGTCTCTGCAACATTGTATAGCATGCTGCTACATAAACCCTCTGATTGGTTGGCCATGCTTTCCCAAGCTTGGACATTCGGCTCGTTGGTAGCATTTGAGCAAAACAAAACCCAGGTGCCGAGAGTAAGGCCAGACTACTTCCCACTTTCCCAATTAGTCCATCATCTTTCATCGGTCCGGCTCTAAGCCAAGGCTTCTCCTTTGTAGTTGACATTGCAGTCTATTATTTATTCTGGGACGTTTAAGGCAGTGTAGGCACACCATTATCTTCATCTGAAGCTTAATCAATAGCCCTTGTTTTCGACTTATGAATCACATGTGAGGAAAGCAAGAATTTGACCATCTCTTCCTTCTGTTTACTGCTATTTGATTCAATTTTACTGGGTGTCATTACTCCTCTCGGCCTCTAGAGACTTGCTTTCTCCAACTTGCATAGGATTTCCGCACTTTTGATTGTCCAATACTTGGCTCTTGCAGATGCTTTACTCTTTGCTTAATCTAAGAGAAATGTCTTGCGTACCTGGCTTATCCTTTTGACTCTCCTTGTGCCTTGCAATTATTCCTTGAAATAGCATCCTTGATCCCAGGCCAATAGACTCCTCTTTATTCCTCACACAAAGCTGTTTTTCCAGCGTCTCCTGACTCTGCAGCCCTGGTCGGTCTCTGAGGTAGCTTGATTAGTTTTAATATGAGTCCGGCGTCTATCTTTCCTTCATGGCCGCTCTATCCACGTTATGTTTTCATCTGCAGCAAGCTTCTAGATGTCTCAACTACCTTGCGTTTCTGCATATATACACTTATTGATCAGCAGGTTACTTTGTCTTTGCATATATGATTTCTTTGTATTTGATTACATGTTTCTTTTGTTACTTCAGTTACATCTTTATTCTTAAGTATTTGCATATCTTTTCAGTGCGTCTTTGTATCTTTACTTCATGACGTTACTCTGCCCTTGTTAGATTTCACTTATGGCTCTATGCTGTCCAATGGTGTATGCCGACATCCTTCCATCCTTTCACTGCGAGGATACATTCTGTGCAGTTGTCTAAGTGCATATCGTCTGTCGTACACTCAATGTGGTTTTAGGATGATACCTGATGTCCCACATAGGGATTCCAGTAGGACAGAGGTGAGGGGGCTTGAACTAGGGATGACGTATCCACCTTCTCCTCTAAAATTATACAATTATAAAACAATTCTAAAACTCCTTACAAAAATCTTGAAACTTGGAAAGCTAAAGACATCTCTGACGCCCAAAGGTACAGTGAATGAACGTATATGATAACAGCTTAAAAGAATTGCCTGGCCCTTGTCAATCAAGTTTGGTTACTAATTCCTATGAAATTCCTTTAAAGAATATTGGGAGAAACAAAGGTGTGTTTCAGAGTGCAAATCAAGTTCGGAAAACTAACTTTGTCACTAGGGATTTCAAGTCCCATAATTCCGTAGGTAATAGGATGAGGAAGACGGTTGAAGAGGTGCAATGTTGCAGGAGTAGTCCCAATGACCCACACCTGAGGGCGACGGAGAGGCTTAAAAAGCCCCCTCAGGTGCAGGCCAGGAGAGGGCAGGAGAAGGGTAGTAGCAGTAGGAAGCAGCAGTGTGACTCGTGCAGGCAGCCTGTACTGAAGCTGGAGGAGAGCGAGGACACCGGGAAGCCTGTGCGGCAGATTTCAGCTGCCGGCACTGGGAGGGTCTGTGCCTCCTGGAGTTGGAAGGGCAGAGGTCGTGCAGCGGGTAGCGTGCAGGAAAAATGCTTGCCCGTTGCAGGCCCGTGTTGCAGAGTTGCAAAGGCATGGGAAGCGTTCCTTCCCAGGAGGCCGTCTCAGGTGGCTGGTGTGCACCCTAGGGCCTGGGGAAGATGTCTGGTGGCTGGCATGCATCAGATCATCTCCGGAGCAAGGAACGCTCCAAATACAGGTGGTGCAGGCAAAGGTGGACTGAAGGAATCAGTTTTGCTGAGAAACGTGAAGTCGCCAAAACGGAAGTTCTGCAAACGGCGAGGGAAGTGGAGGCACATGCCTTACCCAGTGAGTTCACAGGTTTGTAGTGACCCCGGGGCGCTCCATTCCCCCTCGCGTGGCTCAAGCAAGCATTTGGTGAGTGAGCAACACTCACGTAGGAGTGACTGAAGGTCAGAACTCAATTCTGAATATTGAACGATTGAACAGAAGCAGACACTGTACTTGCGCAGAAGTGAAGGTGATATACAAGGTGAATTTGATTCTCTAACTAATGAAAAGCAACATTTTGTAACCAAGGCGAATGACTGTAATGTTAAAGGTGTGAGGCTGTGGAAAACCCAGAAAACGAAGGGGGCAATATTGTTAAAAGCTAAGACCTACAAGCATTGCCCAAGCCAATAGACAATATTGGTAAAAGCTAAGACCTACAAGCATTGCCCAAGCCAATAGACAATATTGGTAAAAGCTAAGACCTACAAGCATTGCCCAAGCCAAGAGACAATATTGGTAAAAGCTAAGACCTACAAGCATTGCCCAAGCCAAGAGACAATATTGTAAAAGCTAAGACCTATAAGCATTGCCCAAGCCAAGAGACAATATTGATAAAAGCTGAGACCTACACACATTGTCCAAGCCAAGAGGGACCTAGGCAAGAACAATTTAGTCAACATTGCCAACAGCAGAAAGGGGCTAATGAAAGGTCTGAAAAGGGGGAGACTTATTGCCCATACTTTGTTCAACATTTGATGAACGCTGTTAGAAATTCACATTGCCAAAGCCATGGGAGAAGCAGAAAGAACCCCTATCCTTGGCAGTCATTATTACTGGTTTGGTGGAGAAGAGTGGCAAAAATGGCTCCCCTTCTGGGGAAGAGATATTCAGAGGGAGAGGAGCATCATTATTAAAAGAATATTAAAGAGCACCAATGTCAATCTTATTTTCCCTAAAGAGTTGTTGCAAGTGCTGAAGCTACAATTTGTTGAAAATTATGTAGTTGTTATGAACATTGTGAAGTTGATTGAAGTCGCATGATCCAGCAGGCCGGCTGCCTTCGCCATCTTGCAGACAGAGCTGCTGGATGCGCCCAGAGAAACCTCCACCAGCGCTAACGGACATAAACCATTGGGCTTTCTGGGCTTTCAGGCTAGTCTGCAACATCCAAAGATGGCTGCCGCCATTTCAGGCTTTTCTGTGCCTTCTTTGTGCCTTCTTTGTATGCACTGGGAGCTCGCCCCACCATCCCTGATTGTGCCTTTGTTTCTATTTCATACCAATGGGGGATCCAGCAGGCTTGAGTTGGCCCCCTCACAAAGGTCCACACCATGCCCCTGTCTGGAGCTGAAGGGAGCCCTCCCCTCTTGCCGTCACTCCTGCATCTTCAAGCCCACACTGCACACTAAACATTTCTATCTTCCCCGGACACTGGAACACTTTGCCACCATTCATCACCAGTAAGCGCGCAGGACCACCTGTCCCTGGACCTAAATTCTCCATCTGACTGTCTGCTGACTCCTGCTTCCACTGTAGCACAGCCTGACTGTTAACTGTCTCCTCATCCTGGCCCACTTCACATGGCTGATCCCTGTACTTCTCACTTACAGTCTGCTTTCTGATGCCTACTTGTGCCTAACCTATTCTTCCTCCCTAAGAACATTTCAGACATCTTTGCCCTCCATAGTGCCTTTGGCAAGTTCAAATCTAGGTGTGCCTTTAAATTGTTGCAACCTCCATTTTTGTGCTTTTGAGTTCTCTTTAGGCAAACTCCAACCTAGGTGTGCTTTCGGATACTAGGCTGCCTGGTGAGGTGCTCGTGCTTGTGCACTATCTGCGCCTATCTCTTTATTCCCCTCTCTACCACCCCTATGGCGCTCTCCATCTCTCTTATCTACTCTAACTGCTATTCTATCACCTTCCCGCCCTCTCTCACAAAGTATGGAAGTAAAAAGCTTAAGAAAGATCTGTTCCTCTAATCCTGGACTTTATAGTTTTGAATTTTTTTTTTCCTTTTGTTTTTGATTGATTGTGTTAGTATGTTTGCTTTTTGTTTTCTACTCTATTTTTTTTATTTAAAAAATGTTGAAAGGTTTATTGAATTCAGCTGAATCAATAAAAAAGAGAAATCCTGGCCTGCCGTATACCTATGCCAGCGCCACTTCCAGACAAATTATCACTGACCACCTCTTTTCTGTTCCCTCTCCAGACCTTTGAACTCCACCTGATGTCCATTCTCTCCCCTTCCTCCTTCCTCACCCATTAATAGTGGCACTAGATGGGAAGTTCTCTTGGAGGGCTTCTCATCCTCGAGGTCCATCATTAATGTCTATCACAGTAGCACTATCAATGGCACTACTGGTACTCAACCCAATCTCCTCCTGTTGCTGTCTCTCATCAACTTCTTCCCTCTCCTGCTATCCCTCCTTCCTCTCTCTCAGCATCTCCTCTGACGGGTGTACCACCCCCCCTGTACTCTACCTCGTAAAACTTCCAAGGGTGGTGACCAGCTTCACTTAGCCACATTTAATGCTTGGTCCGCTATCAAACATTCTTCCGACATCTGTCTCCTCCTTGAAGACTTTGATCTCAATGCTCTCGCTCTCACCGAGACGTAGTTTAATGACAGCTCAGTCACTGCTTTTGACTCCCCTCTCCCCGATGGCTACAAGATCTCAAAGCCTCGTCCCAACCCGGGCTGGCAGTGGAGTAGCTTTGATCTTCCCCGAGTGGGTCCCTTCTTCCCTCACACTCACCCAGCCCTACTCCTCCTTTGGAAGCTTAGTCTGCAAGCTTGGCAGCTCTCATAGTTCCTCTCTGACCATTGCCACTATCTATAGACCCCCAGGCCCTATCTCCTCTTTTCTTTCAGAATAGGCCGATTTCTTCTCCTCTCTCCTGACTTCTACCTCTAAATTGCACCTTCTGGGTGACTTTAACATCCACCTTGATTCTTCAATCATGGCCTCGACTCTCTTCCATGACCTCTGCTTCCCTCTCTCCCTCTCTATTCTCCCCTCTGGTCATACCCACTCGGCTGGACACACTCTTGATGCCTTCATCCATACTTATCTTTTGCTCTCTACCTCTCCCTCCAACCCCCTATCCTGGTCTGACCACTCCCTTCTCTCCTCCGACTTGGGACCTCTCGGCCCTCTGACTGGACCTCGCCCAGCTCTGCCAGCCTCATTTGCGGACATCCGTCCAATGAAACGAGTGCAAGTTGCTGCATTCACTTCCACCTTAGTCTCCCCTCTATCTCCCCTTCTCCTCCCACTACAGACTCAACTATTGACTCTGCTGTCAACAATTTTCATCTCGCTATCACTAACACTCTATATTCTTTCCCTGTCATGAGGATCCATCTGAAACCTGTCACCAAGCGTAACATTTGGTACGATTCTGATCTAGCAGCCCTGAAACGCACGTGCAGAGCTGCTGAACAAAAGTAGCAGAACTCAAGCTCATCCTCTGATAAACTGGCCTGTCGCCTTTTCCAAAAGCAATATCGTCTCTCCATTCGCTCCAAGAAGAGGGCTCACACCCAGGCCTGCATCTCTGGAGCCTCTAACACAGCTGAAATCTATCTTTAACATCTCCAAGGAACTAGCCAATTCATCTGCAGTCTCTACCTCGCTTCTTCCCTCCCAGTCCCTCTTCACTGCACTGGCCACCCACTTCGCTGCTAAAACTCAGGACATCCTGAGCTCTCTCTCGTCCACCGCCCTCCCATTCTCCTGCCACCCTCGGCCCCTTCCACTCTTTCCTCCTTCTGTCCAATCACACCGGATGAGGTCCCTAGAGATGTCCGCTCTATGAAGGTCTCTTCCAAACAGGTCTCCCCTGTTCTTCAAGAACTATTAAGGACCACATCGGCTCCCTTGCTCCTGCACTCGCTGCTTTCTGTAATCACTCTATTGCCACTGGGTCGTTCCCCTCTTCCCTCAAGAACTCCCTTTTGTGCGTCCCCTCCTAAAAACCCTTCTGCTGACCCCTCCTGTCTGGCTAACTACCACCCCATCTCTATCACCTCCTTCCTTGGGAAGCTTCTGGAGAACTTGGTCTTCCCTCAACCGACCCATCATACTAGGCTTGTTGGTGGCTTCCACGACCATCAATCTGGATTCTGAACATCCAGAGGCACGGAAACTGCTCTCCTGAACACTTGTGACAAATTTCTTGCATATCTTGCCTCCAACTCACCCACTGTTCTCGTTCTACTAGATCTCTCCTCTGCTTTTGACACTGTGAACCACTCGATCCTCATAAAGCGGCACCATGATACCCTGGGTATCTCGGAAGAGGCCCTGGACTGGTTGACCTCTTTCCTCACTGACTGTCCCTCCCAGGTTATCCTGGGTTCTTTCTTCTCACCAACTTCTATCTTCACCTGCAGCGCTCCCCAGGGCTTTATCCTTTTGTCTAGACTCTTTAACATCTATCTCTCCCATCTTGCTCCTCTTATCTCCACTTTCTCTCTGCACTTCCAGTGTTTTTCAGAGGACACCCAACTCTTCGTCAGACTACACTCTGCATCTTTTAAGACTTCTTCATCATTCCTGATTTCCTGTCCGCCATCCAGTCTTGGTGCACTGCCAATGATCTCTGTCTCAATGCCAACAAGACTGAGATTCTTCCCATCGGGACTCCTGTTCCCTCTTTTCTCCCTTCACTCTGGCCACCCTCTATGGGCTCTCCCCCTTCCCTTCCTCTGAAACCAGAAACCTGGGAGTTATCTTCGATTGCTCTCTCTCTCTTTCATTCCTCACGTCCTGGACCTTGTCAAGAAGTCCCATTTCCAACACTTCCTCCTCGGAGGCATCCTCCCTGTCCTCACTTTTCCCCAGAAGCGTAATGTCTCCAGAACTCTGTACTCTCTAGGCTGGACTATTGTAACAGCCTCTTCCTAAATGTACCTTCCACTTCTCTCCACCCCCTCCAGCTAATCCAAAATAGGGCTGCAAGACTTATCCTTGGCCTCAAGCCCAGGTACCGTATCTCTCCGGCCCTAAACTCTCCACTAGCTCCTGATTGCAGCAAGGATCAAATTTAAATCCCTCAGCATCATCCATAAGGCTGTCTGGGGCCGGGGACCACGCTATCTGCAACTTGCTCTCACAAAATACTCGCCTTTCAGACCCCTCTGATCCTCCAGCTCCAACTTTCTGCTTGTCAAGCGCTTCTCTAAGCAGAAAGCTGGGGGGGGCGTTCGGGCACGGATCTGGCCTGTGATGTCTTATAGTCCTGCACTTATTGTATTGGCTGGTGACCCCTCTTCTACCCGTGGAACCTCTGGCACTTACCGCCTCCCTCCCTCCCTCTCTCTTCACTTGCGTGCTCCGAATGTTCACAAGGCCTAGTATTCCATTGTCTTGCTTTCCCTGGTTCCCTTCCCTTTACCCTGTGGGTGCTTTGAAACACAATTTCTTGATGTGTAATTATTATTTCTTTATTTGTTTTGGTTTAAAAATGAACCTTTACAAAATTTCACATCAGAATCATTCATATTACATTTCATACATATACAATATTGTTAAAGTAAGCAAAACAACATTTCCTATGTACTGAAATTAAAAATCAATACACCATCTATTTTAAAATTTCATTTCATTACCTAAACACTAATCTGGAGCGTTTGTTTCCACATTTATATAACATTTCAAAGTAAGACGTTCCATGCTTTTGAATGTGAACTTAATATTAATTTACATATGGTTCTTAAAAACCTCAAGACAGTTCATTTTAAGGGGACCGATTTCCTGCGCATTTATATTCTACCATAAACGATCAAGCATAAACCATGTGGTACTAAATACATATTTACTCAAGTAAGCAATCCTGGGCCCAAGTAGTTCCTGAAGACATTTGCAAGACCGACAGAAGGAAGATTATAGAGGAAGACTACACCTTATACAAATTATTTATTTTGTAGATAAAGTATTCATTCTAAAAGGCATAAAATCACTCCTCATGCCTCTGTCGGGAAACCGTTGCAAATGCAGTTCAGGAGTACCCAGGTTTTTATTATGCAGGACCAAATGTGCATGAAGAGAAGATCTGAATAACGCATCAATAGTATCAGCCCAGTCGTTGCATTGTAATAGCTTCTTCATATTATTTGGGTTACTAATCAAGGTTTCCAATGACGTGCCCAAGTTTTCTAGAATCTGTATACAATAGGAGTTGTAAGAATTGATACAATTATCTTTGTGCACTTCCACTTTACCGAATTACCTAAAATTGAATAGAGATGATAATCTGTATAAACATTAATTATTGTTTATTCTAACTTGAATAGATGAGTCTTTATTCTGGTGGATGGGTATAGTGAACAGGCCCCCGGGAAGTCCTCATTTGTTAAGTTTCTCCCACAGGCTAGCCCTGTCTACCAAACCGAATGCCATGGAAAGATCCACGGATGCATCGTATATAGGAAGTCATTGTCTTTCCAAGCCAAATGTTGCAAGCAAATCAATACTAAAGCCCCACAATCCGCGCGCATTCGCTTCCTAAATCTTATTTGGAACGTATCAAGAACTTTTTTAGACTGGCACCATTCCTCAATTTTACCCAGCACCATGGATGCAAAACCTTTTCAGTCTACATCCAAAAGGGTGATTGGACGGTAGTTTAAAAGGGGACATCTTATCCCCCTTTTTATAAATGGGTATTACATATGTCATTTTCCACGAAAGGGGTGTCATTTTAGTAGTCGCAATATTTGAAACCAAAACATACATTATTTTAGACCAAAGTTTTATGTCTTTTTTAAGAACCTTATTCAACAATGGGTTGGGACCACCCGCTCTTAATGGGCTGCCCCAATAATCCTTTTTTTATGTCCTCCACTGTAACCTGCAAGTCCCAACAGCTAGAATTGGGGACATAATTACAGCCGCCCTTCATCCCCCTGTCCCGTAAAGCTCGGAAAAATATTTAAACTACATCTGTTCGAAAATGGGGTTACTCTGTACCATCATTTGATTTGTTTCTATTCCATTAATCAGAGGCCAAAGATTCCGAGAGGTTGACCCCTTCAACTGTGCCAACATAGCCTCACCAGCATGTTGATCAAGCTGATGCTGATGTGATTTAAGCCAATTGTTTAATTTTTGCTTCACTTTTTGAATCTGATTAGCCCTCTCTTCTGCCCCTAGTGGAGATTTTTTTAATAGTCGAATGTGCCATTGAATGTATCTTTTCAAACTTTGTATTTTTAGGTCAAATTTATGAAAATGATATTGGGTAGAGGGTTTCGGCTTTGCATTTTTACATATAATTGCCTTAGTGTCTACTGCATGGTATTGACTAGTGTAACTTCTCAATGTTCACTTTGTGCTACCACATTAACTATTGAACCAACCTACGGTTCACTCTGTAATTGAATGCAGCAGCCCCTTAGCAACTCTATCTTACCTCGCATCAGCGCCTGCATTTTATGCAGCCAATCCTATCCACATAATGCTGGTCTTCCTGACCACCATCATGTTCCCCTTTTGCATAATACCCCATTCCATTCCAAGCACAGGTGGATACTTCATCAAGATCAATGAAGGATTAGCCAAAGTGGGATGTCAGCGCCACCACCCGATCCCCTGCCCCAACCCATTCCTTCCCTCACTTCCTCCATTTCCCTTGCAAATTGCATCCACAAATAAGTCCTATTCCAACGCTACAAATAAAGTAATCCCAACTATCCTGAGCCTCAGAACTCTGCCAAACACCCCTACACTAACGAGACAAGCACCAAGTCTACACCCACCTTGGGTATCGACAGGCTTAATAGGCTCAGGGTTAGAACTAGAACCACCCTCAGAGCCACCACTCTCAGCATAACCACAAACACTTCTACCAAACTAGACACCACCTCTAACAACTGCCAACATAAAGACAACTCCAACAAAGCCACCAAACCTAAAACCAACCCTAAAACAAATATTCATACCCCTAACCTAGGTACTACACCAGGTAAAACACTGTCACATACCACTCCCACAACCACTCTCCAAGGCACACTCCTCAATGCGCGATCCATTGGAGCTCATGCCATAGAAATCCATGACCTCGTTGTGGACCAACAACTTGATATTTTGGTAGTTACTGAAACATGGATACACCCCGCTGCAGGCCCACTCCTAGCCATCGCTATCCCCCCAGAATTCAGCATCCTTAGAATGGACAGGACCAACACCCAAGGAGGTGGAGTCGCCTTAATAGCCAGAACCTCCTTGCAAATCAGAGCCTGCCCAATGGCACAAATACAAGGCTATGAACTACTACTAGTAACATTTACATCCAACCCTAAAACCACTACCAACTTCCTAGTAATGTATAGGTCACCGAATAAAAACACTCGCCCTAACTTAGACATTCTGGTACTATTACCTCCCCTTATCAAGCCCAACACTAAATGTATCATTCTCGGCGACATGAATCTAGGCTTCAGCGATTCCCTAGATCTTGAAGCACAGCCTTCCATACAGCCATGCTAGATATGAAATGTGTACAGCTGACTAATGAACCCATCCATTCCAAAGGAAGAACACTGGATTGGCTCCTCACTCTTAATGCACAAGTCACTATCGACTCTATCCTCCCTGTAAAGTGGTCAGACCATTTCGTCATCAATCTTACATAGTGTGGACTGTGATATTGTTACTCTATCTCCAAAAAATCTGACACCTTTGAAATCAGAAACATGAAAAAACTCACAGCAGACACCCTCTCCCTGACCTGAACCAAGCCCTAGCTAACATGACTCCAGATACAAACAACCCTGCTTACCTAGCAGAGCGCTACCAACTAAGCCTCACCCACACTATCGACCTACTTGCTCCCATCACTACCAAAACTCGAAGGCCAGATAAACTATTGTGTTTCTGGTTCAATTAAGAATTAGTCACTCTTAGACGCAAAAAAAGATTGCTCGAGCACCTCCATAGGAAAACTAACACTCCAGAATCAGCAAAAGACTTTGATTAAGCAAACAAAAAATACAAATGAGCTATAATCACCCAAAAAGCTAATGCTTTTAACCTTCGTATCACCAATGCCTCATCAGACCGCAAAGAACTCTATCCTTCGATAGCTAGAAAATCTGTGTCAAATTAGTGAACCCACCAATTCCAGCAAAGCCTGGTGCACCACTATGCAAGACGCTCTAGCATCTAAAATCCTACTACTACAAAAGAAAATAGACAGTAAAAAGACAATCCGAGCAGAAAAAACACCACCCACCTTCACAGCAAACCCATCAAACACCACCCCTGTCACCCCATTCCACTTCACGCCAGTCTCAGATAAAGAAGTGTTAGATACCATAGCAAAACTCAAAGCTTCCAACTCTAATGAAGACCAATTCCCTTCCCACCTAGTCAAACCCTGTACCCCCACCCTAACGCCCATCATCACCGAATGTGCTAATGCTTCCTTTCATACCAATACAGTCCCTACCAGCATCAAAAAAGCGTGGGTAACCCCTCGCCTAAAAAAAAAGACCCTAGATCCATCAATCCCCACGAATTACCGCCCTATCACAACAGTACCATTCCTCCTGAAAATAATAGACAAAATAGCATACTCCCAAATACAAAACCACCTAGAACAACACCAACTAATGGGGGACCGACAGTCAGGATTCCGCCCTAATCACAGTACCGAGACAGCCCTTCTCGATCTGAAAATCCAAATTGATGCCACCAGAGAAGAAGGCAAACTCTGCCTACTAATGCTACTGGACCTCTCGGCGGCTTTCAATTTGGTTGACCATGATAAACTCTGCAACACACTAGCCAACAACTTCAATCTGTCCAAGGACGCCAATGACTGGATAAAATCATTCTTAGCCCACAGGACATCTATGGTATCCACCGGTAAAGAATCAGCCGACCCCATACTAGTTCCCGTAGGCGTCCCACAAGGCTCATACCTATCCCCTACACTGTATAATGCTTATACTAAGTTGCTCTTTGCAGCCCTGGATTCTATGGGTGTCATCTATACCAACTTTGCAGATGACACCCAGATCCTTATCCCACTAACAGGTGACCACAAGCAAGACTCACTGCTCATCAACCAAATATACTCACTTATCCAAAATTGAGCAGAGCTACTCCTATTAGGCTCATCTTCCAAAATGGACTCACTTCAGCCTACCTATAAATCATTTATCATTGATGGCACCTCAGTCCCAGTACTTAAACAAGTCAAAGCACTGGGTGTCTACTTAGACGCTACCTTAACCATGTCAAAGCAAGTAAACACACTAGCCTCCTCCACCGCCTACACATCTCCCTAAGCCGTAAATTCCTCTCACCCAACAACTGCATTACATTAGCTAAAGAAGCTATATTTCTTTGGCATGTATTTGTTGTGGCAAAAATCATCCTGGCCAAGACAATTATTGCTGTTGTTTATGAACTCAGAACTTGTTCAAGGAGGAGGAAAAGCTTTATACTTTTTGTGTTGGAACATACCGCTTATAGGTTTAAGTGGCATAAGACTGTTAGAACTTTTGCTGAAATGCAGGATTTTCTTGTTTTCTTACTGTGACACAGAATCACGTTTAAACGTTTAAACCTGGCACAGGGGAAATTCAGCCCTAGGTCGTGAAAAGAGACTGTGGTTGCATTGTGAATTCAATTATTTGTTATTTTGAACTGCCATGTATTTTCTTATTCATTTGTTATATGTATAAAGTGTGAGGGACGGATATCCTTTGTTATTTGTTAGAGTGTTTCCTTTAGTATATTTTAGGCCGTGAAATCCTCGTCAGGGTAGGGACAGTGAGGCTTTCATCCAACCTTAAAATATAATAAAATGGCATTTGTTGAGAAAACTTTACAGCTTGGTCCGCCTCACGTTTCTGACCCATCACAACCCGTATATAAAACGCAGTAAAGAAAGTATTGGTTTCTGCCCAGGTAGGACAATGGGTGGGAGGCCAAAGGCTTCCCATGGGCCCCGACCCTGAAATATGGATTTATTGGTTGACATTTGCAGGAGGTTACCATTTGGTACTATTGTAATTGAACTCTGGCTCAATGCATTACAGGAGTAGTGCAGATTAGATAACATGTTCTGACCTCGGCAGAGTTCTGTAGGCATTCGAGGCCATAGACCGATAAGAATTCATTAGAATATATTTGAGATATTTGAGGCTGTTTAGAAATTCTTTGTGTCCAGTAGAAACGTTGGGATCCATTAATAAATCACAGAGGCCTGTGAGTGTTGGAAGTCCATTAGTGTTTTGCCCGATGCAGGAATTCAGTTAAGCTGTCTCTGAATTGGATGGGTGTGGCGGAAACTATTGTACACCGCACCTCCTGCCTATATATAGCTGCTTCTACACATGCATGCACATGGTAAATCCTGTAGAGCAGCCCAGCGAACTTGTTTACACAGGGGAGGCCTCTACTGCTGATGTTTTCCACTCTCAAGGGACACATGCTGCATTTCCACTCAGCCTCAGAGCATTTCCGCTCAGCCTCATCACTTACAGGAGTGTGGGATTACTGTGAAGCATGTGCCTGTCAAACACCATAGCGTGCATACCTGCCGGCTAGGAATTGGGCTCTGTCACCAGAAACCAGCGGAGTCATACAATGGTGTCTTTGAGATGCACGTTGTAGAACTGGATTGTGGCTGGTTGTAGACACATGGTAGTACGAGCTCTCACTAAGAGGTACTGCCATAACTGTCCTGACAAGGGCTTGAGCAGTCCCACCATACAAATGGATTCATGGTCTGGTTCTACTTCATAAAGGGCCGTCGGATTCTGGTGTTTGTATTACGCGGTCACTACACTTGCGACGGGAGATCCTTCTGGAGTTGGGGAGGGCGGGCAATCCAATCCACGTCATTGTTTATTGAGGGCTTGTTTCAATAAAGGTAAAGCATGTTATGGATGTGTTTATCGTCCGCAAAATATAGGGGATTCCTTTGGGTAAAACCTATGCTGGTTCGATGAGTATCCTCAATCAGGAACACAAGGGATATGGGGCTGTGCCCTATAATCCTCCCTGTCAGCATCCGACTCGCCCCCACTCTCCTACAATTCAGAAAATAACTCGAGATCCACCTCTTCAAGGAGTCTCTCCTCCTCAACAACAAGGCCATTACGTCACCCTCTACGCCATGTGACTTACTAGACGCCCTCCTCTCCTCCCTTTCCCGCTACTCTGTACAACTGTACCCCTACTCTGTGTCCTACCCCCCTGCTGTATATCTGTTTAATTGTTACCTCTGAAAAACACTCTGTTATACATCTATATTGTTGTATATCTCTGTAAAGCACTCTGTTGCTTTTTGAAGGTAGGTCCGCGCTTAATAAATATAATTCTAATAATATGTGTTAATCCCCTGGTCTTCACCAATGTTTATCGCAGGTTTACAGCTTCTTCTTCTTCATGATGTGGATACTATTTGAACTCCCACAACAACAATACTAAGCAGACGGCTTAAATTGACTGGTTGGGAGTGTGGGTGGTGGCAGGGGTTTAATTTATAATTTATATTTGGTTAACTTGGGAAGCAAGTCATGTTGAGAGACCAACTCTGGAGTAAGTGGGACCGATATGACAACACCGTCTCTGCTAACATTCATCTCAAAGGTGCTCGGGAAATAAAACAATTCTTCTTAAAGGGGAAGTTCACTCAAAAATGTTATTGTGTCAAAAGATGTGCCATAATCAAAAATATATGTAAAAAATATTTTTAAAGTAAGTTCCTATGTAAAATATTCATTTCAAGCATTAGGAGGCATCCGGTTTGTGAAATGAATGAGCCTCCTGTGCTTGTGTTAAACTCTGCTCTCGCAGCAATAATGAAGCAAAAGCACGCTACTGCGAGCTTTTGCCTATTACAGCTGCAGAGCAGAGAATGCAGTCGGGATCCTTCATGCCCAGTGCTGCAGATGAGTGCTTCTTTTTTTCTTGCTTTCAAAGTCCAGGCAATCATAAATACAACAATTATAAATACAGCATTGTTGTATTTATGATTACCGTGGGTTTCTTTTTAAGCCTCCCGGGCTCCCCCGGCTTCGGGGAGTCTGGGAGACTTAAAAAGAAAGTACCTGCAATTATAAATACACCCGCTTCTATTTATGATTGTCGTGGCTTTTGTATCAAGTCTCCCGTGTTCCCCCAAGCTGGGGGGAGGGAGGAGCCTGGGAGACTTAAAAAGAAAGTCCAGGCAATTATGGAAACTTCGCCGGCCGCCGGAAGAGTATTCATAATTGCTGCGACTTTAGTTTTCTAATTTCCCGTGCTACATGGTACACGCCATTACGGTACTGTAGATGGGTTACAGGTATAATGTTACATGGTATACAGCATTACGGTACTGTAGATGGGTTACAGGTAGAATGTTACACGGTACACAGTATTGCAGTACTGTAGACAGATTAGACGGGTTACAGGTAGAATGCTACATGGTACACGCTATTACGGTACTGTAGACGGGTTACAGGTAGAATGTTACATGGTATACAGCATTACGGTACTGTAGACGGGTTACAGGTAGAATGTTACATGGTACACTGCATTGCGGTACTGTAGACGGGTTACAGGTAGAATGTTACATGGTACACAGCATTACGGTACTGCAGACTGGTTACAGGTAGAGTGTTACACGGTACACAGCATTACGGTACTGTAGATGGGTTACAGGTAGAATGCTACACGGTACACAGCATTGCGGTACTGTAGACGGGTTACAGGTAGAATGTTACACGGTACAGAGCATTACGGTACTGTAGACTGGTTACAGGTAGAGTGTTACACGGTACACAGTATTGCGGTACTGTAGCCGGGTTAGATGGGTTTCAGGTAGAATGCTACACGGTACACAGCATTATGGTACTGCAGACGGGTTACAGGTAGAATGTTACACAGTACACAGCATTGCGGTACTGTAGACGGGTTAGACGGGTTTCAGGGCTATTTTTACATCAAAAGGAATAGCACATTTCAATTTTAGTTGGTATGAATATGCTATTTTTATTTTATTTTCTGCTTCCATCCAGACAATTCTGTATAAATGCATTTAATTTATAGATTTGGTAGTATTCCAGGGGCCTAAATTGCTGGGAGCTATTTGGCGCTTGCTTGTAGCCTAGAAGAGTGTTCAGCTTGATGCCAGCAGCTGGTGGGGGCAGCCCTTATGGTCGTCATCAACTCCAAGCAATGAAATGAAGGCAACTGTAATCGACTATAGACGGGTTACAGGTAGAATGCTACATGGTACACAGCATTACGGTACTTTAGATGGATTACAGGTAGAATGTTACATGGTATACAGCATTACGGTATTGTAGACAGGTTACAGGTAGAATGCTACATGGTACACAGCATTGCGGTACTGTAGACGGGTTACAGGTAGAATGCTACATGGTACACAGCATTACGCTACATTAGATGGAATACAGGTAGAATGTTACATGGTATACAGCATGGCGGTACTGTAGACGGGTTGAAGGTAGAATGCTACACGGTACACAGCATGGCGGTACTGTAGACGGGTTACAGGTAGAATGTTACACGGTACTCAGCATTTTGGTACTGTAGATGGGGTACAGGTAGAATGTTACACGGTACACAGCATTGCGGTACTGTAGACGGGTTACAGGTAGAATGCTACATGGTACACAGCATTACGGTACTGCATATGGGTTACAGGTAGAATGCTACACGGTACACAGCATTACGGTACTGCAGACGGGTTACAGGTAGAATGTTACATGGTATACAGCATTACGGTACTGTAGACGGGTTAGATGGGTTACAGGTAGAATGTTACATGGTACACAGCATTGCGGTACTGTAGACGGGTTACAGGTAGAATGTTACATGGTATACAGCATTACGGTACTGTAGACGGGTTACAGGTAGAATGTTACATGGTACACAGCATTGCGGTACTGTAGACGGGTTACAGGTAGAATGTTACATGGTACACAGCATTACGGTACTGCAGACTGGTTACAGGTAGAGTGTTACACGGTACACAGCATTACGGTACTGTAGATGGGTTACAGGTAGAATGCTACACGGTACACAGCATTGCGGTACTGTAGACGGGTTACAGATAGAATGTTACACGGTACAGAGCATTACGTTACTGTAGACTGGTTACAGGTAGAGTGTTACACGGTACACAGTATTGCGGTACTGTAGACGGGTTAGACGGGTTTCAGGTAGAATGCTACACGTACACAGCATTATGGTACTGCAGACGGGTTACAGGTAGAATGTTACACGGTACAGAGCATTACGGTACTGTAGATTGGTTACAGGTAGATTGTTACACGGTACACAGCATTACGGTACTTTAGATGGGTTACAGGTAGAATGCTACACGGTACACAGCATTGCAGTACTGTAGACGGGTTACAGGTAGAATGTTACACGGTACACAGCATTACGGTACTGTAGATGGGTTACGGGTAGAATGTTACATGGTATACACAGCATTGCGGTACTGTAGACGGGTTAGACGGATTACAGATAGAATGTTACACGGTACAGAGCATTACGGTACTGTAGACTGGTTACAGGTAGAGTGTTACACGGTACACAGTATTGCGGTACTGTAGACGGGTTAGACGGGTTTCAGGTAGAATGCTACACGTACACAGCATTATGGTACTGCAGACGGGTTACAGGTAGAATGTTACACGGTACAGAGCATTACGGTACTGTAGATTGGTTACAGGTAGAGTGTTACACGGTACACAGCATTACGGTACTTTAGATGGGTTACAGGTAGAATGCTACACGGTACACAGCATTACGGTACTTTAGATGGGTTACAGGTAGAATGCTACACGGTACACAGCATTGCAGTACTGTAGACGGGTTACAGGTAGAATGTTACACGGTACACAGCATTACGGCACTGTAGATGGGTTACGGGTAGAATGTTACATGGTATACACAGCATTACGGTACTGTAGACCGGTTACAGGTAGAATGTTACACGGTATACACAGCATTGCGGTACTGTAGACGGGTTACAGGTAGAATGTTACACGGTATACACAGCATTGCGGTACTGTAGACGGGTTACAGGTAGAATGCTACATACACAGCAATATGGTACTGCAGACGGGTTACAGGTAGAATGTTACATGGTACACAGCATTGCGGTACCGTAGACGGGTTACAGGTAGAATGCTACACGGTACACAGCATTACGGTACTGTAGACGGGTTACAGGTAGAATGTTACATGGTACACAGCATTGTGGTACTGTAGACGGGTTACAGGTAGAATGTTACATGGTATACAGCATTACGGTACTGTAGACGGGTTAGACGGGTTACAGGTAGAATGTTACATGGTACACAGCATTGCGGTACTGTAGACGGGTTACAGGTAGAATGTTACATGGTACACAGCATTACGCTACTTTAGATGGATTACAGGTAGAATGCTACACAGTACACATCATTGCGGTACTGTAGACGGGTTACAGGTAAAATGTTACATGGTACACAGCATGGCGGTACTGTAGACGGGTTAAAGGTAGAATGTTACACAGTACTCAGCATTTTGGTACTGTAGAACGGGTACAGGTAGAATGTTACACGGTACACAGCATTGCCGTACTGTAGACGGGTTACAGGTAGAATGCTACATGGTACACAGCATTGCGGTACTGTAGACGGGTTACAGGTAGAATGTTACATGGTACACAGCATTACGGTACTGTAGATGGGTTACAGGTAGAATGTTACACGGTACACAGTATTGCGATACTGTAGACGGGTTACAGGTAGAATGCTACACGGTACACAGCATTACGGTACTGTAGACGGGTTACAGGTAGAATGTTACATGGTACACAGCATTACGCTACTTTAGATGGATTACAGGTACAATGTTACATGGTATACAGCATGGAGGTACTGTAGACGGATTACAGGTAGAATGCTACAAAGTACACATCATTGCGGTGCTGTAGACGGGTTACGGGTAAAATATTACACGGTACACAGCATGCCGGTACTGTAGACGGGTTACAGGTAGAATGTTACACGGTACTCAGCATTTTGGTACTGTAGATGGGGTACAGGTAGAATGTTACACGATACACAGCATTGCGGTACTGTAGACGGGTTACAGGTAGAATGCTACATGGTACACAGCATTGCGGTACTGTAGAAGGGTTACAGGTAGAATGTTGCACGGTACACAGTATTGCGGTACTGTAGACGGCTTATACGGGTTACAGGTAGAATGCTACACGGTACACAGCATTACGGTACTGTAGACGGGTTACAGGTAGAATGTTACATGGTACACAGCATTACGGTACTGTAGACGGGTTAGACGGGTTACAGGTAGAATGTTACATGGTACACAGCATTGCGGTACTGTAGACGGGTTACAGGTAGAATGTTACATGGTACACAGCATTACGGTACTGTAGATGGGTTACAGGTAGAATGTTACACGGTACACAGTATTGCGGTACTGTAGACGGCTTATACGGGTTACAGGTAGAATGCTACACGGTACACAGCATTACGGTACTGTAGACGGGTTACAGGTAGAATGTTACATGGTACACAGCATTGCGGTACTGTAGACTGGTTACAGGTAGAATGTTACATGGTACACAGCATTACGCTACTTTAGATGGATTACAGGTAGAATGTTACATGGTATACAGCATGGAGGTACTGTAGACGGGTTACAGGTAGAATGCTACACGGTACACATCATTGCGGTACTGTAGACGGGTTACAGGTAAAATGTTACACGGTACACAGCATGGCGGTACTGTAGACGGGTTACAGGTGGAATGTTACACAGTACTCAGCATTTTGGTACTGTAGAACGGGTACAGGTAGAATGTTACACGGTACACAGCATTGCGGTACTGTAGACGGGTTACAGGTAGAATGCTACATGGTACACAGCATTGCGGTACTGTAGACGGGTTACAGGTAGAATGTTACATGGTACACAGCATTACGGTACTGTAGATGGGTTACAGGTAGAATGTTACACGGTACACAGTATTGCGATACTGTAGACGGGTTAGACAGGTTACAGGTAGAATGCTACACGGTACACAGCATTACGGTACTGTAGACGGGTTACAGGTAGAATGTTACATGGTACACAGCATTACGCTACTTTAGATGGATTACAGGTAGAATGTTACATGGTATACATCATGGAGGTACTGTAGACGGATTACAGGTAGAATGCTACAAAGTACACATCATTGCGGTGCTGTAGACGGGTTACGGGTAAAATGTTACACGGTACACAGCATGGCGGTACTGTAGACGGGTTACAGGTAGAACGTTACACGGTACTCAGCATTTTGGTACTGTAGATGGGGTACAGGTAGAATGTTACACGGTACACAGCATTGCGGTACTGTAGACAGGTTACAGGTAGAATGCTACATGGTACACAGCATTGCGGTACTGTAGAAGGGTTACAGGTAGAATGTTGCACGGTACACAGCATTGCGGTACTGTAGACGGGTTACAGGTAGAATGCTATATGGTACACGGCATTACGGTACTGTAGACGGGTTACAGGTAGAATGTTACATGGTACACAGCATTGCGGTACTGTAGACGGGTTACAGGTAGAATGTTACATGGTATACAGCATTACGGTACTGTAGATGGGTTACAGGTAGAATGTTGCATGGTACACAGCATTGCGGTACTGTAGACGGGTTACAGGTAGAATGTTACATGGTACACAGCATTACGGTACTGTAGATGGGTTACAGGTAGAATGTTACATGGTACACAGTATTGCGGTACTGTAGACGGGTTAGATGGGTTTCAGGTAGAATGCTACACGGTACACAGCATTACGGTACTGCAGACGGGTTACAGGTAGAATGTTACACGGTACAGAGCATTACGCTACTGTAGACTGGTTACAGGTAGAGTGTTACACGGTACACAGCATTATGGTACTGTAGATGGGTTACAGGTAGAATGCTACATGGTACACAGCATTGCGGTACTGTAGACGGGTTACAGGTAGAATGTTACACGGTACACAGCATTACGGTACTGTAGACGGGTTACAGGTAGAATGTTACACGGTACACAGCATTACGGTACTGTAGACTTGTTACAGGTAGAATGCTACACGGTACACAGCATTGCGGTACTGTAGACGGGTTACAGGTAGAATGTTACACGGTACACAGCATTGCGGTACTTTAGATGGGTTACAGGTAGAATGTTACATGGTACACGGCATTGCGGTACTGTAGACGGGTTACAGGTAGAATGTTAAACAGTACACAGCATTACGGTACTGTAGACGGGTTACGGGTAGAATGTTACACGGTATACACAGCATTGCGGTACTGTAGACGGGTTACTGGTAGAATGTTACATGGTACACAGCATTACGGTACTGTAGACGGGTTACAGGTAGAATGTTACACGGTATACACAGCTTTGCGGTACTGTAGACGGGTTACAGGTAGAATGTTACACGGTATACACAGCATTGCGGTACTGTAGACGGGTTACAGGTAGAATGTTACACGGTACACAGCATTACGGTACTGTAGACTTGTTACAGGTAGAATGCTACACGGTACACAGCATTGCGGTACTGTAGACGGGTTACAGGTAGAATGTTACACGGTACACAGCATTGCGGTACTTTAGATGGGTTACAGGTAGAATGTTACATGGTACACGGCATTGCGGTACTGTAGACGGGTTACAGGTAGAATGTTACACAGTACACAGCATTACGGTACTGTAGACGGGTTACGGGTAGAATGTTACACGGTATACACAGCATTGCGGTACTGTAGACGGGTTACTGGTAGAATGTTACATGGTACACAGCATTACGGTACTGTAGACGGGTTACAGGTAGAATGTTACACGGTATACACAGCTTTGCGGTACTGTAGACGGGTTACAGGTAGAATGTTACACGGTATACACAGCATTGCGGTACTGTAGACGGGTTAGACGGGTTACAGGTAGAATGTTACATGGTACACAGCATTGCGGTACTGTAGACGGGTTACAGGAAGAATGTTACATGGTACACAGCAATATGGTACTGCAGACGGGTTACAGGTAGAATGTTACATGGTACACAGCAATATGGTACTGCAGACGGGTTACGGGTAGAATGCTACACGGTACACAGCATTACGGTACTGTAGACGGGTTACAGGTAGAATGTTACACGGTACACAGCATTACGGTACTGCAGATGGGTTACAGGTAGAATGTTACACGGTATACACAGCATTGCAGTACTGTAGACTGGTTACGGGTAGAATGTTACACGGTATACACAGCATTGCAGTACTGTAGACGGGTTAGACGGGTTACAGGTACAATGTTACACGGTATACACAGCATTGCGGTACTGTAGACGGGTTAGACGGGTTACAGGTAGAATGTTACACGGTATACACAGCATTGCGGTACTGTAGACGGGTTACAGGTAGAATAATGCACGGTATACACAGCATTGCGGTACTGTAGACGGGTTACAGGTAGAATGAAACACGGTACACAGCATTGCGGTACTGTAGACGGGTTACAGGTAGAATGTTACACGGTACACAGCATTGCGGTTCACGGGGCCACGCTTGAATTAGCGCAGCTTGGTAATGCAGCCAGCTCCAGGTGTTTTCTGCAGAGTGAAGGTCTCCGTTTCCAATCTGTTCCGGATCCTATGTGCGGGGTGCACATGCCGGCCACTTCCTGCACAGAAAGGCAGCAGGAAGAAGCGTCCTGGTTTGTAGCCAGCCTTTCTCAGACGGCAAGCAGCGGTGGGACAGCTTGATTTAGGAAACCGTTTGGTAGCTAATGTACAATGTCACAGGAAACCTCCTTAAATGGAATATTCAAGATGCCTACCTTCCAAAAATACCAAGCCCTCTCTCACAGCGTGCAGCAAGAGGCAGCTGTTTAATGTTACAGAGATTCGGCCTCTGATGCGAAGGGGAGCATGTGATGTAATGACTTAAGAACGATAGGGCAGCCATTCTTCTGTTAGCTGCCAGGTCTCGGAGAGGCACACGCGCGCCCACACACCACACACGCCTTGCCAGGCCAACGCAAGCGAGGAGGGCTGGGGGGAGCCACGGCCCAGGAATATAAAATAAGAACTCCTTGCAGTTAATGCACCCAGTCAGAGTTGCCATCGCAATGTGCTTTCCGAGTAATAGGAAAACACTGTGAACTGGGCCACACTTTCCTAGCGCTGGCATTTAGGCATAGTGTGTTTTAGCCATGAATGACTGATGACCAGAGCCATCCATCACAGCCTTATTTATTTATTTATTCCATTTATATAGGGCACAGACAGCCCGTAGGCATCGAGGCGCTGTTATTGTGGGGAGCTTAGTTACAGGGAAGGTGCAGGTGGGAAACGCATTTACATGTTGTACATTAATACATTGGGTACAGAATAGATTTGTAAATACATTTTGAGTTAATCAGGAGATGCAGGTGGACGTTGGATGACTTGCAGTCTTTCTAGGTTTTTATTGGATGTCCCTAAGAAGAGTACATTACAGTAGTCTAACCTTGAACCAGTGATGGCTCTGGCTATGTTAGTGCAATTCTCCTTGGAGAGGAAAGGCCTAGCTGCGTTAATGAGTTTAGCATGGTACGCCGCTGAGGAGGCGATTGCATTGACTTGTCTATTCATGGAAAGGTCAGAGTCCAGGTAGACTCTGAGGGTTTTGACTGCTCCAGATACTGGGATTTTGATAGTCAAAGGTGAAGTGGCAACTGTGTGTCGAGGTTTTTGAGGGGGTCAGAGGATCCTACCAGAAGGAGTTCTGTCTCGTCAGAGTTGAGGAATAGTCCCGTTGTCTGCCATCCATGCCTGGATAGTGTAGTAGATGTTGTTGTGTGTAGTGGAGTCTGTGTCGTAGTTCCCTGTGAGAGTGAGGAGGATCAGTGTATCGTGCCCATAGTTGGTGTAGGAGATACCCAGTGCGTCAAGGATGAGGAAGAGGGGGCGTGTAAAGATGTTGCAGAGAGTGGGAGAGAGCCTTATAAGACGGTGGAGATGGAAATAAAGACAGGTATGTCCCCAGGCCAACTGCTGCTATAGAAACATATCTAGATGACATGAGCTGTGCGTGTTTGGACACATCTGGAAGACATTTCAGGCCTAATGGGTCATGCAATGTGTACTGAGTGCAGCACGCTATATACTAGCTCATCTGTCCCCAGAGGTAGCTTCTGCATACTGGGAGATGCCCAGAAGCTGCGCTTGGCTCATGCTGATCGAATCTTTCTTTAGATCCATTTACTGTGCTTTTCACTGCACACATCGTGTAGTGGTGAATTTAGGCCCGCCCCAAGACAGTGATAGAAATGCAGCATCTAACCTCGGTTTACACCTTGTTAGACACATGCAACACAGCTGACGGTACCATACTCCAACAGAAAAGTCACCAATGCTTTAGTGCATCAAGTCCTTTTGTGAAGTCAGAGTAACTTACCTATGAGAAATGTAGCACTTTCTTTAGAAGTGAATCCTTGGATAAAGCTTTGACAATAGCAGCTCGAGTGTGCATAGGAAATCACTGGGAGAAGAGAACTCGAGAAGCCCTGGAAAGTCTTCTTAATTCCAGGCAGAAGACTGTGAAGAAGCCCGACATGGCTGCAACCTGCATAGGAAGAAGAGGCAAGCAGAGGTGTGAGCAACCTGCATAGGAAGAAGAGGCAAGCAGAGGTGTGAGCAACCTGCACAGGAAGAAGAGGCAAGCGGAGGTGTGAGCAAATAGGAAGAAGAGGCAAGCAGAGGTGTGGGCAAATAGGAAGAAGAGTCAAGTAGAGGTGTGAGCAAATAGGAAGAAGAGGCAAGCAGAGGTGTGAGCAAATAGGAAGAAGAGGCAAGCAGAGGTGTGGGCAAATAGGAAGAAGAGGCAAGCAGAGGTGTGGGCAAATAGGAAGAAGAGGCAAGCAGAGGTGTGAGCAAATAGGAAGAAGAGGCAAGCAGAGGTGTGAGCAAATAGGAAGAAGAGGCAAGCAGAGGTGTGAGCAACCTGCACAGGAAGAAGAGGCAAGCAGAGGTGTGAGCAACCTGCACAGGAAGAAGAGGCAAGCAGAGGTGTGAGCAAATAGGAAGAAGAGGCAAGCAGAGGTGTGAGCAACCTGCACAGGAAGAAGAGGCAAGCAGAGGTGTGAGCAACCTGCATAGGAAGAAGAGGCAAGCGGAGGTGTCAGCAACCTGCACAGGAAGAAGAGGCAAGCAGAGGTGTAAGCAACCTGCATAGGAAGAAGAGGCAAGCAGAGGTGTGAGTCAGGTCATGGCAGTCGCAACTACTGCAGCCCATTGCGGTTTAGGTGGAGAAGAAAGTTCAGAGTGCAGGTCTGCCCTTCATGGCCATCCACCTGACCGTGCAATGCATTGCAGTGCCCAAGCAAACGGACAGGATATAGCATAGACCACCAACCTAGGAGACGATGGGTTGCCTATTACTGGGGATATACCCACACTGACCCTGGCGCCTGAGAGGGATGTGGCTCCTAAAACCCACCTCCTGGCTTTCAAAAGGGCAGTTTAGGAAAAGACAAGAACCTCTCCGGCAAATGGGCCTTGGTCTAACGTTGGGAAAGAGCAGGTGCATGAACGTCTCGACGAATTTCTGCCAAGCTATCCAAACATCATCAAATAAATCCAATCCAACAAAACGGATAAATAAAAATACAAGTTGAATTTGAATTTGTCTGCAGCCCGAGTTGAAGGAACATGCATTCTTCATGGACGGACAGAGGTATCCATGCGCCGAGATGATGCCCCCAGTGGCGTGGGTTTCTGCAGCGTGGGCATTGGAAAAGAGACAATGGCTTTCTTGGGATCACGTCCATTCCTCCACTATAGGTGGCACTGGCGTTCCTGCAGCCCCACATATGCCCATTGGAGAGTAGAGCGCAAGGCTAACAAGGACAACAACATAATGCAGGAATGTAGTAATAGTGGCACACAATCTCCTTCTACGTGCTATCGTGGCCAAGGGGCGCTGAGGAGGAGCAGGAGGGGATAGTGGGGCTTCAGGGGGTGTCTTCCGTCCTTTCTGTAAGTGTATGTATTCCATTCCCGTGTCTCCTGTCTTGAAATCTGCAAACAATCATAGAAGTAGGGCCTCAATTATAAGTTTGGTGGTGCGGTAATTAACAGTGGTAAAACGACAGTAACCGACCGCTGTACTAAAACCTTGGTAGTAAGGTCGAAGGCTTTCCTTCAGCTAAAAGCTGGATGACAATCCACCACCATACTGGCAAAAAATGGTCTAAAATCAGCAGAATTACCGCCAGTGGTAATTATGCCGAAATCCCCATGGATTCCAATAAATGGGGAATAACACCATCTGTCACCTAATTCCGCTCAACCAAGTGGCCGTAACGGTTAATCTACTTGGTGGTATTTTGGTGGATTTACTGCTGAAATACCACCGAACTTGTAATGAGGCCCTTAGTTCACAGAGCTGCCCCCTTTATTTCATTGGCTTGAAAGTCGGTATTTCATGTAAGCTAAGCACTTCTTCTTGCCTTTGAGAATGTGGCTGTGGAGCGCTCTCCCGGAGGAGAGCCTCTGTGGTGGTAAATCCCACTTCCTAGATAGCGCAGACGCGCCTCAGGCTGAAGTGGCGCGATTCTCATCTCGGTGGTGTAAGCTCATTTCCACGCGGTGTTCAGCTGCACTGCTCGATTCATCTCTGTATGACATTTTCCCAGCTCCAGCACATTGATGACTTCCAGCCATGTTTTAGGAGCAATATTTCCAAATGTTCCTTTATTTTGATCACAGCACAATATTTAAGCACTCGTTATTTTTTAAAAACGATATCACATACAATGGAGCACAAGATGCTAAATGGTGGTGGTTGCACTGTTGCCTGACAATTGCACAGTTGGCAAAGCAATGTCTGATTGTAAACAGAGCAAAAACAAAGAGGTGATGGCTGGAAGGTTTGGAATACATCCTAACATCTGGCATTGCTCGGGGCAACCCTCCAGACCATAGTTCTTCGCCTGCCAAGCCATTACAAAAAGGGAAAGACCATATGCAAATCAGGCTTGGTCCAGCCCGACCTGCTTAGTCGCATCCCTTCTGCACGAGACCACAAGCATCCCCAAACATGTTTCGGCTTTGTTGGGCCTCATCAGTGAGGAGCAGCCTGCGTCTCTAGGCATATGGTCTTTCCCCTTCTGTATTGGCTTGGCAGGTGAAGAATTATGGTCTGGAGGGTTGCCCAGAGCAATGCCAGAGGTTAAGATTCATTCTAAACCTTCCAGTCATCACCTCTTTGTTTTTGCTTTGTCACCCCGAGTGGGACGAGTATACCCAGAGGTGGGTCCCGTGCCTACTGGGCCTAAAGACCCAAGCTACTCCTCACCGATGAGGCCCAACAAGGCGAAACATGTTTGGGGATGCTTGTGGTCTCATGCAGAAGGGTTGTGAGCTAGCAGTTCAGGCTGGACTGCCCCTTTTGTGGTGGGACCAGGCCCGTTTGCATATGGATTTTGTCCTTCTGTAATGGCTTAGCTGACGAAGAACGGTGGCCTGCAGGGATGCCTAGAGAGATGCAAGAGGTTAAGATTCATTCTAAACCTTCAAGCCATCACCCCTTTGTTTTTTTATTGTAAATAGCACAGAATGGAATATTGAGTCTCTGGTGGATATGGACTGTACTGCCGTTAGGTGCTGTTAGGTGTGGTTTTTCTCTATGTTTGCATTACACGGCATATTATCCAACTCCAATCCAAACGATGCATCAGGAACGCATCGGAACCTCCCCGTGTGGCATCTGCACCTGTGTCAACAGGAGAGGACAAGTGGAGCATGACTGTCGGGCGCTCCTTTTTCTCTACAGCTTATGCAGATGTTTGCGGAATGCAATTTTTACTTTTATCAGTGCTCTCTCCCACAAGTGCACTCTCTGGTCTGAGTCTTGGATTGGATCCAGGCTCAAAGTTAAATAAAGATTTGCAGATACCCAGCATAGCCCACCAGGGTATTTAAAAGGTGGGTATTATTTATGAATTATTTTTGTAGCTGGCCCCTACATGCATCCCTAGTGTTCAAAG
The DNA here is from genome assembly GCF_040938575.1 of Ambystoma mexicanum. Lineage (NCBI taxonomy): Eukaryota > Metazoa > Chordata > Amphibia > Caudata > Ambystomatidae > Ambystoma > Ambystoma mexicanum. Next base: position 1,289,935,363 of record NC_090933.1, on the reverse strand, counting down.
TGGACAGGTTAGATCATAGTTTGGACTGTAGTACAGTGAGTCTTTGGAGAGCCTATTATGGAGGTGTGTGTATTGAGTCCGGGCGGCATCCGGGTTAGCATAGCTCTCGAGTCCAGCAGGCCTTGAACCCCCTCATTATATGACATCTCAGGCTGTCTCAGAAGTCTGGATCCTAAGGAGACGATGACCACGTGGACCTCAGAGCCTACAGACTGAGACTTGGACTTCTTGTCATGGCACTGGCTGCCGGTAGGGCTACAAAGATCCCTGATGTGCCTTTCAGTATGGTGGAGGTTTCTGTGCATGTGCACATCTGACCTTGGAGTAGGATGTCGGCAAGGGTAGACCGCAGAAGGAAACTTGTAGCATTCTAGTACAGGACGACCCCTTATTTCCAAGAGCCGTCCTGCACAGCTGTAAATCTATGAAGACATCCTAGTGGAATTTGTTTAGAGTGTTGTCAGTAGTACCATGTGCTTGCTTAATATAACTTTTTGGTTTTATGATTATGTATAGATTTGACTACAGTGTGTTAATATTGAGTTGTATACTCTGCACTGTATGTATATTGATATGATATGGCATTTATAACATGCCTATACACAAGTGTTTCAAGGCACAACAAGACAAGGGGGGGGGAAAGAGGGAGGACAAAAACAACGATCTTACTAGGCCTTGTGACATTCAGATAGCGCAAGTGCAAAGCAAGGGGGAGGGCAGAAATGCTGGGGGGTGGGGAGGCGAGGATGGAGAAGTGCAAAACAAAGGAAACAACAAAGAGTGCAGCCAACAGGTGGCAAGTGCGGGTGCTCAGAAGTGCAGCCAATGGGTGGCTAATAAGTGCAGGTGAGGGGACTGTAGGGTTACAGATAAAGACCTCAAGTGCCGGGGGATGCCAAGAGGCCGTGCAGGTTGCAACTGGACAGGCAGGGACCTGGGCCCAATTCAGAGGGTGACCAGGGGACCAGTGCGTGGATCAGACAGGAGATCAACCGAGTAGAGGAAGAGAGAAAGAAGAAGGTCTTGAGGTGCTTCCGGAACCAGAGATGGTTGTATTCAAGTTTCAGAGAAGCAGGGAGGCTGTTCCATAGGGAGGCCCCAGCCAAAGAAAAAGATCTACCCCCAACTCTTTCCTTGGAGAAGCGACTGACCCTCAAAGGGGTGGAGGAGCGAAGGGCTCGAGTAGGAAAATATTTAGGTAGAGAGAGTTGGAGGTATTGCAGTCCCAGGCCCCAGAAAGCCTTGTGGACAATGCAGAGGGCCTTGAACTTGATCCTTGTCGCCACTGGGAGCCAATGAAGAGATTTCAGTGCTGGAGAGATACTATATCTGGACTGAGGCCAAGGACAAGTCTCGTAGTCCTGTTCTGGATGCGTTGTAGAGGACCAAGAGTAGAGGCAGATAGGTTTATAAAGAGGTTGTTACAGTAGTCCAGTGTGGTATCCTATATGTTATGAGTGATGTCTGTGTGGATGCGAGGGCTTTGTTGGAATGCTAGTGGCGCTTGGAGTGTTGGGGCACCTGGGAATTCCAGGAAGGACGGTTGGGGACTTGGAGCTGGGCAGGGAACCAGGGTGGAGGCCTATAACTATGTCTCTTACTTACTACCTGTACTATGGAACCTAAGAAGTAAATAAAGCAGGTTTCTATTTCCAATTACCTGGGTCAGCCTGGTTCCTGCTCCTTGTGATTACTGGCCCAAGGTAGATCCTGCAGGAGGCAGGATACATCATTTTGGCGACGAGGATGGGATCCGAACCCACGCGTGCAAAGCATTTTGCATTTGCATTTGCGCCTCAGCATGGTGACTGATCCACCACCATGGCTGGTGGCGCAACATATTCCCAAATTATAATTAGGAGATTTTAAATGCATATTTAAATGGAAAGTTTATGTTCTGGACAATTGATGTGAAGCTACGTTTGTGAACGCAATGTGTTAGTGTGATTATGGGAGTATGTGACGCATGGGTGCGCACAGTCGGCATCAGGTTCTGCAATAGTTATGTAGTAGTTGTATACATGTAGTAGATGTGTGCATGTTTGAAGTTGCATGTTTGTGAAGTTGCGTGGAAGTCTATACTCTTGGAGTGGAGTAACTGCGCAAAATGGGAGTTGTATGCATACAATGGGGATAGGTTCTCACATGCTGGCCAGGTGTGTTTACCATTGTTGGAAAACGTTTAGGAGGATAGGAGGAACCCCAAGTTTTTTTTTATTTTTATTTTTTTGATTTTTTTTAGGAAGTCGGATACTCAAGGAGGAGTGCTGGAGTGCTCCAGTATTTAAATTTAACTTTGTGTTAAGTAGTGGAATTGACCTTAGGGCATGGGGCCCATTTATTTGAGGTTGTAGTTAATTTTCTACGCAATTGCGCGTACGCAATATGGGAATAGAGATTCTCAGAGTGGCAGTTTTTGTCTGCGTTGAAGGTTATCACATGACAATTTGTTTTGTCTATGATGAGGTTGGGGTAGATTTTTAGGAAATATGTTGTTTTTTCTAAGTTTTATTTACTGTTGTGCCAGGCAGTGCATGTGACAGGAGGTACTTTGTAATTTATTTTTTCACGCCAGTTTAAATTTTGATTTTTAATTATGGTGTAGGGCACACAGGTTGTGGGCCAGTGGTTATTGTTGTTGAGTTGTAGTGAATGTGGATCAGGCAGGTCCAACCACTGGCATGAATTACTGGATTTATGTTCCGTTATATTTATTAAAATTTACATTAGGAGTTTCAGATCACACCACTTATTTTCCAACTTTTGTGGGGTGTTTGAAATTGGGATTTTGCAGATTTGTGGAATTTGTACTACAGTACTGTTTTTACATCTGGTAGTGTTTTATTTTTACATGTTACATAGCCTTTTGCTATGCATAATTTTGCACCACACCTTTTTCTTTTGTGGTTGAGTTTTGTATTTTCGTGGTCTTTGTTTTGTGTGCCACTTTCACTAGGATTTTTCATTTTTGTTCATGTATTTCTTTGGGAGAGAAGGGATGGGGCATGGTTGTTTTGGGTAGAGTTTGGAGTGTATAGAACTATGGTTATATTTATTTGGCATGTTTAGGACAATTGTTATGGCCATTATGTAAGTTTTCAAGATTCGTGGGTACACTATTTTGGCAGGTGAGTTAGCCTCAGTGGGGGCATTTGGTTTGTGCTCAGGTGTGGCAGACCTGAGGCTAGGGGTGGCAGTCTTGGCGGAAGGTGTTTTATGTAGGAGGGCTGTTGTCTGTAGTTTTGGTTTTGTTGTCCAGTTGTGGCAAGGTTTGTACTTGGTGGTGGCGGCACCGAGACACTGGTGTGGCAGGCCAGGGTGGAAGAAGTAGTAGTAATTTATTTGGTTGTTAGTCCTAGCATGGTTGTGAGGTTGTTGCGTCTTCTTGTGATTGTTTGAAGGGGGAGGGTGTGTGGTATCCTATATGTTATGAGTGATGTCTGTGTGAGTGCAATGGCTTTGTTGGAATGCTAGTGGAGCTTGGAGTGTTGGGGCACCTGGGAAATCCAGGAAGGACGGTTGGGGACTTGGAGCTGGGCAGGGAACCAGGGTGGAGGCCGATGACTATCTCTCCTACTTACTACCTGTACTATGGCAACTATGATGCTCCTCCACCCACCTAATAGTGGAACCGTCTCACAAGCTGCCTGGCTCGGATTGGCCCTCGTGCCTGCTTAAGCACCAATCTGGCGCCGGCATGCGAAAGCAGGCCCACTTCCCTAAGGCCAAGGAACTAAGGCTGACTCCTGTCCGCAGCCTGTCACCAGCCGTCTACCTGCCTCTGCCGGAACCCCCGACTTGCACCTTGACAAGGTAACATTTATGCCTGGTAGCCTGTGACATGCATACCTTCCTAACCCACTGCTACTAATTCCACTTGCAGTCGGGTTCTTACCGTGACGTGCCGATAGCCCTGCTGCCCTGAACTGTAATCTCGCATGTGCATAACCACTCCCTCCCGAGTGCCGCATTTCTACATTGACTTTGGCGACATACTACGCCACGACATATTGTTTCATTAATCCACTCTGTACTTTTGCCATATATATACTGCACCGCCCGTGCTACTCAAACTTCGCATTGTACATTATGCATTTTTCATGCTGTTGAGTGTCACCACCTGGTACCGTTGTTGAAATAGCATAGTTATACTGGCGCCGGTCACACTACTGGCTGTATTCCCTGTCGAGATTTTAACATGCTCTGCTACCTTGTGCCTGTACAGCAGTGACCGCGACTAGATACCTACGTATCCTTGCATGAATAGTACACTATAGCTGCTTCTACTGTTCTTATTGCCCGTGCGCTTACCAGCATTGCATTACTATGCTTCTGATGTATAATTATGATTTGACTTATTTGTTAGCTGCCCTCTTTTTCACTGGCTACCCATATAACACACTACAGATAATCACGCTGGCCTCATATTTCTTGCACCTCATTACGGCTTGTTGCTCCAACCTAGACTGCCTATCTACCCTCCATTGCTGCCCAGTCTCGACATAGATGCTTTAGCTGCAATGTCCCATTTATTGCTACTGTCTATATATCTAGCTGCCTGATATACTCTATCGCCCTGTACTGTCTAAGTGACTATTATGATCTGTACCACTGTCTGGATTTCGGCCATTTAATTGTATCTAGGCCTAAGTGACTATTTGACTCCTAGGAATCACATTACCTTCCGTGTGCTGTTTAACTGACTACTCTGTGGCCCTTTGCGTTGTGCCATCCACACATTATAATTGAAAGATGTTAAATCTAGCAATACTGTTCTGCACCTTGGCTGCCTCCATGTATGCTAACCCTACAAGCCAATATCACTTTGCTTAGTCCCTGCTAGTGCCTATCCTAGACCCTAGCCTGCCCACCCTAATAAATACTGTTACCATGAGTCAACCTATATATAACAGGGCCTTAGAAACAGTATCTTACGCCTCTCTACCCTGTGCCACCTCCAATAGAAATGCTAGACTCCGCGCTATATCAACTAAACTATATGAACCACCGAGAAGATCCCTTCATGCTTCCAACTTGAAAACCAACTACAAGTCTACCTTGATACTTAGTCATTCAAAGCTGTCTCCACCATTGCCCACTTAGTCATTCAAAGCTGTCTCTACCAGTGTCCACGTCGGATACGAATGCCCATCAGTTCAATATTCACAAGCACAAGTCATGCAATAATAACTGAGAAATCCATCCTAGCCAACAAAGTAACTGAGGTTCCCCCCTTAAAGGAGCACTTCTCAATGCAAGATCGCTTGTCGCCCACGCCACCGACATTGCCGACCTAATCACTGAAGGTAATCTGGATTTCCTTGCAATTACAGAAACTTGGCTCCATAATGCAGCAGGACCCGCACTCATGTTAGCTATCCCCGATGGCTACACTATAGTCAGACAAGACAGAGACAGCGCCCGTGGAGGCGGCATTGCCATTATTTCCAAAACATGTCTCTGCCTCAGACTAACCAGCATCCATTTGTCACAATCATGCAAAGTTCTCTCTGCCAAATTCCAGATTAATAACTCAGTCACACACCATTCACTTAATATATAGACCGCCTGGTCCTCTTGGCACCTTTGAGGAGGATCTGTACAACATAATCACAAGCAACCTTAAACCCTCCTCGCATCTACTCCTATTAGGGGACTTTAACTTAGGCTTTAACGGCCAAATGGACAAAAATGCCACAGATATAGTCAATGCACTAGGTCTATCCCAAAAAGTCAACAAACCTACCCACATAAAAGGGAGAATACTGGATTGGATAGTGGATTATAACTGTTCAGCCACTATCTCATCCATCCTGCCGTTATCGTGGACAGACCATTCTCTGGTGTCATTCCACCAATCTACTATAAGACCTACTCCAGTGGCCCAGTCATTAGCGCCACCATGCTCAACTAGAAGTAAAAAAAGTATCACAGCAGAGACAGTCATCCCTGCTATCCTGCCCACCCTTAATGCACTGCCAGAAAATCTTGACCCGAGCATCTTATTTCGGGAATTCAACAATATTATGCTCACCACTCTAGACACAATTGCCCCTGTAAAACTCAGACCTAGCAAACCAATAGCCCATTTAAACAAATGGTTCACACCACAACTTAAGGACCTTCGCAGTTTAAAAAAAAAAAGTGAAACTAACTGGAGACTTTGCCCCTCTAGCGAGAACAAAGTGCAATTAACTGCACTTTCCTCACATTACAAAAAGGAAATCTTCCAGGCAAAACGCAACTCCTACGATGAGCGTATTGCTAAATCCACCTCTAGTATGAAATAACTCTTCTCTATACTCAAAGAACTAGAGTACCCAATAGCCATACCCGATGTTTGTCCCAAAGACAAATCTTGATGCAGAGACATCCAACATGCTCTAGCTAACAAAATTAACACGCTCCAAAACAAAATTCAGCAAAAAAAAGAAGTACTGAACCTACAGCACCTGCCCAATAACCTTTTGCCTAGTGTTTCACCACCGGCACACAATACCACTTCCCATTTTTACAAAATGTCTACCTTGGAAGTAGAAAAAATTATCTGGTCACTGAAGCCTTCGAACTGCAAAGGCGATATCTGCCCAGCACAACTAATAAAAGATGCTGCCAGAGAACTACCCCCATTCATCACCAAACTGATAAATGCCTCCTTTGCCACAGGCACCATCCCGGCTAACCTCAAACAATCATGGGTGCTCCCTCTCCTCAAGAAACAGACTTTAGATCCTCTTACCCCTACTAATTACCGGCCTATTACCACGGTCCCATTTCTAGTAAAAATACTGGACAAAGCTGCCTATATCCAAATTCAAACACCTTGAACTGCACAAACTCCTAGGTAATAGACAATCTGGTTTCCGTCCAATACACGGACCAGAGACGGCCTTAATCGACTTAAAGTCCCAAATAGACGAGCTGAGAGACAAAGGTAAGACAGTACTCCTGCTCCTACTCGATCTCTCTGCCGCATTTGTTCTGGTCAATCACAAGGTCCTTTGCAGACACTATGACTCTGCGGCCCACTTCTCCCCAGAATCTATCAAATGGATTGAGTCTTTCTTGAGAGAGAGAACTATGAGAGTCTTCTCTCCCTCAGCAGCTGCAGACCCGATACTCATCCTGCGCGGTGTTCCTCAAGGCTCCTACGTCTCGCCAACCCTATACAATATATTCACCAAACCTCTGTTCGATGATCTGGACCATCTGGGTGTCATCTATACCAATTACGCAGATGACACTCAGATTCTCCTCCCGCTTTCTGGGGACCACAGCAAGGACACAGGATTGGTGAACAAAGTATATCTTATCATCCAAGCTTGGATGGCTATTCATGGCCTATACTTGAACGATGATAAGACCGATCTGATAATCTTGGGTTCACAGGCAAACATTAAAAAATTAGGCCATACATTTTCCTCATTTATTATTGACGGGTACACCATCAAAGTCTCCAAGGAGGTGAAAACCCTTTGATTCTATTTGGACTCCACATTGTCTTTTGATAAACAGGTAAAATCCCTCACCTCCTCCACGGCTTACACCTGCAAGCTACTCAGAGCTGGTAAGCAATTCCTCTCTGATGACAGCCGCCTGATCCTGGCCAGAGCCCTAATACTTTCTAGAATCGACTACTGTAATGCCCTATACAGTGGTGCGAATAAATCTACTATCCAAAATCTCCAAACACTACATAATAACGCCCTAACAGCAGCCTTAGGCATAAATAAAAAAAAAACACATCTCCGCCCTTAGGCGCCATCATAAATGGTTATCCACGCCCAATGAATAAAATACAATTAAAAACCCTTTGACTCATAAAGCCCTTAACAATGCAGCCCACAGCTACCTTAAAGATAAAATCCAGAAAAGAATTTCCCACAGACCTACCAGAATTGGGAATGTTAACTGTCTGACCATACCTAAATACAAGCTCACCACTATTGGTGGTAATAGCTTCCCTGTAAAGGCCGCTAAATTCTGGAACTCACTGCCACAAGATCTGAGAGCCGACCAACCCTATACACTTCAGGAAAAATGTAATAAAACATATCATTACTACTGACCCCCAGTCTCCCAGTATCCGTCCGCTACTGAAGAGACCCACTCACACTGCACCAATATTGTAATATTGTGTTAATACCTGAAGACCACGTGTAATCTAGTCTTCCTATCGTGATACACGGAGGGTATCACTCTCGTAACCTGTATTTTTGTACATTGTTTACCATTTATTTCTGTAATTACATAGGTAATTTCTAGTTTTTGCTCTTATCTGCAAATTTTGCATATTCTGTAAGTATGTAATTACTGTATCTGGTGTATTTTTCGCAACTTTGTAAGCTTTGCATTTTCATACGGCTGCACCCTTTTACTTACGAGTCTGGTGCGCAAAACAAATGAATAAACAAACAAACAGACAAGAAGTAAATAAAGCAGGTTTCTATTTCCACTTACCTGGGTCAGCCTGGTTCCTGCTCCTTTCAATTACTGGCCCAGGGTAGATCCTGCAGGAGGCAGGATACATCATCCAGCCTAGAGAGGACCAGAGCTCTGGAGACTGGGAGCTTCTGGGGGAAAGTGATGAAAGGAAAAATACCTCTCAGGAGGTGTAGCTAGTAGTTTGACTTGTTAGAGATGTCAGAAATGTGAGGAGAGAAGGAGCGTGTGGAGTCGAAGATGACCCTGTGGTTCTTAGCCTCACAGATAGGAGCAGGAAGAAAGCCCAGTGTGGGCGGCCAGAGAGTAAAGGAGGGAGCTGGTGATCCGATGAGGAGGAGCTCGTCTTACTGGCATTAAGGCAGAGATCATTGACGGCACACCACTCCTGGATTGCGGACAGACGATCTGGGATGAGAGAGGGAGAAAATGCGGCTATGGGGAGCCTGAAAGAGAGCAGAGTATCATCCGCATAGCACTGAAAGTTGGAGCAGAGAGCATCTATTCTGTGGGCAAGAGGTGGCAGGTATTGGTTGAAAAGCCAGGGAGAAAGATTAGACCCCCAGGTAATACTACAGGTAGAGAGAGAGAGAGAGAGATAAAAGAGAGGTTTCATCTCTTCTGAGGCTACGGTCATGTTAGCCCGCTTGCACAAATCCATGAATTTGATATTTTGTGTTGTTGACGGACCATCAAATAAACTTTGTGATTAGTTTGTGATGTACCGGACACACATTGGTTGTGCACGCTAGCTAGTGCTCTATCTGGAGGTGATGATGTGTGTAAAGCATTAGATAAGTGCCAACTGTTATTGTATTGTCATCTATAGACAACTACCTATTGTGCTGCAAAGGTTTTGTAAAAAGCTTCTAAAAATGCACAAATAAGTATCTACTGCTTATTCCATTTTGTCTGATCGTTGAATTATTTTCCGGTGTCTGGTACTCACAGCACCATTGACCCAAGTCTCGCACATTAATTATACAAAGTAACTCTTATTGCGCTTTAAGAGCTTCTGCCGCAAAATGTGGAAATCGATGCTGCCAAATCCTAGGGGTCTGAAAGCTCGGTTTAATGCCTTCATTCCGCAGATGCCGCCCTACGAACATTTGGATACAATGAAACCGTTGTTGATATTTGGTATCTCCTGAAAAAAACTTTACAAATTCATTCATTCTTTTCATTTGTTATAGAGCCTTTCACCATAATTATGGTGCCAAGACGCTTTTTGTTGAAAGCCCTTGGAGGGACAGGAGTCCAAACATTTGGGAAAGTCTGGGAGGTGCTGTCATTATGCGTATGTGTATTTCTGCCATAATGGGAGGGTGGCCAAGACCTTTGTAGTCACCCATGCCTAAGTGGAGTGTGCATGGGCGCAGCGTAGGAAAACTATGGGCTAAGGGGGGGGGGATTGTATTTATAACGATGGAGAGTTATGTGGGAAGCTACAGTTCGAGTTTTTGTCTTTAAAAGTAGCTTCATTCTTATGACACAGGTGATGTGCAATAGTGTTTGTGGTATTTGTGTGTGCAGGGTGTGTAGAGTGAACTAAGTTTGTTTGTTAGTTTGTTTTTTTGCATTTATATAGCGCTACAAACCCTCACGCATCTGTGCGCTACTTACCCACGGGGTGTGGTGCTCATTTATCTACCTCGGAAGGTTGAAAGGCTGAGTTTTGCCCTGCCAGGATTTGAACCTGTGCCGGCAGGCTCTGCACGGATCTCAAAGCAAGAGCTCTATTCGCTGTGCAATCTGACCGGCTACTGAACTAAGTTGCGAAGGTGCAGTGTGCGAGGGGAGAAATGGGTTAGCTGCACAAACAACAATGACTAATTCCTGGATTCCATCTATGCACAAGGAGCATTGCTGCGTTTAACAGGCGATGTGTGCTTGATGAATGCATAATACTCTCCCTCCTTAACTGTGAGGAGTCTTCCCTGTGGAAGTACAAGGTAGAGGAGGGAGGCAGGTAGCTCAAGTGCAAAGAAGAAAGGGAAGATCTAGGGGAAATGTAGTAATTCCTCCTGGATGTTGGTGGTCGTGGCAAGTCATACCAGGAGAAGGGAGTCATTCTCCTGGTATTCACCAACAAGGTACAATTGTTTAGAAGCTGGGGGAAGGGGGTCATTCCCCCTGGTTACTGTTGCGAATTATACACTGGCCTTTCAACCAGGGGAAGGGAGGCATTCACCCTGGCTAGTTAACTTTAATTTGGGATTTTCAGCCAGGGGAAGGGAGGCAGTCCCCCTGGCTAGATTTTTCAACTATAATTTTGGGACTTCCAACCAGGGAAAGGGAGGCATGTCCTCTGGTTTTTTGCCGAAAGAAGAAAACCCTTGTTTGATTTGTGACTTTATTTGGAATCTAATACCAGGAGAGGGGGGCATTCGCCTGGCAATGTAACTTTGAGTTTTTAAGACTTTAGTTTGAAGTGTAAGGGACAGAGATATGATTTCACAAACGACGATGGACTCTTTAAGTTATGGACGTACTGACAGACCTGTCAGTATTTTAGTTGAGTCAGGGAAACCCCTCTTAGAGGTGGGAAAAGTTAGGTTTTCTCTTGCTGTTCATTTGGCTAATAACATTCTATAGCCCCAACCATGCCACCTATTTATCAGTCTCCTCCTTCTGCACCCTTACAAGTCCCTTTTTCCTTGGTTTGAGTTTGCCCTACTCTTAACTTGGCTTGTGCTAGTATTCCCTTTCCCTGATTAGTTTGTGGTGATACTCTTCTTCCCTCTGTTTGGGTCAGTACTCCCCTTCCCTCTGTTTTGGTCGATGCACCCCTTTCCCTGGTTTCTGTTGGTACGCCCCTTTCCCCAGTTTCTGTCGGTATGCCCCTTTCCCTGGTTTCTGTTGGTACGCCCCTTACCCTGGTTTCTGTTGGTAGTCCTCTTCCCTTGGTTAATTTCGGTGACACCCTTTCCTCGATTTTAAGCTCATGGAGTCTCAAATGCACCACTCTTCTCACCTTTATAACTGTTTATTTCTTGTTAGGAGGTTGTGATTTAACCTATTGTTAAAGTGGGGGGGGGGGATTCTTGATCTAGACATTCACTTGTAGGCATTAAACGACCTGCCCAGCTACAGAGCCAATATTAGACCTCTGGTATGCTTCTTCATTGCCAGTTGGGATTTCTGCCCCATCTGTCATGGTAGACTTGCTGGCAGCGGTACCCAGCATGTGGTAATTCTGTGGTCCTGCTTGGCTTGCCTTACAAGGGGGAGCGCTGTGCCCTGCATACAAATCCTGTGTAGATCACATTAGAAGCATCCTCTCTTGGAGGATTTCCTGTCTTGTGTCATATGAGTCTCACTTCTGCTTTTTTAACAAATCTACAACTATGGCTGCCTGTTTTGTTTAAATGACCCGGTCTTCTGCTGACATGACCCAGGACCAGGATCTGACCAATAGGAACATGTGAGAAGCTGTCCGTTTGGTATCCCTGGATACCAACTAAACTAAAAAATAGAGTATCTTCTATGAGGCAGTCAAAACCTTAGACAAGATTTCAAAGGAGAATTATCTGGTAGGTTTTTCTGATCCCATCACCCTGCCTGAAGTGAAAGTCCGAGCTCTGGGGTACAAGGGGATGGGAGTGGGGTTCACATGAACAACAGTAACAGTTTGGCATGTCGTATTGGACTTGTGAGTTACGTTTTCTTTTCAGGAACATGAAATCAGGAAGGTTCTGATGCTGAGCAGGAGCTTGGAGCCGGGTGGTCGGGACTAGACCACGTCCCGTACCGTGGCTAAAAGATGGCGTGGCAAGCTTGGTCAGGAAAAGGGCCACATTTCCAATGGCCTCAGCAGGGTCCTGTTTGGAGGAGCATGCCCCGTGTTAGAGGGATTCATGGCAAGGTGCAGGAGTTGATTGCTCTTCTTACTTTTGTACTCTCCAGCCATGAAGACTCCAAAGGGCTTGAACTCCCAATCGAAAAAAAGCTGAGGGCCAATATGACTAGTTTTGGAAACTCCTAAAATCCCAAATCTTTGCAGGTCAGGAGGAGTAGGGAATCCTTTTCACCCTGAGAACAGGTGCGATTGTGTCCAGCGTAAATGGGTGCATGGTTGCTGGAAGCTGCAGTACAGAAGAGCACCCTTGGATTCATTTATGAAGTTACTATTACTATACTTGGACCTGTTAAGCCAAACTCCATACGTGCTCTGTATATTCAGTTCAGGATAGGTTCCCTCCCGCCAGCAGAAAGGCAACACCTATGGGGGAGGTGGGGCCTGATGAATGCCATCATTCTCCAACACCCCAAGAAAACGATCTACATGTTCTCCCCATGCGTCCAGCGTACCCGGCTCCAAGAATAGTGTATTTGCGATCCAAATGTGGAAGTGCTGGATCAGAAATGCCACCTCCATGCTCATGGGTGCAATATCTAATGCTGATTTGGTGACTTATGCTGAAGCGCCTGACCGAGAAGGCGTGATCTTCTAACCTCGCCCCAGGATTGTATATGCTGCATTTAGATTATTATTAATATAGTACCGTGCCGCGGGTGCATGTTTAATCCTGTATCATTGTAATGGATGTGTTTTCCATGCCTATGATGCTCTGTCGAGAAGGCATTATTGCTGTTTAGATTCAGGCACAGGTGATGATGAAATGTGTTATCTGCATAATGAAGTGTGGTTATTCTTGCAACCCAGCCAGCATGTGACGTTTGGCTGATCTGAAGACTTGTGCTGCTTATGCGTTTCAGAATGCTCTGGTATTGGAATAGAGCCAGTAAGTGGCATGGTTGCGATCCGATGGGCGCTGCTGTACTACGGCTCACATGCAGTCACAATGTCCAGTTGTGTGCGCTCTCTTCCGGGGACGCCTACACTTGCCATTGCTTGTGTAGATTGGCAGAGAATGCCCGCCGTGCACAGAAATGCAGCCTTCGAATGGATTGTGTCCTCCCACGTATTCCTTATCTTGTGATAATTCGTTCGCCAGCTTCGCTGCTTTGGAAAAAAGAATTCGCCAGAGGGCACTGTGCTCGAGGTTGTGGCGTCGAATGTCCCTCGACGGGCTCTGTACCGTGTCGACGTCACTGATGGTATAAGTAGCTCGAGCCGCGCTTGTTGGCTTCAGTTCCGTTTTTCCGATTGCTTCGCTCTCGTGAACGGCGCGCTTTGAGATTTTCTGTTGAGAAAATGTCTTCTTCATCGACCACCTCGACTCCCAAAACTGGGTTTAAGAAGTGTATCGACTGTGGGTCGAAGATGTCTATCACCGATCCTCACCGTATCTGTCTTTGGTGTCTGGGCTCAGACCATCGAAGCAGCGACCGTGGCTCCTGTCAGTCAATGACGGAGAAGGCCCTCAGTAAGAAGAAAAGTAAGTTAGCGGTCAAAGTAATCGGAACGTCATAAAAAACATTTGAAGAGATCCCGGTCTCATAGCAGGTCGAGACGATCTTCTTCGTCGTCTTCTAAAAAGCTCCAAAGGAGACATAGATCTCCATCGTCATCATCCGATTCATCGACGGAATTGGTTCGATGTCCCACTAGATCGGATTCCCCGTCAAAATGGGAGAGCTTTAGAAGAAAAATGATGCAGGTCTTTGAGAACGCGGCCTCGACCCCCTCAAAGAAACCTCAGAAAAGCCAGACCCCGGTTGCTCCACTGGACGGCACGGGGAAGTCGGGAACTACGACGGTAAAGCCTGGTAGTATCCATAAATCTCGAGTCGACAAATCGTCGACAGATCCTCGAGGATCGAGTGTTTCTCCGATCCCTCATAAGAAACAAAAGTTGTCGAAGTCGAGCGCAACTTCGTCAATGTCATCAGCGCCGACAGTTTCAACGAAGAAGCCTATATTATCTTCGACGCCTTTGTCGAAGACTTTGTCGAGTGCGTCGAAGGTTCCTTCGACTCCCTCAATGAAAACACTGATTCCTTCCACAAAAAAGCAAGAGGAAGAGAGAAGGTTTACACCTTTACCGAAATCAGACTTTTTTAGGTCCATGTCTTCAATTTTTGAAGAATCTGGCTCAGATGATGAAGATGTCACTCCGTTTGGAGTAAAATATGGCACTAGACAAGTTCCAGAGGAACTGATAAACCCTGAGACAAAAATGAGAGACCTATCTGAGACTCTACATTCTGCAAGTGGTGTGGACACATCACCCGAATTGGAGTTTGCTGCACCTGATCCTGCAGAACATGCAGACTCAGGGTATAGGAATTTGATGAGTAGGGTGATTGAATATATGGATTGGGGAAAAGCCTCCCCTACGTTTGAGCAAGATGAAATGATGGACATTATAGTCCGGGCACCCCGGAAAGACCCAGTTCTCCCTTTCCATAGGGCGCTCCAAAGAACAGTTGAAAAGAAATGGGAAAAACCTGATAGGATTGCTGCAGTAGACAGCAATCTCCCAAAGAAGTACAGAACTTCTACTTCTGATCCAGAATACCTGAGTAGACACCCTACACCAGAAAGTCTGGTTATTCAGGCCGCTACTACTTCCAGGCAGACAGCATATCCAACCATACCTCCGGACACGGAGGACAAAAAGGTTGATGCCTGGGCTTGTAAAGTTTTTACTTAGGTTAGCATGGCCTTGAAATCGACCAAATCACCTGTACCTTGGCCAGGTTCACACATACCCTGTGGGAATGCATTTCGGCGGCGGCTGAACATATTCCGGAAGGCGAGGAAAGGGAAGGCTTCCTGAATATAGTCCATGAAGGGAAGGAGGCAATGGGGGAATACCTCCAGTCTGGACTGGATACTGCTGATAGTATTAGCAGATTCATGGCATCAAGCACAGTGCTACGCAGATTTGCGTGGTTGAGAAATGTGCAGATGTGCAGACCAGACTTCTAAACCTGCCCCTTGATGGCTCGAGGGCTGTTTGGTAGTAAGGCTGATGAGAGCCTAGAAAAACTACAGACCTCGAAAGCGGCAGCTAAATCTCTTAGTGCCTCCATGGGACAGCCTCAGAAACCCTATTCGGGCTCATTTTCCTGGAGGGGTCGTCCTTTTCGATACTACTCCTCTGTTGGTAGAGGAAGAGGACAGGCTTTTCAAAGGGGCAAAAGGAATGTCACTCATGGTGGACGAGCAAAGACTACAAATCCATCTTCAGGAACGGCATTTATGCCCTCAGCCGCCTCCAAATCTCTCTGAGGTCTTATACAAAACACCAGTGGGAGGCAGAATCTCTCAGCATCTGAAAGTATGGCGTGGCATTACTTCAGATGCTTGGGCACTGGAAACAGTAGCTCAAGGTTACTGCCTTCCCTTCCTAAAAAGGCCTCCCGAACATCCACCAGGAGCCAGCTCTACGGAAATTCCAGATCCGCTCCTTCGGCAGGAAATATAACCCTACTAGAGAAATGTGCAATAGAACATGTACCTGTAGCGGAGAGGAACAAGGGCTGGTACTCCCCCTATTTTCTCATCCCCAAAAGGATGGTGGATTGAGACCCATCTTGGACTTGAGAAAACTAAACAAATTCCTCAGGAAAGACAAGTTCAAGATGGTTACCCTTTCTCAGATCCTTCAGGCTCTCCAGCTCCAAGACTGGTTAGTATCATTGGACCTTCAGGATGCTTATTTTCATGTCCCAATCCATCCCAAGTGCGGAAAATACCCGAGGTTCGCAGTTGGCGGTTCTCACTATCAATTTTGAGTTCTGCCATTCGGGCTGACTTCCGCTCCAAGGGTTTTCACCAAGCTGATGGTGGTTGTGGCAGCGAGTCTCAGGAGATGGGGGGATTCACGTCTACCCCTACCTGGAAGACTGGCTGATCGGAGCACGTTCTCCAGAACAAGCTCAGGAACATCTGTCGATCACCTGCCACTTCCTCCACAACCTGGGCTTCTCCCTCAATTTCAAGAGGTCCCACATGATACCATCCCAACAACTCCAGTTTATCGGAGCAGTCTTGGACACTTCCCCGGGCAAAACCTTGCCGCCCGAGGTGAGAGCTCTCCACATCCAGCAGATGCTAACAAAATTCCAGAAAGTCCAGCATATGCCGGCCTTGGATTTCCTGAGGTTGCTAGGCCTCATGGCATCCTGCATATTTCTGGTGCCAGAGGCCAGACTGAGATCCCTCCAATGGGCCCTCAGAACTCAGTGGTCTCAATTCTCTGGGAATATGTCGGATCCTCTGCAAGTCCTGAGCGCAGTTGCTCAGGATTTATCATGGTGGCCTTGCAACGACAACATCCAAAAGGGAGAATCTTTTTGGCAACCATGGCCGGAGATAAAAGTAGTGATGGACGCCTCACTAACGGGGTGGGGAGCTCGCACCAACGATCTGACAATCAGCGAACGTTGGTCTCCATCGGAGTCCACACTACACATCAACCTATTGGAGCTGAGGGCAATCAGACTAGCACTGAAGGCCTTCCTGCCCTCCGTACAGAGAAAGAATGCCCTGATAATGACGGACAACACAGTGGCCATGTACAACCTCAACAAAAGAGGGGGCATAGGATCACTTACTCTGTGCAGAGAGGCAATGCAGCTCTGGTTCTGGGCAATACAAGAAGGAATCTCTCTGTCGCCAGTTCACCTAGCCGGAGAGCAGAACACAGCGGCAGACGCTCTGAGCAGGCAGAGCACAGTCTCCCGCAAGTGGGAGTTAGCTCAGGAAGTCCTTCTGGAGATCTTCACCCTTTGGGGAACCCCTCAATTAGATCTGTTCGCAACCACGGTAAACTGGAAGTGCGATCAGTATTGCTCAAGGGAATTTCCCCCCCGAGAGGAGCTCTAGGTGACGCGTTCGTAGTGGATTGGGATTTTCCCCTGCTGTATGCGTTTCCTTCAGTCCCCATGATTCCTCAAGTAATCAGGAGGTTGAGAAAGTTCAGGAAAACCATGATCCCAATTGCCCCAGACTGAGCCAGGAGAACATGGTACCCGGACCTTCTAGACATGTCCATCTGCCCTCCAGTACGTCTTCCACAAAGAGAGGATCTTCTCTCGCAAGAGGACGGTCGGGTTCTCCATCCAGAGGTCAACACACTCAACCTTCATGCATGGTTTCTGAGAGGTTGAGATACAAGGATTGGGATCTTCCGGGTGACGTAATGGAGATTTTGCTTTCGGCCAGGAGGCCAGCAACAAAATCCTTGTACCGGTGTCGTTGGAATAGTTCAGTAACTGGTGCAAAGATAGGGATGTGGACCCTTTTCAATGTAGCACACCAATGGTGCTTTCCTTTCTATTACATCTAGCCAATCTGGCGCTCCAGATCGGAACAATCAAAGGATATCTTGCTGCGCTGTCCATTTTTAAGCGCTCCTCGGAAGAGGTTTCTTACTTTAAAATACCATTAATAATACAGTTCCTAAAAGGACTTACAAATGTATATCCACAAATACCATTTCATGTTCCAACTTGGGATTTAAATAGAGTTCTTAAATTCCTAACATGTATACCATTTGAGCCTCTGCATTCCTGTCCATTGAGGCTTTTAACACTAAAGACTACTCTTCTTGTGGCATTAACATCAGCCGGCAGGGTTAGTGAACTGCAGTCTCTCTCATTTAAACCTCCATACACCACATTTTACAAGGACAACGTAGTTCTGAAAGTGAAACCATCTTTCTTACCGAAAGTAGTTTCCGACTTCCATTTGTCGCAGAAAATTGTTTTACCAACATTCTATCCTCCTCCTCATTTGGGAAAAGAAGAGGAGAGATTGCATAGCGTGGACCCCACGAGGGCCCTCAGCTTTTACATTGCAAGAATGACAAAATTATGTCAAGACGACCAACCCTTTGTGGGCTACACAGGTTGTAAATTGGGGTTAGCGGTGACGAAACAAATCATATCCCACTGGATTATTCTAGCTATACTGGAATGTTACAGATTAGCAGGAAAAGACCCACCGGATGGGCTACGTGCTCACTCCACAAGTGGAATGGCTACTTCTGCGGCTTTGAAGAGGGGAGTCCCTGCAAAAGATATTTGCTCGGCTGCAACATGGGCATCAATGCATACTTTTATCAGGCATTACTGCGTAGATGCCTCCTCCTCCAATGAGGGGCTATTTGCCAGAGCGGTACTTCACTCTGTACATGAAAACAAGAACTAGCACTCTCACCGCCAAATTGGTTACTGCTATGGGAGTCTATCACAAGATGAGGAATACGTGGGAGGACACAATCCATTCGAAGAACAAGTTACTTACCAACTGTAATGTTCTTTCGACTGGATATTCCTCCCACGTATTCCTCATCGACCCTCCCAACCTACCCCGCAGTACAGTTTGTTCTCTTAAAATTTCCTCTCATGATGGGCCTATCAGTCACAGCATTCGCCTGAATGTTCCACGAGTATTTCCTCAAAAAAACAGAACTTAAGCCAACGGGCGCGGCTCGAGCTACTTATACCATCAGTGACGTTGACACGGTACGGAGCCCGTCGAGGGACATTCGATGCCACAAACTCGAGCACAGCGCCCTCTGCCGAATTTTTTTTTCCGAAGCAGCGAATCTGGCGAACAAATTATCACAAGATGAGGAATACGTGGGAGGAACTTCCAGTCGAAAGAACGTTACAGTTGGTAAGTAACTTGTTCTTCTGTGGCAGGCCGACAGTCCAAAGCTCTATTTAGTGCTGACACCACCACCATGTTGGTGGCTTTGAAGCACACATTCTCCTGTCCAGCCTGAAGCTTTCATGATGCCCAGGCCTTCAATGCAATCGCGGGGCCCATTGCATGCTCCTTCACTCACTAAAACCCACCTCCTGACCGTCTCACAGAATACTTCTTGGAAAAGCCCACCGATATCTAGGTCTTCCCCTTTTACCACATAGGCAGCCATTGGAAATCGAAGCAATGTTTCTCCAGTATATGTTCCATGATGTGGATTTATACAGCGCAGAGCTGCCATTTGCATGGTCTCCAGGTGCTGTCGTGGGTCTGAAGATGGTACAGGTCAAGGCCATGCATGCATGCTCAACATAACTTCTGTGTAGCGCACCAACGCCTGCACTCGCCATACATAATCACCTCAGCAGGTCTCTGAGGGAGGATATAGAGGGGTCATAGGAGCTGCGCCCCATCATCGCTGGGCCACCACAGCCCAAGGGTACTAGCTGTACATTAGCTACTACAATGTACACGAGAAAGCAGAATAATGTGTGAACGAACCATACCCACTTGGACATGCAGCCACCAAGCTTTGTAATCAGAGCCGATGTATCTGTAGCCTGGGTGTGCAGCAGTAAAACATAACTGTGATGCTTTGGTGTAGACCGTGTACACGGGCTATGTGGGACCCCGACTAAAACGAGCAATGGCAATGCCAACAGTCTGGGCTTTTGTGTAGGCATGGGAAAGCCACTTGCCAGGCAGTGCCGTAGTGGTATTACCTACCCATTGAGGGTAGCAGGTGCACAATGATGCAAGTACCTGGGCATCTAATAACAGTGCCTGGAAAATGCCTAATACTTATACACAAGCCAAAACTGTTGCCTGTGCCCATGATTAACAGGACTTTAGTGAAGGACGCGTCAAGTACTTGGCTGAAGGCAGACGTGGTTAATACATATTTATTACACAAGTTGTGGGTTTACAGCTCTAATTAAGTCATTGGGCCTCATTACAAGTCTGGCGGTAGCCATGCAGGAAAAACCGGCAGGCTGCCGCCAGAGCCGGAATGAATTACCACCTCCGTGATTGCCGGAATCACCGGGGCAGGTCAGACCTGGCGGGAGTGACACCACCCGCCTGCAGAACTCGTAGTCTGCCGGTCCGGAGACAACGGTGGCAGCGGTTTTACCGCCACCGTTGTTTCCGGACCGGCATGCTTGTAATGAGGCCCATTGACTCTCGGAAGACTGCTTTAAAAAAGCACTGGCAGACACTTGAGGTCAAAGTTTGACGGTAAGGATTGATTAACGCAAGCTCAAATAGCTCCCACGAAGAGATATTTTGGGGGTGGGGAGCAGGAACTGGGTGGGAATGGCCATAGGAATTAGCATGAAGAACATAGAAATGATTGGGCACCACCAAATAGCAACAGTAAGTTCTACAGTCATAATCCTTGGACAATACATACAATGTATGTATCATGAGCACTACAGTAACCCCAGTGGCGATATAGGTTTAACAAGAATGAACAGAGGATAACCGCAGGCTAGCTATAATGCTGTGTGCTCACACATTCTCCGCGCTCAAGGCATTGTACCTTAAATATTAAATCACATTCATAATCCATTAACAACATACTTTGAAATTATTACATGATCAACCAATGTAATTGTAATCAGGGTTAACCACGGATAAAAACAGAGGAAAACGAACAAAGTGGCCAATTTATTCTGGATACTCCGCTAACCGTCATCAGAGGCGGTCTAAAATAGAGAAAACTAAATCAAAATACCAAAGAAATTAAAATGGTGCAAAAAAAAACCTTAGCGGAAAACCACGTGCCATGTCAAGTAACATCACAAAAAAGACAGAAAACTTGAAGACGTTATATCAACAAACCGACCTTAACAGTTTCAAAGCACGTTAGATGTAATTCAAAAGAAATAGTGCACTAAAGCACAGTATAAAGAACAGGATCGTAATGATCCGTGCAAAAGTAGGTTTCTAACAATCAAATTCACTGCTGTGAGGAATTCGACCAGCCGCACACTGGGTGTGCGCTCACCTGGCCTTTCTTAAAATTTTATATGAAATTGAATGATGGGAGATCAACCTCTGGAAAATGTGTGGGGCTAATCTGCACACATTTTCCTTTGCTCACCGCACAACATGTACATAGACCCGTGTACTCTGGGTGGACACAACCTACAGGCACAGTCCTCCCTGTCATGTTTAGTTGGGATCTGACAGGTGGAGTACACGATGCATCTCAGAAAGGGGAGGTACAAAACCTTTCTCCTCCCATGGCCACCTTAATTAACTATCAAAGGCTCCATGGATCGATCCTGTCTGTTTATTTACCTTCTACAGATGGTGGCAGCAATTAACATAATTAACATACTAATAGAGTATATGTCAAATAGGCCCACATGGGGCCTGGCTGCAGAGGCTAAAACAAGAGATCGGAAACCCACACAACCATTGATATGCACTGTCAATCTGAAGCCAGCTCCTGTCTCTCAGTATCAAGGGCAGTGACCTGTCGGGTCTGGGACTAGTGTTTACAGTAGGCACCGCCCACAGGGGTACTCGATTCAGAAGGTACGAGTATGTGGATTGATGGAGGCAGAAAGTCTTTTCTCGCTGCAGCTTCAAAGGAGACCTGCCGCTTTAATCAGGAACCACAGAGAGCTCAATTAACCAGAGAGACCTTTTGATCCACAACAGACAGGAAGGTGGGTGGGACTTAGTATTATATGTTTTCACCCCTTTACCATTTCTGTTGCAAAGCACTCTGATTATGACCTTAAGCATACAGGAGATTGTTGGTGGGGACCCATGATTGGTTCATTTAGGTAGGTTTAGCCTACACCAATGACTGTGGCCCATTTGTCTTTAAAAGAGGGATGTGCTCCTCTTTTGAGCAGATCATCTGAAGACTTTGCAAGGAGTAGCAAGAAGAGCATTGGACCTTGGCTGAGGGTACAGTTTGCCTTAAATCTTCCGCCAGGCAAGGAAGGCAAGGACCTCCAAGAGGGAAGCAAGATCCCTCCCCTAAACATCTCCCAGGGAGCGGAGGGAGATACTGAATCCAGAGGATCCTTCAGCTACTCCAGAACCAGTACCCAGCCAGCACACAGCGTACCCTGCTAGGCTCTGCAGCAAGCTTTCTAGGTGGGAAATGCCAGAGAGTCTCTGAGCCAAACCAAGGACAAGCCTGATGCCTGCAGCACTCTCCTCAGCTTTGAGCCGACTGCCTTAAAGGATGATACGAGCCCAGTGAAGAAGCTAGGAAGAGTGCATCGACCAGCATCAATCAGTATCCGCCTTTAATGGATATTTTCCAGCCAGTCGTGCCCCTCGAGCTGCAACCGACTGCACCGCTGACTGGTGTCACGCCGCAATCGTGAACGCCATCCGAGATGCCCCGACCAGTGCTTGAGACCCTCTGATCAGCACTGAGACAACAATTCCTGACCCCAAGTTGCCATATAGGCCAGCCTGTAGCCGTCCGTCCAGCCTTGCTCCCCAAAATGCCTGCTGCATAACACCCGCATCTGTCGCCGGTCTTGAACTCTGTTGCAGAAGCTGCAAAGTGCCCTGAAACCGACTCTACACTGTCGAGCATTAAGAACTTCTACAAGCACAAGGTACATTGTGGTTCTGTCCCCCTGGTCCCTTTGTGTTAAAACCAAGTACTGTTGTACTATTGCAATTAATTTACCGACTACCCTCCTGTCAGTATCCAGAGTGCATCCTTTTTCCTTCTTTAAACTGTTTGTCTTCTGCATTCCTTTACAGGGTGTAGATATTTGTATAAAACCTTGACTGGACTGTCCCTTTTTATCATTGGGTACTAATTGTATTTTCACTGTGTTGCAACTAACCAACGATCCACGACCTTGCAGAGATAAGCCTGCCATTCCATCCACGTTACCAAAATTGGACAAGGAGTTTTATAATTTGCTGGTGTTTCTAATCTGTTCGGATCCCTTCTGGTGTACTAGAGGTGTGGGGCTGATTGATGGATTAGAAACCGATATTCACCCCTGGACCTCTGGTGCCCCGGAAATAGATTAGTCACAGCTCTTGTGTTAAAGTAAACCTCTGTGGAAACACAGATGTGAATACATTTTGTCGAAGTTGGTTAAAAATCAAAATCACGCTTAGCGGTCCAAAATACAAAACCGTGCTGTTGTACCTGTACCTGGTCTGTGTTGTGCCAGGACGCTAATCATGGAATCAAACAAATAAAAAACAGAGAAAGAAGAACCGAGTCAGTCCATCATAAGGAAACTCGAGCATATCACACGTAGCAGGGTAAAGCTTCCGCACTTACCAGCAGAGGTTGGAGCAGAGAGGCTAACGAGCTGCACACAAGACGCTCAACGGAGGGGTGGGTCATGGCAGAACTGCCATAAAATATACAAGGATACAAAAGGAAGTTGGGGTAACGTGTTGGCATCATAGCGTCACAGGCTTGGTTTGTCTAGAGTAATAGAAATAGAAGATAACAACTAAGAAATAGAAAGTCACAAGGGGACAGTCTTAACCAAGTCAATGGAAAAATATCCATTCAGTGTCAAGTCAACCACAGCTAAGAGGTAAGTGTAAGAAAAAAGAGATATGGCGTACAATGGTATGTTAATGTCAAAGGTATTTATATAGCGCACCGTCACCAACGGAGTTCGTCTCCAGGTGCTCAGGCAGATCTGTAAACAAAAGATGGCGGGTGGGTTAGTGGGTGAAGAGGGAGTAGGAGAGTGAGAGGTGGTGTACTGTTGGCAGCTACAGATTGGTTTTCACCGTGCGCTGAGCTTTGGTGTGCATACAAGGAGGGGCAAACACAAGTAGAGGGTGTTGAATAAAATGTTGAAAACGTCCAAGCCAACAAATAGTCTGAATAAGAGGAGTGCACTTAAAAACAGAAATATCATAACATACCTACAATCCCCCATAGTGGACCAACACTTTAGGCACCATCAGTACAACCATTACTGCTCATACACAGTGATAGGTTTTGAGTTTCTTACAGTGGTCGAAGTACATGAAAAGAAGTAGTGGAACTATGTTCCCTGCTGGCCTGCCCCCAAACCCTGCAAACCCCATCGCCATGCTTTGTCCCACGCGCAATATAACCCCCACAAACAAATACGCCTGCTGTTAAAGCGAACGCTCAGTGCAGTGCACTGGATAGTAGCTTTCAACTGCTTCCAACACTTCTATTTTAAAAAGAAACCATTCTGGAACGACTTCTTTTTAAAAGAAAAGTATAGAAACAGTAAAACTTAATTTTAAAAAGTAGAGGAGCTCCGCTCCCAACCGCTCCCACCCACGTCAACCACTGGTTTCTTATTTCCAGATTGTACAAGTGCGATTTATTGTTTCATGCCTCTTACAATATCTGTAACACTAGAAGGGAACCAGTTCAGCAACTGATAGAGAAAGTCAGGAAGCAGGTTAAATCAAATTCTTCATTCATTTCTCCCGCGGCCAGAGAGTAGAGGCTTTACTTTAATTTACTTAATATATTTATTTATTTGCATTTTTAAAGTGCTCACACAGCCCCCGGGCATCGAGGCGCTGTTACAGGAATTATTTGTTTTAGTTGCCTCGTTTTTTTTTGGTCTTAGTATCGTATTTATAGCGCGCTTAAATACCCAGAGGTTTCTAAGCGCGGACCCGGGATCGAACCTGTGTTGCTTCATGTCGTCTTGCTTCCAAGGCGAGCAGGTTGCTGCTGAGCTATCCTCCCGGGACAATATAGCGCTGCAGTGGGCATAACGATGCATGGCATAAGGGCATAAGGGCGCTGACGCACATACATGGGAGACTGAATGTCTAGGGGAGAATCCGCAGCAAGACTAGAAGGGGGGAGTTAAGAAAACCGCCAGATCTTCAGTTTCTTCTTAACGGGCTCAAGCTTAGTCTGTAGCCTTAGATCAAGGTTTAGCATATTCCACGCCAGAGGTGCTGCCACCGAAAAGGCCCCCTTTTCTGCCTTCCTGGTTTCACATCTAGGCACGACTAAAAGATGTTGATTGTTAGATCTTAGAACTCTATTGGCATCTCTCTTCACAACTAGGTCCTCAAGATAACCGGGCATAGTGCCAAAGATGCACTTGAATGTGATGAGAGGAGGCGGAAACGAATTCGCGCCTCCACCGGCAACCAGTTCAGGGCTCTTCTGGCCCCGGTAACGTGATCACCTTTAGATAATCCCTTGGCGACCCTAACAGCCCCATTTTGGCTAACCTGGAGTCTGTTGGATTCTGCCTTACTAAGACCTGTTAGAGACGATGTATCCAGAGCCTCAATGCATGGGGATCTTTTTAGTTTTCTGTCAAAATTGTGCTCCATTTGAATATAAACATTTAAATGTTCCATTCATATAGGGTTATGATTTGGAACGACTGCAATAGCACTCCAGATGGGCAACCTCTGCATCTACACCTGGCCTCTGAGAAGCCCACTCAGTGGGCTACTGATGGATTGATGAGATCGCTCAGTACCACAAGGCCACCATTGCTACCTGTAGTTTGGTCCGAGCATATGTACAGAGTGATAACTGGTTATTAGAGTGAAGCCAAATGGCTACATCCTATGATCACTGTCATATGGACCCATATAGACGGGACAGGCCACCAACATAAAGTAGGACTACACTTCATTAGTGGGAAAAGGGGGGAGGGTGGGCGGGATTCCAAACATTCCCCTCCCTATAAACTCTGCACATTTGGCTGTAACTGTAAAGCATATTAAACGCAAAGGAACTTGTGCTCCGATTGCCGATCTGCCCAGGTTTGGCCACGAAAACGATTCTGCCGCAGTCTCTGAGGCACATTAGGTAATGCATATGGCTGCTGCCACCCGAAAGCTTTGTGATTCGTGCCCCGGGTTCAAGCCCGCCCAGGGTTGCCTCAGAGTTTGTCTGTGTTCATTTAAAATTAAGGCCAACTTCTTAATAACTAATTTAAATTGTTCGTAAACAAGCATTGTTCTGTACCTTGAGATCGGATTCAGACTGGGATTCTGCAAGGTCACCAGATCCTCTCCCCAAAACTAGGGCGCAGCTTTAAAATGAAACAGAAAATCGTATTTATTTATTCGTTTTTTTTTTTTATAACGCGCCTAATATCATACCCGAGTTCGATTCCTAAGCGCGGATCAGGCAAAACCAGGGCTTGTGGCAACCATATTTCTTAGTTGTCTGCTTACTCTGACCGTGAAGACCACCCAAGTAGAAGGTAGATGGGAGCTAGTGTGGTGATGGTGAAGGAAGCCAGGCAGGCACGTGGCGGTGGTGAAGGAAGGAAGGAAGGCAGGCACGTGGCGGTGGTGAAGGAAGCCAGGCAGGCACGTGGCGATGGTGAAGGAAGCCAGGCAGGCACGTGGCGATGGTGAAGGAAGGCAGGCACGTGGCGGTGGTGAAGGAAGGCAGGCAGGCACGTGGCGATGGTGAAGGAAGCAAGGCAGGCACATGGCGATGGTGAAGGAAGCAAGGCAGGCATGTGGTGATGGTGAAGGAAGGCAGGCAGGCACGTGGCGATGGTGAAGGAAGGCAGGCACGTGGTGATGGTGAAGGAAGGCAGGCAGGCACGTGGCGATGGTGAAGGAAGGTTCGCACGTGGCGATGGTGAAGGAAGCCAGGCAGGCACGTGGCGATGGTGAAGGAAGGCAGGCAGGCACGTGGCGATGGTGAAGGAAGGCAGGCAGGCATGTGGCGATGGTGAAGGAAGGCAGGCACGTGGTGATGGTGAAGGAAGGCAGGCACGTGGTGATGGTGAAGGAAGGCAGGCAGGCACGTGGTGATGGTGAAGGAAGGAAGGCAGGCACGTGGTGATGGTGAAGGAAGGCAGGCAGGCAAGTGGCGATGGTGAAGGAAGGTTCGCACGTGGTGATGGTGAAGGAAGGCAGGCACGTGGTGATGGTGAAGGAAGGCAGGCACGTGGCGATGGTGAAGGAAGGCAGGCACGTGGTGATGGTGAAGGAAGGCAGGCAGGCACGTGGCGATGGTGAAGGAAGGTTCGCACGTGGCGATGGTGAAGGAAGCCAGGCAGGCACGTGGCGATGGTGAAGGCAGGCAGGCACGTGGCGATGGTGAAGGAAGGCAGGCACGTGGTGATGGTGAAGGCAGGCAGGCACGTGGTGAAGGAAGGCAGGCAGGCACGTGGTGATGGTGAAGGAAGGAAGGCAGGCACGTGGTGATGGTGAAGGAAGGCAGGCAGGCACGTGGCGATGGTGAAGGAAGGTTCGCACGTGGTGATGGTGAAGGAAGGCAGGCACGTGGTGATGGTGAAGGAAGGCAGGCACGTGGCGATGGTGAAGGAAGGCAGGCACGTGGTGATGGTGAAGGAAGGCAGGCAGGCACGTGGCGATGGTGAAGGAAGGTTCGCACGTGGCGATGGTGAAGGAAGCCAGGCAGGCACGTGGTGATGGTGAAGGAAGGCAGGCAGGCACGTGGCGATGGTGAAGGTAGGTTCGCACGTGGCGATGGTGAAGGAAGCCAGGCAGGCACGTGGCGATGGTGAAGGAAGGCAGGCAGGCACGTGGCGATGGTGAAGGAAGCCAGGCAGGCACGTGGCGATGGTGAAGGAAGCCAGGCAGGCACGTGGCGATGGTGAAGGAAGGCAGGCACGTGGTGATGGTGAAGGAAGGCAGGCACGTGGTGATGGTGAAGGAAGGCAGGCACGTGGTGATGGTGAAGGAAGGCAGGCACGTGGCGATGGTGAAGGAAGCCAGGCAGGCACGTGGCGATGGTGAAGGAAGCAAGGCAGGCACGTGGCGATGGTGAAGGAAGGCAGGCAGGCACGTGGCGATGGTGAAGGAAGGTTCGCACGTGGCGATGGTGAAGGAAGGCAGGCACGTGGCGATGGTGAAGGAAGCCAGGCAGGCACGTGGCGATGGTGAAGGAAGCCAGGCAGGCACGTGGCGATGGTGAAGGAAGGCAGGCAGGCACGTGGCGATGGTGAAGGAAGGCAGGCACGTGGCGATGGTGAAGGAAGGCAGGCAGGCACGTGGCGATGGTGAAGGAAGGCAGGCACATGGCGATGGTGAAGGAAGCAAGGCAGGCATGTGGTGATGGTGAAGGAAGGCAGGCAGGCACGTGGCGATGGTGAAGGAAGGCAGGCACGTGGTGATGCAGGAAGGCAGGCAGGCACGTGGCGATGGTGAAGGAAGGTTCGCACGTGGCGATGGTGAAGGAAGCCAGGCAGGCACGTGGCGATGGTGAAGGAAGGCAGGCAGGCACGTGGCGATGGTGAAGGAAGGCAGGCACGTGGTGATGGTGAAGGAAGGCAGGCACGTGGTGATGGTGAAGGAAGGCAGGCACGTGGCGATGGTGAAGGAAGCCAGGCAGGCACGTGGCGATGGTGAAGGAAGCAAGGCAGGCACGTGGCGATGGTGAAGGAAGGCAGGCACGTGGTGATGGTGAAGGAAGGCAGGCACGTGGTGATGGTGAAGGAAGGCAGGCACGTGGCGATGGTGAAGGAAGCCAGGCAGGCACGTGGCGATGGTGAAGGAAGCAAGGCAGGCACGTGGCGATGGTGAAGGAAGGCAGGCAGGCACGTGGCGATGGTGAAGGAAGGCAGGCAGGCACGTGGCGATGGTGAAGGAAGGCAGGCACGTGGTGATGGTGAAGGAAGGCAGGCACGTGGCGATGGTGAAGGAAGCAAGGCAGGCATGTGGTGATGGTGAAGGAAGGCAGGCACGTGGTGATGGTGAAGGAAGGCAGGCACGTGGCGATGGTGAAGGAAGCCAGGCAGGCATGTGGTGATGGTGAAGGAAGGTTCGCACGTGGCGATGGTGAAGGAAGCCAGGCAGGCACGTGGCGATGGTGAAGGAAGCCAGGCAGGCACGTGGCGATGGTGAAGGAAGCCAGGCAGGCACGTGGCGATGGTGAAGGAAGCAAGGCAGGCACGTGGCGATGGTGAAGGAAGCAAGGCAGGCACGTGGCGATGGTGAAGGAAGGCAGGCACGTGGCGATGGTGAAGGAAGGCAGGCACGTGGCGATGGTGAAGGAAGGCAGGCACGTGGCGATGGTGAAGGAAGCCAGGCAGGCACGTGGCAATGGTGAAGGAAGGAAGGCAGGCACGTGGCGATGGTGAAGCAAGGCAGGCACGTGGCGATGGTGAAGCAAGGCAGGCACGTGGCGATGGTGAAGGAAGCAAGGCAGGCACGTGGCGATGGTGAAGGAAGGCAGGCACGTGGCGATGGTGAAGCAAGGCAGGCACGTGGCGATGGTGAAGGAAGCAAGGCAGGCACGTGGTGATGGTGAAGGAAGGTTCGCACGTGGTGATGGTGAAGGAAGGTTCGCACGTGGTGATGGTGAAGGAAGCCAGGCAGGCACTTGGTGATGGGGAAGGAAGCAAGGCAGGCACGTGGCGATGGTGAAGGAAGACAGGCACGTGGCGATGGTGAAGGAAGGCAGGCACGTGGCGATGGTGAAGGAAGGCAGGCACGTGGCGATGGTGAAGGGAGGCAGGCACGTGGTGATGGTGAAGGAAGGAAGGCAGGCACGTGGCGATGGTGAAGGAAGCCAGGCAGGCACGTGGCGATGGTGAAGGAAGGAAGGCAGGCACGTGCCGATGGTGAAGGAAGGCAGGCACGTGGCGATGGTGAAGGAAGGCAGGCACATGGCGATGGTGAAGGAAGGCAGGCACGTGGCGATGGTGAAGGAAGGCAGGCACGTGGCGATGGTGAAGGAAGGCAGCAGGCACGTGGCGAGGGTGAAGGAAGCAAGGCAGGCACGTGGCGAGGGTGAAGGAAGGGATGCAGGCACGTGGCGATGGTGAAGGAAGCAAGGCAGGCACGTGGCGGTGGTGAAGGAAGCAAGGCAGGCACGTGGCGATGGTGAGGGAAGCAAGGCAGGCACGTGGCGATGGTGAAGGAAGGCAGGCACGTGGCGATGGTGAAGGAAGGCAGGCACGTGGCGATGGTGAAGGAAGCAAGGCAGGCACGTGGCGGTGGTGAAGGAAGCAAGGCAGGTACGTGGCGATGGTGAAGGAAGCAAGGCAGGCATGTGGCGATGGTGAATGAAGGCAGGCATGTGGCGATGGTGAAGGGATGCAGGCACGTGGCGATGGTGATGGAAGGCAGGCACGTGGCGATGGTGAAGGAAGCAAGGCAGGCACGTGGCGGTGGTGAAGGAAGCAAGGCAGGCACGTGGCGGTGGTGAAGGAAGCAAGGCAGGCACGTGGCGGTGGTGAAGGAAGCAAGGCAGGCACGTGGCCGTGGTGAAGGAAGGTTCGCACGAGGTGATGAAGGAAGGCAGGCACGTGGCGATGGTGAAGGAAGCAAGGCAGGCACGTGGCGGTGGTGAAGGAAGCAAGGCAGGCACGTGGCCGTGGTGAAGGAAGCAAGGCAGGCATGTGGCGGTGGTGAAGGAAGGTTCGCACGAGGTGATGGTGAAGTAAGGCAGGCACGTGGCGATGGTGAAGGAAGCAAGGCAGGCACGTGGCGGTGGTGATGGAAGCAAGGCAGGCACGTGGCGGTGGTGAAGGAAGCAAGGCAGGCACGTGGCGATGGTGAAGGAAGCAAGGCAGGCACGTGGCGGTGGTGAAGGAAGCAAGGCAGGCACGTGGCGGTGGTGAAGGAAGCAAGGCAGGCACGTGGCGGTGGTGAAGGAAGCAAGGCAGGCACGTGGCGGTGGTGAAGGAAGCAAGGCAGGCACGTGGCCGTGGTGAAGGAAGCAAGGCAGGCACGTGGCCGTGGTGAAGGAAGCAAGGCAGGCACGTGGCCGTGGTGAAGGAAGCAAGGCAGGCACGTGGCCGTGGTGAAGGAAGGTTCGCACGAGGTGATGGTGAAGGAAGGCAGGCACGTGGCGATGGTGAAGGAAGCAAGGCAGGCATGTGGCGGTGGTGAAGGAAGCAAGGCAGGCACGTGGCCGTGGTGAAGGAAGCAAGGCAGGCATGTGGCGGCGGTGAAGGAAGGTTCGCACGAGGTGATGGTGAAGTAAGGCAGGCACGTGGCGATGGTGAAGGAAGCAAGGCAGGCACGTGGCGGTGGTGATGGAAGCAAGGCAGGCACGTGGCGGTGGTGAAGGAAGCAAGGCAGGCACGTGGCGGTGGTGAAGGAAGCAAGGCAGGCACGTGGCGGTGGTGATGGAAGCAAGGCAGGCACGTGGCAGTGGTGAAGGAAGCAAGGCAGGCACGTGGCAGTGGTGAAGGAAGCAAGGCAGGCACGTGGCGGTGGTGAAGGAAGCAAGGCAGGCACGTGGCCGTGGTGAAGGAAGGTTCGCACGAGGTGATGGTGAAGGAAGGCAGGCACGTGGCAATGGTGAAGGAAGCAAGGCAGGCACGTGGCGGTGGTGAAGGAAGCAAGGCAGGCACGTGGCGGTGGTGATGGAAGCAAGGCAGGCACGTGGCGGTGGTGATGGAAGGTTCGCACGAGGTGATGGTGAAGGAAGGCAGGCACGTGGCGATGGTGAAGGAAGCAAGGCAGGCACGTGGCGGTGGTGAAGGAAGCAAGGCAGGCACGTGGCGGTGGTGATGGAAGCAAGGCAGGCATGTGGCGGTGGTGAAGGAAGGTTCGCACGAGGTGATGGTGAAGTAAGGCAGGCACGTGGCGATGGTGAAGGAAGCAAGGCAGGCACGTGGCGGTGGTGATGGAAGCAAGGCAGGCACGTGGCGGTGGTGATGGAAGCAAGGCAGGCACGTGGCGGTGGTGAAGGAAGCAAGGCAGGCACATGGCGATGGTGAAGGAAGCAAGGCAGGCACGTGGCGGTGGTGATGGAAGCAAGGCAGGCACATAGCGATGGCGAAGGGAAACTGGCGTTGTGAAGGAAATCGATCATACAATGGGGTAGGATCAAAGATGTAGGAAATCCTGCAACACTGTAAGGTGGTGGATCCCGTAAACTTTCCATACCCGTACAGTGAAAGATTTAGAAAATCATTCACAGTGACCACGATAGTTACACACGTCAGACTGCCGGGAATGGAGGAAATTGGATGCACAATGAGGAAAAGTGACGGATATAAGAAGCAAACACGTGAACGTTATCAGCAGGCCGCAAAATGTGCACTTCCCACCAGCCAATGACTGGGGATAATTGACTTTTGGCGAGTAAGAAACAATGTTCTGTGTATGTGGAGAATTGAGATGGTGAGTGACATTTTATGTCTGGCTATTAAGACATTTTTACCCCATTATCAGACATATTGGAAAGAAGAATATGAACAAAATCGGACATTTACCAGAGGTAATGTGACTTTTGTCTGTGGGACAAGTTGAATGACAGGGCTTTTGTCTAGATATGCCAGGTGATGGGGGATATCCCCACTGCAAGATATCTGCCTGGACAGGTAGAGTGGCCGCTAGATATGCCAGGTGATGGGGGGGTATCCCCACGGCAAGATATCTGCCTGGACAGGTAGAGTGGCCGCTAGATATGCCAGGTGATGGGGTATCCCCACGGCAAGATATCTGCCTGGGCAGGTAGAGTGGCCGCTAGATATGCCAGGTGATGGGGTATCCCCACTGCAAGATATCTGCCTGGGCAGGTAGAGTGGACGCTAGATATGCCAGGTGATGGTGTATCCCCACTGCAAGATATCTGCCTGGGCAGGTAGAGTGGACGCTAGATATGCCAGGTGATGGGGTATCCCCACTGCAAGATATCTGTCTGGGCAGGTAGAGTGGCTGCTAGATATGCCAGGTGATGGGGTATCCCCACTGCAAGAAATCTGCCTGGGCAGGTAGAGTGCCTGCTAGATATTCCAGGTGATGGGGCATCCCCACTGCAAGATATCTGCTTAGACAGGTAGAGTGGCCGCTAGTGTCAAAGGCAGCGATTCTAGAGAATGGGCAAGACCACCTGTGTTAAACATGGGCCAGCCGTGGATCAGTGTTACATATATTCAATGTGTCGCAAGATCTATTCTTCATCTGCACAGGATGTAGACATGTCTCTGCACTTCCCCTCCCTAGGGGTTCAGTGCCCTGGGCTGCTCTGTGAACGCCAACTGTCCCTAGAGCAGGTGGGATGAAGACTCCAGATGGATTGAATAGCCATTGTGTACAGCCTTCTTGGTGCAGAGAGGGTTTTAAGCGGGGTGTTTCGATGTGCCCGAGTGAGGTGGACGTCTCTTCAGTGCGGCTGGCCCTCCTTCATCCCTTTGAGATCCTCACCCGAGTTCTGAGTCCAGAGTGACCAGAGGCTGGGATGTTGGCTCTTTCTTTGGACCCACCAACGCCAGGGCATCTACTGGAACGTAATGGACTATCTGAACGCATGGGAGGAGATGCCTTGGCCAGTGATGCTACATGTCATCTGCCTTTTCCTCAGGATGCTTTACCTGATGAAGGTCTTGCCGGA
Organism: Ambystoma mexicanum; assembly: GCF_040938575.1. NCBI lineage: Eukaryota > Metazoa > Chordata > Amphibia > Caudata > Ambystomatidae > Ambystoma > Ambystoma mexicanum. The sequence continues at coordinate 1,289,902,034 of NC_090933.1, read as the reverse complement.
AGGTCATTGCAGTTAGAAAGGAATACAACACTGCACTAAACAACCCCACGAGTTATTTTCCATTCCACTGTTGCATGTGCTCAGTGGAGATAGTAAAGATTATAAGAGGAAGGAGGTAGGAGGTACATCGGAGAACATCCAGTTCTGTGACATGATGCCTTTCATCATTTCCTGTTGCGTGGCATAGTGCCCATCTCATTACACCACCTAGCCAGACTTAAACATTAAAAAAGATGCAATGTTCTGCTAGGTTTCTACTTGGCGTCCTGTGGATTTGGACTTCTGTTGGTATGATTCATAGTTCGCCTGGTTAAGGCACCTGTTTTGGGTTCTGAATGAGTCACGTTCTTGTCATGGCAAGGTTATCAAAGGCCTTCATCCATCACAGGCTGATTTGATTAGTGTTGGGTGTGTTGCAAACAGCGCCATAGCATTCCTCACCCCTCAGTTTGCTGTGCATGATGTGCTGTGTTCTTAATTTGGACTAAACACCCCACAGTAATGGGTCCCTACCAGCAACAACCCTCCTGGCAAGCCTGAAAGAGCCCAGCTTCCATGGGGTATCGTGAAATCGGGGTTGCAGCATGTAGGCCAAAGAATAGCCAGTGAGGCAGAATTTGTACAAAAGGGACTCTAGGCACAGAGTTGGGTTATCGGGCTCCTGATGTCACCTAGCAAACAATACCTCGAAAGAACACGCCAAGTTTTTGGAATGGCCGCAGACTGGTGTGGCTGTAGGGCACAGAACAGTGCAAACAGGAAATTCTCTTCCTCCTCGTAAACCTGCGAGCGTGGATATGCCACAGAGCAGCTCGTTCACCTCCACCACACACTTACAGGGCACCTCCCATGGGCCTAGCCAGCTGGCAGTGGTGCACTATGGGATCAAGGGGGGACTATGGGTGGGGGAATGTGACAGTCCACTCCCCTCTATGCCTGGCAATCTAGTGTGGCCTCAGGATAGGCTGTGGCCAAGTCTTTTCCAGACTAGCATCCATCTTCTCACCTTACCACGCAGTGGTGGGTTGTGGCTGTTCCACTGACGAGATGACAGCTGTTGGGCACGAGGACTGTGGTCCCTTTAAGGATGGTGCTGGCCCCAACTCGGACCTGCATGAACCTCCGCTGTGGAGCAGGGTAGGAGAATGAATGGAAGCTTCTTGCATGCATGAGTGCCAATCTAAGTGTGCTTGCAACACACACTCGTCTTGTGTCTCGCAGCTCCACACTCCAAAGCACAGGGAATACAATGGTGCCCTGCCATTCGAGCAAAGAGAAGGGGCCTAAAGGGTTCAGGACAGACTGTCGGCGGTCCTGAAATGACCCTTGCGATGGAGCTCCCCGATCTGATTTCCCTGCACTGAAGCCTGTGCGACGATGATGACTGACCATGACATTCTATTTAGCAGATCATCTCAGATGCATGTCCTGGGAGGTCTCTCAAGGTGCACAATGCTCCTGGTAATATTTCCTGGGACACACTATTAACCTATTTTGGATTTCGACTGTAAAGAACTCTTGGAGACGTATTCTGACACTCATTTTTATCATATTTTCTCTCGAGAGGATAGCTCAGGGGCAACGTGCTCGCCTTGGAAGCAAGAGGACACGGAGCAGCACAGGTTCGATCCCCAGGTCCGCGCTTAGAAACCTCTGGGTATTAAGCGCGTTATGAATAACCTATCATATCATATTAATTGGTTATTGGTGATCGGAACGCTGAGATCCAGGCTGCCCTCTCAACTCATGATGTGCGAGGAGTCGCCTGGGCCTCCTTATCAGGATCCTTTGTACTATGCTTGTTGAATCGAAGTTGCAATGTTGATTACCCAGGAAACTACACAGGAGTATCCTTAGTTCCTCTACAATTGACTATATATGTTTCTTTTATGTTTTTTTCATATGAGATTGAGATGAAAATCCTGACGCAGTGAACGTGACCATTTCCCCGTACTTGCTCATTTTGGGATAGGAACAGCTAGTTTATCTGCTCACAGTGCTGGAACTATCGAGTTAACTACTAGTAAAAATACAAGTATTATTATTATTATTAGGGTATATATTGAGCGCCGACCTAGCTTCGGAAAGCATTGAAGTAGTTTACACTGCTAGGGGGAAGAATAAGGTCAGGGAGCACAGGAACAAGAGAATGGGGATCTAACCGGGGAGGGAGGGCAATTGACAGCAATTGATCTACAAGCAACCAGGGGATGAAACAGTGAGGATCGGATCAGCCAGTCTCAGGTAAGGTGGGGAGTGGACGGTGATTGGACCTACGTGTTACGGAGGAGTCATTCTTTGAAGAGGAGGGTCTTTAACTCCTTCCTGAACTATAAAAGCTAGGGGGTGAGTCGGATGTCGATGTGGAGGAGCTTCCTGAGTCTTGGCACATAGACTGAGAAGGCCTGTTTTCATGTGTTTGCCTTCCTGCAATGGCGGAGTTCAAGTTTGCACATGTCTTTAATTCTGGTGAATTATAGTCCTCCAGAGATGCTGAGTTTCTCAGTGAGGTAGCTTGGGGACTTCAAGGTAACAGCCTTCTATATGAGGCAGCAGGATTTGGAAAGGATACAGGCCTGCAGTAGGAGCCAGTGTAGTTCAATGAGAAGCAGGGTGATGTGGATGAATTTGCAGAGTCCTTTTATGAGTTGTGCTGCAGCATGCAGCACACGTCTCGGGGGAGCCAGGGTAGTTGCCAGAAGGCCTTCCAAAAGGGCTCTACCACCATTCAGGTTAGGATTTACTCCCTGAAATATTCATATGGCAAACTCCATACTAACCAACAAAGTGTATAGACACTTGAAACCAATAAATTGGATACCCTTCACTGCATCAGAGTTATATTAGAGTGAGGCTCTTTTGAGCACACACCTATCTGGTACTGGGGATAACCATACACTGGCTGATGACCATATATTGGCAGATGTATCTAAAATCTTTACTTTAAATTATTTATAACGCTCATCCATAAACCCATAGGTGTGAGGGCGCAGACAAGACAAAACACATACAGATAACACATAGAATCCAGGAGGGTAGGATCATGTCAGCCGCCCAGAGGGATCGATGATTAGGCTACTTAGCGGAACAACCAGGTCTTGAGCTCCTTCTTAAATAGACTCAAAGAAGGCGACCCTCTCAAAGAAGCAGGTAATGAGTTCTATAATATGGGAGCTGCACCAAAGAACGCTCCTCCCTGAAGCGCCTTAGTTTTGCATTTTGGTAGGAATAGAAAGTTTTGGTTACTGGATCTCAAATTTCTGTAGTTGGGTTTGTCCCTAATGAGATCTTGAAGATAGGACGGCATAGTACCCATTCTACATTTAAATGTGATTACCAGTAGCCTGAAAATGAACGCGCGGCTAGACCTGTGACTACTCTAACTGCACCATTTTGAGCGACTTGGAGTCTATTGATGGTTGCTTTATAAGACTGCAACAATAGTCAATTTTGGCACTTATTGTTGCCCGAGCAATGACTTCCTCATTGTCTTGGGAGATGAACAGTCTGAGATGTGCTAACAGTTTGATATAATATATAGCTGAAGAGACTGTCGATCCCACATAAGACTTCATATTCAGAGCCTGGTCAATAATAACTCCTAGGATTTGGACCTTAGGAAGTGTAAAGAGGTCTGTGTCCCCTAATTGAAAATGCTTATAGGCCGGGTCCAGCTTCGCTAGTGTGCCTACTGACCACACTAGAATAAGTTCGGTTTTTCCTCGATTGAGTGCCAGATTATTCTGCATCATCCAGTGTTCGATAATGGAGAAAATTCAATTCAGTTCCCTGTCATCTTGATGATAACACCCTGTGAGCGGTATGACACATTGTGTCATCTGCATAGTTAGAGAATAAGACCCCCTCCGGTTCAAGATGAGAAAAGAAGGGGGCCATAAAAATGTTGTAAATGCACAGCGATGTGCAGGCACGCTGCGGTACTCCACAAAGCACAGAGATAGGCGGAGCCATTGCGTCATCTGCACTAACCCTACTTACTCTACTTGAGAGGAATGACAGAATCCATTTGAGAAACTACACAAAAGTTACAATAATAATCAGGCATTCTGAAAGTTAGTCAAGCCCATTGAGACCCCATTAGCCCTTGTAGGCGGTGCTACTAAGGAGCATGGGAACACTACATAGGTGAAACAATTGTCCGGACAATTATTACCACAAACAAAATCGAACTCTCTGATGAAAGATGGTATTGTAATCTACATTTTGCGGAACTGGTCACAATTATCACCACATTGAAAAATGTGTGTGCCCCAGGTAATGATGGTTTATGCAAAGTCCTTATTAAGTTGAACCCCCTTTGGTGGTTCCAAATATTACATGTCTTGTTCAGTGTCATCAGTTATACTAGCTTATTGGTATGAATGTGACAAAAATCACACCATTACTGTCTTGTCAGTCCTCAATAGTCCAATGAGAAAATGCTAATGAGAAACAGCCTTGTCTATGCTGTACATTGGGTACTACAGATCCAATATTGCTTGTTTTCACACTTATTAGACAGGCTGTATCCACATGTATCTATCAGATATTTTCTCTTAAGTTCTCACACATCGGGCAAAGCTATTGCTTAAATCGGGGGAAGTGGACTTGTCAAAAAATACATCCAACGACACACGTGTTCATGGCCTCTGGGGAGCTGTGCCTAACCTCTGGACCCACATTGGGCTGAGAAGGAGAAGTGTGTTCTGCTGCATAGTCTGTCCGCCAGTATGGTATGGTCTACCAGATCAAACGCAGCAGACAGCTCTAGCAGCACCAGCAAAGATGCCTCCCCTTTCTCCATGATCTTGATTACGTTGTTCTTGAGATCTAATAAGGTTGACTCTGTGCTATAACCCCGCCTGAAACCCAACTGTTTCTGACCTAGGATATCATGTTCCAGAAGAAGCGCCTCAATCTGAGACTGGGCTACTTTACCCAAAATGTTGAGTAAGTATGGCACGTTCGTAATGGGCCGATAATGACTGGGAATCTTGGGATCCAACAAAGGTTTTTTAATTTGGGGAGGAATCCATGCCTGTTTGTCCCCCAGGACACAGTTCTCCCTAAAGGAGGCCTTCACAAACTTAGCAATAAGAGGTACTAGCTGTGGTGCACAGGATTTTACTGCGATGCCAGGGCAAATGTCCCCTTTGCACTTTGTGGGTTTGATCTTCTTTAAGAAGTCTAATAGGTCAGGCTCTGATATGGGAGGGAAATTGAATTCAGGACCAGCTTTCTTATTGATTGCGGAGGCCCTTATACTCTGACTACTATCACCCACACCACTTTCAGCAAGGGTGTTATCTTGAATATGTTTGACTTTATCCGTTTGTGCATCCTGTATGGTCTTGCACCAGCTAGAATCCTTCACAATCTGCAGTGCAACTCCATCTCTTTAAGAATTGTGCAGAGCTTCTTAGTGCAGGAGGCTGCTCTGGAGATTCTTAGATCATAACATTTTTGTTTGGCTTCGAAAATTACCCTTTTATGAGTTTTAACAGCGAGGGAATAGATAATATTATCTTCAGTGGGTTTTATTTTTTCCCACCGTTCCAGGGCCTGATTTTTATCCCTTTTCAGCTTATTAATATCAGCCAAGTACCATTTCTTATCTGGTTGCTTTTTGAGCAACCGAGATTTCATAGTGGCCACATTATCAACAACTTTGTCCAGTGTGCGTCGATAAGCGACTGCCAAATCCTCACAAAATGGAGATTAGGCAGATTTTGAACAATAGATGAGACAAAAGGTTCCAAAGCAGCGGTTGTGGTTTTATGGAAGCTAAAACTGAAAGTATGTGCTATAATTCTACTACTGCGCAATCTTATGCCATCACAGGGACTCTGGAATGAGACATGGTTGACAATTACGCGTCTACAAAGACACATAATAGTGGCCCTGTTGTGATCTGAGTGTAAGTGTATGAGTGATTGCAGAGAGGGGCCTTATGGAATGTTATGAGGTATGTGGAACCTGGGGGACCGTGGGGTTCCAAGAAAGGCAGTTAGGGGACTTGGAGTAAAGGCAGGAACCAGGATTGTTGCTCGTGACCTTCTCTCCCACCTCAAACCTATGTAACCTGTAACCAAGAGTAACCTGTAACCAAGAGTAATAAAGCATCTTCTTCCTTTTCTACTTAGCTGTTCAGTCTGGTTCCTGCTTCTTACCCACTTAACTGGCTCAGACACAGCAGGCCTGTGTAATCGATGGAACTTAGATACGGTTCTTATACCGCACATACCTCTCATTCCATCTGATGCAAATATGCCTTTCAAATTCAAAAAAGAAGACCGTTACGCATACGTTTAGCAGACGTGACCCTATAAATTACCGACCGATATTAACCTTTAAGATATGCTAGAATGGCGTATGTTACGCCGGGGACAGCTAGTTGTGAAGTAATTTGCTTATTAATATCCTAGCATGAGAACTGATGCATACATACATTATTTATGATGACGTTGCGTCTGTTCATAAATCATGGCTTGACACATGCTCGTAACCCACTTGTCCTATGATCTAAGAATCAAGAGATTATATTACGGGGGTCTTCATTTACTCCTAGTGGAGATTCCATAACTATAAGCTATATTGGTGATTCTTGGTACATTGTGCAGTTGCTAGGGCAAGGATTTTTTGTGATTGAGAGACTGACTCATGGCTTCCTTATTGATTAATGTATTGAGCTCGATTCTTAGAGACTGGAATATGTCAGCAAGTTGGACAATGGGCACCATTTTCCCATTAAAGTGCCTGCGATCACATTGCCCTATTACATTGCTGGACTTCATCAGAGCTATTTGGTAACGTCTTCCATGCCAGGTTGATTAAAGTGGTGTTTATGACCTGGTGGTGAACACCCAGTATGTTGAGAGGTTCTCCGGGTTCATTGTGGCATTACATTGGCTGAGGAAGTCGATCTGTAGTGCTCTGTATATGCATTGAGCTTAATTATGCTTTGAATGCCATTGTTTAGTGTAAGGTGGTGCCCACCTAATCTCTTGGTTATATGCTGTAGTGCCAGTCAGAGGAGGGCCCTTGAGGAATGCACCATCTTCATGACTTTGGAGGCTGTATGCACTGTATTTTTATGTGGGCGATGAGGTTGAAATAGTAATACTGTTTTAGGAACCGCAGTTTGAGGCTCTGCCCTTCGGGGCACTAGGCTGGTGCCATGCTTTTGTGATTATTGGCGAACGCTAAAACCTCTTTTCCTCCTGGCTGGCTGGTCAATGGTTTATTTTTGCCTGGGACCAGGCCCCCGAGTAGCATACTCAAGCTGCCTGAAGAGGGTCAGGTGGGGCAGATTTAAAAGGGAGCAGTGGCCGAAGTGGGTATGAGCGGTGCTCCTCAACTTTTTTTAATTAGGCTTTACTGTTCCTACACTTTTATTTTAAAAAGAAAGCATTCCCTTAAATAGCAAGGGCATTTGTTTAGGGTTTTGTATTGTGAGTCGTAGGGGGTGTGGCGATGGTGTTTGTGGGGAGCAGGTCAGGCCAGCAGGGAACATAGTTCCGCTACTTCTTTTCGTACACTTGGAGCACCGCAAGGGAGGCCAGGTGTGCAGGGGCTGTGAACTGTGCCCTAGGTGTAATGTGTCCTGCCGCATGTGCTAGATGGGACCCGGCAGCAGATCAGGCCCATCCCTCCCGAGGATGTGGTGCTAGAGGACCTTTGGAGCAGGTACAGTCATAGTCCAGGTATGCAGGGGACAGATGAGGCAGAGCAGGAGAATCTCTAGATGGCCGGAGAGGCCTCACATAGCTACTAGACTGCAAAATGATATCTATCGTTAGCCTTTCCTGGAATTATGAGCTTGTTTTTTACACTAGCCTCTGGGTCTGGTCTCTCTGTTTTGATCTCTCTGTGGTAGTTTCAGCTTAGACCTCCTGCTTTGACCTACTCGTTATATCTGCAGTGTCTCCTCTCCCTTTGTAGTTAACCTCCTTTCAAAAGTGTGCCAGAATGCCATCTGGTGGGTGGATAGCCAAAGATATTTGGTTGATTAACATAACATGAAAAGGGTAATTCTGGTACTGAAAGGGTGGTCTGCTAATCTGAACACCCTTTCAAAATGCTCCATACCAAATGTATAGGGAATACTATGATTTGGTATTTATAACGTGTCTGTACATAAGTGTTTCTAGGCGCTAACACAAGTGCCTTGCTGCAAGCAGTGTACCGACAAATGCAACACCAGCTCTGCAGTGGCGCAGAGGAGGTTCACAGGTCACCTGTGCATCCCAGACAGCTGCTAGGACACAAAGTTCTTGCAGGCAGATGTGGAATTTTAATGTCTGCACCTCTGGTCTAAAAGCCAATTATTGAGGAACCTAGACATTCTGGTGTCATATCAATCTGTAATTATAAACCTGGTTTGCCATGGTGACAGCTGGAATCACAGTATTATAAAGCCACAGCAATTTGATATCATACCATTGTCAGCTCTATGTTGCAGGGCCTAACTATGCCAGAACTGATGTAAATAAAAAAAAAATGCACTTGTTACAACAACAGGGATTGAACCCCTTGGAGCGGGCTTGCTTTGGGTCGATTTCTTGTGGAATTTTGCCCTTGAAAACGGAGGGACACCACGTCACCGCCCCATTCTTTGCTTCATCATTGGACCATCAAGATGAGAAGGATACACTTTTTTACCTTTGTTGGCTTAGGTCATGGGACAGCAGTTAAGGCCGGGAAGTCAGATGTAGGCCCCTTTGGTAACCTCAGTGTTGGACCTAGGTGATATTCCATGCTTCCTGGTGTTCTTTGAACAAGGGTCTGCAGAGAACATCTTGGGTTGAGTGAGTATAGGCAAGTTCTGCTTTAAGATGCAGAGAATGGGCTGCAGGTCGGTACGGTGCCACAAACAAGAGGCACAGAACATCCTGAATCCTTAACATCTTGAAACCAACCCTCAGCGCCCCTGCGAGCAAGCGTAGATATTTCAGAGCTCGTGGGATATGGTTAATGAATAGTCTTGCTTCTTAATCTTAGATCAACTACAATTCATGTAGGCTGCTCTAGGGTAACCCATTGCATATGCTGTTAGAGGCTCAGCCATGATGGCCCTCTACTCTGTGGCCACAGCGAAGCTGAAGTGGGATTTTAACGAGCAATAAATGTGAATGAGGCCGTGAGTTCCCCTGGCTTCCTTACTGGTGCCCGCGAGTTGGCAGCCAAGGGAATAGCAGGTTAGGTTTTGTGCTGTTAAGACTTAAAGGGCGTTATCTCATCCATACCCAAGATTTAGGATAGGCAAGCTGAAATCTCTTTGAGCCTGTGGCCTTTCCTGTCAAAGCATGATCTGTGTGTCTGTCACAGACTTTGTAGAGTTCAGGGAGGATAATCATGTTCCCTTTAAACAGCTAACCCAACTCATTCTTTTACAAGTCCTGAAGCGCTGTACATATAAGACCACCTAGCATGGTGAGAGGGCAGAGCCTCTGGAACTTTGGTGATCTCAGACTGGGAATGGTTTTGAAGGAGAACTAATCCATGAAAGGGCAGTAGCTACCATTCTGATATAACCTTGTAGAAAGTGCAGAGAAAAGCTGTGAGATACTTTGCCACATGCCACATAGAGGTCTAGCAGTGATAGAGCAGAAGCTTGGCCCTCATACAATGCTGTCTATAGCATCTTCCTGATCCCAGCCACACTGGACGAAAAATCAGAATGCATTTTGCAGAGTGAGTATTTCATTGAGATTACGCACACTACTTCGCACATCGGAGGCGCCCGGCTAGCATCAGATACCTGAGGCAGAAGCTGCCAATCGCTGGACAAATACACAACCCTCCAACCCAATAAATGTTTCCTGAAATCCTAAGCAAGCTAAGAAAAGGCTAAGCAACAGGACTTCTTAACGTATGCTCTGGGACTCTGGAACTCGCATTATACCTGAACTCTCACTCTGCGTACAAACATTCAGAAATGAAGCTCCAGTATGCCCAGTCCGCCATCACCCCCAGACTACTGCTTTCACTTACCAAATGCTTCTGGGGACAGGGTTGACAGTATTCTGGCCCTGTCAAGGGATGGGGACACCTTTCAGCCTGGGGCGGGGGGCCTACTAGGGTAGAAACCATTCCTATCCCAGAATGGGAAGTTGGCAGTTGTGATGGCCCCAGTCCCTATTCCTGCCCTTTGTGCCTGTATGATAGCTGACCGTAACATTCTTTATCACCCCACACCTCTATAAGAAAATGCAGGCTAGTCTTTCTCTTAATTTCAGAAAACCACATGGACCCGCATTCCTGGCTGGTCACCTGCAACAATGCAGCCCATCAAAGTCTTGACTTGGACTTTGGAATGGACTGCACCCGCAACATAGGTAAAAAAGTGTATCCTTCTTATCTTGATGGTCCAATGATGAAGTAAAGAATGGGGCGGTGACATGCTGTCCCTCCCTTTTTAAGGGCAAAATTCCACAAGATATCGGCCCAAAGCAAGCCTGCTCCAGGGGGTTCAAACCCTGTTGTTGTAACAAGTGCATTTTTTTGGGATTTACATCAGTTCTGGCATAGTTGGGCCCTGCAACACAGAGCTGACAATGGTATGATATCAAATTGCTGTGGCTTTATATTACTGTGATTCCAGCTGTCACCATGGCAAACCAGGTTTATAATTACAGATTGATATGACACCAGAATGTCTAGGTTCCTCAATAATTGGCTTTTAGACCAGAGGTGCAGACATTAAAATTCCACATCTGCCTGCACTGGAGCCCAAACGTGCCATGCTATCCTGCCATCAACATACTAAGGAAGATGAAATGAGCGCACAGGGTGCTCATATCTTGAGAACCCTTTGGCTACTCTCCTCCTACAACCATTAGCATTCAGCATTTTTCAGAGGGTAGCATACTGTGCTTTCCCCTCCTCTGTCTATACCCAAATCCGTGTGGTACACGTGTACAATGTATCTATTTGATTGAAAGAGAGGGAGAGGTTGACAGTGACAACGTGAGAAAGTGAAATGGTGGTGTCTGCCTAGGCCAGTTGTAGGTCTGTTAGAAGGAGACTTCTTTCGTGTGCCCTGTTAGATCCCTTTATGATTTGCTAGGACCTCTGATGCTTTATGCCTTTCAATCTTTGTAATGCCTTCCAGATACTTTGCCCCTTTAGGTCAGAAAGTTGGTGATTGGTCCAAAAGCCAATTCCTCTACGAATAAGGACTAAATATTGGGTTTTGGACCAATCACCAACTTGTTCCAAAGCGAAAATTCTGTTAATCATAGGATGAATTATTGATATGATCTTATCTTTGAAATGGTGTTTTTTATTTTGTCCTTGAATTAAACTTGTTTTCATTATGACTTATTATGAACTAATCTTGGTTGTATCTCGCTGTATCACTGCTTACGTGCTACTGGATTTTTATATTTTCTCTATGTGAAAAAACATTGCTTGTGAATACATCCCATTGGTTTTTTATTTTAAATAGGGTGCATTTTTGTTTTTCTTTCTTCCCTCTCTGTGAACTAAATGGTGATATATTTGTTTTCAAGGATGTGTCCAATTATTTGTAACATTAATTGTTATAACTTAATTTTACTTTCTCTTACCAACTCTTTTCGAAGTGTAGTTTAGAATTATGAATTATTTAGCTCACAATTGGATCCTGTTCTGCTTCGTTAGAAATAATTGTTGATCCATGACCTCCGTAGATGCAACATTTATTGTTTGGTGTGCTGATTTTGGACGGTAGGTTTTGTGGACTTACTAAGATTTATGCTCCCAACTATTTATTTGTAATATCCACCTGGAACCCTTTCTACTTGTTGCACCGCTACAAGGACTTTGGTACGGCCACAGCGGATGGATGCCCAAATGCCCATTGAGGTCTTATGACTGCACCCCACACGTATATGCTCAAATTGTACGTTCCATCACACAATACAGAAACCACCAATACATGACAATTGAACGCCCCTCCCGACAGACACCAATCATCGAAAAGCGGCACCTATCACAGTTCCGGTCAATTCTTCCTTGAGCCATTGGCACGAGACGGCCCTTTGGACACGGGTATCTCGCATGCGCTTGACACAGAAGATCTAGAAGCAGATGCACGTGCAATGTTCAGGGTGCTTCGGTCTGCACACATTAGCACAACAGCAAAGAAACCTTGCATGTTCTCTCTTTTCCTAGAAGCCCCCGTATTTCCAGATCTGCCAGAGTGCCTGGAGACCATGCAAATGGCATCGGAGCACGGCTTAAACCCAAGTAGCGTATGTTCATTGGCTCAGCTTCGAGTCACTGGCCCCCCCGGGATTTACGCTTTAGTAGTAGGAATTGCTGCATCATGTAGTGGAGACTTGGAGAGGTGCCTACTGTTCCAAATGTGGGCCCTGCCATGGGATTTAATATTGTTTGTATTGGATCCCGGCTGAACTCGCTGGATGGATGCATGCACCTGCCTATCCCTCCCTGTTATCCAGTTTCACAGATAACACGATCAGCCTTCTTGCCAGTCCTCACCCTCTCTTTTGGGTGGGGCAGATGAACTGCCCCCTGAACGCACATGCTATGGGCTTTCACAGATGGCTCCACTGTAAGAGTATTGGGGCACCCCAGAGCTGACCGTTCTGCTGCAGTGGAGAGTGGATAGAACGTTCCCACTCTAGAGAAGCAGAGACTGGCAGAGGCAATAGCTCTGGCATGAGATGAGTGTAGGGGCAGCCCAGAGCTGACCGATCTGCTGCAGTGCAGAGTGGATAGAACGTTCCCACTCTAGAGAAGCAGAGACTGGCAGAGGCAATAGCTCTGGCATGAGATGGGTGTAGGGGCAGCCCAGAGCTGACTGTTCTGCTGCAGTGCAGAGTGGATAGAACGTTCCCACTCTAGAGAAGCAGAGACTGGCAGAGGCAATAGCTCTGGCATGAGATGAGTGTAGGGGCAGCCCAGAGCTGACTGTTCTGCTGCAGTGCAGAGTGGATAGAACGTTCCCACTCTAGAGAAGCAGAGACTGGCAGAGGCAATAGCTCTGGCATGAGATGAGTGTAGGGGCAGCCCAGAGCTGACCGTTCTGCTGCAGTGGAGAGTGGATAGAACGTTCCCACTCTAGAGAAGCAGAGACTGGCAGAGGCAATAGCTCTGGCATGAGATGAGTAGGGGCAGCCCAGAGCTGACCGTTCTGCTGCAGTGGAGAGTGGATAGAACGTTCCCACTCTAGAGAAGCAGAGACTGGCAGAGGCAATAGCCCTGGCATGAGATGAGTGTAGGGGCAGCCCAGAGCTGACTGTTCTGCTGCAGTGCAGAGTGGATAGAACGTTCCCACTCTAGAGAAGCAGAGACTGGCAGAGGCAATAGCCCTGGCATGAGATGAGTGTAGGGGCAGTCACGAATCTGATCGGGAGTAAAAACATAAAAGAATGTATTAGCATTTATTTATTCTACATTAATTAAATTGTTTTTACAGCATTTATTTTGATGGGGTTTGGGGTTGGGTATAGAGTAAGGTGGGGTAGGTGAGGGGTGGGGTGCCAGTAGTCTTCCCTGCATTTCGCAGTAATAAAATGGGTTTAACAAATTTGGTGGTATACTCCCGATCAAAATAGTGTGTTGAGATCATTCATAGAACCGAATCTCAGCCTGTGTCTGTGCAGTGAGGAAAAGAACATCACTCTCTGGCACTCAGTATGCCCGTCGCCCCCCGCCCCCCGCCCCCAAAGCACACTGCGCGTTCAGTCATGAATGGCAGAAGATTTAAATCCCACCAGAACCGAGAATCTAGACATACTTAGGACTGAGGTCCGCTTTTTCTTAGTGATTGGATAGGTTCAACGAGGCCTGGGTCTGAGTACTTGCGGGGCACCTCAGTCGAGAGCCAGGGGTAATGTTAAGAGTGAGGATACCTGACATTTTAATAATCTGAGACGCCTAGAACTCTGCTCTAGGTGCAGTCCTGGATGGCAAGGATGCGACTCCCAGAATCAAAGGTCTGGGTTCAGTGGGGAACAGGACGAGGGTGCCAGTTGAGTTACATCCATTGAAACCTAGAAACGTTTAAATAGTCTGGAATAGGAAGAGCAGGTTCTGAAGACCGAGGGCGGGTAGGGGGGGCAGACCCCCAGCACCGGGGAGTAGGACAATCTGGCATTTGAAAAGCAACAGACCACTAGAATAGGATAGATGCTGTCAGAAACGGCAAGGGTGCCGCCCACAATTCTGAGCCTCTCAGAACCAAAGGTATGTGTAGAGTCAGCAGCAGGATGGCCGAAGAGTCTGAGCCCCCATAACGGAGAGGATAGGTACAGCCAGAAGCACCCACGTGCCGCCAGAACCAAGACCGAGCCAGTACTGACAAGGGCTGGGATTTGATTATTTGGAGGCACCTCCAACTTGTGAGCACAGATGCTGTCCCAGATGGTAAGAAATACGTGTGGCTATAGGCAGTGCTGGGGAGAAAAGGGTCTTTTAGAATCCAGCAGAAGTGAGAGCGCACTCCTGTGCAAAACTCCATGAAGAAGGGTGGTGCTCACAAGCTCTCGCTTTAAGTATAAACGACTCTAGATCCATAGAAGAGAGCTCAGTTCTAGTCTAGCAGAATGAATGAATCACTTGCACTACTCGCATTGAAAGTGCTCGTGAGAGGCTAGGGTAAGTGGGTCATTATGGACAGGGTGTGTTCCAGAAGGGATTGCACAGACCCCTCTGCCTTGCCAACCCTCTTCCTCCAATAACTGGGGTCAGCGAGGTGGTGGCATTTCGGAAGGTACGTCATCTTCCTCTGAATGATGGTCTAGTCATGAGAAGGGTTAAGTGGTCCCCTGGCAGAGGTACTCGCGGGCCTTCTAGTAGGTATGCTGGACTATTTCCATGACTGGTGTACGAGGTTACAAGTTCTTGTGCATCATCCAGTTTCTACCCAGGGATGACATCATTAACATTTCCTAATGGCTTCACATGATCACATCGTGGTTTTGGGAAGGCAGCAGGTTGTGGGGGGCCTTGCTAAAAATGAACGTGGCTTGTGCGTTTCAGATCGGAGTGTAAAGTTTATAGTGCGATCAAATGCTGCAATATTTTGTTTTTTTCACTCTAAGCCCCTTCGGTCGCCATAGGTGTGTTTATTTGTGGAGCGCTCGCTGCATGACCCAATTGCTTCGTCGCGCTGTTGTCGTGGTTCTGAGGAACTCCTTGGCCTTACAGTAGCACTACCACCAGGAGTTGTAAGGCACCCACTGTAGAACAGCGCTGCTTCATGGGGCCTTTGGTTGGCACTCACACTTTCCATGGATTTCTTGATGCCACCTAAGCATCTTACCAGGGTGATGCCAACTAACTAACGCGGGCTCCCCTTTACTTGCAGAGTGAGCCTGACGGCTGCATTACCTGGTGTGTCCAGCATCTGGTGCTGTCAGGAGAGCGCAGGAAGCAGCCCTAGTGTTGTGTGTGAATGATTAGAGAAGCCGTACGTTGCTGTGTGAGGGGCGCCAGGGCATCCGAGAGATCTAGCATCTAGGAGATGTAGGAGTGCATGGGGGTACGGGGGGGGGCGATGTGGGAATTCCTAGTAGTCGGAGAAGGCTTTTTGTCCTTGTGTGGCCTCCTCTTAAACCCATGCTCCGATTCACTCCATTGAAGGTTTCCCAAAAGACCAATTCTCGGCTCCAATGCACTAAAATATCGCTTTGCTGTAGCCTGACATGCCGAAACCTTGTTCAGCGCATCAAGAAGGTCTACATAACTCCCACCCAACAGTGAGAATCTGCCTCAAAGCCAGCAGCTCTTCTTCTGGACCGCCTCCCTGGCATAGCCCAGGCCCTCACAGCATAATGAACCAGCGCATAAGCCAAGGACCTTAAGCCTGACATAGACTGACTGCTTAGATCAGCATGTCCCTGCCAGTGACATTCTGCTTCAGCTCCTTCTGGACCTCCTCCCTGGCATAGCCAGGGTCCTCTCAGTATAATGAACCAGCGCATAAGCCAAGGACATTAAGCCTGACATTGACTGACTGATTAGAGCTACATGACCCCACCAGTGAGAATCTGCTTCAAAGCCAGCAGCTCCTTCTGGACCTCCTCCCTGGCATAGCCAGGGCCCTAACAGCATAATGAACCAGCACAAACACTCCTCTGACATCTGCCACCTGCCACCTGCCACATCCTTGAAGAACTAGACCTTGATGTCCTTGGTCTTACTGAGACATGGTTCACGGCCAGCTCTGTCATGAGCTTTGACACTCTCCTCCCTGATGGCTACAAGATCTTCTCTGCACCCAGACCCGCCCAGTCTGGTGGAGGGTAGCCTGATCTTTCACAATTTTCCAATAGCCACTTTGTAAACTATTGTTCCAGCTCAATGGTTTTTGACTGCAAAATATAGGGGAGACCAGAGACATCTCATTGCACAT
Organism: Ambystoma mexicanum; assembly: GCF_040938575.1. Lineage (NCBI taxonomy): Eukaryota > Metazoa > Chordata > Amphibia > Caudata > Ambystomatidae > Ambystoma > Ambystoma mexicanum. The sequence continues at coordinate 1,289,885,668 of NC_090933.1, read as the reverse complement.
TCAAAGTGTTTTCCTTCAGCTCACCCCTCCCCAGCAAAACCATCATATTAAGGCCCTAATTCCAATGGCAAAACCCCATTGGAAAGCGTTCTATCAATCAGGGCCAAAGTCTGTCTGTCCAGCACATGAAGGGCGGGGACTACGTTTGCACTTTCACACCTCTGCTCTGCCTATACTCAATCAAAAAAGTGACTAGCATTTATTTAATGATCCTTTTAAAGGATTAACATGACATGTCTGGATGATTCCAGGCACAATCAAAGCAGTACTTAATGTATTTTATAGGAAACTATTTGGCTTCGCGTGAAAATGGATTAACTATTCGACCAAAGCTGAATAGTTCATTTTCAGTTTGAATATGGCCAAATTCTTACTCGAAGACTTATTTCGGTACACCCGTACCACTAACTCTACTAAAAACTCTCCAATAACCTGCATACTCACCCTCAAACACAGGACAAAACACACTCACACCTCCACTGCAGCAAAAACCTAAAACCACCACAAACTGCACACACTACGTAACACCTAACAAGAAACTAAACTAATTGCACACACATCACTCCATTCACGTTCACGCTCATACACCAAACAGCACATAACGTCTACCAACTAAAAACACACCACCACACAGTGACCGGTTTTTCCGAACTGAAGCTACCAACAGCACATCAAAGCTCTCTTGCCCTTTTCCCTCCCAATCCCACTAACTAAACACCCCCATTCCTCCTTCATTTTCAGATCTGCCAGAGCGCCTGGAGACCATGAAATTGGCAGCGGTGGGCGGTGTAAATCGCAATCACATAACATGTCCAAACGCCCCTCTCAGGTCCAGGGCACTTCTCTAAAACGTCTCAATGCCACTCTCGGTTCTGGGCACCTTTTAGCAATATCTGCATTCCTCGTAAGGTGTAGGCTTTTATCAGGCTTTTCAGTACTCCTCAGAGGCTCTTCAAGTTTCTCAAGAGGTTGGTCATGTACAAGCGGTCTTCCGAGAGTGTCCATCAGCCTCTAAGTACAGCACCTCGAAGCTTCCTCCTGCATCTTCAGACGACTCCTCACTGCCTTCCTGCAATCTTTCTCCCCTTTTACCAACCCTCTTGGGCTCTGATTGGGAGGAAGTTTTTCTCCCTTTTCTTTTCATTTCTATTGGTTCTGAGTTTTGGCATCAAGTGGGCCTCCTCAATTAGCTCTGAGACTGTGGAATGGGGTATCTGGTTCAAAAAAAATCACCTTTAAACACATTGACACCCTGAAGTGAGACTGCTAAATGCCAACGGTTTTCAAAAACAGAGAATTGTTATAAAATAGCTTTTCGGAACCAATGTGCAATTAAATTACTAAAAAAAGGAGTAGGGGAAGGGGCCGGAGAAGGAAGGGAGAAAGGAGTTTGTGGGAGTGTGACCGCCCCCCCCTGTCCTCCATTATTTAGAAAAACAGACACGTATAGAGAGGACCAGTTTCAAAAGGGACACATACAATGCAAAAGGAGGAAAGTGGACCTTGTCGCGGTCGACTTTTAGTAGTCTCCTTTAAGGGAGTCTCTGTTTAGAAAGTCGACGTTTCAAGGTGTACTTGTGGGATATTAGAATGTCCACTGCAGTCTGCCTGAAAGTGAAGTCAGAGAATGCCGCATGGGGGCGGAATGAGTGGACTAAATGATGCTTGGGAATGTGCGGGCCACTGGCACTGGGGTGCGAATGTAATTTTAAAAAACAGCTGTGTACTTTTTACGTATTACTTTTTTACTGCGACACGCGATACATTGACTTTACTTACTAGCATGATTTATAAAGTAAAACTGCATGTCTTCTGATGCAAAGACCCAATCTGGACCACTGGCGCTTCACACACCTGCCACGACGGACCTGGAGAATGACCGCCTTTAGCCCAGGCAGCACTTCATGAACCTCATGTGACATGGAGGGCAACGCATGACGCGCTGAATGGCCACGCCACTACTCTGCCTATGACCTTGCACGAGTACTCGTACCACAGGTTATGAATAACTAGACTTCTGCAATGTGAAACGTTCTCCTTTAAAAAGCAGCCTTGTTGGCGCGAGAATTGCCTTCTTTCCGTTTAGTAAATGCACTGTGTTAATCTTGGCCTCCCCATTTATCAGAACTGCTGATCCAGCGCTGTACCTTTGTGTGAACAGGCTTCCAGAGCCCAATAAAAGAGCACTTGGTCTTGCTGCATCTCCATGCAAGCTGGGAGTCACGTGGGCACTGCAAGCTGGGACAGGCTCTGCCCATGAAGTCCTCCAGAAGAGGAAGTCACGTGGGCACTGCATGCTGGGGCAGGCTCTGCCCATGAAGTCCTCCAGAAGAGGAAGTCACGTGGGCACTGCAAGCTGGGGCAGGCGCTGCCCATGAAGCCGTCCAGAAGAGGAAGTCACGTGGGCACTGCAAGCTGGGGCAGGCTCTGCCCATGAAGTCCTCCAGAAGAGGAAGTCACGTGGGCACTGCATGCTGGGGCAGGCTCTGCCCATAAAGCCATCCAGAAGAGGAAGTCACGTGAGCACTGCATGCTGGGACAGGCTCTGCCCATGAAGCCCAGAAGAGGAAGTCACGTGGGCACTGCAAGGTCCAGAATGCTGGGACAAGCCGTCCAGAAGAGGAAGTCACGTGGGCACTGCATGCTGGGACAGGCTCTGCCCATGAAGTCCTCCAGAAGAGGAAGTCACGTGGGCACTGCATGCTGGGGCAGGCTCTGCCCATGAAGCCGTCCAGAAGAGGAAGTCACGTGGGCACTGCAAGCTGGGGCAGGCGCTGCCCATGAAGCCGTCCGGAAGAGGAAGTCACGTGGGCACTGCAAGCTGGGGCAGGCTCTGCCCATGAAGTCCTCCAGAAGAGGAAGTCACGTGGGCACTGCATGCTGGGGCAGGCTCTGCCCATGAAGCCGAAGAGGAAGTCACGTGGGCACTGCAAGCTGGGGCAGGCGCTGCCCATGAAGCCGTCCAGAAGAGGAAGTCACGTGGGCACTGCAAGCTGGGGCAGGCTCTGCCCATGAAGTCCTCCAGAAGAGGAAATCATGTGGGCACTGCATGCTGGGGCAGGCTCTGCCCATGAAGCCATCCAGAAGAGGAAGTCACGTGAGCACTGCATGCCACTGCATGCTGGGACAGGCTCTGCCCATGAAGCCCAGAAGAGGAAGTCACGTGGGCACTGCATGCTGGGGCAGGCTCTGCCCATGAAGTCCTCCAGAAGAGTAAGTCACGCGGGCACTGCATGCTGGGGCAGGCTCTGCCCATGATGCCATCCAGAAGAGGAAGTCACGTGAGCACTGCATGCTGGGTCAGGCTCTGCCCATGAAGCCCAGAAGAGGAAGTCACATGGGCACTGCAACGTCCAGAATGCTGGGACAAGCCGTCCAGAAGAGGAAGTCACGTGGGCACTGCATGCTGGGACAGGCTCTGCCCATGAAGTCCTCCAGAAGAGGAAGTCACGTGGGAACTGCATGCTGGGGCAGGCTCTGCCCATGAAGTCCTCCAGAAGAGGGAGTCACGTGGGCACTGCATGCTGGGGCAGGCTCTGCCCATGAAGCCATCCAGAAGAGGAAGTCACGTGAGCACTGCATGCCACTGCATGCTGGGACAGGCTCTGCCCATGAACCCCAGAAGAGGAAGTCACGTGGGCACTGCAAGGTCCAGAATGCTGGGACAAAACGTCCAGAAGAGGAAGTCACGTGGGCTCTGCATGCTGGGAAAGGCGCTGCCCATGAAGCCCTCCAGAAGAGGAAGTCACGTGGGCACTGCATGCTGGGACAGGCTCTGCCCATGAAGCCCAGAAGAGGAAGTCACGTGGGCACTGCATGCTGGGGCAGGCTCTGCCCATGAAGCCATCCAGAAGAGGAAGTCACGTGGGCACTGCAAGCTGGGGCAGGCTCTGCCAATGAAGCCGTCCAGAAGAGGAAGTCACGTGGGCACTGCATGCTGGGACAGGCTCTGCCCATGAAGCCGTCCAGAAGAGGAAGTCACGTGGGCACTGCATGCTGGGACAGGCTTTGCACATGAAGCACAAGTCACGTGGGCACTGTATGTTGGCTAAGTAGACCATGTTTTCTGAACTGCTAGATTAGTGGCTGTCACAATGCAGGTTAGGGCAGTACACCCTGGCACTGAGGTGGCATCCCTCCATCTGTTGAGAACCCCAAGTCCGGATATTTGCCACAAATACCAGGCAGTAAGAGTTTTTCACAAAGGGTAACGGTGCTAGAAAGACTCTAAACCTAAATAGGTCTTGTTCTCCAACTCGAGCTCCTTTTAGAAAGTACACAGGGCAGTTAGAAGAGGTTTTGCAGTGAGAGCAGCGAATATTTCCCATAATGCTCCTGTCTTCAAACAAAGGGTCTATAATAAGCATAACGCTTCCGCCCAACGAGAGCACAATCCTCCTCTCCCAATTTCAGACAGCTGGTCCTTCAGAAACAGAACGGCAATTCCTAAAACAACGAGCATCCCAAAAAACTGTCTGGGAATTCCGTTTTGTAAACTGCAATGGCCTTGAGCCTTGTGTCAGCAAGGCTTGTACGAGGGATTTCTGGCTGCTAGTCTGAGCACTTTAGTCACCACTGTATGTGACACGGGAGCCTTTCCCGTGTTAGTCAGCGTTGTGCTATCCTGAGAGGTCCTCCCCTTGCCCGGCTTGTCCCGTGTGTGACTGCAGATGCAGTGGCCTTGAGCCTTATTTCAGCAAAGGTTAGATGAGAGATTTCTGGCTGCTAGTCTGGGCGCTTTGGTCACCACTGTATGTGACATGAGAGCCTTCCCCTGTTAGTCAGCGTTGTGGTGTTCTGAGAGGTCCTGCCCTTGCCCGGGTTGTGCTCTGTGTGTCTGCAGATGCAGTGGCCTTGAGCCTTATGTCAGCAAAGGTTAGATGAGAGATTTCTGGCTCTTGGTCACCACTGTATGTGACACAAGAGCCTTCCCCTGTTAGCGTTGTGCTATTCTGAGAGGTCCTCCCCTTGCCCGGCTTGTCCCGTGTGTGACTGCAGATGCAATGGCCTTGAGCCTTATGTCAGCAAGGCTTGTACGAGGGATTTCTGGCTGCTAGTCTGAGCGCTTCGGTCACCACTGTATATGTGACACCCCTGTTAGTCAGCGTTGCCTGGCTTGTTCTTGTGTGACTGCTGCTGTTTGTATCAGGCCTACTCTTCTGCATGGGGCGGGGTGATACTGGGAGCGGGGATAAAGACCTAATTAAAAGTAGAAGGTTCAGGGAGGTGCATTGACCCAATAGGAAGGAGTAAATCTATTACTCTAGCTGCTACTTGAATCGTTTCACTCTCCTCCCGTCGCAGTTCGCATAAGATCCCCATTCATAGGAAGGTAACTCGGGCCTGTCCGGAAATCCTCCAGCTAAAAATCTCTGCCATGCAGCTCTCTTACAGATCCCTGTGAGTAACTGTGGACAGTGGCGTTTCTGGCCAGTTCACTCTTGTCCGGTGGTAGACCTCCCCCGCTGGCATGGGATTCTTTCTGGATCTGTTGTCCTCTACGATATGAGACGCTCCTTCAAACGTTGGACCCAGTCAACCTGAGCTAGCAGCCCTCAAACTGTTCGCACTTATGGTCTCTCCTGGCAACTTGGAGCACCGCTTTTACATTAAGCTCAAAGCAGGCTTTGAGAAACCAGTAGGCTTTGGTGGATGCACGATGAAATAGAGGCTCTCTGGGAAAGTTCCTTGGACAGAGGGTTCCCATGTGTATGACGATGAAAGGCTGGGGTCTTATTGGTCAGGACAACCCGCCACCCCACCGCAGGTGGGAGGCAGTGGGACTTCATGGAACAGGTCCTCTGGCTGCATGGAAGCCTGATGACTATGACGATGAAAGGTTGGGGTCTTATTGGTCAGGTCACCCCGCCGCCGGATGTGGGAGGCAGTGCGACTTCATGGAACAGGTCCTCTGGCTGCATGGAAGCCTGATGACTATGACGATGAAAGGTTGGGGTCTTATTGGTCAGGTCACCCCGCCGCCGGATGTGGGAGGCAGTGCGACTTCATGGAACAGGTCCTCTGGCTGCATGGAAGCCTGATGACTATGACGACGAAAGGTTGGGGTCTTATTGGTCAGGTCACCCCGTCAGGTCACCCCGCCGCCGGATGTGGGAGGCAGTGCGACTTCATGGAACAGGTCCTCTGGCTGCATGGAAGCCTGATGACTATGACGACGAAAGGTTGGGGTCTTATTGGTCAGGTCACCCCGCCGCCGGATGTGGGAGGCAGTGCGACTTCATGGAACAGGTCCTCTGGCTGCATGGACGCCTGATGACTTGGCGGACCGGGCCTCACCCAGATGTTAAGCTCTGCCCCAGTGGTGCGGCTTGGGTCACCTGCCCGAGCAGAAATGGTAAGTGTTTGGGCCTTTGGGGGCTGTGGCAGGCAACATTTGCTTTTCCTGGTGTTTTTGACTACAACTCCTATCAGACCAGCATAGTCAATGGTGGGGGATGGGAGTCAGTCCAAAACGTGGGGGAAATCACAGGTTTCAGACCCAAGTAATGGCCCCTTATCTCAGGTGAGCCTGCACACCAGCATGGCCATGGCGGGCGATTATCGGAGAGCCTCGGCCAATAAAACGCTTCTTTCTGTCTATTTCCACTTTTTGAAAAACGGAAATATCACATTCCTGGATCCACGGGAGGTTCGGTGGGGGAGGGGAGGGAGTTCAACCTCTCAGTTCAGCCTTGCCCCTGCCCCACCCTCTCCCGTACTGGCGGAATTTCTTAGACCTGCGGTGGGAACCGTTTCCCCACATACACAAACACGCCCCCTTTCTGCCCCCCCAACAAACATTCCCCGTTCTCCCGACACAAACATAGGCGATACCCCCACCCCCCTACACCCCCTTTCCTGTGTCTCCACCGACTCCTGGACAGGCCCTGCATGCACTCCTGTGCGGAAGGGACGTGACAGTTCGGTCTTTCTAAATCGTTTTTTTTTCATTTCGATTTATTTCAATCGAGTTTTTGACGCCACACCAATAAAGCCTCGTTTGAAGGTCGCTGTGATTCTCCAATAGAAAGCCATGTAGAGCCTGGTGCAGCCAAACCCGCTTCTGTGTGTTGCCCGAGGGAGCCAGGCTCTGTGCATAGCAACCGCCATGTGTGCCCCGCCTCCTCGCACAGCGTGGGTGTGTGTGCACAGTGCACGGCCCTGCAGCAGGACAGGGCACGTCAAAGGGAACACAGGCCTTCCGGAGACACACATGCGAATTCCTGGGAGCGAGCGCCTCCTGTGTGAGGGGAGGCGGCCCCGTCCTGCCTGCTCTAAACTACTCGGGGCAGCCTCTTGCGGCATGGGCCCAGAGCCTCGACTCGGCACAGGCTGCAGGGGGCACGGGAGGCAGGCAAGCAGGCAGGCATGCTGCAGGGCTCATTACTGTGGCCCCGCCCTACTGCTTCCGTTTCTAACTTTGCAATAAACAAGTGTTCCAAGTCATTAGTATGTAGTATGTTGTACCCTGTGCTGTCATTAGCGGGAAAGAGCACTGGCCATCTACTATTGAAAAACATGCATTGGCAATGCCAACAGTTTTGGCTTTTGCATAGGCATGAACAAGGCATTTACCAGGCACCGCAGAAATGGTTCTGACTTCCCATTTATGGTAGCAGCTGCAAAATAGTGGGACTACCAGGGCATATGATAACAGGGCTTGTATTTAACTGTACTTCAGTGAAGGACTTGCATTCTTGATTATAAATCAAGTGGTGAAGTCACACTTGGTGAAACCATTTTTATTACTTTAATACGAAAGAAAACAAGTAGTGTGGGCAGGCAAACCCGAACAGTGTTTTTTTTTGTGTGATGGTAGTGCTCACTAACCCATTGCTAAAAAAATATAAAAAATAAAATACTGTTGGATTTGCCTGCCCACCCCTTTCTGCTCGGGCATAACCATTTAAATAGTTGGCAAACACCACCCCCCCCGTAGCCCCGTTCACACCTTGTCTTTTTCGATAATTTTTATTACACCAATAGCGCATTGACCACCCCTATTAAGCCATTAACTCCCCGAAGACTGATTTAAAATAACACTAGCAGGCACTTTCAGCACAAAGTTTGATGTTCCTGCTTTATAAAAAAACTAGCTTAAAGAGATCCCAAGACAAGGTGTTTTGTACGGGAGAGGCACGTAGTGGGTGGGATTGGTCATAAGGATTAGTATGACCATTTTATTCATGTATTCATTTGTTTATATATGGTGCCGGAAACCCGCAGGAATCAGGGCGCCAACAAAAACACACGGAACAACACAAAAAGAAAACCGGACTAGCAGAATGTGGTAATGGAGTCTTAGTGAAAAGGCAATGCTTTCAGTTGTCGGTAAAATGTACTCAATTCCTTTAGCAGTCGAAGATCCAGAGGAAGAGAATTCCAGACCTTAGCAGCTGTAATTGGAATTTGTATATTTGTAAAGCGCTTATACACAAGTGAAGTCCTTCAAGATGGGAAGGGAACAGAGAACAAGGGGATATCATCGTCATCCTTCTTAGGCCTTGAAGATTCCGAATGATCTAACAGCAATAACTATCATACTAGGCCAGGGCATTTCTACTAGTATAAGTACGTGACAACGAGTGGGGGAGAAAGGGGTGGGACGAAACATACAAGACAAACAAGGTTGGTCATCAGTGCTCCTGTGCATGCTAGGCCTAGTACATTCAATGACGGGCAAGTGCAAAGACAGAAGGGAGGGGGAGGGGGACAAGTGCACCGGTTCAGCAGGGGCCAGGGTTAAGTGCAGAGTGGGTGCCCCTCTCATGGAACATATTCCGAGTGCAGTAAGTAGTAATGCAAGGCAGAGTGCAGAGGCCCGGAGGCAAATGCAGGACTGGCGGGGGAGCCTGGGACTGTGAGGCTCTGGAGGTGCACCAGGTGACCAGTCAGCTGACTGAACAGGTTGGGGATGAGAACAAAGGAGGGAATTGGGAGAAAAGAGAAAGGAGGTTAGCAAGGCAGAGGGAGAGAGGAAGAGCAGAGGAATATCTTGAGTAGTTTCCGGAACTTAAGAAGGTCCGGCTCAAGACGGAGAGAGGCAGGTAGGCTGTTCCAGAGGGAGGCACATGCAGAGGATAAGGATCTACCCCCAAATCTCTGTTTGGAAAAGCGGCTCACCTGCAGAGAGTTAGAGGAGGCCAAGCAGAGGGCTCTGTAAGGAGAGTATGAGGAAGAGAGTGTTGTAGATAGTAGGGACCTCGGCCCCAGAAAGCCTTATGGACTATGTAGAGGGACTTGAACTTGATCTTTGCAGCCACAGGGAGCCAGTGATGGGATTTCAGTGCTGGAGAGATGCAGTCCCTGGGTTTGAGGCCAAGGATTAGTATCGCTCTTCTGGATAAGTTGAAGAGGGCGAAGAGTAGAGGTGAGAAGACTGAAAAAGTGACTGTTGCAGTAGTCCAGTCTGGATAGATCCAGGACTCTGGAGACAGTGAGCCTCTGAGGGAAGGTAAGAAAAGGTAGAATAACTCTCAGGAGGTGCAGCTGGTAGTGGGACTTTTTGGACATGTCGGAGATGTGAGAAGAGAAGGAGAGAGTAGAGTTGAAGATGACCCCTAAATCTTTTGCCTCACTAGTGGGTGAAGGTGCAGGACCAAGGGGGCTCCGCCAGAGTGAAAGTGGGAACACATGAGCAGGGGTCCCTATCAGGATGATCTCTGTCTTATTGGCATTAAGGCACAGATCATTAGCAGCACAGCAGGACTGAAATTGCGGACAGACAGTTCGGGATGAGCGAGGAGGAGGAAGAGGCTGAGGGTAGCCTGAAAGAGAGCTGTGTGTCATCCACATAACACTGAAAGTTGGAGGTGAAGGCAGAGATCGTATGGGCCAAAGGGGCCATGTAGACATTGAAAAACCAAGGGGATAGATTAGATCCCTGGGGGACACCACAAGTAGAGAGAGTGATAGCAGAGAGAAAGGAACCGAGTTCTACCTGGGAAGGACGGTCAGAGAGAAAGGATGCTAGCCATGCCAGGGCTTGATCAGTGATGCCCAGGGTCTCACAGAGATCAGGATGTTGTGGTTTACTGTATTGAAATCAGAGGAGAGGTCAAGAAGAATGAGGACAGAGGGAGAGTTAGAGTCAAGGTTTAAGAGCAGGTCTTCACGGGTGTTCAGAAAGCAGTTGTTGTGCCTCTGAATGCTGTAAAGCCAGACTGATGGTCATGGAGACAACCAACAGATTCAGTGTGGAGGGTAAGCTGAGAGATAGTCAACGTCTCCAGGAGTTTGCCCAGGAAAGGAGTGATGGAGATCCGGCGATAATTAGCTGGAATAGTAGGGTCGGCAGATGATTTTTTGAGCAGAAGGTGCATAAGAGAATGCTTGAGAGAGGTGGGGAAGACTTTAGTGGCAAAGGAGAGGGTGCAGAGGTCTGTCAAGGCTGGAGCTAGCGAGTCAATGTTGTTCATGATGGTTTTGGAGGGGCAGGGGTCCACCTGTTTGGAAGAAGCTTTCATAGACCAGACTTGTCTAGAGACCTCCTCAGGTAGGTATCTGGTAATAATGTCCCCATACATAATGTCCCCATACAAAATGTTGCCAGGAAAAGCGATTGGCAACATTATATATGGTGACATTATGTATGGGGACGTGTTGTCTGGATGTTCCCTGATGCCATTTAAAAAAAAAAAAATGTAATAATGTCAGTGCAAAACACAGCAACTTTTTTGGTAGGGCACATTTTTGCGGGGGCATTATTACATGGAACCCTCAGGTGTGACGGGAGAGGGAGGAGAGAAGAAGGGGACTGGTGGGGGCGGCCGAGGTGGCCAAGGAGATGATGGTGCATGAGTGGGTGTGGAGGAGAGAGAAGACAGGATGACCCTTGTTTTGGTGATGAAGTGTGTTTCGGTGGTGAAGCGTGTAGCCAAGGCCGAGCAAAGGGCCTGGGGCGGTGCAGTAGAGGACGAGGCTGCAGAAAAATTGGCCAGTTCATTACAGACTTTGAAAAGTTCGGCCAGCTTGTCAGAGGGTGCGCCTGAAGATCCCCATTTCCGTTATGCTGCCCTGCACTTGCGTTTAAGGTCAGCCAGGTCAGAGTTGTACCAAGAGTTGCACTTTTTGGCAGGCTTCAGTCAGAACCCCATGGCGGGGGCAAGGATGTCTACGGTATTGGAGATGGAAAGGTGAAAGTTATAGAAGGCTGTAGCAGGGTGGGAGTCAGCCACAAAAGTAGGCAGAGGAGAGTAGGTGGAGGCGAAGGCAGCCACTGAGACGTTTTTCATTAGTCGGATGACCTTGAAGGTAGGAGGCAGTGCCGGATGTTTCTGTGCTAAAGGAGAGGAAACCTTCAAGTGAGAGGAGAGGAGAGGAGAGAAGAGAGTGATTAGTCCATGAGAGTGGTGTGGTGAGGTGAATAGAGAGGAATGTCTGTGGAGATAAGAGCATCCAAGGTGTGGCCAGCAGTGTGCATCGGACCAGGAAACCGGGAAAGATCTTCCTGAGCTATTGACAAGCTTGAATTCTGGGATTTCCACTAGTGCTAATGTGGATGATCACGGTTTTCTTAAGGGGGAGACACTAAATTTTTGATGTAAAATGGCACAGAGTCATGTAATGACTTGTGGACCAGTATTGCTGCCTTGAATTGTAGGCAAGCCGCATCTGAGGCCAATGTAGATCCTGCCGGCAAAGAGTGATATGTTCTCTCCTGGACCTTTTATAATGCGTACAGCATCATTTTGTATCACCTGTAAATCTTGTATATTTTTCTTCGAGGCACTAACGAAAAGAGCTAGATTGAAGCCCAGAGTTTTGACCTTTCTGGAAACTTCAATACTACAGTCGTGAATGTCAAACAAATTGTATCTGTGGTCAAGTTTAGATCTAATACCTGCCAAGCCGAAAATCATGAGCTCAGTCTTGTTCCCATTGAGACACATCCAGTTGGCATTCATCCAAGTTTCAGTGTGACTGTAAATAGTTTGCGGATTGATGGCATCAGAGACATAGTCCCCTGTGAGCTCAAGTACTGAGTGTCATCAGCATAATTGCTGAAGAACATTCCTAATTCATCTAGCAGATCACATAGAGGCCCAATATAAAGATTGAAGAGCAAAGGGGAAATGCAGGCTCCCTGTGAAACCCGACAGTTAATAGGGACTAGGGGCGAGGTCGAATCTCCCAGCACACTCTGGAGGTCCAATGGGATAAGAAAGACTGTACCCAAGTGATGGCATCTGGGCTGCAAAGTCCTATGTCTCTCAAAGTGAGGAGAATTTGATCATGATCTAAAAGATCGAATGCTGCGGATAAATCCAACAGCACAAGCGTTCCAGTTTTGCCTTTGTCTGCGATGTTCAGCATGTGGGTCTGGAGGTCCAAGAGGGCAGTTTCAGTGCTGTAACAGGGGCAGAAGCCAGATTGTCGTGGATGCAAAATGTTCGATGTTTCTATAAAAGACTGTAGTTGAATGGTAGCAGTTTTATCTAGGACCTTTAAAAGGAAATTACAGTTTGTTATATGCCTTAGATTATTTGGGTCTTTAGTGTCTAGGCCAGGTTTCTCTATCAGCGGTGTAATATTAACCTTTTTTTTATAGAGTCCGGAACATGATTGTTAGAAAAAGATGACTTAACCAACCTTACAAAAAAAGAGGCAAAGATTTCTTTATGCTCAAGAATAAAGTTGGGTGAGATTATATTTTCTGGGCATTGCGAGGGGCGGAGTGGGGACAACGTATTTATCATGTCACAGGTGGTGATGCGGGGGGGAGACAAATGCAGCACAATCCTCTTTAAGTGCAGCATCAGAGGTAGGAGGTATAATAGGTAGATCTTTTTCCAAATCGCGTTTAATCTTGGAGCGGCCTTATCTATCTTTGCCCCAAAAGCCTGCTGTTTATTAAGGCAATCTTGGTTAGTTGGGGGAATGAGGCGTGGATGAGCTTCCTGATTTCGCTAAGGCTTTGATGATTTCAAATAATTTCCTTGGATTATTGGTGCCCTCCTCAATCTGTCGATTATAAAAGTTCTTTTTGGCATCACAGATAGCAGTTTTATATATTTTGTCTAAACCTTTCCAGTTGGATCTGTTTATTTCTGGAGGATTTTTATAGCATTTTCTCTCTGCATTTCTTTTCTCCTTCATTAATTTGAGTTCTTGTGTGTACCATTTTTGATGGGTAGTGTTATCTCCAACTAATTTATTTTGGATTGGAGCCACTTTGTCTAAAATGGAGCATATGGTGTTGTTAAAAACGTCCACAAGGATTGTTGGAGAATCTGAATCTGTGGTTGAGGCCATGATATGATTCAAACATTCTTTCAGGTCACAAGTCATAATTTATTTGAGGTTCCTGTTTTAATCAATTTGGCTGGATTCTTTCTTTTTAAGGGGGATTTTGTAGGATAATTTGAAAAACTATGGGGTATTGGTCTGACCAGACACAATGTGTTGTGTTATAAATATGTGCAGACTTGTTCCTGACCACTACCCAGTCAAGGCTGTGACTTTTAACATGAGCTAGGGAGTTATTAATAACATGATAGTCCATGTTATTCAGTGCAGCCTCTAATATCATATCTTTATCAGAGCTGTTATTATGCCACCAATAAAATCGCCAACCAATAAATTAAAGCAATTTGGGCCATGCAATCTTTTGAGAATATGTATGAGTTCCTCATTAAAGGTCGGTGTGTCTGTTGGAGGACGGTAGTCTAATACAACATTGATATAGCTATGGGCAGTGGGAGTCATTTTCAGATGAAGGAATTCACCATAAGAACAGTCACATGGTGCACGGAACAGTTTCAGGTGTTTTTTGCAATGATCGCCACACCACCCCCGAGGCCCAATGCTCGATTTTGGCAGGTGATATCACCATGGGCAGTCAGTGGGTGAATAAATAACCAGACGGCACCCACAAACTGTGTCTCGCCTCATATTCCATCTTCCTACTAGCTGTACTCCAATTCAATAGTTTTGGCTTATAGGTTTCACTTTAATCTCCAAAACTAAAGCCAAAAGGCTGTGATCCGCTTCCTCTTTAAGAATGTTGTGGGCTGTTTATACTGCGCACTTGTTAACTGAAATGCTTTTGTTTTCTCATCTCCAGGTTCAGCCTGTGTCCCCTTGTGCTGTTGAGCCATGGCACGCCGGTCCCAGAGCTCTTCCCAGGGGGACAATCCCCTGGACCCCAACTATCTGCCGCCCCATTATAAGGAATATTACCGCATGGCCATTGATAAACTGGCAGAAGAGGGGCTGGACAGCTACACTGGTTTCCTGGCGGACGAAGGATTCCCGGACTTTCTTTGTGACTCTGAAGTGGAGCACATCACCAAACACTTGCAGAAGCCTCAGTATGCAGCGCAGGAGCCCTCTGGCACGGACCCTGTGTACACGAGTGACCTGGACGTGGACGGCTCTTCTGGCACTTACTGGCCCATGCACTCTGACATGGCCGCCCCTGAACTGGATCTTGGCTGGCCCATGAACTTTGGATTTCAGGGGACCGAGGTGACCACATTGATTCACCCACCTCCACCAGACAATCCCAGCATCAAGGAGGAAGCGAGGAGGATGATCCGATCTGCCCAACAGGTAACATTGAAGTGATGTGCGATGTACTCCCAGAGCCCAAAGTTGCATGATTTGGGGGTGCCCCTGGGTGCTCTTTCCTTTGTTTACTGTATAGGGTAGTGGGATTAAGGCATGTGCTACACATCTGCAAGACGCATTCACCTAGTTCTAAATCAGGCATGTTGCTTTGTGTGTCATCTTTCTTTGCCATCTCGCTTTACCTTGTCATTCTGTATACACGCAGCAACACAGCACAACATACCCTCCGGAAAGCCACCTTTCGAAGGGATTGTGTCCTCCGACGTATTCCTTATCTTAGATAGAAATCCTTCAGCTTTGCTGGCCTCGGAAAATTTTTTTCGCCAGAGGGCGCTGCGCGTCGATGATCGCCGAGTCGATGACCCTCGACGGCCTCCGTGCCGACGTCGACGTCATCCTGCCTATAAAGGCCGCGCGCAGCGTCCGTTGCTCAGTTCCGTTTTTCCGCGCTTCGTTGTGCCTCGGAACACCGTTGCTCAGTTCTCGTCAGATAACGTATATAATATTTAACCTCGATATCGATGGCATCCTCCTCCGACCCGACGACCCCTCGGTCCGGTTTCAAAAAGTGCCGAGACTGCGGGAAGAAAATGTCGTTGACGGACCCTCACAGGGTCTGTTTGTGGTGTCTGGGAATCACGCACCAGAGTTCGGAGTGTGAGGAATGCCTTTCCATGACGGCGAAAGCCTTGAAGGAGCGTAGGGGGAAGCTCGAGAGAGGTAGGTCAACTTTAACTTCCTCGAAAGCTTCTTCGGTAGAGTCGAGACGTTCGTCTCCTCACCATAAAAAACACTCTCGATCTAGATCACGAAGTGGCTCCCACCACTCGTCGACATCGAGACACTCGAAGAAGAGACGTAGGAGATCCCCTTCGTCATCTTCGTCGAGTTCTCCTGAGAGAGTTCATTGCCCCACAAAACGCAGCTCGCAAGCTGAGTGGGAGGAATTCAGGAAAAAGATGCTAAGCGTCTTCGAGAAAGCGGCCTCGTCCCCCTCGAAGACAGCTGAGGGTGATACCCCGGGTAAAAAACCCAAAAAATCTAAACGCCGCGAGTCGCAGTACCCGGCGGAAAAGTCAACCCGAAAGCGCCTCGAGCCATCGGGAGATAAAGCATCATCGACGCCATCGTCGAAAACTCCTTCGAAACAGAGGTCGGCGCCATCGACGCCGTTGTCGAAGGATTCATCGGCGCATCAGTCGATCGAGTCGACGCCGACGTCGACGCCGATATCGACGCCGGTGAAGGAAAGAACCACGGCTACTCCACAGCCAACGGTTAGACAAAAGACCTCCGACTCGACGCCGAGAACGTCGACGTCGTTCTCGAGCAGGACTCCGATCCTTTCGAGTTCCTCGAGGCCTAGTACACATTTCTCGACGCTTTTCACGGCGCCTTCGAGTACTTTCACGTCGGTGTCGACGACATCGACGTTTTCAAGGCCTGTGATGATGGCTCCTTCTGCATTGGAAATGGGGTTTATACCATTCCAAAAACCAAAGTATCCCCCTTTAACCTCGATTTTTGAGGAAAGGGAGGATTCAGACCAAGATATTGATTTACAGAGGACCACATCACCAGAGCCAGAGACTTTCGCCTCTGAGGATAGAAGATTAAAAAATCTTCAGGATGCACTTCAGGAAGCTAGTGGCTTGGACACTTCTCCTGAAGCAGAATTTATCAAACCAGACCCAGGAGAACATGCGGAGACTCCATATAGAGCTCTGATGTCTAGAATCATAGAATTTATGGGTTGGTCTGCACCTTCTCCTGCCTTTCAGCAGGATGACCTCACTGACATACTGGACAAGGGCCCACAGGAGGATCCTGTGGTTCCATTTCACTCTGCTCTACAGAGAAGGATTTTGACAAACTGGGAAACGCCGGAAATTATCCCGGCAGTAAATAAAAAACTGTCAACAAAATACAGGGTGGCTAGTTCTGACCCTGAATATTTGTCAAAACACCCTACTCCTGAGAGCTTAGTTGTACAGGCTGCAACCTCATCAGGCAGCACATCTGCATACCCCACTGCTCCGCAGGATAGGGATGACAAAAAGTATGATGCCATGGCTAAGAAGGTTTTTTCTGCCTGTAGCATGGCGTTAAAGTCTATTAACGCGACCTGTACGCTCGCTAGGTTCAGCCACACCCTTTGGGAGTGCGCTTCATCAGCGGCTGACTGCCTCCAAGAAGGAGAGGAAAGGGACGCATTTTTAAACATCATCAGGGATGGTAAAGATGCGATGTGCGAGACCCTACAAACTGGCCTAGATTCTGCTGACAGTATCAGCAGGGCCATGGCGGCAAGTACCACAATCCGCAGGCATGCGTGGTTGAGGAAGTCTGGTTTTGCCTCTGACGTGCAGACCAGGCTTTTGAATATGCCCTTTGACGGTTCTACCCTCTTTGGAAAGAAGGCGGATGACAGTTTGGAAAAACTGCAAACGTCCAAGGCAGCAGCCAAGTCATTGGGAGCTGCTATCCGTCAGAATACCTTTCGTCCTTCGGGATCATCGTGGAGAGGACGGTCCTTTCGTTACTATTCCTCATATGGAAAGGGCAGAGGACGACCGGCTCAAAGAGGCCAAGGAAGATTTACCCGTGGTGGACGGGGTAGGGGAAAGAAAGCCGCACCCGCAGGAGCAGGAGCCACTTTACCTTCGGCAACTGCATCAGCCGCTTCAAAACCACTCTGAGGTCTCCCCTCACAGAACACCAGTAGGGGGCAGGTTAACTCACCATCTGACGGAATGGCAGGCTATTACGTCAGATGCTTGGGCTCTGGAGACAGTGGCCCAAGGTTACTGCCTGCCCTTCCTACATATCCCTCAGAGTCATCCACCGGGGAACAACCCTTTGAAGCTTCCAGATCCGCTCCTCTTGCAGGAGGTTTTAGACCTGCTAGAGAAAGGTGCCATAGAACTGGTACCTGTAGCGGAAAGGAACAAGGGTTGGTACTCCCCCTACTTCATAATACCGAAGAAGGACGGAGGACTGAGACCCATCTTAGACTTACGGGAATTGAACAAATTCCTCCGAAAGGACAAGTTCAAGATGGTGACTCTCTCTCAGATCCTTCAGGCCCTCCAGCTTCAGGACTGGTTGGTATCTCTAGACCTCCAGGACGCTTATTTCCATGTGCCGATCCATCCCAGGCACAGGAGATACCTGAGGTTCGCAATTGGCAGCTCTCATTATCAATTTCGAGTTCTGCCATTTGGGCTAACCTCCGCCCCGAGGGTCTTTACCAAGCTAATGTCGGTTGTGGCTGCAAGTCTAAGGAGGGAAGGGATTCATGTCTACCCTTACCTAGACGATTGGTTGATCAGAGCTGTATCTTCGGAACAGGCTCAGAGACAACTAGATTATGTTTGCCACTTCCTTCACAAGCTGGGCTTCTCCCTCAATTTAAAGAAGTCACAAATGATACCATCACAGAGACTCCAATTCATTGGAGCAGTCCTGGACACTTCCCTGGGAAGAGCCTTGCCACCAGAGGTGAGGGCTCGAGATATTCTGCAGATGGTCATCAGATTTCAGAATGCCCAATATCTCCCAGCCTACGACTTTCTGAGGTTGCTAGGCCTCATGGCATCCTGCATATTCCTCGTGCCGGAGGCTCGCCTGAGAATGAGATCCCTCCAGTGGGCACTGAGAACTCAGTGGTCACAGTTCTCAGGAAGGATGACAGATCTCCTTCGGATCCCGGTCAAAGTAGCCCGAGACCTTCAGTGGTGGGCCTGTCGGGAGAACATCCTGAAAGGAGAAATGTTTTGGCAACCATGGCCGGAGATAACAGTAGTCACGGATGCCTCACTCACGGGGTGGGGAGCTCACGCCAACGACTTGACCATCAGCGGTCGTTGGTCTCCATCGGAGTCCAGACTACATATCAACCTGTTGGAGCTGAGAGCCATCAGACTAGCGCTGAAGGCTTTTCTGCCGTCTGTACGGGGAAGAAACGTCCTAATAATGACGGACAATACAGTGGCCATGCACTACCTCAACAAAAGAGGAGGCGTAGGCTCACTACCACTGTGCAGAGAGGCGATGCAGCTCTGGTTTTGGGCAATTCAGGAAGGAATCTCTCTATCGGCAATTCACCTAGCCGGAGAGAAGAACTTGACAGCGGACGCTCTGAGCAGGCAGAGCACAGTCTCTCACGAGTGGGAGATAGCTCAGGAAGTCCTTCAAGAGATCTTCGCCCTTTGGGGAACCCCTCAAGTGGATCTGTTCGCCACCAGTATCAACAGGAAGTGCGACAGATTTTGCTCAAGGGAATTTCCCCCGAGAGGAGCTCTAGGAGATGCGTTCGTAGTGGACTGGGAGTTCCCACTTCTGTACGCGTTCCCTCCGGTCCCTGTCATTCCTCAAATGATCAGGAGGTTGAGAAGGTTTCGGAAGACCATGATCCTAATTGCCCCGGATTGGGCCAGGAGAACGTGGTACCCGGACCTTCTAGACATGTCCATCTGCCCTCCAATTCGACTGCCATACAGAGAGGATCTTCTCTCGCAGAAGGAAGGTCAGGTTCTCCATCCAGCCATCAAGACCCTCAACCTTCACGCTTGGTGTCTGAAAGGTTGAGGTACAAGGATTGGGACCTTCCGGATGATGTTATGGAGGTGTTGCTTTCGGCCAGAAGGCCGGCAACTAAAACTCTATACCGCTGCCGTTGGAACAAATTTTGCAGCTGGTGCAGAGAAAAGAATATTGAACCCTTTTCTTGTGGTACACCTATGGTGTTGTCATTCTTACTTTACCTGGCTAATTCAGGCCTACAGGTTGGCACAATTAAGGGCTATCTCGCAGCGCTATCAATCTTTAAGCGCACTGCAGAGGAGCCTTCATACTTCAAAATTCCATTGGTAATACAATACCTAAAAGGATTAACTAATGTTTATCCCCCGAAACCTTTTCAAGTTCCCTTATGGGATTTAAACCTAATTTTAAACTTCCTAAAGGGTGCCCCTTTTGAACCACTACACTCTTGTTCATTGAAGCTTCTCACCCTCAAAACTGTTTTGCTAATAGCATTGACATCTGCTAGAAGGGTTAGCGAGTTGCAAGCCTTATCGTGTAAACCTCCACATACAATCTTTTACAAGGACAAAGTTGTTCTTCAGGTGAAGCCTAACTTCCTCCCGAAGGTAGTCTCGGAGTTTCACATCACTCAGAAGATTATATTACCTTCTTTCTACCCTCCTCCTCATCCGGGGAAGGAGGAAGAGAGACTGCACAGGCTGGACCCTAAGCGAGCCTTGAGCTTTTATATCAGCAGATTGGCTAAGATCAGACAAGCAGACCAACTCTTTGTAGGTTATGCAGGACATAAGTTGGGCCTTCCAATAACAAAACAAACCATCTCCAGATGGATTATTTTAGCCATTCTGGAGTGCTACAAATTGGCAGGAAAGGAGCCTCCTCAAAATCTAAGGGCTCATTCTACCAGGGGTATCGCAACATCCTCAGCCCTTCAAAGAGGGGTGCCAATTCGAGATATATGTGCGGCTGCCACATGGTCGTCCGCACATACATTTACCAAATTCTATAGCCTGGATTCCTCCTCTAGTCAAGAAACTAGATTCGGCAAGGCTGTGTTACACTCTGTCCATTCTGGAAGGGTAACATAACTTTTATTACTCCCGCCTCCAGTCACAATACCACTGCTATGGGAGTCTATCTAAGATAAGGAATACGTCGGAGGACACAATCCCTTCGAAGAACTAGTTACTCTTACCTTGTAACGTTCTTTCGATGGGATGTTCCTCCGACGTATTCCTTATCGACCCTCCCATCCATCCCCGCAGTATGACTTCCTGTGGGTTTGCAGCCTATGCTCCTTCAAGGTGATTAGTCTAATCCAAAAACATTACTGGGGACTACAAAACGGAACTGAGCAACGGACGCTGCGCGCGGCCTTTATAGGCAGGATGACGTCGACGTCGGCACGGAGGCCGTCGAGGGTCATCGACTCGGCGATCATCGACGCGCAGCGCCCTCTGGCGAAAAAAATTTTCCGAGGCCAGCAAAGCTGAAGGATTTCTATCTAAGATAAGGAATACGTCGGAGGAACATCCCATCGAAAGAACGTTACAAGGTAAGAGTAACTAGTTCTTCTATACAAACGCCAACATTCCAACAACAGATTCACACAGACATGACCCGTATCATTTGCTCAATGCGGCTACCCATCATGCATCACGTTAACCCCACTATTGCCTACAATCATCCACTTACATCCTCTTCAACCTTCCACACTGGGCCATTTCAAGCACCCACTCTAATCCTATGCTGGCTGGTTCCATCCTCCCATATTCACACCAAGCTAACCTAACACACTTACTCTGACACTATGATGGCCACATCCATCGTACGGGCCTGCAATTTCTCTTTTCCCATTGGAAACATCTTATGTAAATTAACTTGTTACTCCATGGATTTACAAATGGCTCACACAACTTCTGGTTCGGATAAAATCTTTCAGATCTATCAAAGTCGAATCTGCGCACTGCAAACATGCATTGCCCACCCCAGGCAAAGTCTCCTATGCCTCTCCTCACAAATAAAAAGGGGTTAGATTTGATATTTTTTTGGAAAAAAATGGCACCCTCTGGCCCCCTCTTCCTGCGGCACCCATCTCGTACTGTAGTGCTGGCCATGCGTATAGTTATGATAGTAATGAATGCTTTTCTCAAAAGCATCAGGGTCCCCTTTCATGACAGTAAGCAGTAGCTGGTGCCATGTTCTAAAAGGGTGATATGCAGCCAGGTGAAAGCTCTTTGGTGAACTGCTGCTGAAAAGACCAGCAGGGGGGTCTTGTTCATGGGGTAGAGGAGCCTTTCATGTTCCTATTGGATCAATGTTTCTGGTTTGTCCTCATAGTAATGAAGTTTCCTCCACTTATTTACACGCGGACTACTCTGTTCCGCCCCATACTTCCCTTCCCACATGGTGTTCAGCTGCTCGGCCAGGAGGCCAGAACGTGTGTAGCACAGCCTTTGAGGAACTAAAAAAGACCTCTTGAAAGAGCCGGCAGGCTGATCATCCACCTCCTCACACGCCCTATTAGGCTCCCCTCCCAAATCCTTATCCTTTATGATTAGCTGTGAGCTGGACTGCACTTTTGATGAGGGATTGAGTGGTGACCAGTGGAGGAAGAGCTTCAGTGGACTGGGGTGTACAGTAATCAATGCATTGAGTAACTTGAACTTCCTCCTGTGTCCCATGCCTTTTCCGTAGCCAAGCAATAAGCATGAAGGGTGCTGTACACTTTGATATATAACTCTTATGGAATGTGACGTTGCGAAGAACATCTTGACCAAATTAGGTGTCCAGCAAGTGCTTACTACAAATAGCATGCACTGGGGGCAGAGGGGGGGCACATTGCTGCCTTCTAAATCACTTACCAGTGAGCATGACGCTGAGATGCAACTGATGCAGGCTTTGTTATAAGCTCAAATTCCTTGCAGTACAATATGAGAGAAATGGGATTTCAATAGGTGGACATATGTTTTTGAATTTTGCAAAGACCTAGCATTGTGTTAGGAAAAGAGCTAGTGCCTGATGAAGTTATGGCGATTAGTCGCAGAGCCTATCAGAACGAAATATGTTGGGCAGGGACTTAAATGTTTTTTTTAAAAACAGCTCTTTGAAATAATTGAAGGGTAAAACAGTTAATCAAACTCTAAAGTATGTCATGTATAGCACGGATGCACTTTAGGTTTGTGTTAGAAGGAGCATGTTCGATATGAATGAGTTATATGAATGTGATGAATGACTAGTGTAGTATGTGTGACGATGAAGAATGTTTTATATATTGATTGCATGTCTAGTCAAATATAATATTCGAGTATTGTGGAATACACTGCTAGGTTTATTGTTTTGAGAGTAAAAGAATCCCAATGATGACATGTTGGTAAAATATCAATAAATTAACTAATTTTGAAATTTGATAATTGGTATTGAGTTGGTTGTTGGTTATGATGGCTTTGTTACAAGACATTGGGCTCTTTAATCTCAGTGTAATATTCAAGATACAAGTTTCCATCCACCTGGAGATGAAAGCCTTGAAGGCCTGCTTGCCTGGAAAGGATCAATCAAAAGTGATTAACCAAATAGCCTGGAGTGTTTCTTGAAGAATCCCGTTCTGGATAAGTGAAACCTAAGAGCCCTGCCTCTTTTAGAGTGTTGAGTGCTTTCTGGAGCCTACTGTCAACGGCTTCACTCAACACTACAGCTAAGTCAATGCCTAGTCTGGGATGCTGATGGAAACCCTTATTTATATATTTTTATGACAAGTTATAATCTGGATGATGAACCCTTGTATAACGCCCCTCTCTTAGAATCCCTCTGACCCCACTGAGCCAAGAAGTAGGTTTGTTTTGCAAATTAAAAAGGTTCATTTGAAAAATTAAACAATAGATATATATCACACTTTTATAAATAAATTGATAATTGATAGCACACTTGTGAATATGAGCAGTAATCAGCAATAGGTTATCCTACAGTAGCACAGTTCTTGGTTACGTATGAGTAAGAACAGAGGACTAAGGTAGCAGAGAATGCTTTATATGGTTCAAGGAAATGCAAGGTGGGACAGAATGCAACACAGAAATAATTTGATATGATTTCAACAAGAGATAATGTGATCACTTTTTCTTTTGACAATTCACTCCCCCCCCCTTTATGCAATATAAGGAAATGGAAGGAGAGCACACAGTCTTCAAGAATACCAACAAAAATGCAATACAAAGTTCCAATTCCCCCCCAGCAAGCTGAGAGCACCAGGGATGATTTTTAAACACAGGCCCAAAATACTTTAATGTGGTGGCAATGAAGTGAAAAATATGCTAAAATTGCTTTTAATTCCCTCTAGAGGTTCAGGGTGAGTGAGAGATACTTTAAATCAGTTCAGGCCAGCCCTATCAATGATTCAGGGATGGTTATCAGGTTGAAAACTGAATTCCGTAATGGAAGCAAAAGACAAATATTTTTACACGTGGCTGAAATGAAGCAAAATGTCAAATCGCTGCAATTTAGTCGCGTGCGTCGAGCGCAATTACGGAGGAACTATAAGGAGTAGCAAGTCTGTTTAGAGTTTTTTAAAAAAAATATTTTATTGATTTTATATTTTAGAAGAACAAACAACACAATACAACTGTTAATTATTTACAGAAGCACAAAAGAAAATACGAAAAAACTCCCCCCACCCTCCATCAAGCCAGAGCCGGCTCCCTTAGTCTCCCTCAGTCGGGGCACAGTCAGGTGGAACATTGTCCGTAGGCCCATCTTCCGAATTCTCAGATTCGTCCAAATCCTGTTGTGGGTTGGTCATAGAGGCCACCAATTGTCGCCAGGCCAGCAAGGGCCCTATCTCCTCCTCGCCCCATCTAGTGACCGCTTCAAACCATACCACGGATTCAGCCTCCGCCCACCTCATAAGGTCCGCCCACCAAAGTTCCACTCTCGGCCTATAAGCCGATTTCCAGTTCATAGCAATCCTGCGTTTGGCCAGAACATATGCCAGGTCCCTCAGCTTGCTCAGGTGCCTAAAATGTCTGGGCCTGGGGAAGATCCCAAGCATACATGACCAGGCAGATCCCACGTCCAACACCACTCCCCCACCTGCGAGCTTCATCTTAACCTCCTCCCAAAATCTATACACTTCCGGGCAGGCCCAAAACATGTGTAGCAACCCAGCGTCCACCTCCCCACACCTGGGGCATTTTTGAGTGATCGAGCCTCCGAACCGTGCGATCTTCTGGGGAGTCAGGTAGGCCCTATGAGTAATGTAGAACTGGAGTTGTTGGAGCCGTGCATTTCGGGACATCATTTTATGATACCCCAGGACCCTCTTCCATTGACCCTCCGTCATGAGTCCACCCATCTCCTCCTCCCATTCATGCCTCAGTTGGGGCAACTCTTTCCCAGCCTTCGTTCTGAGGAGTTCGTATATCCGTGATATTTCATGCCCGCCATCTGAGACATCATACATAGTTTCAAGGGTGGCATCGGGATCATCTGCCAGTGCCGTCACCGGCCATCTCTCTCTTGCTCTTTGCACTAGCCTGGCATAGGTGATGTACTGGCCTCTGTGCACCCCCGTCTCATCCTGCAACTTTTGGAAGTCCAACGCCTCCCCCTCCCGCCATATGTCCCCGAGCGTGGCCAGGCCCACCGGCTCCCAGTGCCTACGGACAGACTGAAACAATTGGGAGTCGTTTTCGCACAGGGCCACCAGCGGGACCTGCCAAGATAGCGGTTCTGGCTCCCCCATCAGTTTCCACGTTCTGTGCCAGACCTCCCATCCCAACCTCAATAGCCGCCCTCTTCCCGTCCATTTATTCCTTTGTAGCCACACCACCTCTTTCAGGAAGTATGGGGCCGCATCCTCCCGCAGCAACCTAGATTCCGCCGAATCTTCATCAGACAACCACCTGGCCACATACAACAGCTGCCCCGCCAGATAATATAGTTCGAAGTTCGGCAAGCCTATACCCCCCTTCTCGTACGGGTTTTGGAGCTTCCACAGGGACACCCTATTTCTGGAGTTACCCCACACGAAGCCCCTACACATACTATGAAGTCGTACAAATAGGCTCTTGGGGATCAAATGCGGGACGTTCACGAAGAAATGCAGGAGTCTGGGAAGGACCACCATTTTCAGCAAAGCCGCCTTCCCCATCATGGACAGGGGCAATCTGGACCAGAATGTCATGCTATTCCTGACCCCCTCTATTTCTTTCTCTGTGTTATGCTTGTGTACCGCTTCAATCCGGTGGTAAATATTTACCCCCCGGTACCTAAACGTGTCGGTCCGCCATGGTATTGGCAACACCGGCAGCCTCTCCAGCGGGACGTCCCTGTACCCGCCCAGAAGGAACAGGCTAGATTTCTTGGGGTTCACTGATATGCCCGAGAGGACAGCATAATAATCCAGTACTTCCAGTACGTACTGCAGGTTTTCCTCCGGGTAGCGTAAGTAAAGCAGCATATCGTCCGCATAGAGAGATATTAAGTGGCTGCTGCTGGCGGTATTAATGCCCACCTCTCCGTATTGTTGCCGCAGGCATATCGCCAGCGGCTCCAGCGCGAGTATATATAACATGGGTGACCAAGGGCATCCCTGCCTGGTCCCCCTGCTGAGTTGCCAGGCTTCCGAGACTGTGGCCCCAGTCTTGACCCTTGCCACCGGGCTGCTATATAACAACTGGACCCATCTGATATACCCAGGGCCCACGCCGTATCCCTGCAGGGCCGCTTTCAGCCAAGGCCATCACACTGAATCAAAGGCCTTGACCGCATCCAGCGACACTACCGCCATCTCGCCCGTGTCATCCTTAGTATGGTCGATAACATGGTGCAGCCTCCTATGATTATCGCTGATATTCCTGCCTGGGACATATCCCGTTTGATCCGGGTGGATCAGCTTGCCAATCACCTTCTTCAACCTGTTGGCCAGCACCGCCGTGAGTATTTTGCTATCCTGGTTTAGCATGGACAGAGGTCTATAAGATCCACACTCAACAGCCGGCTTGCCTGGTTTCAGTAATGGGACAATCATGGCCTCACGGAGGGACAGCGGGAGTTCTCCCTGTTCGTATGCCTCGTTAAACAAGGCCAGCAGTGGCTGGAGCAGCTCCTGCACGTACACCTTGTAAAACTCACTAGGCAGTCCATCCGCTCCAGGTGCCTTACACGTGGGGAGGCCCCGGATCACCACCTCCAGCTCGTCCGAAGTGATAGGGGCGTCCAGTTCTTCCCGCTCCAAGTCGTCTAGGGTGGGCAAGCCAATGTCTTCCAGTGTGTTCAGGATGTCCTGGCTCCTGTCCTCCCCAGTATCCTCATATAAACGTTTGTAGAACCTGAGGAATTCCTCGTTCACCCCATCCTGAGTGCTGCGAAGACAACCGTCTTCACAGCGGATCTCATGAATAACCACTCGGGGGGGACTCGCTCTTGTATAGCCAGGCCAGCAGTCTGCCTGGCATGTCGCCCCCCACGTGCAGCCGCTCGGTGTATTTCCCATGGTTCAATCTGCATAGTCGATCCCAAAGAGCGCTGCACGCCACCTGAAGGTCCCTCATCCTAGTCTTGTCTTCCTGAGTGGCGTTCTCGAGACGAGCCAGGCTCTCCAGTTCCCTTTCGGTGTCCTGAAGCTCCCTCCCGATACCCCCTTGAAGTCCCTTGGATTTAGAGATGGCCACTCCGCGCACCACTACCTTAAAGGCCTCCCACAGAGTTCCCGCAGAGCGCACGCTACCCGTGTTTATCTCAAAATATTCCCCGATGGCAACCCTCAGGTCTTCCCGGAATCCCTCATCCTGCAGTGCCTCCGACCAGAGCCTCCATGTGGGGACCCGAGGCCTAGGGGGTTGGTGTCGCCATTCTACTTCCAGGGGCGAATGGTCCGACAATACTCGGGCCTTGTATTCTGCCCCCACTATTTCGCTCGCTATCTCGGCAGTTCCAAACACATAATCCAGTCTCGTTTATGAATCGTATGGCGCCGCATAGTGCGAATACTGCCTATCTGTGGGGTGGAGTTTCCTCCACACATCTACCAGTCCCAGGTCTCCCAGCAATGTCCCGAGCGCCTTGGCCGCCGGCGACATTTTCCCTTTGATATCAGCGGACCGGTCGATTTTGGGATCTAAGACGCAATTGAAGTCCCCACCCCACACCATCGCACCTCCTGCCAAGGGGCCTAGTTTGCCATAGAGGGATCTAAAGTAGGCTGCAGTATCATGATAGGGGGCATACAGGTTGAGGAGGTGTACCTCCCTGTTCTCCAGGAGTCCTGTTATCGCCACCATTCTACCTTCCGGGTCCACTATCGAGTCAAGCACCCGGAACGGCACGTGCGGCGCCACCCAGGTGATGACCCCTCTAGCATACGCCGAGTATGTGGCACCCACCACCTTGCCCTTCCACTTCCTCTTGACCACCTCCAATTTCTCCCTAGTGAGGTGGGTCTCTTGTAGCAGGGCTATATCTAGCCGCATCCTCTTCAGGTATAGCATTACCTTGTTCCGCTTGAGGTAACTATTGAGGCCACGGACATTCCAGGTAACTATACTATCCGATGCCATCAGTTTGGTCTGTATTCAGCCCCGCCCTCCCCACAATACCCCCTTGGTCTAACACTCCGCCGGCTCTTCCGCCCTTGATCCCCGTCCCCCCCCCTGTTTCCCAACTACACACCACAGCAAACAACCCCTCCCATCCCAACAAAAGCCCAGCTCCATCCCTGGATCTCAGGCCCACCCGCGTCTGGTCTTATCCCGTATTCAAGGAATAGGACCCCGCGGGGCGTCGCCGATCTAACAGCGACCTAACTAACTAGATATGTTACTACTGGGGACAAAGGAAGCCTCCTGGAGCTCCCAACCAAGTAACCACGGGTAGGCACGCCCAATGGGCCAGCCAGTCAGCACCACATCATACGCATCATATATCATATCAATGACTATATTCAAGTCCCAATGTCTCGGCCCCATTGCTCTAGGCGACCCAGCCGTAAACTACTTATCTTACGTAGTCTCTGCCTGGATGCCCGGTTCTTGAGGACTGCCCAGCGCGTCTAGCCAGTCCATCGCTTCAGTCGGTGTTTCAAAAAGCAGGGATCTGCTTCTTTAGAAAACTTTCAATTTGGCAGGGTAGAGTAGCATGTAGCGATGGCCAGCTTCACGAAGTCTCCTTTTCACCGCCCCGAAGTGCATCCGGCTCCGCTGTACTTGTAGTGTGTAGTCAGGGTAGGCCGTGATCTTGGCCGATCCTCTGTCAATCGTTCCCCCTTTTCGAAAGAATTCAAGAATCTTTTCGCAATCTCGGTGGTTCAGAATTTTCGCGATCGGCCGCGGAGGGGCCCCAGGAGGCGGCCTCCTGGTTAGGGCCCTATGCGCCCTCTCGACTGCAAACCCCTGGGTCAGCACCCCGCCGGTAATCTCCTGCAAAAACATGGATTCCACAAATTCCGTGGGGTCTAGCCCTTCCGTTCCTTCAGGTAGGCCCACAATGCGAATATTGTTGCACCTGGCACGTCCCTCCGCCTGCTCCGCTCTGTCCTCCAGGTTGCCCACCCGTTGCACAAGGGCGTGTAGTTCCTTTTTATGAGCAGCGCAGTCCGCCGTGTTCGTGGCCGTCTCCTTCTCGATGGTCCCCGTGCGCTCCGAGATCGCCCTCACATCCAGTCTAAGCAGATTCACCTCCTCCTGGATGGCACCGATCTTAAGGTTTAAGCCTTCCTGTAGCTCTTTCATGGCGAGGCCCAACTTGGTCTCCCATGACACTTTTAAGTCCGCAATCGCCGCCAGCACCTCCTGTATCGTGCCCGGTGACTCCGCGGCCGTCACGGGGGTCTCTTTGTTCTTGCCTCCTTCCGCCCCTGAGGGGGACTTGGCGTAAGCCTCCATCGTGGGCTGTTTGGCCTTGGGTTTCACACCTCTCGTGGTCATGTTGTTGTATGAGTCGGGCGGGGGCCCGTCTCGCCAGGCACCGAAGGGGTGTCACACCACTCGATGCTCAAACCCTGGCCCACCACACCATGGGGCATCCAACACGCCCGATGCACCCCAACCACCGGGCCCACGGTCCCGTCGTCACAGCTACATCCGTTCGGCCCTCCAGCTCGCTGGGCCACCGTGCGTCCTAGGCGGCGCTCACGTGTACTAGTCCCCAAACGAAGGGACCCATGGGTCCTGCACTCGTGATCGCGACACTGACTTCACGATCCTCGGTGCTCGCAGTGTGTCGCCGCCATTTTGTCTTGTCCGTCTGCTCAGGGCTCGTCCCAGTCAATCGCATTTATTTCGGTTCCTGGGTCTCACAGACATCACAAACTTTCATCGGGTGTAGCGGTGGCATTCCCACACCTGGACATCGATTTCCAGCGTCGGCTGGCCCCCGTGGACGTACCCCTCCATCAGGATCAAAACAGGATCAGCGGAGCTCCTCCAGAGTGCGACCCCTTACATGGCCGTCCAAGCCACGCCCAAGTCTGTTTAGAGTTTGTTGGAAAGGCCAGAATCCTAGCTTTAAAACAAAAGTTTAATCTCGCTTCTATCACTAACGGTTCAGGAGATACAGACGATTTTGTGAAGGTAGATGCACTGCCCCTCCCCGTTTCTCTCAAGAGGAAGCCATTTACGACCCCCCTGAATTACCATGCCTGAGCCAAGGAAGGCTCATTGTTCAGTTTCCTGCAGTCCCCAGCTGCTCCTCCCCTGATTCAATCAGGGAGGTGTCATCTCCTTTTGGTGGGGGCAGCAGAATGCAGCCAGGCCTGGGAAGAGTGGCTGAGCAAGTTTCAACTCCTGTCGGGGGTAGTTGCCGGGCAGAATTCACTCACTTCAAGCCAGGCTTCAGCCAAATGTCACTTTTGTTCCCAGTTTTTCTTCATCCAAATAAACTTACAATTTTTACACATGCAGCTAGAATGCTGTTTCTAAGTTCAAAACTAGGACATTTAACAGTTGCAAACTATGTGACACTCAACAGTAGGTAACTCATTTATTTTAAACATTTAGATTTTAGTGTCTTTCAGTCCAATTTAACTTAGGCTGCTGACAACCACAGCTCAGCCAGTTACATTATGAACATTATTTTAGTCTCTTTCTTTCCCCAGATTTTGTATGCACACAAGACTACATTCTGCCAAATGTCTGCTGGTGTTCAGTGAGATTTTTGAATATCTTGAAATGTTTAAAATAGGCATTTTGAGCTTGTATTCAGAGAAACAAAGGTGATTTCAAAGCGCTTTTTGAGCCAACCGGCACTGCTGTTTTTCCTTTGGCACACATTTCACCCATGGCACTCCTGGCCCATCACGCTCGCACTGGTGGCTGGCAGATCAGGGGAACATTTTGGTGTGCGCCAAAACTACGCGGTTTTCCTGGATTCTGGCGCAATGTGGGCTTTTTCGGCCATCTTGGATTTTCTAAGCCCACAGCACCAAATGTTGCAGCATAATAGTCCAAACGTGGGTCAGGACACCCAACACTACACAAGGATTGTTAGCAAGCAAATCTCCCGATTCAGATGAAAATCTGATTCCACCTTCCGAAGAAAAGGAGGGTTAATTTGTAGTACTACTTTCTCCCTGTGAAAGATCCTACATGGCTCCTTTGCACATACAACCTGGAATTCTCAGACACGTCTAGCAGTGATAGTGAAACTAGAAAGCCTGTTTTCCATGTGATCTGGTTAATGCCAGTAGAGGCCAGAAGCGCCAGTGGTCTGTGGGATGAACTTGTGGGGTGTGGATTCCTCAGCGGTAGACATTTCTTGTGAAGACCATAACCACTGAGTTGGAAAGCGAGTAAGAACTGTCCCCCAAGTTTGCGATTGGTCCACATGCCAGCCACTAAGATTATCATGAGTCCACATGTATGCCAACCCTGCCTAGAACTGCTGTGAATGAAGAGATGGGTAAAGATTAGATGTCAATGGAATAAATAACCTCTTTACACAGGGATCAGTGATAACCTGCCCATTTCCCTTTCTCGTAGAGGGGTTGTTATATACCACTTGCATGATGCCCATTTTGCCTGAGTGGGTGCTACCTATGCCCTGAGGGCCGGTCTGTTACCTTGGTTTCTCAGCAAGGGTACTGATATCTGTAAATCTGGTGGATCCCATGGCCAGCACACTTGCTACTGAAGAGCCAGTCTAAATAGGTACTGCCCTACAACATACAATCATAGTTGGCGATTTAAACTTGAAATGCTTAACATCTTCCGGGAAGCCTCAAGACAATGATGCGAGAAGATGGGAAACGTATATGAGAGAGCACAACTTTAGAATGGTTAATGGCGCCCTACCCGGTCACATTCCGCCTCAAGACACATGGAAGAGAGGAGCATCATCAAGCATTATTGACTATATCTACACGAAGGATAAAATCTTGAATTGTACAGTCAGGTTTGATGTCATGCATCAAGATAATAGTGATCACCAACTCCTTGCTCTATACTGGCTTGAAGAGAAATCAGTTCCACCCATTCATCGTGATTGATCAAAACAGATCTTGACCGTTAACAGTGCAAAAACACGGTTTCGATGGTCCGATATGTAACTCATCTCACTTTAGTAACAACTTTCCAACCACTCTGTCTCCAATGTGCAGCTGCTTCAGGTGCACACAATCTCTGATAGTAATCTGGGCACGCTCGTAATAAAGCAGCAACATTCCTACGATCAAGAATTACGAATAGTAAGAGCAAATTATAGAAAGCTAAGAACAAGAACGATGCTATAAGACAGCTAAATGTAAATACAAAAATTGGATACGAGCAAGAAAAGCAAGCACCTTCCAAGCAGATGGAGAGAGTTTTCTCGAATCTCTTAAAAACAAGACCTCTGCCCAAACATGGAACTTGCTCAACACATTGAATTCACACCAACAGCTCTCCGCACAAGTCAATGGAGTCTCAGAATCTCAATGGCTCGAGCACTTTAGCAAACTCTATGCGGATAAAAGCTTTGAAAATTACCAGTACACGCAAAAAGCTGTACACTCTTGGAAGCTGGACTGCAATGTCGAAATAGCTGAATTAATCCAAAAAGCTCCAAGATCCTGAGCGGCAGGTCCGGATAGATTGAGCAACTTCATGTTCAAGGCACACTCAGCACTATGGGCGGTCATACTGAACGGCATTTTTCAGGACAGATTAAAAACGACCATACTCCCAGCGTCTTGGCGTAAGTCATTAATCGTTTTCTATTTTTAAAAAGGGCAGTCGCTCGGTAGCTAATAACTATCGTCCGATTGCCCTCCTCGATGCCCCCGGGAAACTATTCACAAAACTGGTCTTGAGGGACTTCAATGCCGTGACTCAAAAGTTCCAACAGAGAGATCCGCAACAATCGGGCTTTGTTGCTGGAATGGGCACATCAATCAACTTACTAACTTTGAATGCACTCAAAGCCCAGGCTACTAAGCGACCTACATTCTTTGCATTTATCGACCTACATTCAGCATTTGACTCAGTTTCCAGAGTCAAACTGATGAATAAACTGATGTTAGCTGAATGTCCACCAGTCTGTGTGATATATATGCCCTACATTCTGATACCTCAATTCAAATCAGATGAAACATGATGCGTTTGCTTTCAACACCGATACCAACTGCAAAGGGTCTAAAAAAAGGGTGTACACTGGCGTCAGCCATATTTAATTTCTTCATACAAGATATTAAACACATCTTCAAGTAAATTTGTTCTGTCTCACCTAAAATGGCTGGCTTACCCATCCAAGCTTTATGGTATGCAGACGATCTAGTGCTCATATCGAAGACACCGATGGGACTACAGAAATTGTCTGCTCTTTCACTGTACTTGGATAATAATGAGTTGATCACCATAAGAAAACACAAATTCTGAGATATTCTCCTAAAACACATCATATGTACTGGAATATCAAGAATGTTAAAGTGAAAATTGCAACAGAATATACATATTTAGGATTGCAATTTTGTGACTCGCCCCAGAAAAATCCACAGTGGGAAACCATACAGCATAAATTGATCTCCGCCATCTCGCAGACCAGACTGATCCTATACAGATTTGGGAAATTCTCAATCAATTCGGCAGTAATCTTCTGGAATCCAAAAGTCATTCCAACACTGTTGTATGGTTTAGAAACCATTTCTATCATCTCCACTACAGCTTTTAATAAACTCGAGGCCAAATATTGGTGCTTCATCTACCACAATCTGTACCGGGTCCTTGGCTGCGATATGAGCTGGGATTAATCTCTTTAACTGCCTTGTATAATTGGCATCTGTGTGCCTTGTTCCGAAAATGTTTGATCTCAACGACTGTAGACAATGTTCTAAGAAAGCTACCCACATATGTGTTCTTCTCTCAACATAAATTCGCCCGTGAATGGACAAGTCACACTATGAAAATGTTGGCGAATGCAGATATATCCATAGAAGTTCTTCTCACCAATCCAGACAGAGCAAAGTTTACCAACATGACTGGATTGAAACCAGGAGACTATGCTCAGTGTATAAAGATTTCAACATGGACTGCTATGGTGAGAAGGTTCAGAACTATGGAACCCTATTTGTGTAGGTCACCTTCTCCAGAATTAAAGCAGTCCATAATGTGGTTGCGTTTCAATTTATGGCCAGCGCGAGATCTGTTGGCCGAATGCAAAATGATTAGTACGACTCAAATTTTGCCGGTTTTGTATGGTTCGAACAGAAAAAGAAACAATGGAACATTTACTAGTGAAATGCCCGCCACTAATTCAATCGAGAGTCGTCCATTTTCATAAGCACTTGGCATATTTTGGTAACATGTTGCCAGAACACAGATGGCCTATGATTCTATCAACCGCATCAATGAGCATCCGCATTGCCACTTTTCATTTTAGAAAATCCTTAAATCTGTGTAACTGAAATAATGTTTGAACCCATCAATACCACCATACTAGTCGGCAGTAGGAGAAGCTGCAATCAAATTAAGGAGCAAGATCTAGTCTTCTATTCACACACCTAGTCAACTTGTGTCTTGTGTACCAGCTATGAAAATGAGAAACGTAAGGAGATTGTATAAGGACTCTAACCATTGAACTTGCACACTCATTTCTGACTTAAGGGTCTTAAGGTTGTTTAACATTGCATCTTTCCTAACATCAAATTAGTGTAATTACTACATGATGATTGTCCACTGACTAATGTTGATGGGATCTTATCCATTTTCTTAGTGAAAATTGAAAATGAAATCACCAGAATTTAATTTGCAATTTTTTTTTTAAAAATGGGGAAATATTTTTGTTTTGTTGAACAATATTGAAAGGTTGATGTATTTCAGCTAAATCAATAAAAAATAGGTATTCTGGCCTCTCCACAGGTCGGACGGAAGCAGAGGCGTTGCTAGGGGTGGGGCTAAGGGTGCTATAGCCCCTGGTTTTTGGTTGTAGCCCCGGATAGAATCTCGGGAGCTACAGCCAAAAGGCTAGCTAGCCCGAGTCCCAATAGTTCTGACATTAGCGTAGCCCCTTCCAGACCTAGCAACACCCCTGGACGGAAGCCCTGGACACATGTTTGGTGCAAGAGCCTTGACCTCTGTGACAAAGCCTAGGAGCATATTAGAGTCGACCCGCTTAGAAGAAGCCACCAATCAGCACCTAGAGATGTAATCATTACAATTCACTCTTTTTAAATGAAAGAATCAATGTTACGAACCTCACACGCATTGGAACCAATCCCATCTCAAAGCCAATCTCTCAGATTCTTCCAAATCTGCAGAAAAGAAAAGCTTCCTAGCAGGTAGCAGAAACATGGGTAGTCTAAAGTTGACCATGTGGACTTTGCTGTTTGGATGGATTTTTCCATGGAAATGAAAACACGTACGCTGCACACAGGTGGAAGCGGCAGCAAAAACACAAGGCGCACGCTGCCTACCTTCTGCTGAACCTGGTGGACCATCAAACAAAGGGCAAACAGTCCCCACTCGTAAAAGGCAAGACTTCATCCAAATCAGCTGTGAACCAACCACGGAGATGCTATCCGATGGCTCAGTTACATAGTTGCTGTGTCACTTGTCATTATTTCAAGAGCATAAAATAAGCGAACCCCTCAACTTAACTTCACCACATGAGGATGTATAATTGTTGCAAGAAGTAAATCCTTCTTTATTGGCTACATTTAATATTAGGCATTAAGCAAAATACTTAACTGGAAGAAATGCAGGCCTGTTTCAATCCTGTCTACTACCCCCATCTGATTACCAAAATACAGGAAGAGCGTTGTTCGTGGAGTTCCTGGTTTGGGATAATTTCCACGATAAAGGTGGCTTTGCTGCCATGCCTGCTATCTCTCTTTAGCCTCTCACCCATTGCAGTCCATACGCGTTTGTTAAAGCACCTTCAGAAGATATGTCCTTTCTTTGGAAGTGCTCACTGCATAGAATCCTTCACTCTGTTTCAT
Source organism: Ambystoma mexicanum (assembly GCF_040938575.1). Classification (NCBI taxonomy): domain Eukaryota; kingdom Metazoa; phylum Chordata; class Amphibia; order Caudata; family Ambystomatidae; genus Ambystoma; species Ambystoma mexicanum. The sequence goes on along the minus strand of NC_090933.1, from coordinate 1,289,850,153 downwards.
ATAGATCCAGGGATTGTGGAGCGATGGTAGAATGCCATCTCTTGATATCAATCTGCACAATTGGAGAGAGTATGGAAGAACTGTGGTGATCCTCATTCCCACAGGCACTGGAAGACTATAGAAGTGGTGCAACAGGAGTCATGCCTCGATACGCTATTTGACATAATTTACAAACTACCCTCCCTCAAGGCATTGGCAAACCTTGGCTTTCCAATGGGGAAGAGGAGAGACTGACTATATTGCTCACCTGTTCAGAGAGGTCAACATTCAGTTCAAACTTTTGAAGAATGTAAGAGGGATTTTGGGGTGAAGGAAAAGAATAGAATAAATATTTCCAGCTTCAACAGAGGGCTGTGGGTAACATTATTAGTTTAGTTTAATTTGTTTATTTATAGAGCGCGTCCGAACCCTCAGGTAGCTGGGCGCATAATCATGTGCACATCATAGTTGCATATCGTTACACGAACAGAGGAATGAAAAAAGGGTACATACATTAATACAAAGTCTGAACAGTTACAAAATGCAGAAATATAAAATAATTACAGTGGAGAGTGAGGACCGAGTTACAAGGTGGTCCGGCTCCAGTTTTAAATAGGACATACATTTCTAGATGGTGGAGAGATGAGGCTAAGAGTAAGTGTGGGTGAATGACAAGGTGTTTAGGCTGAGAGCCATGATTTCACCATGGCTCTGAATGGCCAGAAAGAAGCTTCCGATCTGACAGTCAGAGGGAGAGAGTTCCAGCATTGTGCTGCGAGAACTGGGAAGCTGGATCCTCCTGCTGTTTGTAGGTTGTAGTTGGGGACCTTTAGTTGGTGCAGGTAGGGAGTTCTGGTGGGTCTATTGGAGCGGTGTCTAATAAATTTGTCCGAAAGGTAGCGTGGGACAGTGAGTGACAGGCACTTATGTGTGATGACTAGGGTTCTTAGCTTGATTCTGTCCCGGATAGGGAGCCAATGGGCTTCTTTGCTAGCTGTAGATATGTGAGCCTTGCGCGGGAGGTTAAAGGCACATCTTAAGGCATTATTTTGAAGAATCTGAAGTCTGTTCAGATTTTTTGTGGTGGTGCCTAGGTAGAGTGTTACAGTAGTGTAATTTAGATAATATCAGTGCTCTAGATAGGGTGAGGCAACTGGAGGGGAAAAGAAAAGGCCTACAGGCATTGATCAGTTTATTGGTGTAGGTGGTGGTTGAAATGGTAGTGTTTATTTGTTTTTTTAGCGACGGGGTGGAGTCCAGGTATACACCTAGTGTTTTGACCTCTTTGGAGACTTTTATAACATTGCCATCAATGGTAAAAGATTGGTACCCCGGGTCCAATTTATTGAGGCGGGCCTGGGAGCCTACGATAAGCATTCCGTTTTATCGTCATTGTGCCAAATACTATGTGTGGCCATCCAGGCTTGAATTTCTAGATAGATTTCATTGAGCTTTCCAACATCTTCTTCATAGCAGCCAGTGAGAGTGATGAGGACCTGAGTGTCATCTGCGTAATTAGTGTAGCTGACACCCAGATCGTCAAGACGCTCAAAGAGGAGCTTAGTGAAGATGTTGTAAAGTGTGGGAGAAATGCAGGAGCCTTGAGGAACTCCACATTGGATTGGGATGGGGTCAGCAGCCGCGGAAGGGATGAAAACCCTAGTCAAGCTGCCAGACAGAAATGACTGAATCCAGCTGGTGGCATTCTGTGAGAATGCAGCAGCTGAGGAGAGGTGTTGTGTGAGGATCTGGTGGTCAACCAGGTCGACGGCAGCGGAGAGGTCCAACAGGAGCAAAATGGCCAGTTTGCCCTTGTCTTTGGCATCATCCATTTGGATTTTTAGATCCAGGAGGGCAGTTTCTGTCCCGTGCCTGGGTCTAAAGCCGGATTGCCGCAGGCCTAGGAGGTTGTTGTCTTCCAAATGTTTTTGTATTTGGAGGTAGGCTTCTCTGTCCAAAATTTTGAGGAGAAATGGGACTGTGGTGATGGGTCTGTAATTCGTGGGGATGTTGGGATCTAGATTGGGTTTTTTGAGGAGGGGGGAGGACCCACGCTTCTTTGAGGTTGTTGGGGACTACTGAGTTTTTGAAAGAAGAGTTGATCAATGATGTGATGAGAGGGGCTAGCTCATTAGCTCCATCTTTGTTGACGGAGGTGGGACATAAGTCACCTTTGCAATTGGCGGGTTTGAGACTGGCGATTATCTTGACTACTTCCTCCTCTGTGACTGGTGAGAAGTGGAAGGGGGGGCAGCTGGGGATGGTATGGTCTTTTTTGCTGTTGGGGTTACTTTGGAGGCAAGGATGGCTTTTTTGGCTTCTATCTTTGCTTGTAGGAGGGTAATTTTGTCGGAGAGGGCAAGCTGGATATTATTGCACCAGGCCTTGTCCTTGGTGCAGTCCTCTGTGGGTGGCAGTGGTGATTCGAGATCCCTTAATATAGAGAATAATTATTTAGTGCCAGATTTGGCGTTGTGTATTCTCGTGTTATAGATCTCTCTTTTTTAGCGTTTAAGATGGCATATTTGAAGGTGAAGGCTGCTGAGGCGAATTTATCTTTAGTGGAGAGAGATGGGGCTTTTCTCCAGCTGGTGTCTGCAGTTCTTTTGATGTTGCGGAGAGAGAGCTACCCGTATTTCGTGTTTATTTTGACTGTTGTTACTTCGACTTCTGGTCGACTTCTGTATTTGTGAGTTTAGTGGGCCTATGTGGTGGGAGTGGGTGAGGGTGGGGGGTATGGGGAGAAGACCACCATTAAAAACTATTTTTTTTTTAAACTTTGCGACTGACATGATTCAACTAAACAGAGGTTGAAGTAATTGTAGTCATAAAAGAACCCGTGGAACCATAGGCCGGCTGCTGACGAAGTTGGGAATCTATATTCTTTTTGACCTCCTCTAATTGGCCTGAGCCCATCTTTATATGACTCTTATGGCTAACTAGGAAACAGATCTTCTGCCTTGTATAGACAGATGGCACAAAGATTTAGATTATACACTTGGAAGCGTACCTGGAAAATGTCAAAATGCTCTTTTATCCGTGGAGAACACTCAGAATATTCCTATACAATTCCTACACACACTGATGCCTAATCCCAGACTGCAGTAAAGATTTTACGACAGACAATACTGGTCTCTGTTTGCGGGAATGCAGAGGTCCTCTGCCAGAGGAAAAGCCATGGTTTGGCACACTGGTGGCCCTCTCCGAAACGCAAGAAAATTTGCTAGCATATTGTATTATTAGATTTTGATACTTTTCGGGAAGTCGCGACCATTGAACCCTGCCTACTGGGTGAATTCGCCCTGGCAGTATCATTGCTTTTCAGACGAGCTAAAGAAGTAACTGCGAAAACACTGATATATGTCAGGATTGTCATTGCTGTGCAATGGGCCATCGCATATATTCCCCCCATCAGCGCATGGTCTACAAAGATGGCAAATTCCCATTCTTCACTTTTTAGGGCACATTTTGGTATCCTGTCAAAATCGCAAACAAGGGCTTCACTTGTCTGACATGCCTGGGAGCACCTAGCCCCTTAAACTACTGATGGCCTTGCCCATGGAGTCAAGGACTTTAATTTTGTCAATCTTTCTGTTTCCTGGGCAACAATATAGACATCTTAGAGGGGAGGGGTTGGATTATTTGATAATTTCTATTGATATGATTTTCTTTGGTGCATTGCATTTCTTTTCTTCATAAAAAAACTCAAGAAAGGGTCCCTGAACTGAGCACAATAAACCATAAATCCTTTAGGCTGAGCTCCAGAGACCCTTAGGTTGAGTCCCAGAGGCTTTTGCTTTGAACCCAAGAGTCTTTGCTCCCCAAAGACGTTTTGTTACTATGCTGCGACTTTGAACCCTGGCGGAACCATTGAGTAACATAATAGGTGTATTTGTAAAGCGCACACTCACCCCCCCTAGGGGCATCTTGCCGCTATTGACAGATTACAGATATTTGTTACCCAACTTGATGGTACTCATTTTTTCGACCACGGAAAGGATGAATGGTTGTGTGGACCTGCCAGGATTCGAACCTGTGACCATGAGGTCAAACACAGATCTCTGTAGTGGATGCCACAGAGCCAGCTATGAGTACAGTTTTGGGAAGGACACTCAACACCCCTCACACCATCCTGACATATTAAATACATCATTTGAAATGTCCCTGCTGTGCTGCATCATATGTTGCATTAATTACACTACATTAAACTAAGGACCCTACATGACCATAGCTGCGCATCCTCTACAACCCCACGGGTTTGGAATTCCTATAGCCTCACTCCGAGGACAAGTCCTTTTTTTTGTCCGGGACAGCAGGATTTAATAAACATTGTCCCCTGGGCCAATAGACAATAGGTCACGTCTTATAGGCTCCTTAGACTTTCAAAATGTACGCTTTGGCTTATTGTTTACCTTGGAGCAACACGCTACCAAGCGTGTTTTGTTGCCTCAGCTGCATCGCTCCAGCAACGTTGTGTTGGTTGCATTGTGGTGAGCGAATTCTATTGCCAGAGTGGGTAGGATTTTCAAAGCGCTCCACCTTTCAAAACTCCACTTGTTCTCCTTTAATGTTGAAATGCTTGTCCAACTGCAGTTGCCATTGAAATGCATTTAACTGAAATCAGATCTTAGATGGCCACAGCTTGAAAAGTCCTATTGTTGGACTAAGAACAGCTGCAAAGTTCTGGTCAATGTAAAGAACCTTTAGTAGAGGCATTTTAGTATAGGAAAAAGGGCTTTAGCTCAACGAGCCAATGAAGAAGGATGACCATAGGTTTGGTGGGGTGACCAAACCCCGTAGGAGGGGTCAAGACTTGTCACAGTTTATTGGCAGTGAGCAGATTATTCAGGTGGCAACAATTGTGCGATTCTATTTTGTGTTTGCTTAGAGAATTTCTGCACCTCCTCAGTCTTACAAGGAATTGTACATCATCTGAGTAAGTGAGTCATGCTAAAATGTTGCGACAGAATAGTGCTTAGAACGTAAAGCTCCTTTCCTCTTTGTGCAGACCTCATCCTTCCTCTCTTACCAGAGTACCACATGCTCCGTTTTAGCACTAAAGGTCAAACCTAGCTACTTGACCTTAGACCCCAGTGAACATTTTCCTCACTGCTCCCACACCAACCAAAGTGTATTGGGAATGAACACCACTATTGGTTTGGCCTCTGGTAGGCCCCACTTCTTTATTTGTCGCGCCTGGAAACACTTGTTTATAGGCGCATTATAAATATTTTTTAGGTATAAAGCCACATACTTCGATAAACCAAGTTTTGGTCACAGCTAGAGATGGCGTGTTGCTTTAATTGCAGCAGATCATGTATTTATTATTTCTTAGCATGTATTTGGTATATTTGACTATTAAATATATTAAATATCAAATTGCGTGTTGCCTCTGTGCGTGAGTTAAGAGTTGCAGCCCACTGCCGGCATACAAACCAAGGCGTGAGCCCGCCAACCCCTCGGGGTCCAAGTCCCCCCCCCCCCAAGACATCTGCATCAGTGAATCGAAAACCTCACAGATACATGCGGGAGTAATGGCACCAGGCGCTCTCCCAATCTGCAACAAACAGCCACAATGAGGTTAAACAGGCGAAGGTCAACATTAACCTGCCAAGTGGTTATATGTTCAAGGCACCCACCCTGAAAAAGGCAGTTGGAACAATGCATTAGAGAAGGCCACCTCCAACCGCAAATCGCTCCAAAGGCCAGAGACCCTGCACCGCCCAACATAGTGCTCTCCTAGCAGCACAATGTAGCTGGCATGGGGACCAACCTGCACGGCCCAAGGATACTACTAAGCACAGCCAGTGTGGGGTCTCCAGGGAAGAATGTTCCCTCCAACATCCAGAAACACCACGCTCGGCCCATGACTGGCAGAGTGACTCTGTCTGAGGCACTGTTTTCTGGGGACTGTGGTCGATGAGCGCTGCGTCACGCCATGCCAGCTGCCATTCAGTGACCGAGCGGGGCAGGCAGCTGCCCTTTCCACAAACACTTCTCCTAACAGTCTATCAATCTAGCATCTTGTCCTTTGGACAATTACATTAAAAATAAATGGCGTAAGAGCTGTTGCAGGAGAGAAGCTGAGAGCATTGAGGGTCATTGAGGAACATTTTCAGGATCATACTAGGGGCAATAGCCCAGAGCCAGGCTAGTACCAAAGGAGAGACAAACTAAAGGCTGAGCCTTCTACTGTTTTAAACGTGGTTGTGGCTAAAACCAGTGGGATACAGGAGAATGAAACTGAAACTGATATGCAAGCCGACTGGACCCTACAGTCCAATTTCCTATCTGGACCCAGAGGGCCAGAAAGGAGCATGGCCTGTGTCTCCGATGGGGGGCTAAGCGTATGATGCAATCATTGGCTAACTGGCTAGAACAGCTTCTGTCCGAAAAGCACTCGGGCGGGTGTAGGGAAATTCCTGACGATACCCATTTTGAGTATCACCCAAGGCATAAGATCTTGCCTGGTAGGCATGCGTGTCCAGTTAACACGCTAGGACAAAGGTCTGCAAACCAGATGTTTTGAACAGTTGCTGTAGTCCAGATGCTGAGATTTCTCTAGGTTGTCCTCCTCATCTTCCCGACGCATAGGGTTTGGGCTTGCTTCAACCTTTGTCACACTTGGGTCACGTTCCTCCGGATCTTATTTATTTGTTTTTATTTATTTTTGCATTTATATCAGCACACAAAGCCCTGAACCATCTTGGTGCTACTTACAGAAAGTGCATCGTACATTTTGTAAAGTGCAAGAACACGTGTAGGTTAAAGCATAATATTTGGTAGTCGAAGCACACTAGACCGAGCCTCACCTCATTGTGCCGGCGGCTACTTCAGGTGTACAAACAAAAGACAGGCTCAGTGTGTCTACACAGTTTTAAATACTGGTTGGCATATAGTCAACATTGCTATAGAGTATAGTCTGGGAAAGCTCACCCCCATGGTGCTGGGGGCTGCATCGGAGTACGGGTAGGCTTCAGGTCAGAGTTAAAGTAGGTGCAAATCTAGACAAAGAGGAGCCACGATGCAACAGGTTATGATCGGTAGTAACATGGTACGGTTACACATTACAGTGGTTACATGGTTGAAGGACATGGGATAAGTCCATTCAAAGCCTGTAGAAGCACAGATATAGTAAAAATGTGTGACAGTGATGCAGGGTCTACGTTGGTGAAGCTGGCCGTCAGAGGTGAGGGGTAGCGAACAGTGGGGGTTGCCGGACGATTCTTTAAGAAATAGACTGGGTGCAGCCCAGTTAGGATAATGAAGAATAAAAGCAGCGGCCAGGTCAGTAGCAAAGACCAAGCAGTGGCCAGGTCAGTAGCAAGACCAAGCAGCGGCCAGGTCAGTAGCAAAGACCAAGCAGCGGCCAGGTCAGTAGCAAAGACCAAGCAGCGGCCAGGTCAGTAGCAAAGACCAAGCAGCGGCCAGGTCAGTAGCAAAGACCAAGCAGCGGTCAGGTCAGTAGCAAAGACCAAGCAGCGGCCAGGTCAGTAGCAAAGACCAAGCAGCGGCCAGGTCAGTAGCAAAGACCAAGCAGCGGTCAGGTCAGTAGCAAAGACCAAGCAGCGGCCAGGTCAGTAGCAAAGACCAAGCAGCGGCCAGGTCAGTAGCAAAGACAATTTAGGGGAAGACAGCCATCCCCTCAAGGATCATGTGGCAGCTACAGATATGGGGAGTCAAACTATCGGCAGGATAGCTAGTGGCTGAGGCGACAAGACCCGCGAGAGGAATTGCAGAAAACGTCATTAGTGGTGCCAGGGTGGAAGTGCAGGGAGGGTGTAGGGCGAGGATAAAATGGGGTCAACTAACTGACAAGGCGGAATTGGGAGATGCAAGGAGTGGAGTTATAGCATGCCTGTATCACTGCCGGATGCCACAAACACGCCATCCCTTGTTTTTTGTGTTGGCAAGCCAGCTGATGCAGGTGGAGGGGAGCAGGGCAAGGCGGCCTGGCGGCGTTATCGGCGTCATTGGGCCCGTCATCTTAATGGGCCCAATGACCTTTAGGTATTGTGGCGAGTCAGAAGAAGGACTCGGACTCACTGAGGGCATGTTGTCTAATGTTTTATCTAAAGTAAAAGGATAAACGCCTTTCTTTCCCTGTCACTCTGGGTGGTCCCTGCCTATTTTAGTCACTAAGGTGCTCGTCAGTCAGCCGTGAATGTTCAAAATGAATGTCTGCTGTCCAAAACTACTCTTTCCTGGCCCTACCACTATGAAAACTAACTTGTATCTGGAGAATGCCTCCCTTCTCCTAAGCCATACCTTTTAGTATGTGAGCTGCAAATAGTCTCTTGTGACTTCTTGGATTAAACTCTTCAGTTCTGTAACTGTGTTTTTGGGCTTTCTCTTCTCTCTGGTTTTTCCTTTTGGAGTTCTCTTATTAGTTGTCCTTTCTTGTCTGGGATTCTCTACGTATCCTTGAAATGTATCTTGGCTCTTTTGGGCTTAACTTGATATGTGGTTCAGGTGCATGCGTGGGCTAAACTCTTTTCCATATCTTGCTTATATTGGTTTTATACAGGATGTTAGTTACTTTCCTCATGATATTTTTATTTATTCTTTTCTTCTCTCATTATTTAGCTGCTCAACAGTTCTTTCTTTAAAATTATAACACTTGTACTTCCTTTGTTTCAGGTTTAACTCAGTTTCATACTTTCTGAACTGTCTATCTATAGAGTTGTTCACCCCCTTCTACTTAGTCCTACCTCTACTTCCTGATGTTCCCACCTCATGTTTCCCCAAGGTTACCAGGCCTAAGTTGTTAATATTTGGCATTCCAGCCTCAGGACTCCCACCTTCCTCTCTAGGTTAGAACGTCTCTGGACTACTGGCTTCTCCTGCTGTTACCACCTCACCACCTATGTACCGCCTTCATTACCTGATGTTACCGCCTCTCTCCTCTTCTGTACTACCTTCACCTCTTGCTACTACCTCAGACTCTGTACCACCTCCACCTCTTGATGTTGCCACCTCTTCATTGACTCTGAGTTCTCACCACCTCCCCCTTCTCTCCACTGTGGTCCTCTCTCCAACATTTTCTAACCAGTCTCTGATTTTTTCAGCTTTCTCCAGTCACCACCAAACTTGAACCACCTACTCCCGTTCTCCCTCTTACCTGTGGGTTGAGCTTTGGGTGTGCGTGCACCTGTATCCAGAAAGTGGGGCAGAGTTAGGATTGATTGCTGTTCTTGGGTGCATCTGGAAGCCCTTTAGTCTTAGGGTCTTGCACCAGGCCTTTTTTCAAATGGATTGTGTCTTCCCACGTATTCCTCATCTTGTGATATTCGTTGTCGCCAGCTTCGCTGCTTCTGAATTTTTTTTCCTGCACAGGGCGCTGTGCTCGAGGTCGTGGCATCGATTGTCCCTCGACGGGCTCCGTTCCGTGTTGACGTCACTGCTGGTATAAATAGCTCGAGCCGCACCCGTTGGCTTCAGTTCTGTTTTTCCGATTGCTTCGCTCTCGTGAACGGCGCGCTTCAAGATTTTCTGTCAGAAATTGTCATCATCTACTGCTTCTACACCCAAGACTGGGTTTAAGAAGTGTATCGACTGCGGTTCGAAGATGTCAATCACTGATCCTCACCACATCTTTCTTTGGTGCCTGGGTTCAGATCATCGAACCGGTGACTGTGGCTTCTGTCAGTCGATGACGGAGAAGGCTCTCCGTGAGAGGAAAGGTAAACTAGCGGTGGGGCGGGAGGCGTCGAAGGCCCTGAAGGCCTCATCGAAAAGACATAGAAAATCGTCCAATTCAAAAGAATCGGAACGTCACAAACAACACTCAGAGATCTCTATCTCGTAGTAGATCGAGGCGATCTTCATCGTCATCTTCTAAAAAAGTTAAAAGGAGACATAGATCTCCTTCATCCTCATCCGATACATCAACTGAATTGGTTCGATGTCCTACAAAATCGGATTCCCCAAGAAAATGGGAGGATTTTAGAAGAAAAATGATGGAGGTCTTTGAGAATGCGGCCTCAACCCCCTCAAAGAAACCCCAAAAGAGCCAGACCCCGGTCGCTCCATTGGACGACACAGGGAAGTCGGGAACTACTGTGGTAAAACCCAGTAGTATGGGTGAAACCAGTAAAATTCGAGTCAACAAATCGTCGAGAAAGCCTCGAGAGTCGAGTGTTTCACCGATACCTCATAAAAAGCAGAAGTTGTCGAAAACATCTGCAACTTTGTCGACCACATCAGTGCCGACAGCTTCGACATCGAAGCCTACAATGTCTTAGACGTCTTTGTGGAAGACTTCATCGGGTTCGTCGAAGTTTCCTTCGAAGAAACCCTCCATTCCTTCGATGAAAAATCAGGAGGAAGAGAGGAGATTTATGCCCTTACCAAAATCAGACTTTTTAAAGTCTGTCTTCAATTTTTGAAGAAACTGGCTCGGAGGATGAGGAAATCTATCCTTTGGAGTGCAATATGGCACTAGACAGGTTCCAAAGGAACTTACAGACCCTGAATCTAAGATGAGAGACCTGTGCAAGACTCTGGATTCTGCTAGTGGCATTGACACGTCACCTCAATTGGAGTTTGCTGGACCTGACTCTGCAGAACATGCAGATTCAGGGTACAGGAGTTTAATGAACAGAGTGGTAGACTATACGGGTTGGGGTAGAGCCTCACCCCCTTTTGAACGGGGCGATATGACGGACATAATAGTTCGGGGCCCCCAGAAAGATCCAGTTCTCCCCTTCCATAGGGCGCTACAGAGAACAGTGGAAAAGAACTGGGAAACCCCTGACAACATTGCTGCGGTAAACAGCAATTTTCCGAAGAAGTATAGAACTTCTACTTCTGATCCCAAGTATCTGAATAGACATCATACTCCAGAAAGTCTGGTTATTCAGGCTGCAACTACTTTGAGACAAACGTCATATCCAATCATACCTCTGGATAGGGAGGATAAGAAGGTTGACGCTTGGGCCCGTAAGGTTTTTACTTCGGGTAGCGTGGCCTTAAAGTCAACCAATGTCACCTATACCCTGGCCAGGTTCACACATACCCTGTGGGAATGCACTTCGGCAGCGGCTGAACCTATTCCGGAAGGCGAGGAAAGTGAAGGCTTCCTGAATATTGTGAAAGACGGGAAGGAGGCAATGGGGGAATGTCTCCAGTCTGGACTGGATACTGCTGAAAGTATCAGCAGATCCATGGCCTCGAGCACAGTGCTACGCAGATTTGCGTGGTTGAGAAAGTCGGGTTTTGCACTAGATGTGCAGGCCAGGCTTCTCAACCTGCCTTTTGATGGCTCGAGGCTGTTCGGTAGTACGGCTCATGAGAGCCTAGAAAAACTACAGACCTCAAAAGCGGCAGCTAAATCCCTTAGTTTCTTCATGCGACAACCTCAGAAACCCTATTCGGGCTCAGCTTCCTGGAGGGGTCGTCCTTTTCAGTACATTTAGCGCTTTGGTTTACAGCAACACCTTGAACAGCCACAGGATTCACAACCATGACTGGACATGTTACAGCACTTTGCATAGGTACCTCCTCCTTGTTAAGACCATTACTGCTTGCCTCCCCAGAACGTTTACTGGACGTGTCAGTATAAGTTGGCTTACCAGAGGGTTGGTTGATACTCGTTACTTGAAAAGCATTGAGGTTGGCTTTTTGGCCAATTTGATCTAAAAATTGAGACAACTGGGATTGAATTAGTAATGGATTAATGCTTTTGTTTAGAATTAGATTTGCCTAATCCACAGATATCTGCAGACTTGAGTTATCAGAGGATTTAGCTACAAGGAGCCTATCCACCTGCAAGGATGGGACTTTCCCTTCTTCTTTATTCAGGTTCCATTTGTTTAGCTCTAAATGCAATTGACTTTCTATGCTTAGTTGGTTCAGATCAATAACAGCATCGTCAGTTGGAATAAGCCCTATTTTCTTAAATACAGAATTGTGATTTTTAGTTTTTACATTTGGCATGTTCTTTATTTTGGTCTTAGGGACAGGCTGAACTTGATCATTCGTATTGGGCAAGTTAGCTTGCCGACACCTTTTTTGCGCCCTGAGAAATAATTTTCTCGCTTTTCGTGACATAAATTGCAGGTAGTGGTAACTATCCCATCATTTAGATCTATAAGATCAGTCAAGGCAGAAGGACTATTGGGAGTATCAGATGGCAGTTCCATTTTGTTTGCAATATCACTAGGCTTTACCTCACCAAAGAGATCATGGGGGAACAAGATTTGCTTTGACTAGTATGTCTTCTATAATCAAAATCAGCTCATGCTGTAGTTTAGCAACCTCCATATAATTTGGTTGTGGATTGATATCAACACTACATGGTGCAGAATTTTGTTGCTGAACTATGCGGGCAAAGGACATAGTGGGTGGTTCCTGATTCGCCATTGAGGGAAAGGTTTGTGTACATTGGGAGTGGAGCGTAACAGGATGTATGTTCTTCTTACATTGCATATCCTTGGCCGCATTATTAGCATAAGTTTCCCAGTTCAGTTGAAATTGTTCCTGTGCAAATATGAGCCCTTCTATTTTGCTTAGTTTAATAAACATATCAGACATTGATAGACCTAGAGCATTAATAGCCCTATGCGAGTATTCATGGCCTCTATCTAGGAGGTTCAGTATTCTGGTTAGAACGGGAAAATTCTGGAGTTCTTGTTTGTTTAAGTCAATCAATGTATCCTCTAAGGGATAGAGCGGAAAGGACGAATTAGGGAGGCGCCGCTCCTCTGTTTGCATATTAAGGTGATTATGGGCATGATTAGGGACGGGAGAATGAGAGAGTAGATTGTTATCCGGTCCCAAATCCAAAGTGGGAGAATTTGCTTTAAACTGTGTATGCCCTGGTAATTTCACCAAATCCTCAAATTCGTTACCAGTAATTTTTTACATTTTTTTGTTTTGTGGAGGGTCTGTTTCATGGAAATGGACCGGTTCTCGAAATTTTGAGGAAACCGACACTGGGGTTGATGGACCCATTGACAACCTTGCACGTTTATGCAACTCTGCCAAAACTACAGTTGCCACGCGAGCGAAGATGGAATATCATCACCGAAATTTCCCAACATAGAATTGTCATTAATGGGAACATCATGTTGCGGGTATCCATGCTTATTCTGCTCAGAGGTTGCACTGCCAAGAGTAATATTGGCGCTACCCAGAACAGGTAGCTTGTCAATATACATGGCATTTGGTTCAGAAAAGCAGTGGTACTCATTGCCTTCACCTCAGGAGGAGTGCTGTTACTCTCCGTTGATATATTCATACCTTGTGTAACATCCATCCCAGCTGGTGAGGGGCTCCTATCCTCAGCAACACTCTCACAAGTTTTGAGAGCAACAGCCGCTGCTTATTTGAGGGACGCGTTATGGAGCCGCTTACCACTGCTAAACGCCCCAAACAACAAGTCCTTAATGATCCTTTTAACTTTGTTACGTTATAAAGTTGTGAATCTACCAAAGAAACAACTTTGAGTAATAACTGTTCTTATTCAGATAGTTCACCTGCCATATACCTCACACTCTGTGAAAGAAGCAAAAGCCGAACCACCATCTGCGTAACAAAACTTGACGGTTCAAATGAACAACGGAAAATACAGCGTGGTTTGTTCGCTCACCTCACCCGAACAGCCAAACAGCTAAGCCACTTGACCCACTTGGTGCGTGCGCAGGTGCGCTAGGAATGGCAGTAAAGTAAGGCTGCCGGGATTAGAGGGGCGGGGAAGGGCTTGCAGAGAAGCAAGGGAACTGCAAAACAAATGAGGTTAAAGGTTGTCAGGTGTACCGGGCACTGTTGAACTGGAATGCTTGTTTTCTGAACTGAATTCCTGTGATTGCCTCAACTGGAGTGCTGGGCTTCTGGACTGATCCCCTGTGATTGTGTCGAGAAGCAAATGAATACATCATTCATGCCATCAGCCCCACCCCTGCCTCTATACCGCAAGTATGAGAAACGTTAGTCAGGAAGGCAACCCTACTGACCCTATCCTGGAACAATCAAAGACGAAATGAACCTGCAGACTCAAGAAGAAATGAACATGCTGTAACTGAAGATGGCGAGAGTAAATTACATCACTGCCAAACTGACCCACAAAGATAAAATAGACATGAAGCAGTGGAACCCTAGCACTTACCTCCCTTCCTCATTCCTTCTCTCTCTGCACTTGCACACTCCAAATGCTCGTAAGGCCTATTAAGACCGCCTCTGTCTGTGTTCATCAGTGTTATTTTATTTGCCTTTTGTCCCCCGTTCCCTCCCCTTTGCATTGTGGGCGTTTGTAACACAATTTCTTGATGTATAAGCACCTTACAAATGCCAAATAAATAAATAAATAAATAAATAAATAAAATAACCTTTCCCTGCTTTACATCGTCAGCCATCCAGTCTGGTGACGGTACGAGGAAGTAGGTGTGAAGTGAGGGAGTTCAAAGGGAGTCCTGTTATCGAAGTTAATGATCTTGTCAAGAGAACAGAAAGCATCGTTGGGGCGATCAAAGAGGATGCTCGCACAGCAGTCCAGTTTAGAGAAGAGTGGTTAAGAGATGCTTGGCTGTGTTGAAAGGAAGGAGGTCCCTGATTTTCCAAATATTAAGGTGATTGAGGCGAGCCACCGTTGCAGTTTTGGAGAGGAAAGTAGAGAAGGTGTGAGAAGGGTCATAGACGACTCAAGGTTTCTAGATGAAGAAGAGTAGGGGAGGGTAGAGTGTTTAACATCAGAGCGTGTGAAGCCATCCAATATAGAACTTTTGGGTGAGTTGGTTTGAGAACCCAAAGGAGGAGATTAGTGCCCCAAGAGTAAAGTTGTAGAGTGTAAAGAGGGGAGGATCCACGGCAGAGCCTTGTGGAACACCAACAGTTGGAGTGAGTTGAGAGGTGGTGTTGCTCCAGGAGGCAGAGAATTGGTGGGGTGCAAGGTAGGGTTCAATCCAGGCAAGGGCTTGATCGCTTAAAGGTTGTGGATGTCTTAGCAATTGTAAGACAGTTCAACTAAACCCATTCAAGCATTTTAGAATAGTGCGGAAGGAGAGACACAGGGTGAGTTAGCCGGTAGGTTTGGGTCAGCCCCTTTGTTTTTTTAGGAGACAGATGACCATGGCCGTTTTTAAAAATAGAGCGGAAGCAAACGGAGTAGAAGGACAGGTTGAAGAGACACACACACTCGCCACCTGATCTAGTCCATCAGTGGTTGATCTCTATGATGTTGTTCTGGTAACTAGGGGATCTCCCATACCGCTTCTCCTCACTTGGGTACAGCATATCAAGGCAATACATGCATACACCACTTTATACGCTTTTTTCTATCTCATGTGAGCAGCCAGGCATGAGACACGGACACAGAGGAGACATGTTTCTTTTTTTAATATTTATATTTTAATTGTTTTTTTATAACGCGCCCAATACCGTGCCTGAGTTCGGTTACTAAGTGTGGATCCGGGATTCAAAAATTTGTTGCTCTGAGTGGTCTTGCTTCCAAGACCGGCGCAATGCCCCTGTGCTGTCCTCCGTTTGTGGCTATAAACTTTTATTTAAATGAAAAAAGGGGTTGGAAAATGGCTCACTATCCCTAATCTAGTAGGAATTTCCCTACCTCAACCAAAAGCTAAGGAGTCTGTCAATGTCAAGATGTCCAATTAAAGTAAGTCCTGTGTCCGTAATCCTAATCTGGCCCTCACACACTAAAATAACTCTAAGGTGTAAAGAGCCATGTTTCTTGTCTTCTTAAAGTGTTCAAAAGCTTCAAAGTTCAACACAAGAGCACAAAATCCAACAAAAAGGGTTTGTTCACAGACAAAGTTCACAGTTCTATGAAGAACTTTCTTCTCTAGGTTTTTTGCCTAAAACAACCAGTTCCAAAAAGCATCACCAACTTTCCAAGAGGATTTCTCTCTCCCCTCAGAGCATTCACGCCATTTGAGGAAGTGGCTCCCTTCCTGAAGGTTTCTCTTTGCTTCCAGTCCCAACGGTGCCTTTCTTCCCAAGGACCTTTCCTTTCTTTTAAGCACTTTGTTCACAGTTCACACTTCATCATGTTATTTTCTTTCTTTGTCTTCCTCTTCTACTACTTTACAGTTCATATATATTGCTTTCCTTTCAGCCGATCCTTCCTCTCCGGCTAGCTATCGCCCGATCACCATCACTCCTTTCCTGGGCAAACTCTTGGAAAAGCTGGACATCTCCCAGCTTAATCTACATACTGAATCTGTTGGTTGCCTCCATGACCACCAGGATGGCTTCAGATCTGCCAGTGTCACAGAAACTGCTCTCCTGAACACCCCTGTGAGGACTTGCTCTCCATTCCTGACTCTAATCTCCCTTCTGTCCTCATTCTCCTTGATCTATCCTCGGCTTTTGACACGGTCAACCATGCCATCCTGCTCAATCATCTCCGGGACAACCTTGGAATTACTGATCAGGCCCTGGCCGACCTCCTTTCTCACCGACCGACCCTCTCAGGTCAAACTGGGTTCTTTGCTCTCTTCCATCCCTCTCTCTACCGTGTTCCCCAGGTATGTAACTTTTTTCCCTGGCTCTTCAACTACTACCTTCCACCTCTTGCCCACTGCATCGCTACTTTCTGCTCCAATTTTCAACGTTATGCGGATGACACTCGGATCTCTTTAAGGCTCCCCTCAGCTACCTCTGCTTCTTCTATCATACCAGACTGTCTGGCCGCAATTCAGGAATGGTGTGCCACCAATGATCTCTGCCTTAAGGCCACTAAACTAAGACTGAGATCCTCCTCATTGGGAGATGAGCTCCCTCCTTTCCTCTCTCTCTCTAAGGCCACCCATTTTGGGCCCTCTTCCTGCTCCTTCCTGTTAGGCTAATAACCTTTGTGTCCTCTTCAACTCCACCCTCTCCTTCTCTCCTCACATCTCTGATGCCTCTAAGAAGTCAAACTATCAGCGGTACCTCCTCAGAGGTATTCTTCTTTTTCTCACTTTCCCCCAGAAACTCACTGTCTCCAGAGCTCTGGTCCTCTCTAGGCTGGACTACGGCAACAGCCTCTTTCTAAATCTTCCTGCCTCTACTCTTCGAGCTTTACAACATATCCAGAACAGGAGACTTGTCCTTGGCCTCAAGCTAAGGGATCGTATCTCTACAGCTCTGAAATCTCTTCACTGGCTCCTCCTAGCTGCAAGGATCAAATTCAAGACCCTCTGTCCACAAGGCTTTCCGGGGCTCTACCTCCAACTTTCTCTTCCAAAACATCTTCCTTCTCGAGTTCTCCGCTCATCCTCCTCCAACTTTCTGAGGTTCGGGCGCTTCTCCAAGCAGAGAGTTGGGGGCAGATCTATCTCCTCGGTTGGGGCTGTAACAGCCTCCCTGCCTTTCTCACACTTGAGCAGAACCACCTCTGGTTCCGGAAGCACTCCAAGACCTTCCTTTTCGCTTCCGCTTTCTCTCTTCCTCTCCCCTACTGATGCACCTGACTGCTCCGCGCACTGATCACCTGGTCACCCTCTGAACTTGGGCCCAGGCTCCTGCAAGTCCAGTTGCCCTTGTACTGCCTCCGGGCTCTCCAGCACTTAAGGTTCTGTATCTGCAACTCTACAGTCCCTTCTCTCTGCAGTTATGAGCCACCCGCTGGCTACACCCGTGAGTTAACTGCTCTTCCCTCTACCCCTCCCCCCTGGCACTTCTCCCCTTCCCTCTTCCCCACACTTGCGTGAGGTGAATGATTCAAGGCCTCGCAAGATCGTTAATTTGTCATCCCTTTGTTTCCCCCTCCTTGTCTTGTCGCACCTAGAAACACTTGTGTACAGGCGTGTTATAAATGCCTCATATATCATATCATATATATATAAATCATATCATATCATATCATGTCATACAACCAATAGCCACATGCTAATTCCATTCATCAAACATAAACATCTGCCTTCAAATTCTACCTTGTCTAGTGCTCTTTGAACTTGAATAGACTAGTGTTTTTGGTCCCACCGCATGTCGACAATCTGAGTTGAAGTCTCCCCCGATAATGATATGTTCACTATCTGCACCTTCTTCATAGGCTCCTATGATTTTGTTAAAATATGCTACAGCATCTTCTAGGACTACTTTGGCAGGATTCCTGTAAAAAGACACCAACAGAGCTATGGAGTTACTAGCTAGCCCCCTAAAGGTAAGCCTGGCTGCCAGAAGGTATACAGGTTATTGGAGCACATTTCAGATTGGCTTATTCTATTTGACTTGACAGCTATTGCCAAGTTGCCTGAGGCTCTTCCCCCGTGCAAATGAATAGCGTCTTGCTGCGTTATGATATATCCGTCTGCTATTAACAGTGTCGTGAGCCAAGTTTCCCGAAGGGGAATCACTGCATGGGCATTAAATAAAGTGCCAATATTGTCATTATTAACAGAGCTGTTGAACCTGCGCGTGTTCCAAGAGAGAGCTTTCAATTCTCCCACCATACCAGCCCTGCATGTTACAGGACTTAGTCATAGTAATGTATTATGCATGAGGGTTTGGGCTGTAGACACTGCAGGTGGTTTCACAATACTTTGTGATGCGCTATTTGTTAATTTATTTTATTTAGTGCATTTGGTTAAACAAAACCTTTAGCACGTTAAAAGTAAACCATCGGGGGGCGTGGCTTGGAGCGCCATCGATGTGGTCGCTCCTCTGAGGCCGCCCGTGGGATGTCCGCCGCCGCCGTCGAATTCTGGCGGTTCTAGGCGGGGTTCCAAGTCGCTAATGCCACCTACAGCGATCGGAACCGACATGGCATAACCCGGCTAAATATCGTCTTCGACCGTGGCGGCGTTCCACTAGAAATTTCAAGCTGAACTCTTCTCCCATACCCGACGGACGAAACTAAGATGGCCGCCATCCCGGAGCCCAGCAACACGCGCCACATCTACCGATAGTGACACCTTGGGAGGCAGAGGAACCGGAGAGGGGGAGCGGCACCTAATATAGAAACCCCTGATTCCGGTTAGGCGGCCTGGATTTCTCCAGGGTTGCTACCGAGAGCAGGTCCCCGCTCCTCCCCCCGCTTTGCAGAACGACTGGACCACTGCGGCCATCTTGGATCAGCTCCGCCGAGGCCCTGCCGAAGTCCTTCTCCCTGCTTCTCCCTTCCTGGGGCGCCCCTGCCCACCCACCTATACTTGAGCGGGAGCGGAGGCCGGAGTGACGGAGTTCTTCAGTTGGGTGCAACATGTCGCGACAAGCGAAGGCGAGCAAAGGCACGGACATCTCCGCCATGTTTACGGCCACAGAGAAACCCAAGAAACAGGAACCTCCCAAGCTGACCCCACAGAAGCAGCAAGAGGACAGGGGTGAGCTTGCCACTAAAGGAGACCTGATAGCCTTCATGGCGGACATCAAATCCGAGTTCCGCGCCTGCCTCTCGGAACTCGCCACCAAAGTTGATCAAACAGATCAGAGAGTCGCGGAACTCGAGCAGAGGTTTGGAGAGATCGAAGACCATGCACAGGAGCACACCACCGCTATGGGGGAGATGCAAAAATCGATCGATTCCCTACAGCACAGATACGAGATTATGGAATTCAAACAGGAAGATCTCGAAAATAGGTCCCGGCGCAATAATCTCCGCATACGGGGCATTCTATCCTCCGTCCCCGATAACAAACTGGCGGACTACGTGGCAAATTTCTTTGAGGCTCTACTTCCAGATCTGGACAAATCTCAGCTCATATTGGACCGTACCCACAGGCTTCGCCAGCGCCGCGGGACTGATTCGGACCCCCCTCCAGATGTGATCACCAGGGTCCACTTCTTTACAACAAAAGAAGCGATATCAACGATCAGCCGCCAAGATGAAGAGATCACTTTCCAGGGCACCCCTCTTCAAATCTACCAGGATCTTTCGCCACTTACGCTCCAGAAAAGAAGAGCACTTCGGCCTCTAACATTATTCCTCCAGGAACAACAGATCCGGTACAGATGGCTGTTCCCGACAGCTCTGCAATTTACATATAAGGGCACCCTACGCCGAATCAGCCACCTGGAAGATGCGGAGAAAATCTTACATCCGACCGCTCCCCGGGACCCCTCCATGCCACTCTTGGAGGGGACTGAGATCCCTGGTCCGCCTCCCTCCCCGAAAGCTAAACACACGCCTTGGTCGTCGACACGACGAAATAACAAGAATTGATGCCTCATCGAGTTAGCCGGGACACAGATTTGCTCGTTTGAATTAGAACCTGCTATCTATTTGCCATCCTCTTTTAAGGACTCGACGGCGGCGGGGCATTCCCATGGCTCATACCCACCCCGAGGATACTTTCCATCTTTTGTTCCTTGGGAACCCACAATATGGGACAATTGGCCCTGTTGGCCTTAGGTATGTCCGTACTGACAAAGTCGGTCTACCTCCCTGTTAAAGTTGCGATCCCCCGTTGGGATTTCGCGTTAAAACCTCAAGTGCAGAATGATTTTGTGAGTGCTTCCATCAGCCATGGCAGTTGAACCTCCACCCCAGGACCCTCCCCCCCCTAACGCAGGGAACGGAGAATGAGCCTTCAGAGCACCTTCAGTCACTTCGGATCCTCTCCCTGAATGTTAATGGCTTGAATTCTCCCAACAAACGAAAGGCAATTCTGTTAAAACTCCGCGACGAGGAAGCTGCGATTGCTATGCTGCAAGAGACCCATCTGTTGCCCGCGGACGTATCCCGCCTTCGGTCTCGGCTATTTCCGCTTCAATTCTTTGCCTCCGGCACAAGCAAAAAAGGAGGCACGGCGATTCTTTTCAGGAAAGACTGGAACCCACAGATTTTGGAAACAAAGACATGCCCAGAAGGCCGATTTATAGCGATCAAATGTCTCCTGATGGGAGACTTGTACACTCTCGTTTCAGTATACGCCCCCAACTCTGGACAATCTCATTTTTATGACGCCTTGGGCACATCGCTCGCCAACTTCGTGGAGGGCCAAACGATCGTCGGTGGGGATTTCAACGGGGTTCCTGACCCCACTAAAGACCGATCACACCCCCCGACCCCAGGCGACTTCGCCCAAGCACTTAGCCTCCTTCGTCTCTTTAGGACCCTGGAGATAATAGATTCATGGCGGGTGTTTCACCCCGATGAAAAGGACTTCTCCTTTTACTCGTATGTCCACCGCACCTTCTCAAGGATTGACCTGTTTCTGATTTCACCTCACACGTTCCCCTCAGTTAAGAAGGTCACTATCGGCACAAGAGCGATCTCCGACCACGCCCCAGTGCTCCTGGAACTTTGGGTTCAGAATCCTGACCCCACCACCCCGCGCAAATGGATGCTATACGACCCAATCCTCAACGACATGGCCACCAGAGACAAGATCGCAATGGAAATAAAGAACTTCTTTGTGGAAAACCCGGCCTCAGACACTTCATTAGCAAACAATTGGGACGCCATGAAGGCAGTAATAAGGGGCTCCCTAATATCCCAGGGCGCGGCCTACCATCGAGATAGACGACGAATCCGGACAGCCCTGGAGCTTGAACTGAGAGAGGCCGAGGCACTCCATAAGGAGAAAGGCTGGTCCCCCAGAACACAACGGGCCATTCGCACGGCACGGAAAAGACTGGAAGCCCACTACGC
Source organism: Ambystoma mexicanum (assembly GCF_040938575.1). Taxonomy (NCBI): domain Eukaryota; kingdom Metazoa; phylum Chordata; class Amphibia; order Caudata; family Ambystomatidae; genus Ambystoma; species Ambystoma mexicanum. Next base: position 1,289,828,645 of record NC_090933.1, on the reverse strand, counting down.
GGAGCAAACCGCCCAACTAATGGCGAAGGTCAAACAGTCGTATTATGCGAAGGGCAACAAAGCAAATAGGTTCCTGGTGGCCAAACTTGCCAAGCAGAGACGTAGCACTGCGATCATGGGTCTGCGAGATACCAACGGGGCCATGCTATACTCAGAACCCGAGAAACAACGCCTCGCGACTGAGCACTTGGCCCAAATCATGAAGGCAACCCCACGAGACTCAGCACAACAGAAGGAATACCTACGGCAGGCAGAGGTGCCCCAGCTCTCCGACGCAATGAGAGACGAATTGGAGGAGCCCATCACGGGGGAGGAAATTGAAGATGCCATCAAATCTCTCAAAACACGGGCCCCCGGCCCGGATGGCTTCTCGACCAGGTTTTACAAGCTATTCAGGTCGCAACTGACCCCCCATCTCACCACCCTATTCAACTCCTTCAGGGAAACGGGGGCGGTGACCCAATCGATGCAGGAATCGACCACCATCCTTTTGCCCAAACCTGGAAAGGACCCAAGATGCATAACCTCGTATAGACCCATCGCACTCTTGAACATAGATGCGAACATTTACTCAAAAATTTTGGCGACCCGCTTGAATCGCATCCTGCCGAACATCATTCATCCAGACCAGGCTGGGTTCATTCGACATCGGACCGCAGGCGATAATATCCGGAGAACCCTGAATCTGGTGGAACTCGCCTCCCGGAACGCCCAAAAACTAATCCTGGTGGCCCTCGATGCAGCTAAGGCGTTTGATAGGGTGGATTGGACGTTTATGGAACACACTTTAGGGGCCTTCGGCTTCGGACCGGCGTTCCGGACGATGGTGCTGGCCAACTATGATCGACCTACAACAAGCCTGAGGATCAACGGCCACTTCTCGGCCCCAATCCCCTTGTCACGCGGGACTCGGCAGGGTTGCCCGTTGTCGCCCTTACTTTTTGCACTCACCATGGAGCCCTTTGCACAAAAAATTAGGCGGAATGACCGAATCGAGGGCATAACAAGCGGCCCCTCACATCATAAACTTGCCCTATATGCGGATGATATCTTACTTACTATCTCTGAGGCCCCCTCATCGCTTGAACATGCAATCCGCGAAATCACCAGCTATGGCGAAGTCTCTGGCTTCACCATAAACTTTGATAAATCTTCCGCCTTGGGCATCGGCCTCACCCCAGCGGAGCGAAAACCGCTGACTAGGATATGCCCGATAATATGGGAAAGAAGTGCCATCCCATATTTGGGGGTTTACATTCCGGCGGATCCAAGAGAGACGTACAAGGCCAATTTTCCCCGACTTTTCAAGGAACTAGAGGGCGACCTGAAGCGATGGGGGACGCAGGAGATCTCGCTGCTCGGACGCATCACGGCATGCAAGATGAACCTTCTTCCGAGATTCTTATACACATGCGCCTCATTGCCGGTGGCTATCCCCGTGCCGATTCTTCGAGGGATCCAGAGGAAAATGCTGAACTTTATCTGGAGAGGTAAGAAAGCGAGGATCCCTCTCAGAACCATGCTGGGGAGTCCCAAACTGGGGGGTCTGGGGGTTCCAGACCTTCAGGCCTACAGAGCGGCAGCCCAACTGGCCCGGGTCCAGGCCTGGCAAAATACGACAGACCGCCCGAGATGGGTGGAGCTGGAACAGTCGCGGACCCCCCTGCCACTGCGATTCCTGCCACACATCCCGCCCCCCCTCAGGTCCCACGGGGGAGAGCTCTTGCTTTCGACCAAACACACCCTTAGCACCTGGGACTGGGCGCTGAAGCGAAAGGGAGTGCCAAGAGGACTGAGCCCACACTCCCCGGTCTTTCTCAACCCAATGTTCGCACCGGGCATGCATCCCCGCAACTTCCAAAACTGGGCCAAAGGCGGGCTAGAAACTATAGACCAGCTGTATACAGGGGAGAAACCACTCACTTTCGCCCAATGTAAAGAGAAGTTCCAACTTCGGGAAGATGACAGATTTTCCTACATCCAACTACGCCACTGGTGCTCACATCCCCAAACCTTGCAAGCAGCGACCCGTCCTCCCACTGCCCTGGAACTTACCCTAGGAGACCTCCCGACCCGCGGCAGCGTATCCACCCTCTACAGACGCTTCTTAAGCGACTTCCTAACCACAAGAACCCGATGTATGGCCCAATGGGAAGCGGACCTGGGACACCCGATAGAGGATCAAACCTGGGTGGACATATGGACCCGGACACACACTGCATCCACCTGCATCACCAACAGAGAATGCGCATACAAAATCATGCTGCGGTGGTACTATTCGCCCCTCAGACTCCACCATATGAACCCCCAGACAGACCACGCTTGCTGGAGAGGATGCGGCCTCCCTGGCTCTTTCTTCCATATGTGGTGGGATTGCCCGAAGATCCGACCATTCTGGAAAGCCTGTCTAGAGTCTATCTCGCTGATTACCGGAACAATGATTCCCTTGAAACCAGAACCGATCCTGTTAGGTGCCCCAATTCCCGGGATCTACCCGCGCTCTGGACCCAGAGCGAAATTATTGACTCAGTGCCTACTGGCAGGAAAAACGGTGGTGGCCCGGACCTGGAAAGCTCCGGAAGGCCCCCACATTGCCCAATGGTGGACCAAGGTATGGGACATTCTGATAGCGGAGAAGGTAACAGCAGCACGAGCGGGGACGCTCCATCGCTTTCGGAACATCTGGGCCCCAATCCTGGAATTCGATCAGCGCTTCCCCGCCCTGACCTATAAGCCCGCCAGAGCCCTCTGGACAGTAACGAACCGGGAGAGCCCGGAGGAAGACTCATGACCGCTGAGGCGCCAGCCGAACCGCCCACACGGGAGGAGCCCCGCGGGCAAAGACTATTGGACTGTTAACCCAGGGAGGAGGATAGAGAAAGAAGACACAGGGGGGGTCTAAAGACTGGGGGTCAACTTGTTGAGATAATTTGTGCATATAATGTCTGTAGTTATCATTCTGCCTTGATTTAAAATAAACAAAGTTAAAAAAAAAAAAAAAAAGTAAACCATCCACACATCAATAGACACCCTATAACCATAATTTAAGTCCTGAAGGGCATTAACAGAATATATCTAACTCCACAATAAGAGAAACAAATGCATCCATAAGATCAAATTTGATTGAATTGCGAGAAGTGTATTTTTCCATATATGGGAAGCAGCTGCTACAGTCTGGCTGGATTCAGCACCTTAGAAGCCAAACCAGAATTGGTCAGTCTCGATAAAATCCATGAGGGCACAAGCGATGCGTAGTCCTTCAAATAAGCACTGTGCAGAACCGGGCATGCCGTTAGGATTTGATGAATGGTTTCAACAGTTTTACAATAGTTTTACAGAGAAGACACTTACAAGCCTCATACGCAATACCGGACCAACTACTGACATACTCCAAAGTAGGGATGATATTAAAACACATGCCGGTCGTGAATCTACTTCATTTCCCACTGGAACAGCTAGTCACATATTTTCATACTGAATTGGGTTGAAACCCTTGATAGCTATATTCTTTATAATATTTGTTTTGATGCAAAGCATACGAGTATACTTCCCACTAACGCCCTTGAACACTCCTTCATCCCTGACTGCCTTTCTGCTATCCAGGCCTGGGGCACTGCCAATGACCTCTGCCTCAATGCCAGCAAAACAGAGATTCTCCCTATCGGGTCCCCTGCACCATACCTCTTCCCTGCACTCTGGCCTTCTTCCATGGACCCCCCCCCCCCCTACTGCTTCCACTGTAGCTAGGAACCTCTGAGTCATCTTCGGCTCCTCCCTTTCCTTCATCCCTCACATTCAGGACATTGTCAAGAAGTCCCACTTTCAGCTCTTCCTTCTCAAAGGGACTCTACCCTTCCTTGCGTACCCCCAGAGACTCAATGTTACCCGTGCTCTAGTTCTCTCCAGGCTAGACTACTGCAATAGCCTCCTCCTTAATCTTCCGTCCTCCACCCTGTGACCCCTCCAGCTTACCCAGAATAGGGCAGTGAGACTTATTCTTGGCCTCAAGCCCAGTGACCGCATCTCTCCTGCCCTACAAAGCCTTCACTGGCTCCTGGTCTCAGCACAGATTAAATTCTAATCCCTCTGTATCATACACGACCCTATCTGGGGCGCTTCCTGACCAAATACTCTCCTTCTAGGCTCCTCCGTTCCTCCGGTACCAGCTCCCTGTGTGTTAAGCGCGTTGTCTAACAGAGAGGGGTGTGCAATCACTTTCTTCGGCTGACTCCCTCCTGTGGAACAGCCTCCCTCTCTCTCTGCATCTTGAGCAAGATCTCCTTAAGTTCAGAAAAAGCCTCAAGACCTTTCTCTTTACCACCTCCTTCTCCTCTCTTCCCTGCTAATCCCACAGCAGCGTGGCTGATGTGCAGGGCCCTTATGTGTCCTCAGGGCCTTGACTCCCCACATCTCTCATCTCAGCCGTTGTCTTTCCTTCTATGGCACTTACTTGGCTCACCCACTCATTGAGGGTTGCACTAACGTTCTTCTCCTCTGAGCACTTACCCTGAGCACTTCTCATTGAGCATCAAAGCACCTTATCCTTCACCCCTCTACGCCTATGCACTTGCACGTTTTGACTTGCACGTTTTGAACACTCACAAGGCATAGTAGGTTTTATTTATCCTTTATTTATCCATAGTAGGTTTTATTTATCCTTGCTGTAATTAATTGTCTACCTCCCCTGTCCCCACCCTGTTTGCCCTGTGGGTGCTTTGAAACAGTTTTTCTAATTGTACAAGCGTAGAATAAGTGACCAATAAATAAATAAGCGATTGTTCACATCCCAGGCACTGGTTTTCTCCTTTAATGTGGCCGAGGTATCGGGAAGGGTAATCAAATATGTCATTGTTGTCCCAGGTTTGTCCAAGTGAGCATCAACCGAGTCCCGTAGATCTGCAATGAAATGTTTGGTTTGTTCAGAATCATATTGTCGTGCAATGAGTCCCAGCAACCTTTCGAGATTCAGTAGAGGGCAGACCAAAGTCAATACAAAATTACAACGTGTTAGCATCCATAAGGATCTCAAGTAAGGTAACCCAAGTGCCAGTCATAAAGCTTGGATGGGGACTGATGAGAAACTCCCATGATGGAACAAAGGATTTTACCCTCTATTAATCCACCTCTTATTTTGTTCGGAGGGGATCACTAAACCATACAAAATGCCAGGAACAATGCTAGTCTTATAAATGTTGACGAGTCCCTCAACATTATTACCACCTTTATTGCCAATAAATGTTTTCATAACCAACTGTTTCCTTAAAACTCTGGGGGCAACAGTGTTGCCATGATAATCGTATCTAGGACTCGACTTAATAGGGGCGGCCAGATAAGGATAGAATTCAACCACATCAAGAGGTATATGGTCTATCTTCCAGGTATAGCCTGATTTAAATCTGGTCCGTCCTCCAATGATTCAATTATTAGTCTTTGAGATGTTAATGCGGACACAGTTTTGCGTGGTATATGCTACTAGCACATCTATTGAGTGCTGTAGGTCTATCAGCATATAGTCCAGCAGACCATTGTCATCTACACAACCCAACCATGCTATTTTTTCGCCCCCAATTGAAGGTGGACAATTTCGGGCGGCACTAATGACTACATTCAGATCTGAAATATAGAGATTGAAAACTGGGGTGCTAACGCGCATCCCTGCTTTAGCCCCACATGTGTTGTCACTGATTTAGATATCAAAGCCTCACTATGTAGACGTGCAACCAGTGATGTGTCTGAATAAAGTGCCTTTAGCCAATATAGCAGACTGGGATCAATTTCCCAATGGGTTAGTTTAGCTTAAAGTAGGAGACGAGGGACTAAGTCGAAGGTGTTAGAAAAGTCCACAAAACAAAGGTAGAGCTTCTTGGGAAAGTGGCCTCCGAACTTAGCAATGGCACAATAAAGTGCACAGATGTTATGTATTGTGCTGTGGTCTTTATCAAATCCATCTGCTGTCTGTGTATCGGGCCTTATTTTGGGACCCAGGAATTGAGATTTTTTAAAAGTCAAAAATCTTTTGGCCGGAATTCATCATGGCCAATATTCTAATGTTAGTGGGATCAATCCGACTACCTTTCTTATAAACTGGGATGAGGATGGATTCCCGCCAACTAGATGGTATGATTCTTTTGGCCATGATGTCCTAAAAAAAGATGTTCCAGTATGTATGCCCAAAAGATAGGGTTGGCCTTAATCACCGCATTAGAGATACCATCGGGGCCCAGCGCTTTGGAATTCTTTAATTTCTTTATAATACAGTGCAAATCAGTGAATTTAAGACCAAATCACTCCCCAGGAGCGGGGAATGAGCTTTGATTTCAGTTGTTACAATTACTGAATCACAATATAATTGCATGATGGACTTAGTCCATGCAGACTCTGCAATAACATTCTGATCCCGAAGTTCATGCCCTAGCGAAAAATGTCTGATCATGGCACAACATTTTTTATTATCGATGCTCCTAAGTAAGCGATATAAGAGTTTCCAATTAACGTTGGAAGTGGAAAATGTATGTGCCCTGAGCCAATACTTATATTGAGTTGATAATTTAGCTAATTGTGTCGCTTTATCCTTTGGTGACAACCAGCTGCTAAATTTGACCCTCGCTCTATATCAGCGGTATATCCTTTTCTTATGATGTATTAACATATCAAAAGGCTTCTTAATATAGTCTAGTATAATATTAATATAGTAATATTCTCAATTCCCATCCTTAAATTAAGGCCTAGTAAGTTCACTAGGGCACCCATCATATTCCGAATATCCTAGCTATTAGACTCCAGCCATTTCACCAAGCACACACTATTGGTGTTAATATACCTGGTTAACTTGTTCAGGTTAGCTCCAGATCATATGCTACAATTACCCCTTAGATTGGTCGAGGTGGAGATATCGATATGTTGTGTTGTGCGAGGTCTGTTTAACGTGTGGCCATTCAAGAATCGCATGGTCACTCAGCTCAGTATAGCGAACGGTCAGATCACTAATGCTAACCCAGAATATGGGATCCATGAACACACAATCCAGACAAGAAGCTTTAAGACTGTTTGACCATCTTGTGGGTGGCGTATTATTGAACACACCCTTGTTGTGAATTTTCCAAAGTATTCCAAGCAAGCTCCCTTTCAGCATCTCTAGGCACCACTTTCTTTTGTCATTTCCACTTCCGTTTCTAGATGTGGATGTAAATATTAGTGACATTTTCGGGCATTAAAGCCTCCTGCTAAAATCACATTTCCATCGGGTTGGAGGTCAGCCCAACAAGACAAAAGCTTATCAACCAAGCATTGCATAGTTTTGTACCAGCGCCCTGCGGGCGGGGGCGGGGGGGATAGATGTTTACAATAAGGGTACCATTATTCGAGCATGATGGTTCATGAAGAATAGCAGGAAGAACATTAGGGCTGATAGGGCCAGCTAAAAAGGTTTTAAACTAAGATAAACATGTGCACCTAAAGCAAGGTCACCATAAGGACGCCCTTTAATCTTCTGGCCAGCAGCTCTACAAACAACCTGATAGCCATCAACTTTAAAATGATTAAGTGCCCCGAATTCCTGTAGAATAAAAACATCACTACCAGTGATATATGAATGGCCGAGCGGATGGAATAGGACTCCTCTGAAGCCTCTCGTGTTCCAGGAGGTGTATTTAATCTTATCACTCACGTTGCTACGTCATTTGCTAGCTATATAAAAAGTGGCAGAAACCCAACAAACCACTGAATTGGTGGAATGAATTGTCTCTCTACTGCAGGTGAGTGAGGCCCAGAGACTAGCATGCTCCGACGTTACTACATTAGGTGGGAGCACGCCAGAAAGAGCAGGCTTTGAGGGTTTCAAAAGCTGATTTTTTCAGCACATTAGAGGTATTTGTATTTGTATTTATTTTATTTGTATAGCGCATACCTGGCCCGTAGGCTACCGGGCGCGTTTCTTGAGCCAGTGCTTTCAACATACCGGAAGTTTGTAGCCCTTGTGGTTTAGAGCGATCCTATTGGTGCATTGGAAGGCCACTACAGCCTATGAAATAAATTCAATAAGAGCCCAGTTGTTGGGACTACTACTAACCGGCAGTTCGATGTGGAGCATATTTTCCAAGCAAATTGTAGACAGGCCGGGATGTTGCGCCATAATTCCATTAATTGAGATTGATTCACCAAATCGTAACGAGCATAATGGCCCATTGATTTTTTGATCTGCCAAACAATAGGCTAAAGAGGAATTCTTCACTAGATGAATTGTCGTGCCTTGAAACACGTGTATATAGGCGCGTTATAAATGCCATATCCTATCGTATCATATATCGCTGTGTTTGGCTGTGGAAGAAGAGCTGGTTCATGGCTATAGACTTGAAATTGCTGCTGAGCACACTGCGTACTCTTGGAAAGAGGCTGAGGATCTCTAACTACAACGGGCTCGTTGTTTGGTATAGCCACAGGTAACACGGTCGGTGAAACACCAGTAGACGCGACCGTCCCTGGGTTTACTAAGCTCGACGGTGGATTTGGTTGTTCTGGGACTATACCAAACCATCTGTCCAAAGGGCCCTGGAGGTAGACTTGTACCGTCCCGTCCCCCTGTGCCCATGATATTTTGAATTTGCTCAGCATGTCAACTTGAATAGACGGCAGGCTAAATTGTGTGGTTTTAAGTGCCCTAGTCATAAATGGCAATTTGCCTTTATTTAATGGGTTCAGATTTATGTGTAAGCCCCCATTTAAGCTTCCTTCTGCACGCGCTTCGTGGGGGGTCAGGGGCAGCAGTGTGTGTTAACTCTATTTGGCCCTCATTAAACTCTAATGAAATGTGAGATGATGCACAATCTAGTGCCCCACATTGAGTGCTGCAGATAGAATCGAGATAGGGGACTCATGTTCGTTTAGTATTGCCTCTGACCTGATTTCTCCACTCACCATTGACATGACTTTGGATTGCTCCAGTTGAGTGACTGTGTGAGCGTCTAAGACAATGTCAACAATCTTTGCAAGGACAAATTTCAATTTGCGTTGCTTCTCGGCCATAAGAGTACATTTTTTATTTTATTTATTTATATTTATAAAGCGCACAGAGCAGCCCTCGGGCATCGTGACGCTGTTAAATGCAAGGCTTGCTTAGTTACACATGAAAGACAGCCTGTCTGTGGTTCGTGGGTTACAGAGAACCGAATACAAGACAGGTAGCGGTTAAAGTATACTGTTACAGAAGATGGGGAGGTTCTAGGATTCAGAGGGTTACAAGTGAACTGGCTTCAACTATTACCTTCATGAAACACAGGTATCGAGAGGGAGAGCCTAAAGGTGATGTGTGTGTTAGTTGAAGAGTCTGGTGTTGAGCGCTCTGCAAAAAGCAAGATGCGAGGTCTCATTACTTAGGTTAGTTGGGAGCGCATTCCATTGTCTTGGAGATATGAATGGGAAGCTGGCGGCACCCGCTTTGGCCCGTTTGATTGTGGGGATGTTCAGTTGGTTTGAATAGTGTGATCTTTTTGGCCTGGAGGAGCTGGCTCCAACTAGTTTCTCTGATAAATAAGAGGGGGTTGTGAAGGAGAGGCATTTGTGAGTGATGGCTAGGATCTTGAATAGGATGCTTTCTTTGACAGGGAGCCAGTGTACAGAACGTCTAGCATTAGTAATGTGCTCCCTCTTGGGGATGTTGAGGGCTGCACGTTGTTTTGAATTATTTGTAGTCTGGTTACATTTTTTTTCAGAGGTGCCAGCAAAGAGAACATTGCAGTAGTCTAGTTTTGCACCTATGGTGGCTCTGGCTGTTGAGAGACAGTTCTGGGTCGATAGGTATGGTTTGACTGCATTGATAAGTTTAGTGATGTGTGACGCCGAAGAAGCAATGGCGCTAACTTAGCAGGTCATGGAGAGTGTGGCATCCCGGTACACTACCTGTGTCTTTACTGAGGGTGAAACCTTGATTGGTGTGTTGTCTATGGTGAAGTAGCTGTATAGTTTATTGAGTTTATTTAGGGTTTCCTTGGGGCCGACTAAGAGGATTTCTGTTTTTTCTCTGTTTAGGCAGAGCCCGGTGGCATAGTACGAATAACGAGTTTTGCCAACATAGTTTGCAAAGTGTTTGCTGCGCAGGTAGCTTTGTTTAACACTGGTGAAATTGAGGCATCAGAACAAATGAGACTTTCATCATCTGTGTCGTATTGGGAGGATTCTGAGAAAGAGTCTGTTATGTTTTTCCTATCCTGTGTGTGTGCAGCTATTGCCTGTCCATGTGTAAGTCTGTGTCTGGAATGTTAGCATCAGAGTCTTCTACCTAGAATGTTATTGTGTGAGTGCCTAAGTTCTGAATGTAGCAGTTGGAAACTGAGCTTGGCACAGGGGGACCGGTGGATGCTTCTATCCTATGAACTTGTCCTATATTATACCTAATGTACTTACCTGTGTTCCTGTGGACTTACTAAAGATCCTAAATCCATCAAGGCTCCCGAGTGGTTATTTATAACCCCAAACCCACAATTTAACATTGAGTGCTCAAGACGTCTGCTGTTTTAAAAAAAAAAAAAAAAAAAAAAAAAAAAAAAAAAAAGGAAAAGAGACGTTTTGTTAGGATCTGCAAAGAAAGAGAGGGACGCATCACCATTTGCCGGAAAATATTTTTAGCTGGTAACACTATATGTACAATGGTAACTTTTACAAATTAATGCAAAATATTCAAGATGACTGACGTGCTTCGTGCAAGCTGTCTCATTTAGTAATGTACACTGTGCTTTGCGCATTAACATTATTAAGGAAATGCTACGCTTGGGTGTTTTCACTGTTGTTATAGAGAGAGAGAAAACTACTAGGGCAGTGGAATTTATGATTTTAGCTCTTGTTGTGGGAAGTGTTCCCAAATTTGGTAGTGAATTTACACATGGTTTGCGATGGCTATTTGGTGGCAGTTTTTGTGCTGGAGCCATATGGTGATAAGGTGCCTAGTAAAGAGGCGTTCTGGTAGTGCCAATGTGATTTTTGGCAAGTATAATATGGATATTGCATGGATTTTGGCTATGGTGAAATGAGGTTATTGGCATATTTAATTGGGAATGGTGCGCGACTGAATGCTTGGTGCCAATTGGGTTTAGAAAGTTTTAAGAAAAAGTATGAACCCACCAATTAAAAGGAATGTCAGTCAATGAAATGTACAAAGTTTATATTTTGCACTAAACAGCTATATATATTTATCAACAAAGTATATGCAGGCACAAACATAGTGGACTTTTATGTGGGCACATAATCAATTGCTCTGGTCATTTTGGTGTGGACATGGTGACGGAGACCCACTATATTTTTTTTTTTGGAAGTCCACTCTCGAAATTTTGTTTTTGAGAATAGTGAGAATATACTAATTGCATCAATGTGTTAACATACAGTTTTTTTCACAGGTAACATCACAAAGGACTTTGTAGCTGAATATTTTGGACTCAATTGATGTTGCATAATCTTGTTTACCAAATATTATATGCGCAAATTGCCTTAGTGTAAAGGTGATTCTGTGAGAGTGTGTGCAAAAGGAAGGACGGTTGAGATTGAGTACACTTTGGTGTGTCAAATTGTGGGGTATGGAGAATCCCGACACTTTGGTGTGTCAAAATGTGGGGGATGACAAATCCCGACTGTTGTGCTCAGCAGTCATTGGCGGTCTTCCTGGTTTCTGGTGGTCGTGCCGTATCTTGGGGGACTGGGTGTCCCGGCACTAGATGCCAGTTGTGGTGGTCTTCCTCGGACGAGGTGGTCGCGCCAGGTACCTGTTGTGGGGGCTGCTGGTCCCGTTGGAGAATTGCGACACTTTGGTGTGTCAGAGATAGGGGGATAGAGAATCCCGACACTGTGGTGTGTCAGATGGTGGGGTATGAAGAATCCCGACACTTTGGTGTGTCAAATTGTGGGGGATGAGAAATCCTGACACTGTTGGTGTCGAATATTTGTGCTCAGTGGTGGGCACAGTGCAGTTGGCATGTTTTGTTGTAATGCCAAGGCTTATGTGAGGGAGTTGGCATGTTTTTGGAGTGTTGCTATTGTAATGTGCTCTCTGGTGAAGCATGTTATTTTCAAAGTAGTGTCCATGCTGCTTACCTAGTATTAAGTTGACATCTACTTAGGTCAATGTCTGTGTTATATGAACGACATTGGTTTTGGTGCCAGGTGAGGGTGTTTAGTGGACGCTTTTGGTGGATGCTCGTTGGTGTCTACACTTGTATATGCTATAGGCAGATAGAGGGGTATTTACCCTGTGGTTTTGTCATTAAACCTGGTAGTTGGTGAATGTTGACATAAGGTTTAATTTGTTGTTGTAGGTGGCAAAGATTGATTATTAGATTGTGGGCTGGTCCCATGGTAATGAGTTCCATAAGTGGCCATTATGGTTCTGGTGATTGAATTGAAGTGGTTTGGCTATTTGACAGCCATACTATGGACTTGGAAGGGAATAGCATTTTGCTTTTAATAGTTTGCAGGATGGGTTTATTTGGAAAGATAGTTCTTTGAGATAAACTGTTCATATTGTTGACTTTTCCTTCTGTTTCCTTCCTTCATTGTAATGTTATGTAAAGGGGGAGATGTTTTATGTTTTACCTATCCTGTGTGTGTGCAGCTATTGCCTGTCCATGTGTAAGTCTGTGTCTGGAATGTTAGCATCAGAGTGTTCTACCTAGAATGTTATTGTGTGAGTGCCTATGTTCTGAATGTAGCAGTTGGAAACTGAGCTTGGCACAGGGGGACCGGTGGATGCTTCTATCCTATGAACTTGTCCTATATTATACCTAATGTACTTACCTGTGTTCCTGTGGACTTACTAAAGATCCTAAATCCATCAAGGCTCCCGAGTGGTTATTTATAACCCCAAGCCCACAATTTAACAGAGTCTTTGTAGGTCTGGACTGATAGGAAGGTTTGGCCCTATAATATTGTCACGTCCCTCTGGTGTTTTTGAATGGGTATCCGCCCCATCCACAGGGATGTTTTTTAGACCAAGACACGTTTTGTAATTAGCTGTCATTATCGATGGGAGGAAGGTCAGAGAAAGATTTCCCTGGGACTATTTTGGGGCTGTACGTTGCACGAGGAAGAAGGTCAAGTGTGTTGAGCATGTTGGATTTGCTCGATGGAAAAAACCCAGTAATCCTTGATTGATTTTCATTTAAATGGGACAAGGTACGCGGTTTATCCTTTTTCGGACACAGCGAGCCATTTGATTGTTTGATTGTTTCTTTACTTGGGCGGGGCTGCATGTCCACTTCCGAACATGGTTGGTTGAGCTGCGTAGTGTGCACTTTCTTTGCTTGGCAGTTTTCACGGCCTGTAGGAGGTAAACAAAACGGGGTTAGCAGTGGTGGTGAAAGTCGAGCGCAGCACTCGCCAGCAATGCGGTGGATGTCTCTTGCACAGACCCAATGCTGAAAGGCTTTCGCAGCCGATCAGAATCGGGCCCTCGATAGCGAACTCTGATCAGGCAGTTGGTCGCTCCCCTCTCTGCCCACACAAAACATGTCCGCCGCACTTCACATTTCACAGCACTAATGCTATCAGCGAGCTATCCAAACGTGTTATCCAATAAGCGTTAGCATACCAAAAGGGACAGCAGCGCAAATGAGCCATAGCTATCAGCTCTGAGTCTAAAAAGTCACGTTCACCTTAATTGCACCATTGAAGACTACGGAAGTTCTTGCCTCTTACCTTCCGTACTCCAGAGGTGTCACTGCAGCTGCCCTGGCACCGCACACCAAACACACAGTTACACATTGCGCGCACTCTGCCTATATGGTGTGCTTTTAAGACTTGTGCTTGCTCTGCCAGACGAACACACCTCCTCCAGGTCACATTCAGAGAAAAAAGACTGCAGTTGAGCAACGTGCCACTCCAGTACCTCTGAAGACACAGCTACACACTGCTACTTATTCAAGCAGCATAATATTGTTGTGCAATCCACCCCACAATTTCATTCCCTCCACTGGCCCTCGCAAAATGCCCCTGCTTAGCTCGGGCCTATGAACTTTGGCTCATGTCTGTTACTACCTGGTAATGTCCACGGAATGCGGCATTATTGCTTATATACAGTGTGTCAGTGTCCTTGTTATTATATTTGATGAGTAATGTAACATTGCTTGAATCTCATGGTTTTTTAATTATTTAATTTTATTTAATTATGTGTAACGCGCACAAAGCCCAAAGGCAACTAAGGGCTGTGAATTGCTTAAGGATACTGTTACAGGTTTGCAAGTCTTAAAATATATCAACTTAGTTACATATTTACATAAATTATATTGCATATTTACACATTTTACCCAATTATAATGACACCAGTTACGTTGCATATTTACACAATTATACATATGTTACACATTTGTACATTGTTACATTTCCTCATTGTGTCATGAAATTTCGCCAGTTGGTCTGAGTGAGGTGGTCGGTCCTAAAGAGTAGCGTTTTTAAGTTTTTTTCTAAATGACCAGAAGGAGATGTTATTTCTCAGTTGGGTAGGGAGGGCATTCCACAATTTGTGTGCTGTTGCTGGGAAACTTGAACCTCCTGCTTTCTGTCTTCTACACCTAGCGGTAATAACCAGGTTTGTATACGCAGAACGTACTGGTCTATTGGATTGGGTTTTGCAGATGAGGTTGCTGAGGTATTTTGGCGCCTTGTTCGTGATACATTTGTGAGTTATCGTCAACATTTTAAATTTGATCCTATCATGGACAGGGAGCTAGTGGATGTTGGTTGAGATGTGTTCTTAGTTAGGACTATTTAGGGCAGCTCTTATAGTGTTGTTTTGTACTATTTGCAGTTTTATTTTATATTTCACATGCTTGTTCCTACGAAGAGTGAATTACAGTAATCAATCCTGGAGAGTGTCAAGGCTCTATCTAGCCAGGGTGATAGTTTTCTGTGGAAAGGAAGGGTCTGCTGGCTCTTATCAGTTTGGCTGTGTAAGCTGATGAAGAAACAACAGCATTGACCTCTCTGTTTAAGGTGAGTGATGAGTCTATGTAGAGTCCCAGGGTTTTTATTTACTTGGCCCCTGGGATGGTATTGCCATTGATGATAAATGATTTGTATAGCAACGGGAGGTTGCTAAGTTTGGTTTTATTTCCGATGAGGATAGGCTCAGTCCTATTGTCATTGGGACACAATTCATTGATGGCCATCCAGGCTTGGATTGCAAGGTAGATTTTGTTTAGATTTTTGGAGTCTGTATCATAGCATCCAGTGATCGGTATGAGTATTTGGGTATCGTCCGCATAGTTTGTACACGTGATACCCAGTTTGTCAAACAGGAGCTTAGTAAATGCATTGTAAAGTGTGGGAGATACACGCAAACCTTGTGCTACGCCACAGGTCACAGGGACAGGGGGGCTGCTGAGGTGTCAGACAAGATCCTCATGGTCCGATTGGATAGAAATGATTTAATCCATTTGATGGAGTCTTGGGAGAATTGGGCGGCGGTCTCGAGGTGTTGGCATAAGATGTCATGATTGACGAGATCAAAGGCTGCTGAGAAGACGAGCAGAAGGAGGATACACAATTCACCTTTATCTTTGTATTAGTCCATTTGTGTTTTCAGGTCGAGTAAAGGTGCCTCTGTACCATAACCTGGTCTGAAGCCCGATTATTTTAGGCCCAAAAGATGATTGTCTTCTAGATACTTTTGGATTGAGCGATTGAGTAGTTTAAGTAAGAAAGGTACTGAGGTGATGGGGTGAACATTAGTAGGGATATTGGGGTCTAGGGTGGGTTTTTTAAGCAAGGGTAGAACCCAGGCTGTTTTTAGATCTTTTGGGACTGTATTGGTGGCAAATGAGTTATTGATGAGGTTGGTAAAAAATAGTGACAGTTCAACCGTGCATTCTTTTACTAAGGTTGCAGGACAAGTGTCTCCTTTGCATCTAGAAGGTTTTATGCTTTTGATGATGTTAAGGGTATCTGAGGTATTGAGTGGAGTGAATGGAAATTTGGAAACCTTAAGGGTGTCCAGTGGGGAAGGTGTAGTTGGTGGGGTTTGGTTAAGGCTAAGTTTGGATTTGTTTAGTTCAATGTTTCATTGTAATAGTGAAATTTTGTCAACTAGGGCGTTTTGAATATTGGAGCACCAAAGTTTATCTTTAACAGTATGATCTGGAGTGGGTGCTGGTGATTCCGGTTCACAGAGAATGGTGAATAATTCTCTAGTATTGGATTGGGCATTCGAGATTCTCTGGTTGTAGACTTCTCTTTTGGATTTAATTATCTTTCTTGTAATTGTTGGCTAGAGTCGTGCTTGTGTTGGCGATTTTAGCTATTTGTTTTCAGCAGATCTTTTTAAAGCACGCAAGGCTTTGAGTTCTGGGGTGAACCAGAGGTTGATATGTACCGAGGGTTTGACTTTGTTTGTTTTTAGTGGGGCAACTTTTTCAATGGCTTCAGTCATGATTTCGTTATATTGTCTGATCAGGATTGAAGGGTCACTGTTCAAGTGAGTCGCGTCAAGGATCGGCGTGAGGAGTGGAATCATGTTGTCTCTGTTGATATTTTGTGAGTTTCCAGAGGGAGACATACGTGTCATTAGGGGTTGTTTCAAGTTTTTGATAGTAATGGTGGTGGTGAATATGATGGTGTTATGATCCGATCAGGGCGATGGGGTATTAGATTGGATATTGGTGATACAGTTGGTGTCAGCTAGCCAGTCTAGGGTACATCCTTTTTCGTGAGTAGGGGCAGAAATCCTTTATGTGAATTCTTGGCCTTCCATAGAGTTGGCCAGGAGACCTGCATGTGTGTCTAGTGGGTCGTTCAAGCCTAAATTGAAATCGCCAATGATGATCACTTTGGAGTGAGGTTTCATGTTATGTGCTAGAAGTGTGGTGATGACGTCTTCGAAGGTGGAGATAGGACCTGGGGGCTTGTAGACAATATGAAGTGTGAGTGTGCAGGTAGGTGTGAGGGAAATCTTTAGGGAGATGACTTTGCCTGTGGTGAACGGACGTTCAGAGGAGATTCTTATGTTCAAGGCATTTTCAGCTATTAAGACTACTCCGCCTCCTCTTGTGGTAGTTGTATCTTTTCTGTAGATGATATATCCTTCAGGGATAGCTAGGGAGAGAAGGGGTCCTGAGGCTGTATGGAGCCAAGTTGCCGTTACTGCTAGGAAATCTAGGCTGTTAGTTTTTATAGCGCCTGCTATGTCAAAGGCATGGGCCGTAATGGATCTGGCATTGGTGAGTGTGCCTTTTAGTAAGGTTGTGTTAGTATTAGTGGGCTGCTTGGGGAGGGTTCCATCTGTTAATATCCCTGCAAAAATATTGCCATACAAAATTATCGCCATATTTTTGCAGTGATATTAAGGCATGGAGCCTGAGGGGGAGACCCCCACAACCCACATATTATTTTAAAAGGGAGCATGGGACACCCCCGCATCCCCTGCTCCCAAAAAAAACATTTTATCCCCACTAAAAATATTGCCTATGGCCGTTGCCGACGATGGATTGGGTGGGGGTGTGGGAGTTGGATTCTTTTGCAGAGTCTAGGCTGTTGTGAAGGTGAGATGCAGCATAGGCGGTTTGGGTTTTTTGTAGGATATGGATGGCAGACATTTGTAATTTACTCAGTCGTAGTTGTGGAGAGCGAGAAGCCTGTAATGGGGCGTGAGGGCTGAAGCGCATGTGTTGTTTGTGCACTATAGGCTGTGTTAGGGTACTTCTGCACTGTCCTGTCCGTGTGAATAAGCGGTAGAGCCTTGTGGATCCATCTGGTGGCAGCGAGGTAGAGAAATGGTCATTTGATAAAGTCATATTTAATGATACTTTCTGCACACCCATGTGGAGGATCATGTGAAACACTTTTTGCAGTGCAGGGCTCATCACTGTACTACTGTATTGGGTTCATACTGACCATAATCCACTCTTGCTGAAGTGCAAGGTTCTCCACTGTACTAGTGTAGTAGACTGTCTTAACTAGCCTGCTCACCCGGTCACCCACCCACCCACCCACCATTTCAGCATACAATACACACAAGACATCCAGCCAAACAACGGCCACCGCTGCCAGGTCTCCCAGTCCTGAATCTAGCAAATGTTACGCCTCCTCTGCCAACCACCTCTGTACAGCCTGCTCTGCACTCCCCGGGCCATCCATACTTGCAGGGCACAACTCTCTAGCAAGCGACGGATCAGGATTATACACCAGTGGGTTCTAGTCCATGTCTCCTCACCCAACTCATTTACAATCTTACTAGTACACAGAGAACACGTGCTTCTAATCCTCTAACATCAATGTGACAAGATTTACCTCTTGCCTCGCCCACTTCCCTCCAGTAACTCCAACCCTTCCCTTTTATATGACTTAACGCCACAAGGTTAATCAAATGGCAGAAAACGCAATATACCAGACCTTGTTCCGTTACATTACAGTGCATAACATAAATACTACTATTTATTTGTGTTTTTTGTGGTAACTGTGTTTTATAGGAAAAACAGTTACAAATTAGCAATGAACAGTCATCATGGCAGTCCTGGATTAGGTTCTGTACAAAAGATGGGACTAATAATGAGCATTTGACCAGTGCAAGATGGGAAGTAAATGGTACAGAAACTGGTGACGCGACAAGACACCTGACATACTGAGATGGAGTTGGATATTTACAGCAAGGTATTTGTAGTGGAGTTCAGTATCACATAGTCTGGGAGGAGGAGTAATGTGAGACTAGGTAGGGGATGCACCTTCTAGGTGGAGGAGGTAAAGCTTTAGGACAGATTTAGGAGTGACTAGTAAGGTTTTTTTAACATATGGAGGTATGAAGTTACAGTAGAACGGCAAAGGAAGGAAAAGGAACTAAAGCAAGATGAAGCATATGGGGCCAGGGAATATAGCTATTTGGGAGGGTAGTGGAGTAGAGGCTGTGTAGAGGAGATTAGCAGGAGATAGTGTTAGGTAGGTAGGGAGGAGACGGGGCATGTATAGATTTAAAGACAAGCAGTAGGAATTTGGAATTTGATGAGGGGTGTGGTTTCCTGGAATGCTAACGGCCATGGGGGCGATTTCTGGAGGTAGGAGTGAAGCGAGTGAGATGGTAGAGGTTATGGGTGGTGATGTCTAGAACTTTGTGGATGAGTGAGCATGAGTAAATGGAATACCATGAGCAGACTGGCACAATAGTCCATGGGACTAAGTACCACAGTTAGTAAAAGGGATTTGACAGAGTTTTGGGAAGAGGGTGGATTTTTCTGAGTTAAGGAGGTTAGTCCTGGCCACCCTATATGTGGTAGTGATAGTCCTGTAGCTTTAAATCGCGGTCAAATAGTACCATAATGCAGCATGCCTTCAGAGTGGGGGAGAGAAATATGGAAGGAAACAATATGAAAGAAAGAAAGAGATGGGAGCATTGGATGCAGGAAAGTACATCACTTCCTTCTTGCAGAAGTTAGGATAAGACAACAAGGGGCCATACAGTGATGGATAGCAGAAAAGTAAGCAGAGATTTGGCCATTGATCAGGAGTGAACGTAGAGAAGGAGAATACTTATGTCTCGTTCAGAGAATACAAAAGAGGAAATTAGTTGACCAAGAGAGGCGGTGTACTGGGTAAAAAGTTACAGTCCAAGGTTAAAGCCTTTGGGATGCTAAGAGGGAGTATAGGGTGAGAGGTGACTGTGCTCCGGGAAATGGGTATGGATCGGTGAAAAAGAGGTTAAGTCTAGAGGAATATCCTGGATTCTAAGGTCCTCAAGGGCCGTTATATCAAAGGTGGACAAGAGATCCAGGGGGATTAGGAAAGAGGATCATTTTTTATGGTTTGCATATGTTCAAAAATGAGGTCATGGGTGGACAATTTCAGAGGTTTACAGAGGTCAGCACTGTCTAGGTAGGTCACTATAGGTGGCTATTCTTTTTGAGACCATTTGTTCGTTGATTGTGGATTAATGAGGGAGGAGATATACAAGACTATAATTGCAGGATTATTGGGTTGATCGGGATCAGTAGGACAGTAGCTGCCTTGAAACATGTGCAGAAGATCACAAGGGAAAGAAGTTCAAGAGCAACAAGAGGTAGAACTTGTAAGACATGCAAGCTTCATGACCATGTATGGGGCGGATGAGTTGGCAGGGCATAGAAGGCCTAGCATTCTTCAGGATGGGTGCCAGTTCAGAGAGCTTGGTAGAACGAAAGGACCAAAAGAGGGAGGTAATGGAGATATCTGGGGGTAGGAAGCCAAGCAGAGAGAGAAAGGTGAGGGTGTTAGAAAGTTTAGCATGAATTAGTGGAAGAGAGGTTATAGGGTGGGAGCAGAGAGTAGTAATAATATTGGTGAAGTAGGATCATTTTGCTGTGTCGAGAACCGTCATGAAGAAGGAGAGTGTTCTTGTAGTTGAGGAGAAGAGGGGGTTAATGATCGTTCACCACTTAAAGGGGATGTTGCTGGTCTGGAAGTAGATTTGGCAAGTGATCATGGGCTGGGGACTATGGGTGGAATGAGTGAAGGTATGAGAAGGATAATGACGATCAAAGGGGGCAGTGTAGAGCTTGAAAGTCATAGAGGGCCTGTTCGATAGAAGAAACCTTGGAAAGGAAAGGCCAAACAAGAGAATGGAGAACCTGATTTGGGTTAAATTTAGTGCTAGGGAGTCTGACTTACATTTTAGCTCAGAAATGAGGAGGTGGAAAGGGGGAGAGCTAGGGGGAAGACTGATACTGAAGTGGGGATAGACTGGTCAGAAGAGGAATGTCAATGCCGGGACTGGAAAAGGAGAGGAACATTTGGGGAGGTTTAAGTTCGCCATGAGCAGTACTGATGCTCGAGTCTCCGGAACGAACGCGATAGGAAAAAGAGAAGCAGGGATGTGTGAGGGAGAAGAAGGTGTGCAGTGAGTGAGAAAGGTAAATAGAGTGTATAGTAATAGTAGAGAAAGTGAGGGATGCATTTTGGAAAAGAGAAGGAAAGGGTAGGGGAGAGTGTGGTGATACAGTGTTGGAACTTGTCAGAATACAGTGTTTGGTAGTAGTAGGTCTGGCAGGACAACGGTAAACACATGGACCATCGATCAGAGGGCAATAGACAGTCAAAGTGCTATTTTGCAATATAAACCTAGGGCCATAGTTGACTAACACATGATTAAATGCAAATGTACACATCCTCAAATACTGATTTTTATACCAGGCCAAAGGCGAATAACACATGCTGCATTTTAAATTTAAATTAGGGCTGCATTACAAAGCTCTTTGATCACCAGAAGAGTATCCTGCTTGTTGGTGAATGTCCTAGACCCAGGAGCTACTTTTAGCTCCTGCCTATAAACTCTTAATTTAATTTCAGGTGTCCTCTTCACCTTCTTCTTTCTCTTCTCTCCCTGAGCCTTTTCATCTTTCCTGTTTCTAATTGATCGCGTCCTCCAACGGATTCCTCATCTTTGATATACTGATATCATGCTTGCAGTGTAGGAAATTTTTCAGACAACAGAGGGCGCTGTGCAGCATTGAGTCGATGTCCCTCAACGGTATCCATTCCCATGCTTGGACGTGACGTAGATGATGGGATAAATAGGATGCATTGCGCCCGCTGATTCAGTTCTGTACGCTCTTGGAATGGTACGACTCGCCTCAGCAATTCTTTCAACGTATTTCTTTGAATTCTTTGGAGTATGATTACTCTGCGGACAGATTTTAAGATGTGTACGGACTGTGACTCGAAGATATTGAACACAGATCTGCACAGGATATGCCTCTGGTGCCTCGGTAACTAGCACAAAGTCATTGACCAACAAGGCCTTGAAAGAGAGAAGGTAGAAACCCACACTAGGTTGGCCGTTTTCAAAATCTCTGTCCTCTACAACTTCGAAGAGAAAATCTTCTGAAGGCAAAAATTCTGCAGGGGCCAAAACACGAAAAGGAATGAAGAAGAGACGCCATTGTTCTTCATCTTTCGACTCCTCGCCTAACAAGAGACTGGTCTGTTTCCCCAGCCGATTGGGAAAGGTTCTGTCAAAAAATGCTAGATATTTTTTCATAGGCGTCCCCACCTAATCCCTTGAAAGAGCCAAAAGAGGCTAGCGATCCCACCACGCGGTCCGAAGCCTTTGATGATTCCCTGCTGGCCTCTGAGGCCAGCAGGGAATCATCAAAGGCTTCGGACCGCGTGCCAAAAAGCCTGAGTCAGAAGACCTCTGAGATGCCTACTTGAGTAACGTCGACAGTGTCGACCACAGGATCAACATCAAAGCCAAAGGCTTCAGTCACTTAATTATCGAAGGACTCAGCGTCAAAGTCATCCATGTCGAAGCCATCGACGTCCACGTGGGATCCAACTTCGAGGTTTAAGCTGCAATCGAATAAAGACTTTTTCAAGCCTTTTGAATTCATCTTCGAGGAAGATGACGATGTGGTACCCTTCAGGTACGAACGCTTTGGCACACCTAATGGCCCTGAAGAGTTGATTTCAGTTCATCCTCATTTGGTGGACTTGGCTACTTGCCTTAGGAAAGCCAGTGGCTTAGGCACTTCACCTTAATTGGAATTCCGTACACCTGACATAACAAGTGTGGCATAAAGGACAGTTATGAACAGGGTCACTGAATATTTGGGCTGGGGACATCCTGCAAAGGACACAGTTTAAGATGACCTCATGAACATCCTTGATAAACGACCTCCAAAGGGGCCTGTGCTGCCTTTTCATTCACCTCTCAAGAACACCATCTTGGAGAACTTGGAGAACTGGCAAAAGTCTGACAACACACCTGCTGTGAATAAGGTGTTGGTGAGGAAATATAGACCCTCATCTATTGATCCTCACTTTCTTTTTCAGGCATCCTACTCCAGAATGTTTGGTGGTACAGACAGTTATCTCCAATATGATATGTTTTAAATATTGGCGTGCAAGCTGAATTTAGATTTCTTGACTATTTTCGGAAAATTACATTCAAGTCCCTCAGAGATCCCAAATATTATGAATGTGATGGGCGAGTTAGCAAAAGCTGCCATTTATGCTGAATATCCGTCGTACAAGAAAAAGCTGTTTGTTATGTAGTAAGTGGGATATTGATTTTGAGCAGTTAAGGGGGGGCCTGTTGACTATGCAAGAGTTGAAAAAGAAAGCTAGAATTTAATCTAGCCATAAACATCATGACAAATCTTAGATCATTGAGTCCCTTGGTGATAGCACGTTGTGTACATATGGAAAGCAGCACGATAAGCGCTATTCGGTCACTCATTCGTAGACGCATTTTCGCAATGGTGAGATTAAATGCACTGCCGTTAAAGGGCCGGATGTCGTGGCAGTTTAGATATAAGCACTTCACTAAGATTATTAAATTTAAGATGTCAGTGGCTCAAAAGACATTTTATTTGTAATAGTATTAGGTCTGTTTTAGAGGCAATTCATTTTGTTTTATAGCGTGGATGCATGTTTTGTTAATGATTTATGTGAGTCTATCGTTGCCTGTTTTAAGGGTTTGGAAAGGACACTTTAATCTCACTTTTATTATTACTTATGGCTATAAATGCACACCGTCAATCTTTTTACTACTTTTCTTTGTAATAGGGTTTTATCCTTGTATTTTGTATTGTACTGTAATTTTCTTTGTAAATGGTCCAAACTGAAATAAAGTATCACCACTAAAGATGATATGCTAGCAAAAAGGGTGTTCTCTGCTGGGAGCATGGCTCTTAAGGCCATTAATGCGTTTTGCTCCTTGGCAAAATATACATTCACTCTGTGGAAAGTAATTTTCCAGGCAGGAGAGAACAGAAGGAGAGATGAGGGATAGGTTTAATAACATCATTCATGATGACAAGGAGGCAGCATGCCCATCACTCCACTCAGGTTTTGATTCATCTGACTGCATTGGTTGTTCTTATGGGCTCAAGTGCAGTCATCAGGAGGTATGTATGGCTGCGCAAACCTGGATTTGCTCTTTTCATCCAGCCAAGACCTTTGATTGGTCAAACCCTTTTGGATCAGAGGCTGATAACAGTTTAGAGAATCTCAGGCTTCCACTGTCCCAGGCTTGTAGAGGGCGTTCTTTTCGTTCTTGCTTCTACTCTACTTTTGGACATAATGGTAGATTCAGGCTGCCCAAAGTGTGCAAAAGAGATTTTCACGTGCTCCTATGGTCCATTGAGGAAGAACTGCCGAGGCAGCCACCTCCTCACTGCCCTCTGCCAAAGCCACAGACTGGTGGGAGGCAGGTTGACCCAGCATCATAAAGAAGGGTGTTGCATTACTTTGAATGCTTTGGCACTTCAGACAGTAGGCCAAGGGTATTGTCTTCAATTTCTAAAATGGCCCCCAGATTGTCCCCTGAGCCAGCAATCTCTTTGGGAAGCAGACCCACTCCTTTTGCAGATGATTCTTTCCCTGCTGGATAAAGGTGCCATGAAAGGGGTACGTGTAGCGAAGCAATACCAAGGTTGGTACTACTATTTTCTGGTTCACAAGAAGGACAGAAGACTGCTTCCCATCTTGGATCTGAGAAGCTTGAACAAGTTTCCCAGGAAGGACAGATTCAAGATGGTCCCTCTTTCGCAGATTCTGCAGGCCATACAGCTCCAGGATTGGATGGTGTCACTCGATCTTCAGGATGATTACTTTCACGTACCTATACATCCCAAGCACAGAAAGTACCTGAGGTTCACCATTGGCAGTTCTCTCGAGTACTGCATTTCTGGCTGACCTCTGCCCCTGAGTGTTTTCGCCAAGTTGATGGTGATGGTGACTGTGAATCTAAGGAAGGGAGGGATCCACATCTTTCCCTACCTGGATGATTGGCTGATCAGAGCCCGTTATACCGAACAGGCTCTGGAACATCTCAACAGCACCTGCCACTCTTTCCACAAACTGGGCTTCTCCCTTAACTTCAAGAAGTCCCAGGGGACACCTTCCCATAAGCTGCAATTCATTGGCGCAGTCCTGGATTCTTCCTCAGGGAAGGCCCCACCGGCCCTTCCGAGTTGAGGGCTCAACATATCTTGCAGATGATGACCAGGTTTCAAAGCGCCCAACATCTACCGGCTTTCGATTTTTGGAGGTCCTCATGGCATCCTGCATTTTCCTGGTGCCAGAAGCACGCCTAAGGATGAGGTCCCTCCAGTGGGCTCACAGATCCCAACGGTCACAACTCTCAGGCAGGATGACGGACCTTCTTTAAGTCCCAAGCAAGGTCACACAGGATCTCCTGTAAGTATAATGAGATGATAGGGGAACCCTTTTGGCAACACATGACTCCATCTCCACCTTTTTCCTTTCTAAAATAGCCATCATTCGAGATATTAAAACTGAGGCTGCAGCAATCACTGCCGCCCGAGCCTCTGTGAAACTCCTCCCTACCGGAGGGGGGGGCCTGGTCATCTTTTCCTCTTTTTTTCTAATGCATAACTCTTATTGACTATTCAAAAACTTAAATCTGCGTCCCCTACAGATGCCATACCACTCGCTCTCTTGCAGGCGACATTTGCTGACTTGATTAACTACATTACCTCTGCCGTTAATATCTCTTTCTCCACTGGAAGTATCCCGGGCTCACTCAAACACATCCTAGTGATCCCTTTACTCAAAAAGCCTTCCTTGGATCCTGAAGTGATGGCCAACTATCGCCCCATTTCACTTACACCTTTCCTAATGAAGGTTTTGGAGGCACTGGTATCCCCTCTGTTATCTACGTTCCTGGAATCTTCACAGTTCCTTGATTCATTTCAATCTGGTTTCCGGCCGGGTACAGGCACTGAATCCTTTCTTAATTCGGTGATGGATGTCCTACTGCGCCTTGTTGACCAGGGCAGTGTCGGAGCAGTCCTGCTTTTAGATCTGTCGGCTGCTTTCGACACCGTCGACCACTCTCTCCTTATTTCCCGGCTTTCTAAAGCCAGAATCTCTGGCCAAGTTCTTAAATGGTTCAGAGCCTTCCTTACTGACTGCTCTCAGTTTCAAAGTTTCCTTTCCTCCGTTCTGTTCTACTCCTGCCCCTCTCTGCTTTGGAGTCCCTCAGGGCTCGGTGCTGTCTCCTATCTTGTTTAACATTTATGTTTATTAGGTTTATATAGCGCTTTAATCCAAAGCGCTTTACAGTATACAAAAAAGGTAGCAGGTGCCCCTCTCTCGAAAGAACACTGCATGATAACCTGTTCAGTGGTTTTTAACCACTTTGAGAGTTCACAGCCATCTGCTTTTTGCTCGCTGTACCTTTCACAGATGGGAAATATCCATTTGCATATCAGTCTTTGTCCCACCCACATGGGTAGTCCAGCAACGTAATGCTATGGCAATTCCCTTCTGAACAAGAGTACCAACAGCAACCCCATACACGTGTTTCAGCCTTATTGGGCCTCATCATTGAGGTGAAGCTGTGCCTCTCTGAGCACAGTGCGCAGGGAGTCCACATCTGGTTGCCCCAGGTAACTTAGGGTGACCAATTCCAAGTTCCTTCCAAAAATACAAAAAAGGTAGCAGGCGCCCCTCTCTCGAAAGAACACGGCATGATAACCTGTTCAGTGGTTTTTAACCACTTTGAGAGTTCGCACCCATCTTCCGAGAGAGGGGCGTCTGCTACCTTTGTTTAACGCTTTACAATATACATAAGATATCTTCTGCTTCTTATTGAATCACATGGGTTTCGCTTTAACTCATATGCCGACGATACCCAGATTCTGGTCCGTTTGGACCTGACAAAATCAGAAACAGCCAGCAGGCTTAAAAAATTCCTGGAGGAACTTGGAACATGGATGACAATGAACTGGCTTAAGCTGAATGGTACTAAAACTGAGGTCCTGGTTGTTGGTACCTCTACTCCTCAATTGTTCTGGATGGCTGACTTCTGGCCCTCGTCACTAGGCCCTCTCCCTACACCTGTCCTATCAGTTAGGAACCTTGGAGTGCGATTCTCTGCTGCCCTGACCATGGATGAGCAGGTTAGTGTGGTCTGCAAATCTGGGTTCTTCGGAAAGTCCTTGATTTTATTCCCACAGCCAGTCATGCACCGGTGGTGGGAGCCTTAGTCCTCAATATATTGGACTACTGTAACTCATTATATCTAGAACAACCTTGCTATCTCACTGGACGTTTGCAGCTGCTCCAGAATGCCGCTGCTAGATCCATCTTTCGTCTGCCTTTCGGAGCCTATATGACTTCTCTGTTGAGACAACTACACTGGTTCCCTGTTGTCCAGCGGATTCTGTTTAAGTCCATGTGTATAGTTCACCGGGCCTTCTATGGTGCGGGAGCAGAATATCTGGAAGTAAAGTTCATTCTGATGTTTGTTAATCTGCTTAGAATCACATGCTGTGCATAGGTCCGACATCCAGTGGTCACTGCGGATTATTGCATTTTGTTTTTCGTAGTCGAAAAGGGACGTCGACAAGGCGTGTCTGAAATACTATCCCTATAGTGACGTGCGTTGTACCCACAATCCCTCACGCGTCGAGGTCCCTCAGATTGTTTTTTTCCGCCCAGCTACTGGTCGCCTTTACGCGGAGCTCCTCGAGAGACATTGCAGATTTCATCTCCTCGACCTTTGGTCGTTTTCCTATTTAATATATAACACATTGATCCCTCCCTCGACGCAGTTGTGAAGCTGTCTCCGCCGAGCAAGATCTTCGACGGAGGGGACGAGCGGAGGAGATCCTTCGGCGTTGCCGAACACGTGGCCTGGCCTCGCAGGCCAAATACAGTAGGGAGAGTGGGGTCGTGGGACATCTCTGGTTCTTTTCTGAGAATGCCTTTCCTTTTCCCCTTCCTTTCCCTTGGGGTCGTTATCACGATTTATTGCCTCGGCTATGGAGAGGACACCCTTTAGGTTTTGCCTGCGTTGCAAGGGCTAGTTTACTTGGAAGGACAAGCATTCACGGTGTAACCGCTGCTTGCCCCTCGATCACAAAGAGGAGGGTTGCACGGCTTGTCGGCTTCTTAAGCCAAAGACTCTAAAAGACCGTAGGGTCAAGAGGTGGGCGGCCTACGCTATGTTGAAGGCCGATTCTTCACCCGCCGCTGCTACCACTGACAGTGACGAGGAACGTGATAACACGACCTCCGCTACGGAAGTCGTAGACCCCTCTAAAGAGCGCTCGCGCTCTTCGTCGTCTGTCCCCGGCCCCGACGGGCTCGACTCACGCCCTGCTTATGGGGATGAACACCCCGGCGACACTGACGCACACGATACCACACATAAGCACACAACCCATGGCTCTTCTTCGTCGAAGACGAAGAAAGCATCAGCGCCCAAGGAGACGCAGGTTCCACCGGCGGCCTCCTCGGACCGTTCAGGTTCGAAGCCCCTCTCACAACCGCAGCCGCGACCAGCGACTGGGCTTATAAGGGCGCCGCCCCCAAACCATCGGCCGGCGTGCACCAGCAGAGAGCGCACGCCGCCGTAGAACGATCGACACCCGTAACGTCGAAACCACAGCCCTCCGCTGACAAACGAGTCGCAGAGAGCTTGGCAAGGATCGTTGTAGCCGACGGCCAGAAGCGTACGCCCGAAGAAAGACAGGGACTACCCCCTTCAGTCGGGGGGACCACCAGCACACCGGAAGGCTTTTCGGAAGGCGACGGGACACTTTCCTCGACGTTATGGGAGAGGTCGAGCCGTTTTCAGCTAGATGACACTAATTTTCCCCCGCTAGACCGCTCAGGGGTACCCCATGAAACCATGGAAAGGCTCCATCTCTGCATGGAGAGAATGGAGAGGTTTATGAAGACCCAGAACCCTCCCAAGAGAACAAGAGAAGGGCCTCAGGAGGACCCCAGGGCCAAATATCCGAGACTATTCAATCCCCAGCAGGACACAGCCTCAGATTTCCATAATGTGTATGACCTCACTTGTGAGGAACAATACTTGGAGGAGGAGGATGAATTTGTGGACGATGAAGAGGGACAGAACCAGGAGGAAGGTCTGGAAGACAGCCCAGACATGGTAGGAGAAGGCTTCGGAGAAAATCCAGAAGAAGGACCTTCTCATCCCTGGCAATCCCCATCAGTATATTCGGACACTGATGTCCTGAACCTAAATCCTCCTGACAATTCACCTGTTAGAAACACGTCTCCCATTGACGATCAGCCCACATTCAATGCCCTGTTGCGCAGAGCAGCAGCACATTTCGAACTGGACACTGGGGAGATCTCTCCTGAAATAGACTTTGTGGAAAGAGTAATTAAGGAGAAACCCCCGGTCAGCCAGACCATTCCCCTCCTCGCTTCAGTGAAGAGAAGAATCATCCCTTCGCTATCCACACCCGCACTAATCAGAGGAGTTAATCCAAGAATTGAAAAACTTTTCACTCCTTCACCCTCAGAACCGCTGTACATCAGGGGACATTCCATTTCGGATTCCCTTGTAGTAACTAATACAAGGAAGAGGGCAGGGGTGCCGCTGTCCACCAGCGAGGCACCACCTGACAAGGAGGGCAAGAGGTTATATGCCCTTGCAAAGAGAGTCACATCCTCGGCTGCCTTTTCGGCAAGAATTGCGAACAACAATTCTTTGCTAGCTAGCTACGCGGACGCGCAGTGGGCCAAACTGCGCAAAGACGCCGAAGAAGCGCCGGAACCACTACGTACACGCCTGCTATCAACTATTGGCGAAGGAACCCAGGTCAACCAGAGTATTGTAAAGAACTCTCTGGATGCTGCAGAGACAGCGGGACGTTCCCTGGTTCAGGGAATACTCCTAAAACGCCATGTTTGGCTGCGCAACTCAGGGTTCAAACCGGAGACACAGGCGTCTTTAATAAATAAACCTGTTGAAGACTCAAACCTCTTCGGGAAAGCGGTGGATGAGGCTCTGGAGATGGCTAAAAAAGAGTTCGATACTATCAAAACTCTTGACCAGATCTCTAAGCCCACTACCAGATGCGGCTATGGCAACAAACGCTTTTTTCGTGGCCAACGCCAACAGCAGAATCAGCAGCAACAGTACCCTGTCACCAATTACCAGACCAATAGTGGGCAGTACAGCCAAAGAGGCCAGCGCCGTGGCAAAGGGAGAGGTCGGGGGTCCACCCCCAGAGGCTCCCAAGCCCCCAACAACACCAAGTGACGCGAAGATTCGCGTCCCCTCCCATGCAACACCGGTCGGGGGCCGGATAACATCCTTTCTTCCAGCATGGGAGGGAATAACGTCAGACCGCTGGGTACTTTCCACCGTAGCTCACGGATACTGCATCGAATTCAACGGTTCCCCAACATACAGACCCCCGAGGGGACGACGCATGACACCAGAACACCTTGCCATCCTTCTCCAAGAAGTACAACAACGGCTGGAAAAAGGAGCCATAGAGGTCGTGCCTCTATCTCAGGTAACGGAAGGTATTTATTCAGTGTACTTCCTTGTACCCAAAAAGGATCTAACCATGCGCCCTGTATTAGATCTGCGCCCAGCGAACAAGTTTATCAAACCCCAGAAGTTTTGTATGGTAACCTTACAGGAAGTGATCCCACTGCTATGACAGGGAGATTACATGACAACATTGGACATGAAAGATGCATACTTTCATATTTTAATGTTGCCAGCGCACAGAAGATACCTCAGGTTCATGATAGAGGGCAAACACTACCAGTTCAGAGTGCTACCCTTCGGCATAGCATCGGCACCAAGGGTATTCACGAAGGTACTGGCAGTGGCAGCGGCCCACCTGCGCAGGTTGTCCATCCCAGTTTACCCTTACCTCGACGACTGGCTCATAACGGGATTCTTACGAAACATGCTTCTCCAATACCCAAAAGACTGTAGACTTTTTGTTCCAGTTGGGCTTCTCCATCAACGAAAAGAAGTCCAGCCTAGACCCCAGCCAAATCAAACAATTCCTAGGGGCTCTAATTCAAACAAAGGACGGCCTCGTCTTCCCCTCCAACGAGAGGGTCCAAAACATGCTGTTTCAGATCCCTCAATATGTGACCGGTCGAGAGGTGGCGGTACGCAAAGCAATGCGCTTGCTAGGCATGATGGCGTCGTGTATTTATTTGGTACCTCACGCACGCCTGCGCATGCGCCCTATGCAAGAGTGGCTCAACAGCCAGTGGTGTCAGGCCAGCGGACTATGGGACGATCTAGTGGTGGTCTCGCAGGCCTTGGTTCTCTCGCTACGGTGGTGGACAAAGGAAAACCTGGAAAGAGGGAAACCCTTTGCCACACCCGCGGCGGAAGCCACTCTAACCACAGACGCATCCCTCACAGGATGGGGGGCTCACCTATCCCATCAGACTGCTCACGGAGTGTGGACTCCGAACGTAGCATCCAAACACATAAATCTACTGGAGCTACTAGCTGTGTTCAAGGCGCTAAAAGCCTTCCAGGAACACCTACAAGGCAAGACTGTGTTGGTCCTTACAGACAGCACCACAGCCATGTACTACATCAACAAGCAGGGGGGCACCCACTCTCCAGGACTGTCCAAACTGGCCCAAAATATATGGAAGTGGGCTCTCAAACAAAACATGTTCCTACTGTCACAACATGTACCAGGGGAACTCAATCTGCTGGCAGACAAACTCAGCAGAGATTTCCCCCTGCCCGAAGAGTACGAATGGCGACTGCACGAAGACATCGTCTTCGACGTTTTCACACAATGGGGATTCCCAGAAATAAACCTGTTCGCAACCCTGGAGAACTCACAATGCCAAAGTTACGCCTCCAGGTACCCCCAGAACCAATCCAAGGGGAACGGTCTGTCGATGCAATGGTCAGGGAAATTTGTTTACGCTTTTCCCCCGACTCCCCTTCTCAACAAGGTGGTGCACAAGATGCACCAGGAACAAGTGACCATGATACTGGTGGCCCCAATGTGGGCCCGACAGCCATGGTTCGCTCACTTGATGGAGATGTCTCTATCTCCCCCAGTGAAACTCCCCTGCCCGTACAACATGCTGTCACAAGACAAGGGCAGGACTCTGCATCCATGCCCCCAGAACATGAACTTAGCAGCCTGGCTCCTGAGATCATAGAATTCAAACATCTACAGATCCCGCAGAGATGCATGGACATCCTCAGGGAAGCCAGAAAACCTAACACTCGCCACTGCTATTCTAGCAAGTGGAAGAGATTTGTCATCTGGTGCAGAGGAAAAAGCATCAACCCGATTGACTGCTCTCCCACACATATTGTTCTATACCTGACCCACTTATTGGATTCAGGTCTAGTGTTCAATTCCATTAAAGTCCACCTAGCGGCACTTTCTGCATACACCACTTCCCAACTCAAAGTGTCGTGGTGGAAGATCCCTGTTATAAAGGCCTTCATGAAGGGAGTAAAGAGAATACACCCCCCGATAGCTGACCCAGCTCCCGGATGGGACCTTAACGTGGTACTTACCAGACTCATGGGCTCACCATTCGAACCCATGCACAAAGCATCTCTTAAACACCTCACTCTTAAGACTGCTTTTCTAATAGCTATAACCTCCATCAGGAGAGTAAGTGAACTACAGGCTCTTTCTGTTCTAGACCCCTTCGTTACAGTTCACAGAGATAAGGTGGTTCTACGCACGCACCCAAGGTTTGCTCCGAAATTCATCTCGAAATTCCACGTAAACCAGTCTATAGAACTGCCAACGTTCTTACAGAATCCTTCCAACTTGGGAGAAAAAACTCTGCACACACTAGATGTGCGCAGAGCGGTCATGTTCTACATGGAAAGAACCAGACCTCTGAGGAAGACTAATCAGTTCTTCGTCTCGGTGGCAGCAGGAAGAGAAGGGGATGCAGTTTCAAAGTCCACTATTTCTAGATGGATTGTTCAATGCGTCACTCTCTGAAATACATTTGCTAAGAGAGAACTGCCCTTTAAGCCAAGAGCACACTCTACTTGAGGCACGGGGGCGTCCATAGCATTCATTGCAAATGTTCCCCTTGAGTCCATCTGCAAAGCGGCTACCTGGAGTTCTGTGCACACCTTTACAAAACACTACTGTCTAGATGCACACTCGAGATCTGACTCCCAGGTGGGACAGGCAGTATTAAGACATCTTTTCTCTACTGTTCCTTCTCATAATCCACCGCCAACTCCGGGTACTGCTCGCTAGTCTATGCACAGCATGTGATTCTAAGCAGATTAACAAACATCAGAAGACAATGCATTACTTACCGTAAAAGCATTTCTGATGGTTGTATCTGCTTAGATTCACATGCGCCCACCCTTCCTCCCCGCTCGGATGGAAGGAACATAGACTTCCTTTTATATCTCTTTTCTGTACTCACTCACGTCTAGAAGGTTCCCTCAGGGCAGAAAAATACAAACAGAGGGACCTCGGCGCGTGAGGGATTGTGGGTACAACGCACGTCACTATAGGGATAGTATTTCAGACACTCCTTGTCGACGTCCCTTTTCGACTACGAAAAACAAAATGCAATACTCCGCAGTGACCACTGGATGTCGGACCTATGCACAGCATGTGAATCTAAGCAGATACAACCATCAGAAATGCTTTTACGGTAAGTAATGCATTGTCCTCCTTACCAACCTACACGCACCCTTCGCGGGTGGCTGTACCTCGCTTTAAGCTAGCCTGTAAGGGAGGCTGTGCCTTTTTTGTCACCGCTGCTAAGGCTTGGAACAACTTGCCCCTTCCCTTGCGTGATATCACAGATCATCCTGCCTTTCGGCAAAGACTAAAAACTCTGCTCTTCTAACTTCTCTACGGATACACTTGTTGTCTCCCAGCGCCATGATGCCTCTGGGTGTACGTGCGCTTACATAAATTTCCTTAATATAACATAACATAACATAACCAGCTGCAGATAACAGTGGTTGAGGATTCTTCCTTCACAAGATGACAAGCTCACATGAGCGATTTTACGATCAGCAGCCTTTGGCCCCCTTCAGAATCAAGACTACACATTAGCCATTTAGAGCTGACTGGTGCTCATGGCGCTTTTGCTGTCCATAAAGCGGAAAAATGCCTGATAATGACAGACAACATAGTGGCCATTCATGACCGCAACAAAAGAGTAGGCGTACTGTGCTCGGAGGCAATGCAGCTCTGGGTTTGGGCACTGCCAAACAGAATTTCTTTATCAGCTGTTCACCTGATCGGAGAAGATGACGTGATGGTGGACACTCTGAGCAGGCAGAGCTCAGACTCCCATGAGTGGGAGTTAACTCACGAAGTCCTTCTAAAGATATGTGCCCTTTGGTGAACCCCTCAAGTGTGTGTCCAATATCAACAAGAACAGAAACCTGTTCTCAGAGAAGAGCTTTAAGAAACACATCCGTGCTGGACTGGGATTTGCCACCCCTGCACCCGTTTCCACCAGTCCCCGTCATTCCTCTTGTCATCAGGAGGTTGAGGAAGTTCGGGAAGTCCATGATCCTGATTGCTTTGGATTGGGCCAAGAGGACATGGTACCCGGAACTTCTAAACATATCCATCTGCTCCCATTCCTTCTTCCACAGAGAATGGATCTTCTCTCACAAGAGGGAGGCCATCTTCTTCACCCAGAATTCAGAACTCTGAATCTTCATGCCTGGATTTTGAGAGGTCTAGATACAAAGATTCAGATCTCCCAGAAGATGTGATAGCGGAGTTGCTTTCGGCCAGAAGACCAGCAACAAAAGCACTATACACTACCGTTAGAACAAGTTTTGAAACTGGTGTAGAGCTAAAGATAATGATCCTTTTGCTTCCAACACACATGCAGTGTTCTCTCTGCTGCACCTGGCCCACCAGGGGCTGCAGGTGGCTACTGTCAAGGCTTACCTGTTGACTTTATCCATCTTTAAACGCAGGCCAGAACAAGGCTCTTATTTCAAAATACCTATTGTATTTCAGTCCTTATAGGGACTGACAAATATTTCCCACCTGTCATGTTCATCGTCCTGGCTTGGGATCTGGACTTGGTACTAACATTTTTTGATGGGAGCTCTATTTGAACCTCTCCATTCCTGTCCATTCAGGTTATTAACTTTTAAAACAATGGTTCTGGTAGCCATCCCTTCTGCACGCAGAGTCAGTGAGCTGCAAGCTCTGTCATTTAAACCTAGATAGGTACCTTTGAGGGTTCCTTCCTCCTTTCTTTCCAATTTGGTGTCTGAATACCATCTGACACAAAGGATTATCTTTTTATCCACCCCCACCCTCTTCCTTCCAAGGAGGAAGAGAGGTTGCATAGACTCGACACAAAAAGGGCTCTAAGTTTCTATATTTCTAAGTTGGCAAATGTCAGGCAAGATGATCAACTCTTTATTGGTTATAGAGTGACACAAACTATGACAGGCTGTTAACTAAACAAACCTTGTCACGTTGGATCATTCTGTGTATTCTGTATTTATGGCTGGGAATGATGTTCATTAAAATCTAAGGGCACATTCCACCAAAGGAGAGGCAACCACTTCGGGTCTAAAAAGGACATTTGTAATTGTGCAACTTGGTCTTCAATACTCACCTTTTCAAAACATTTCTGTTTGGACACCTTCCTGGGCCAGGACGCTAGGCTTGGGAAAGCTGTTTTGCACAATATAAACTAATAAGGAAAATCCACCGGTCCCACCTCTGTTTATGAAACTGCTATGGGAGCCTATCAAAGATGAGGCATCCGTGGGAGGTCACAATCCATTAGAAGAACAAATTACTTACCACTGGTAATGTTCTTTCT
Source organism: Ambystoma mexicanum (assembly GCF_040938575.1). Lineage (NCBI taxonomy): Eukaryota > Metazoa > Chordata > Amphibia > Caudata > Ambystomatidae > Ambystoma > Ambystoma mexicanum. The sequence goes on along the minus strand of NC_090933.1, from coordinate 1,289,793,113 downwards.
ACTGGATGTTCCTTCCACAGATTCCTCATCGCGCTCACAGCCTACCCCTCTGACGGTGGGTGCATTTTTTAATACACTTCTCTCTTTCAATGCCCATGCAGGTTTTTGTAATCCTTAAATCGGCTGTGCAGGAAGGGGGAAAACCAGAGCTGAAGCAACAGATGCAGTACATGCTGTTTATAACATCATCAACATCACGTCCGAGTGTGGAAATGGATACCGTCGAGAGCCATCTACTCGATGCCGCACAGCACGATCAGCTGTCGAAAATGTTTCTGAGACTGCAAGTAGGATATCGGTACATCAAAGATGAGGAATCCATAGGAGGAACAGCCAGTAGAAAGAACATTACTAGGGATAAGTAATTGTGTTCTTCTTTCCTGATGTCTCCCTCTCTCTTTCCAGCTTTCTCACTCTGTTTCAGCCTCAGACTGGCCTATAGGGCAATAGGCTCATAGCCAAACCAAAAACACAAAGGGGCTCATCATGAGTTTGTCCTCGACACTTAAATGCATTGTTAATGGTATTACTGCCGCATTTAAGGGCTGGCAAATTACAAGTTGGGCGGAAAATATAATTTTGACTTCCAGCTTTTTGTTGGAGCTAAAAGAGACAATTTTCGGGCCGTTTTCGTCAGTTTCCGTCAGTATTGCTGCCAGCGCAATTACCTCTGACAGTAATAACGCTTCGCAACCCCATTGGATCTTAGGGACCCAATGAGGAATGGGGATTTACCGACCTCAGCAATTCGGGATCCTGCGCAATTTGTGCCGGACTGGGTTGCGGTAGCGCTATTAACGTTGGGTGGTACCACTGTGGTATTACCGCCGGGATAACGCCCAACTCATGATGAAGCCCAAAATGCTGGTATGGGACTTTTTTTGGTCAAGGTGAGCCTCTTTTTTGGCCAATTTGGCCTGGTTTGATGAGTTATTCACTATGCGGCTAATAGTTTTGACCAGTGTTGCTGAATAAATATTCTTTAAAATGCACAATTTGCATCACATTTTTATCCACAAAACTCCCCCTTGGGTACTATTCAAACAGTGTCATAAAAGGAATGAATAGCCATTTGCATCTGTGGGCCACTTTTTCATTGGTGCCCGAGACAATTGTATGGCACAGTCCAACCATGTTGGAGGGCTGGAAGCAAGAGGTTCTCTGGACCAGGCTGTCAGGAGAGGGAGAGAGAAAGAGGAAGAAAGAGCAAGAGAGAGAGGGAGAGGGAGAGAGAGAGAGATAGGGAGAGAGACCGAGAGAGAGAGAGAGACAGACAGAGAGAGGGAGAGAGACACAGAGAGAGGGAGAGAGAGGGAGAAAAAAATCGGTCAGCCAGAGCCTACTGGGAGCCCATTCCTGCAGGCCCAATGACTGTTGGCCAGCTGCTCTAGGCGTTTGGGGAAGGGCCAAGCTGGGCTAGGCCACAAAGCAAAAGGCCAAGCTGTCCTCTGTTGCTCAATCTGACAATGCCTCCCTCAGTTTCTGAGGTCGAGCAAAAGTCCACCCACAGCACTTGTAGAGAGGTCTGTGGTCTATCAAGGGCGATCAGGCGCGTGAAGGGCAGAAGTCGGGGCACTCACGCACGCTAAATACGGATGTTGACTTCAAAGCTTTGGTTACTTTCCTCTTTTGGCTTTCAGTATACTTCAGAACAGGCTCGGACTAACCTATAGGGCAATAGGCCCATGGCCAAACCAACTACACAAAATGCTGGTGTAGGCCACTTTTTTGGCCAATGTGTGCCAGTTTGATGAGTTACTTCACTATGCGGCTAGTAGTTTTGACCAGTGTTGCTGAATAAATATTCTTTAAAATGCACAATTTGCATCACATTCTATCACAAAATTCCCCCTTGGGTATTTTCAAACAGTGTCACAAAAGGAATGAATCGCCATTTGCAACTGCAAGCCACTTTTTCATAGGTACCCGAGACAATTTTATGGCCCATTCTGACCCTGCTCTGTTTCCTCACACTTTCTTCTCTCCTTTCTTGCTCTCATTCCATAACTTTGGATGCCAGTGGCTTTGTTCTGTATGGGAGACTGTTCAGCAGAAGTGTGTCTAGCTGTCCATTATTGCCTGATTTTCGAAAGCAAGTTTGTTGCCAGTCCTCTTGAGCAGTGGAGTTTCTGTAGTGTCCCGGTTCTCTGTAAGAAAGGATAAGAGCTGATCCTTGATGTTCTGTGCACAATCGGTGAGTTCGTAAAGGCCTTAACAGTAGGTAGGGTTGGAGTTCTAATAGGGAATGCTCCATGCAGTGTTTCCCAAAAACTATTTCCAGCAATGCTAAAAGCTTGAAATGACATTGCTAACTGAACAGACATTAAATCAGTCAGTCGCTGTCAGCACTGTGGTATTGAAGTACTTCATCAAAATATTCTAAGACTAGATCATGAAAGAATGATTCTGTAGCCAAAATGTTTTTGGAGAGTTCTTGTAATATAAGGAAAAGGCAGTGTGCATACACCTTGTCCCTCCTTTCCCCCAAAACGCAAGGCCCCTCCACCACCTCACAGAATCTTTGTGACATAAATCTATGGTTATATGCGATTTAATCACTGGAAATAAAGATTGAGGGAGAAATGATCTTTTTTTAACCCACTAAACGCTATTCCCAACATATTTTAGAACTGGTGCAATTATATAAACAAGCTTCAGTTCTATAATATTTGGGGAAGTGTTAGATAGTGGCTTAAGAAATATTGTTTCGGGATTCAAGATGACGGCTGTCGGAGACGGACGTGTGTAACGTGTCCCCATTCCCACCGTGCCGGAGTGTTAGCAAAACATAGCATGGTGCAGACAAAACGTTTTTGGGAGCAGAACTTTACCCCACGACTCCCCGCTCGGTGCAGTGCACCGAGTGATGGGAACCATCCAAGCGGCCCGCGGGTGAAGACAAAGAAGGTGCGCCTCACTACAACTGTAAGCGAGAGGGCTGGACCGACCCCAATGATCAGAAGGAAAGCGGGACGAGCCTCGGAGCACTCGGAGGACAGAAAGGGAGGAGCCATTGAGGGGGTCCTGAACGCTCGGTCCGGATCGACCCGTAGTGAAGTGAAGGAAGTGAGAAAACGTGTCTCAGGGGTGAATCCCGGCTGGGTCCTGACTGCATCTGGAGAGCCCATAGGGAACAGGCTTCACACAGCAATACCGGCTCTGGGAAGAGACAAGGAGCCCGGGAGGTAAGTGCACCATATACCCTCGGCCCTCCAAGGCACCACGCTAATGAGAACACCAGAGTGGGACACAGGAACAAAACCCGGAATACAAGGGTACCTGATCACCCAGTCAGAGCACGAACACCGTGGAGGGAGAAGGATAGAAGGCCTCTGGCAATGCCGATCCTCACTGCCCGAGGAACCAGCGGTAACAGAAGGGTGGGAAAACTCTGCTAGGCACTGGAGAGATCTAGAGGGCCACCTAGAGATATTCCAATGAAGTGATACAAATTCACAGTTCGATCCTTACGAACCCCTGCTCCATGAAATAAAGAAAGGGAAGCTATCACCCCAGTCATCAGTTAGACATAAAGCCTGGAGGAAAGGACTTGTACCTGCCGACAACATAATCAGAGTGGACTATCAAACCCCATGTCCAAGGCAAAAGGGAAAGCATCATCAGCAGGGCCAAAACTCCCCTGCCTCCTCCCTCTCCCCCAAACGTCCCAAAAATAGCCTGACAAAACTGTGGGACCCAGAAATCCTAGCACTGCCAGCTAACGAGAAGGGAGAAAGGGACGCACCCAGACAGAGGGACGAAGACCCATGGCATACGAATATGGTGGTGCGCAGAGAAGACATGCAGCAATGGTTTAAAGAGTTCCAAGATCAATTCATGACATTGTTTCACTGTCAATTCTCCCAATTAAAGGCGGAAATGAAGCAGTCAATAAAGGACCTGAAGGCCGATGTAGCTAAGCTTGAAGAGAGAGTGGACACAAGCGAGATGGCCCAGGAGGAACTATCAGAGGGCTCGAAGACAGAGGAGGTCCTGTAACAGGTCACCTGCCTTTCCCACAACTTAGAATTGCAATGCGAAGATTTGAAGAATCGGTCAAGACGGTCCAACATTCGGATTAAAAACCTGCCAGAATTGGTAGAAGATAAAAACTGAAAAGCATGGTACATCAGATATTCACAGACCTTCTGACGAGCGAAGTAGATGGTCACGTCGAATTCAATCGCATACACAGAGTGGCCCCATAAAGACAAGAACCGTCATCGAGGCCTAGAGATGTATTAGTGGCAGTGACCTCCTACGTACAAAAAGAAAAGATTCTTTCTGCAGCACCCAGCTTTGGTCCCACGCGGATCAATGGTCAGGATATTCAACTATTTCAGGACCTGGCTCAAAGCATCCTACAAAAATGGAGGGTGATGTGTCCAGTGGTGTGCTTCCTGGCACAGAAACAAATAAGATATAATTGGACTTTCCTGTTTGGTCTTCTTTTTACTTGGGACGATCGCCAACACAGGATTATGCAGTGTGATGAGGGTATGCACATTCTGCAGCTACAAGATTGCGTCGAAAGGGGGAAAGCAGACGGATCAAATATGAAACCTGGGGATGGAAAACAGTTACAAGAAAACACAGGGCAAAAGGAAAGGAGAAACCCTAAATGAGGGACTGACCTCTAACATGACGCGGTTAAAGAAACTACATCCAATACAGGGAGTGCGGGGGGACACAGGACGAGGTAATGAATCGAATTTAATCTCCCTGATCAAACAATTCAATCTTAGCCGCACGTTGAACTAAGAGAGCAGCAGGTGGGGCCGCCTTGGGAAGCCGACTGAAGGAATCCGAAGTGGGGTTGGGATACCCTGCGAACAGCTCTGGGTAAGATTGAGGGCTAAAGGCGATGGACACCACGTCCTAGCACCGATAGGGACTCTGGCTCTCCTCAGGGAAGGGAGAAGCGTAGGGGGTTGGGGAGGAATATCTGGAGCACTTTGTAGAAAGCTGGGACAAGGGAGACCATATGGGAGGGCGTTGGGAGGGGCAAAGGTAGGGAACCACCGGAGAGTGGGGAAACAGGAAAGGATTAGAGGACAGAAAAGGATCACGGGTACAAGAACCGGGTCTAGATGGCAACGATAACAGTACTGACCCATAATGTAAGTGGTATGAACAATCCAATCAAGAAAAAGAAATTGGAGGTATACTTGTGGGGAGGAACCAGACATAGTGATGTATCAGGAAACCCATAGAAGTTAAAGGGACACATTGAAGCTAAAAATGAGAGGATACTCCCAGCTACACCAAGCAAATGCCGCGGTAAAAACAGTTGGTGTGCTAATAGCTATAAGTGATAGATTGTCGGTGCAAGCACAAAACACCCATATAGACCCGGGAGGTAGATTTATTTTCCTCAACGTAATTATAGAAGCCTGCCTTTGCACTTTAGCCACAATATATGCACCCAATGTGGGGCAAGATGGTTTCCTAAGGGAAACGTTAACTCAACTTGAGAGCTTTGTAAACTCACTGGGATTTCAACATGGCCTGAGTGCCCCCAAGAAGACAGGAGCACACGTGCGACTCAGCACATACAAGCGCTGTGGAAAGCCGTATGGCGAGAGACATAAGCCCAACAGAAGGGGTACACATACTTCTCACACATCCACTCCTCTCCATCAAGAATAGATTACATATGGGTTTCCAGATGACTACTAAGGAAAATAAAAGACATAGAACTGAGCACCATCTCAATGTTGGACCATGCCCCACTGAAGATAGCAATAGCGGTAGATAAGATAGCAGGGGGACTATGGAAATGGAGATTTCCAACAGAGTTGCTGCCGACCCGCTGTTGGTAGAATCCTTAAAAGAGAAAATAGATTTGTACTTTACAGATAACGAGACCCCAGGCATGGCTCCTGCATCAGTATGGGATGCCTTTAAACAGTGATGAGAGGGCACCTGATAGCAATGAAGGGATAAGCTAATGGAAAAGGAGTTGGAGGTCCAGGTGTGGGACGTTTCAAGAACTGGAGAAAGGCCCAAATAGGAAGGTACAGCGATCCCTGAGACATGACCAGGGTCCACTGGACCTCCTCCGCACTAAGCATGCAGCAAGGGCCCTTCTGTTCACCAAGCAAAAATGTTCAGTGGGAGCAAAAAAAGCGGATAACCTACTGGCTAGATAGCTGAAAAGTAAAACACTCTCCCGTACAATCCTGAAAATTAGGGTAAAGGAAGGGGGTCTGACCACGTCCATTGAGGCGATAGTAGCAACCTTAGAAGGTTATTATGCAAAATGTTATGCCATGGAGGAACCCGAGGAGATCAGGGAAGAACTGTACTGAAACACTATCCCACTCACAAAAATATCACCCACGGAGAGGGAAAATCTAGAGTGGGACATCCCAGAGAGCGAAGCGCTGACAGTAATTAAAAATGTGCATACGAACAAAGCCCCGGGCCCGGATGGTTGTACAGCAAGTTTTTATAAGAAATTTCAGGGAAGCTTGATTCCTAGGCTTACAAAGCTGTATAACACATTCGGCATTTTAGGGAACCTCTCGGGGTCTATAATGAGGCCAAAGTGGCAGTGTCCCCATACGACCTGACACTCCTTGGTTCCTATAGACCGATTGCTCTGATCAATTTGGATGCCAACATTTTCACGAAGGTCCTGGTGAATACACTGTCCCAGCTTCTGCCAAAACTAATAGGGTCGGATCAGTCAGGCTTCATACCGTCGAGACAAACCCATGATAATGTGCTCAGTGTTTGTCATTTGATAGAGAAAACTGACATAACACAGCAGGCAGCACTACTGATCGTCTTTGATGCTGAAAAAGTCTTCGACAGGGTCTAATGGTCCTTTTTGTTTCTTAAACTAGAACATATGGGATTTGGTTCTAAATTTCTCAATATGATATGAGCAAATTACCAAACCCCTTCCATCCGGCTGGCAATAAACAGTGCTCTTTCCAGAGGTATCAACTTAAGACGAGGCACAAAACAAGTCAAATAAGTCAAACAAATCCCTGCTGCTTTATGCAATATATTTGGAACCTCTATTAGTTAGGCTTAAAACTGCTGAGGACGTCCGAGGGATTGAAATGGCAGGGGAAGAGCACAAAGTGATAGTGTTCGCAGCCGACATGTTGATAGCAATGTCTGACCCTGAGAGATGGATTCCAGCACTCATGAAAGAGCTGGATGAATTTGGAATGTTAGCAGGGTTAAAAATCAACTTGCAGAAATCAGAAATCTTAAACTTAACGGTTCACCCGGATATGCTGGACCAGGTGATGGGCCCTGCCCAGCTAAAAGAGGCGTGTTCAGGGATCACAAATGTAGTGGTGGTCCTAAGTAAGTCACTGGGGCAGATGTATGGTGCCAATTACCCTCACCCTTTGTGGAAAATGCAATTAGAACTACAAAGGTGGAGTTCCCTGTCGATCTCATGGTTGGGAAGGATTAATGGCGTAAAAATTGTGGTTCTAATATCATTTTCAGGCGCTCCATATCCCCGTTCCAAAGACCTTTTTCAGATCCCTTAATAAAGTAATATCAACATATATTTGGCAGGACAAGCCCCCCAGGATAGCTATGAATATTTTAACAGCACAGAGAAACAGGGGAGGAATGGGCTTCCCCACTTCTACAGATACTATGAAGAGGCGCAGCTTAGACTAATGAGGGAATGGTTTACGGGTGACATGCAGAAAACTTGGGTTAAACATGATAGTGCATTGGCAGATGCCACCTTATCGGGACTCTTGTGGATGAGGAAGGAATTTAGGCCACACAATATGCCTAAGAGCAGGATTGTGGGGCTGGTGACTGACATACGGGATGAGGCCCTAGCAAGAGGAATACTTTCGATCTCTCCGTCCCCATACTTACCGCTATTTCAAAACCACCAATTTCCACTGGGGATGGCATCTGTATCATTCAGGGTTTGGAAGGAGGCGGGCTGCCTAAAACTAAGCGACATGTTTCAGGGACAGAAAATGAGATCCTTTGAATAATGCAAGCCCACCCTGGGGCTGACGGAAGCTGACAGACCCAAACCTAAAAGCAACGGGCATAGGCCAGTGAACCCCCTTTGAGCTCTTTATTAGAACCCACTCGGGGTGGAGAAAGATGCTATCTGTTCTCTATACATTTTTCAATGAACGCAGATCCCCAACGCTGTGGCAATATTAAATGAGATGGGAGAGCACATTGTGTTGTACGTTAACAGAAGAGCAATGGGAATTTCTTTGGGTAACCTCCCTAAAATGACACGATCAATGCACATACGAGAAATGTGGTATAAAATAATGTATCATTGGCATTACAGCGCAGCCAAGATCCACATAATGTTCCCCTCGGCTTCACCAAATTGCTGGCGGGCTCCAACAATGTTGGGATGGGATAAAAACACAGATGAAGGGAATGTTTCCAAGTGCAGACATTATAGGGGAGAAAGAGTGGCTGTGTGGCATGTGGGACAAAGGTTATTAACCGATTACCACGAGAAAAATGAGGGGCTAAATGATACTTCTTGTAGCTGCCTGGCTGACAATAGCAAAGAAATGGAAGAATGACCAACCTCCCACGGAACTGGATTGACTACAGAAGGTTTGGCACTTTGTGGTTCTTGAATGGGCAACTTACATGGTTCAGAGAGACCAAGTGTACTTTTTAACATTCCTCCAGGTGTATTACATGTGTCAGTGGTGCCCACATAATCTGAGAATTTCGGAGCTTTTCTAGTCGGAGTACTGAAAATGCATATTGAATGGAAAGATGTATGACTCTATGGTGGGGAGGAAATGGGGGAGGGGGAAGAGGGAAGGGTGTGTAAATTTGGTCCATTTGAAAATCAATAAAGTATAACAAAACATATATATATATATATATTCCCCCTCAATGTTTATTTTATTTCCAGTGATGAAATCACTGGGTACCGGATCTACAACTGTTGTCCTGCTAATGCCTTTCCACCAACAGTATCCCGCCCACCAAGAGCTTCCCAGACTGCATTCAAACACTAGCCTCACCACTTTTTCTACAGACTCCCCTCTCTAAATCTTACCTGTCGCAACAGTATCAGATCTCATTCCCAAGTCTTTCCCCCTTTAGACCACAATTCTCATTGTGTGGTGTCCCAATGGCACCTTTTATGCTTATCCTAAAAAATACTCTGTACCACATGCCCCTGTTATCTCCTTTAATGTAGTAGTTTTTTTTATCACCTCATGCGTGGGGTTTGCCCTTGAGAAGGTCAGTCACTAAGTTACAGTTGTCTCCTTTGTTTTTCCAGGTTGTTGCTTTGGTGATGGACGTTTTCACTGACGTGGACCTTTTCAGTGACATGTTAGATGTGGCTGCCCGGCGTGTCCCTGTTTACATTCTGCTGGACCACATGAATTCACACCTCTTCATGGACATGGCTGCCAAATGTCGAGTCAACCTGAACTATGCTGAGGTAAGGGATACTTCTGGAAGGTGGACATGGGGAGGGGTAGTACTTGAGGAGGTACTGGTGGGCCACTGTGGCGATGTGACACTGGTGGATCACGTACAGTGTATGGACGTTTGTGTCATAATTGTTTTCAACATCAAAACCCAGGAAATAACAGAGCTTAGGTGTCGGCAATAACAGTGAGAGCTGCTGCATTCAACATGTTTGTTGTGGAATGTTATGGCTGTGCAGCCAGTACTTAAAGGGGTGGAGAATTCACTCTCCCTCTCTTCTCAGATGCACTGGGTGCTGGTCCAGAAACCTATTCTTTTTAAGATTCAGTGCATTGTAGGGATTGTCATGGCACAGGTCTATCTCTCTAATCGAACACACTATAACCTTATCAGCCCTCTCCTATTTTAAATGTCAGCTCGACCCTGTGTTTGTGCGTGCTTTTCTTTCACAGATAAAGTGGTGGCTTTGACATCTTTATTCTAGTTCCTAGGTCTCCCGACATATCCTTTCAATCCCATTACAGACAAAGGTCTTAAAAATGACTTTAATGAAACAACTTCAGCTTTATAGTGAAAACACCCTCTTTCACAACACAATAGGCAGTCAGGATTCAGAGCTGGAAGAAATATGAAACACTGCTGGCTGCAATGGAGGTCATCCTGCAAAAGCTCCACTCTACCCAATCACTAGAAATCATATTTTTGGATCGGTTAGCAGCATATGCCATCCTGGATATTGCTCTCCTGCTCCTCCGTCTGAAATTCCAAGGGATAATCAAGGGGACCACCTTGAAATGGATTGAGTCTGTCCTCAAAGTTATCACACAGTGAAGCTAAAAGTGGCCCATTTCAAGCCGCCATGCAGAGTGCCTCAGGGCTCATCCATGTGCCCCTTGATGTGGCAATTAACAGAGATCTTGGACCATTTCAATATAGATTTTCACTTGTGCCCACAGCATCCAATTACAAATTCATCTCAACGCCAGGCACCAGACCAAGACCCTAAACTTGCAGCGATTAAAGTCTGGATACAAAAAAGCCATGTCTGCTTCTACTCGGGCAACACTGAGATCCTGATCTATACCCACACTCTAAGACTCAAGCGGTGACAGAGCAACACTGGCTGAGGATAATAACTTGGGAGCACGTCTCATCAGTCTTCAGCAGCCACCGCACCCGAAACTGGCTATGAAAACCATTTCCAGCATTGAACATGATCCAGAAAATTCAGATAATCCAATACTGATTCATTCAAAATGAGATTATTGCAACAGCCCCCTCTTGGGCCTCTCAAAAAAGAAATGAAGAGTCCGGCCCATACAGAACAGGGCTGCACAAGCATGCCTGCCCTTGAAGCTAAGAAAATATGCCGACATCTCCAGACGCATAAAAAGCCTCTACTGGTGGCCAATTTAAATGGGAATGATATTCTACAATACCAGACCAGCAGTTTGGAATTCTGGCCTAGAGTACCTCTCGGACCAGGTCACCAGAAACACCCGAAGGAGACCACATAGATCCAGTATCGCCAACAAAGTAGCCCAGACACACTCAAATTGAAAATATTTGAGAAGAACAGACTTGCAGTGGCCTTCCAAGTGATTTTAGACTGCAACCAGACTATCTGAATGACATAAAAGCGCACTCCTGTTTATTAATGTCCAACGCCCACTTTCATTTACCTTGATATTGGCACTTAAATGCCTTATCTTCTGCAAAATTATTTGTAACCACGATATATCATTTGCTGCTTTGCACGGCATTTGGAAAGTCATTGAAAATTCGAATGGTGTATTTTCTGTGTCATCTAACCCTTTTAGTTGAGTGATCTCCTTAACTCGTTCTCCCCAGCCCTCTTTTGTTTAGGTGCTGCTCGGAAGTACCTTGTATACTAGCTGCTTTTTATAAAACGCCCAATTCACCCATAAAATATGGAAACCTGTATGCTTAGTCATGGGATCTATTGCAATTCCTTTGGCTTTTTGGAAGGTGGGTGCAACGTGGCTCTTTCTGACTTTTTACTGACTCTTCCTATCAGTCTTCATTTGCCAGAGCCAAGGTATCTCTAGGTAAAGAGGTACTCCATGAAAGTTCTCAAACATGTAAAAATAAGCAATGTTGTTCGCTCTCACCAAGTCTCTGATTTTTCTTGGGAGTTGTGGGACAAAAGAGTTAGGTTTTCAGCACTATTGCCAAATACCAGAAGTTGTTTGGGATCTTGAATGGGTGAAGGTAGGAAGGGCAGTGATACAGATGTATGTTATTGAATTGGGCTTTCTTTTCTCGCATTGCCACTAGCAGCAGTATTGTAACTTCCCGTTACAGAGTAAACCTTTGTGAAGAGAGCATCCATATTTAAATTCGGTGCATGTTCTGTAGATTTGCAAAATCAGGACTCTGGCTTTAAAGGATCCAATATGGCCTGTCCTTTAGCATAGTGGTTGAGACCATTACAATTCAGGGATATTATTTTCAGGCTTCTTGGTCTTAAGCACCTCTCTATCTTTGCTGTTCTCACTTGAGATATTTAACTGGTTATGTCTACTAAAACCATGCACAATTTAATTAACCACCATAGTTCTAAACACCATGCTACCATTTTCCCTTTGTGCCTCCCTCTCCATCTTCTATCTCCAGTGCCACTGTCGCGGCTTCTTATCGGTTCCCGCCTGCGACTAGAATCCTTTTAGAGGATACTGAGCTTGAAGCATCAAGTGCAGGGTCTACCTTTATTACCTGTTGCATCGTGGTCCTTTCCTCTCTGTAAACCAGTTTTCTCCATTGTCATACCTTCCATTCGCTCACCCCTAATCTTTCTAATCCGTTTGTTTCATGTCCCTGTTACATTCTTCTTGTTGGCTTTAGAGCTGATAATTTGCGGATCATCTATTCTTGTGTTCATGTATACCCTTCTTTCATTTGTGGTCCACTCATTGAAAAAGGACAAAGGACAAATTGTTAATACCTGGGTCCTACCCTGGAATAATATACAAACCATAAATAATAACTGATGACTGTTCCTCAAGTGGTTTGAGGAAGTTACGTTGGACCCAAGATGCCTCTGAGAAGACTGCCAGTCACTGGTCATGTACACCCCCTAAAAAGTCCATAACTAGCAACGGTAACTTTAAATTCTATTTTTGTCATCTTCCTCCAGACCAACGCCACAAAAGCCAAATGGACCCCACAGAGCGCACAATTCATGGATATAGTTCAAAAGATTTTATTTGGGACTATGTCCGAAATTAGCACCTCATAAAGCGGTCTCTGATACTGATTAATGTTAGAAAAATGCCTTCTAGTTTCAAGATATGAATGCTTATTTAATTCCAATGAACTAGCATTTTTAAAGCTAAGAGCGGACCTCTGCCTACCAGCCAGAGGTTTACAATCCTAGTATGCTAGAGATGACTGGAATCTCTAGGTGTGATGCATTCATTTTATAATTTCATTCAGAAGCATTGCTGAAAGGCTCTCTTTGATACGTTACTTGTAATGTGGCTGTTGGGTTACATTTTGTACAGTTACCACTTCCATGGTAAACCCTGAGGAAGCTATTGAGAGTGCAACACATGTTGGCATACACAATAAACATGGACATTTGAGATATGCAATATGCACAACATTGAGATTTATTGATTTCCACAATTTCAAAGTACATCTTCTTATGAAGATACCTCGTGCTTTCCTTTGATCACAAAAATATCTGCTAGTGTACAGCCAGGGGGCTTGGCCAACTCTGCCCTCTTCTGCTAATACTGTATAGGGTGATATCCCTCTTACCTGAGCCGAACATGCAGCAACGCTACACAATGAAATCAAATTAAGGCGAAGTACAGGAGACTGTATCATTCAGCAATAGAATACTCATGGACTAGACGACACTTACCTGTCTGTATATGGTGCTTTTATAGATTTTTCTGCTGCATTTGACACCATTCTGAGAAACAAACTTTGGAATAAATTGAAACACTGGAATATTCCATCTGGTTTGCTTTCGATGATTAGACTATTGTATGTGAATAAATCTGTAAGAGTAAGATTAGATCGAGAAGGTAAAGTGTCTGGGCTATTGCCAGCATATTGCGGTGTTAAGCAAGGTTGCAACTTAGCTGCAACCCTGTTTAACTTATATTTAGCGGATCTTCCTGAGGTTTTTAACACAATTAAGTCAAATGACCTTTAAAATTGGTCCTCTCAAGGTGGGTTGGCTTGGCTACACGGATTACCTCCTGCTGTTAGATTATACACCAGGCGGGTTACTAAATAAACTATCGACATTGGAAACATTTGCTACTAATGATGGCCTTATAATCAATCTAAGCAAGACAAAGGTGATTTTGTTTCTGGGAATAAATGCCGCGTAGCTCGGGACAAAATCTGAGATGGTCAATAGATGGGCAGATAATTGAAGTTCTGGAATGTTATAGATATTTGGGTGTGATTTTAGATCAAAACTTATCCTGGAAACAGCAATGGTTAGATATAAAATCCAGATGTATGAATATCACTATGACGCTCAGTCACTTTATTGGCAAACCAGCAGAGATGTCCATAAAGACGATAATGCTGCTGTATGAGGCAAAAATAATGTCATGTCTTCTGTATGGAGCGGAGATCTGGAGTATGATATTAATGGTCGAAATGAATAGATTTCATGGTAAAATCTTAAAAATCTTACTTTGCACGCCCAGATCATTACCTAGTGAATATATTCTTTTAGAATGTAATCAGATGCGGATTAGTGATTTTATGGAGTAAAGAGCTGCTATGCTATATACAAATTTGTGTATCCTGGATAATGGGACAATGATGGTTGATGTGATCAAAGCAATGAACATAATTGAGAATAATGATGTACAATACTCTCTCAGCACCATGAAATCTATTTATCACAAATGGGCAAAAGAAAATGCGAGTAGTTGGGCTAACACAGCTAAAGTAAAACGTTTGGTGAAAAAAGTGATATCTGAATTTGGACAAGAGAGAGATATGATACTGTTTGGCTCGAAAAGTAATAGTGGGATTTTCATACAGCAAAGAGAGAATAACCCAGGGATGCCAAAATATTTGACTGCGTGAGCCCAAAACTATCAGACACTATTTAATCTCCAAGTCTAACATGTCTGATTGTCTAGAAATCATGGAGCCAAGATATGGAATTTTGCTAAAGAATAGATGTTGTTTATTATGCAGAACGTCTAGTATTGAAACAGTGAAAGACCTGGTATGTGACTGTGAAAGCCTCAATGCAATTAGGTTAAAACAGGTCAAAGCATACGACAGCAGCTATGATCTAAACAATGTAGATAAGATTTGGGAGAAAATCCTATACGGTCATGATCTTAATGTTAACTATCACATGATGACTTTTTATGAGTATTGTATGATTATTCTTAGAAAATTATCTGAAGATGTTTTTCATTAAGTTTTATAGTTGATATTTTAATAACCTAAGTGATTATTATTTTTTACATTTATTTTGATCTGATTTTTAATGTTTCTGCATGATATATGTATCAACAACTGTTGCTGTCCATGATTTTTTAAGGATATTATATGTAAAACCTAAATGTGGCTATATGCATATTAATCAAATAAATAAAGATACGTTACATGTAATATGGCTGTTGGGTTACACATTGTACAGCTACCACTCCCATGGTAAACACTGAGGAAGCTATTGAGAGTGTAACACATGTTGGCATACACAATACACATGAACATTTGAGATATGCAATATGCACAACATTGAGATTAGTTGAAATTGTGGAAGTCAAAGTACATCTTCTTATGAAGGTACCTTGTGCTTTCCTTTGATCGCAAATATATCTGCTAGTGTACAGCCAGGGGGGCATGGCCAACTATTCCCTCTTCTGCTAATGCTGCATATGGTGATATCCCTCTTAGCTGAGCCGAACATGCAGCAACGCCACATAGTATAATCAAATTAAGGTTAAGTACTGGAGACTTTACCACCTGCTGCTCCTCATTTAAATGTCACAAAGAGTGTGTCCACTTTATATAGTGCCCCGTGAGAAACCTGAAAGTCGCTTACCTGCTAGTCCCCTGGGATCTGTCATCCAGGTGGCCAGGACATGGCCATCGCATTTGGATCCAGTTCCTGGGGGTGGACCAGTGCGGGAGGATCACTTGGATGAGGGGTCCTTGGGGAGTGGAAGTGGGACACCGGAGGGTGAGACGCGGCATCTCCTTCCCAATAACACCTTTAGCGTCAATCCGTTGTCCCTCGAGGGCCTCCATCGGGGGCCGACGTCACCGGATGTTATATATAGGACGCACGGCGCCCGTAGCCTCAGTTCCGTTTTTTTCCCGCAAACGTGTTTGCTTCGGAATCTCGGCGCTCTTGATTCTTTCTTCGTGTACGATGTCTTGCTACTACCCCAAAGTTGGGCTTTAAAAACTGTCGGGACTGCGGTTCGAAGATGTCCATCACGGACCCGCATGGCATCTGCCTCTGGTGCCTCGGCGAAAGCCAAGCCACAGAAGACTGCGAGGATTGCCAGTCCCTGACATCTAAGGCCTTGCGGGAATGTAAGGGGAAATTGAAGGTAGGTAGGGTGTCTAAACCCCGTCCGCTGGGCTTTCGACCAATGACTCGAGGGGTGACTCTCTGCGTCGGCGAAAATCCAGGGGGTCTTGGTCTAGGAGTGGTGCCCGCCATTCCTCTGCCTTGTCGAGGCATTCTAGGAAGCGCCGTCACCGGTCGCCTTCCTCGTCGGAGGAGGACTCTGCCAGACGGTTGACTTGTCCCACCAAGTCTTCGTCGCCGGCCGAATGGGATGCATTCCGCCAGCAGATGCTAGCGATTTGCAAGTCGCAAGGCACAGTTCCAGCCGTGCCTTCGAAAGGAGCCGGCGGGGAACAGGCTCGGTCCACCACTCGCACGCCTTTGGGCTCGGGCGGTCGGCGCGATCACCGGGAGCAGTCGAGGTCCCGCTCGGACAAGGGAGATTGCCATGGCAGATCCAGGTCCTCAACGCCATCGAGACCGTCGGAACCTGTGAAGCCTTCCAAGAAGGCATCGATGCCATCAGCGGCGTGTCCGTCGAGGGGCTCTCTCGAGGCTCCGGCCTAGAAGAAGTCTTCGATGCCATCGGCGCCTCGGTCGATGATTCCTTCAACGTCGTTTGTGGAGGACTTGACGGAGGTGCCCCTGAGGGCAGTGGAACCTCCAAGGAAGGCTACCAGTAAGTCTATCAGGCCTGTTTTTGAGCCCTATTCTGTTCCTCCTCCTAGATTGGAGTTTTTCCAACCTCTACAGGATATTTCAGAGATTGAGGAACTGTCTGATGAGAAGATGGCCTTGCCTGTGCCTCCTGATGTCCATAATGACCTTTTGTCTGGGCATAGTCAGATGGAGGAACTCTGTCAGTCATTGCATGACGGTAGTGGCCTTGACACCTCTCCAGAGGTGGAGTTTGGCCGACCTGAGCCTGGGGCGCATGCGGATTCCTGCTATCGGCATCTCATGTCAAGGGTGACAGAATACTTGGGGTGGTCTGCTCCACCTGTTGAGTTTTCTTCGGATGATTTGACGGACATCCTGGATCAAGGTCTGCCCACAGACCCGGTGTTGCCGTTTCACATGGCCTTGCAAAGGAGGGGGGTGGTGGCTTGGACTGCACCGGAGAGTCTACCGGCAGTTAATAAATTGCTTCCAAAGAAATACCTCCCATCCAGTAGTGACCCCTGCTACTTATCGACGCACCCTACTGCGGAGAGTTTGGTGGTGCAGGCGGCTACGGCCACCTCGAAGCAGGCTGCGTACCCTACCATCCCTCCTGATGGGGACGATAAGCGATTTGATGGTTGGGCAAAGAAGGTATTTTCGGCTGGGGGTATGGCGTTGAAGTCGGCCAACTCCACTTGTGCCTTTACGAGATTTACACACACACTCTGTGCAACTGTGCGCCTTTGGCGGCTGAGCATATTCCCGAAGGGGAAGAAAGGGATGGTTTTCTAGCCCTCGTGCAAGACGGCAAGGATGCCATGTGCAAATCCCTTCAGTCGGGTTTGCACACGGCAGACTGTGTCAGCTGGTCCATGGCTGCGAGCACCGTGATACGCAGGTTTGCGTGGTTGCGTAAGTCGGGGTTTGCTCCTGATGTTCAATCCCGTCTTCTGAACATGCCCTTTGATGGTGTTCATCTGTTTGGCAGCAAGGCTGACAAGAGCCTTGAGAGGTTGCAGACCTCCAAAGATGCAGCAAAGTCTTTGAGCGCTGCAGTACGTCAACCTCTGCCTTTTTGTCTTAGGGGACAGCAATGGAGGGGAGGTTCCTTTCGGTACTACTCTTCCTTTGGTAGATTGAGAGGAGCTGCCAGTCAAAGGGGCCACCGTAGGAGTACCAGGGGTGGAAAGCAAGGTACTTGGGATGCCAAAGCCGCTCGGGAAGTTGCCTTTTTGCCCTGAGGCACTGCCGCGTCCGCTCAGTAATGAGGCCATGTCCCATGGTTCGCCGGTTCGGGGCAGACTTGAGAAGCATCTTGGAGAATGGCGGGCCATTACTTCAGATGTGTGAGTTCTGGAGATCATAGCCCACGGCTACTATCTTCCCTTCCGGCAGAGGCCTCACGACAATCCACCGGGGAGGCTCTCTTTGAAGCGTCCGGATCAATCCTATCCCTGCTGGAGAAAGGCGCCATAGAACTGGTGCCTGTAGCTGAGAGGAACAAGGGATGGTATTCCCCTTATTTTTTGATCCCGAAAAAATACGGGGGATTGAGACCCATCATGGACTTGCGTTGGTTGAACAAGCTCCTCAGGAAGGACAAGTTCAAGATGGTAACTCTTTCTTCCTCAAGTCCTCCAGGCCCTTCAACTTCAGGATTGGTTGGTGTCTCTGGAACTCAAGGATGCTTACTATCATGTGCGGATTCATCCCAAGCACAGGAATTACCCGAGGTTTGTGGTTGGCGACTCGCATTTTCAGTTTCGGGTCCTGCCGTTCGGACTGACCTCTGCCCCGAGGGTCTTCACCAAGCTGATGGTGGCAGCGTATCTCAGGAAAGGTGGGATCCACGTCTACCCCTATCTGGACAATTGGTTGATCAGGGCATGCTCTCCCGAGCAAGCCCTGGATCATCTGTCTGTCACCTGCCACTCCCTTCACAAGCTGGAATTCTCCCTCAATTTAAAGAAGTCACATTTGACACCTACCCAGCGGCTCCAATACATCGTAGCAGTGCTCGACACATCCCTGGGGCAGTGTTCGCCTCCCCAGGTGAGGGCTGATCACATTCTGCAGATGTTTCAACATGCCCAGAGTCTCCCGGCGTTCGAATTCTTGAGGTTGCTCGGCCTCATGGCATCCTACCATTTTCCTGGTGCCAGAGGCCAGGCTGCGGATGAGATCCCTGCAGTGGGCTCTCAAGATGCAGTGGTCGCAGTTCTCCGGCAGGATGTCGGATCCCGTTCAGATTCCGACCTCGGTCGCCAAGGATCTTCTATGGTGGGCCGACGAAGGCAATCTGATGAAGGGAGCACCATTTTGGCAACCATGGCCGGAGGTGACGATCGTGACGGACGCATCCCTCACAGGTTGGGGCGCTCATGCCAATGGGTTGACAGCCAGCGGACGGTGGTCTCCGTTGGAGTCCAGACTCCACATCAATCTGTTAGAGCTGAGGGCTGTCAGGCTAGCCCTGAAGGCTTTTCTGCCGTCTGATCGAGGGAAGAATGTCCTGATTATGACAATACAGTGGCCATGCACTACCTCAACAAAAAGGGGGGGCAGGGTCACTTCCGTTGTGCAGGGAGGCGATGCAGCTCTGGTTCTGGGCCATCCAGCAGGAAATTTCGATCTCTGCAGTTCATCTGGCCGGAGATGAAAAGGCAGCGGCGGATGCTCTGAGTAGGCAGGGCACGGTCTCTCACGAGTGGGAACTGGCTGAGGAAGTTCTTTTGGAGATCTTTGCCCTTTGGGGAACCCCACAAGTGGATCCCTTCGCCACCAGTGTCAACCGGAAGTGCGAGAGATTCTGCTCGCATGAATTTCCCCCAAGAGGAGCCTTAGGGGACGCGTTCATAGTGGAGTGGCCCTTCCCACTGCTGTACGCGTTTCCTCCAGTCCCCGTCATTCGGCAAGTGTTGCAGAGGTTACAGAGGTTTGGTTCCCGAATGATCCTCATTGCTCCGGCATGGGCCAGAAGAGCGTGGTACCCGGACCTTCTAGACATGTCCATCTGCCCTCCACGCCGTCTTCCCTACCGAGACGATCTGCTCTCACGGGAGGGGTGTCGGGTTCTCCATCCAGACGTCAAGTCTCTCAGCCTTCATGCTTGATATCTGAAAGGTTGAGGTATAAGGATTGAGACCTCCCTGAAGACATGATGGAGGTGTTGCTTTCGGCCAGAAGGCCACAATGAAATCCCTGTGGTTGACGTTGGAGAAAGTTCTGTGACTGGTGCAGGGTACAGAATGTGGATCCTTTCCAATGTTCCATTCCTTTGGTTTTGTCTTTTTTGCTTTCTTTAGCCCACTAGGGCCTGCAAGTGGGTACCATTAAGGGTTACCTGGCGGCGCTGTCCATATTTAAGCGCTCGTCTGAGGAATGTTCTTATTAAGATTCCTTTGATTTCCCAGTTTCTAAAAGGGCTAACTAATGTGTTTCCACCATCGCCTTTCCAGGGGCCGGGGTGGGATTTGAATATGGGTTTAAAGTTCCTAACGGGTGCTCCGTTTGAGCCCTTACGTTCTTGTCCGTTGCGACTGTTGTCCTTTAAAACTGTGTTTTTAGTTGCGGTTACTTCCGCACGCAGAGTGAGTGAGTTGCAGGCACTTTCCGCCAAGCCACCCTTTACTGTTGTCCATAAGGGTTGTCCTGTGGGTGCGGCCTTCTTTTCTTCCGACGGTTGTGTCGGAATTCCATTTGAGCCAATAGGTAATTCCTCCAGCGTTTAATCCTCCTCCACATCCTGGTAAGGAAGAGGAGAGGCTCCATAGGTTGGATCCTAGGAGAGCTTTGAGTTTCTATCTCTCACGGATGTCCTGGGTCAGAGTGGACGATCAGCTCTTTGTTGGTTATGCTTGCGTTATGAAGGCGCTTGGGCCAGGCTGTTTCCAAGCAGAACTTGTCCAGATGGATCATTTTGACGATCTCTGAGTGTTACTGTTTGGCGGGAAAGGACCCTCCAGTAGGCTTACGGGCTCACCCTACTAGGGGTGTGGCTGTCTCCACTGATCTACAGATGGGTGTTCCTATTCACAATATTTGCGAAGCAGCCACATGGGCCTCTGTCCATAATTGTATGAGACACTATTCCTTGGACTCCATCCATGAGCAGGATTTGGCCTTTGGTAAGGCAGGCCTCTATTCAGCCATTTGAATGGGCATTCTAAAATTGTAAATTATTTTCCCACTTCCATAAGTTGGTACTGCTTTGGGAATCTGTCATAGATGTGAAATACGTCTGAGGACACAATCCCCTCGAAGAACAAGTTACTTACCATATCTGGTAACGTTCTTTTGATGGGATGTTCCTCCTACGTATTCCACATCCCCTTCCCAGCCTGCCCATCTACTGAATTTCCTATGCGATTGCACCCGAATTGAGTGCTGGAAAAGGAAATAACATTTTCGTGTTGTTTTTGTATACCAGACCGTCCGAGTCAAGAGACTTGCAAGAAGTAAAGAGGCTTGGAAACGAAAGGTCTTTAACTGTGAAAATGGAACTGTATCCTTGTGCCGCAGAAGCCAGAGTGGGTGCTTTGTTCGAGTGAACCACCTTGTCCCGTGCTGAAAATATGGGGGAGGCCGGCCAGCGGCCCAAAAATTCTGATTTATTATTTGAACACTTATTTCTTTTTCATGAACATCACCCCACCTTATTTTGTAAATGAGCGTTAAGGATTGGCAATAGGTTTTTTAGTATAGGCCCTTTTTAATTTGACAAGACTCCACTAGGACGGCCTTCTTTATTATTTTAGGGTGGAGCTTTCTCCCATCTGTAGATTAAGGTTGAGATAGGCGTTTATCTCACCCTTGTGAAAGTTCAATATATACACCCCTTAAACTGTGGTCACTTGTGCCTGTCTTACTGTTGACACCATGGCCTCCTTACAGCCCAAACAGGATTCCCAATATTGTAATTGTAAATGGTTATTTATAACACGCTTAATACCCAGAGGTTTTTAAGCGGGGACCCGGGGATTGAACCTTGCTCTACGTCGTCTTGCCGAGACGAGCGTGTTGCCCCTGAGCTATCCTTCCAAAAATTTACAAACTCTGAGTCTTGAGCAGGCACATTATGCTCTCTTTGATGTACTCATTGACCCGTGCTCAGTCAAATGCCAACTAAGAGTAATCATCCTATGTTTTTTTTCAAATGTATAGTTTTCATGAAGAAGCCTATTTTAATAGCTCGGTATTCATGCTACTGCATGTTCTTCTTTGCATCAGGAACCTTACAGTGCAACTCCTTTGCACACGCAGTCCAGTCAAGGATCCACTCTGTGTTACATGGTCAGGGACTCAACCGTGACAGGGGTGGAAAAGGGACCCTTCCCAGCCTGGGGTCCGAGGCCTTCTAGGGAGAGTGTCGCAGCCAGTGAGGGGCTCCCTAGTACTGCAACCCCCTCCCCCCTTTAACATGCTGTGACTGTGATGATTGGTATCACTTTCAATCACCAATTCCATGCACCCTTTTAGAACTGCGGGCCAAAAGGCATGGCCAAAAGGCATTGCCAGATCAGACAAGGTCAGCAGGTCGCAGAAGAAGACCAACACCGGCAGACTCCAATAAACCAGTAGCAGTCAAGAGAATAAATAAACACTCCCAGCAGGGTGGAAACAGTGAGACGCCAACCTAATTTCCAGCGGGGGCAATCACAGTGACTGTCGAATTTGCCACAGAGCAAAAGGAGTGGGGCTTTTATGTCTTCGTAATGGAATGACCCTGACTAGAGAACACCTTTAGTTGTATCACCCGGCAGGTCTGACCACCGTCCTGCACCTACCTAAGAAATCTCGAGCTATCCAACTAATGTGTAAGTTTCTTTAGGTCATCTGTGACAAGTTAGTGAGCTTTCTCTCTCCTGCTCTTTATGAATATGACCGAAAAGCACCCCAGTGATTTGTTTTTTTTTAACTCAGGATTGTCACTGTACATCACCTACAAATATCACTGATGAAGCTTCAGTGTTTTTTTTATTGTTGTTCTCTGTAGACAGAAAATCGGAAAAAAATAACAGAAATTAATGGTTTTTCCGTCTACTGGAAGAGGTGATGGGGCTGATTTATTATTTTCTTTTCTACATATGCAGGCTAACTCAGCACAATCATTTATTTATTTATTTATTTACATTTGTTGAGCGCACAGCAGACCGAAGACATCGTGGCGCTAGTTACAGTGTTGCTTATACTTAGTTACATACAGTTCATGTCATGCATGGAAATGCATTTTACATGTTCTTGATAAAGATAGCGTGCAGTACCTACTGCATGTGTACTTTGTTAGCAGCTTCAATCACACAATCCTGTGATAATCCTCAGATTTCCTTGTATGGTAATTACTGCCTGCAGATTTCCATGGCAGAATGCCACCGAAACTCATAATGCGGGTCCAACAGTAACTTCGTTCTCTTCCACACATCGATATTTATTCTTAGTAGTGACTTAGGGGAGGGCGGGGAATGATTTCAGCTGCTTCTTACTTATGGATTTCTTGGTAATTGATACAATTGTTTATAGTAAAGTATCTTCTTAACCACATCCACAACATATTCCTCAGTTCTTGTGAGTAATGTCAGGATATGTCGAATTTACGGTTTCTGGGATAGGACTACGTGGAAAAGCATATACAGACCTTCACTGCACCTTCTTTCCACCCAAATCCTTTTCAGCCCAGTGTGATGATGTGTTGTACGCGCTAGAAAGGGCCAGTAGGACCGGCAATATTACATCTCTATTGTTAGACATTTAAGCGACACAGTTTAAATTAATTTGTATAGGCGGTGGAGAGTAGCAAGCACAACTAGCTGTCGTATAGAAAGCTTGGATCCTGGCGTTGCCATAGCTTGGAGTCTGTCATGTAGCCACCACTGTAAGTGGACCACAGAGTTATGAGGCACAGGAATTTGTCTGACATACTGTGTAGTTAAAGGAGAAGACGTACTTTTAGAGTTGGCTTTTATGAATATAATGGTCTTCCAGCACTGAGGCCTGTCAGAGTTGATACTGCAAGTTTTACTCGCACCTAGTTTTCTAGACCTTGGCCTGATATTGGGAGGTGAAGAGGTGGGTTGTGTAGGAGTTTCTGAAAAGGAGGGCAGGAAGCACACAGTAAAATGTAAGTAAAGTAAGCCATGAGGTGGCTTGACTTCTCTAAGCGCAAAAAATATACGGTGTACAGCTAATATGCTGGTAATTCTATGGGGTGTATTCTAGCAGCTAGAGCTGTTACGTCCAGTTGGGCATGTGATGGGGTGTGTGATAGGCATTAGCTGTGCAGAAGCAGTCCAGTGTAGGTATGACTGGATGGACATCCCCTGATTCACCCACCAGGGATATACTCTGGGATTGTAGAGGCATATGTGTTATCTGAAGGGAATGCATAAGAAAGGGGAATGCTTGTTGCGGGCTTAGGGAACAAAAGTGACTGATCCAACTGGAGTGCAGCACCTGTGTGCCCCCAGTTCCTTATTGGTTGATTTGTGTACATGTATGAGCCAAAAGTGAGAGTGGGATGCCCTGGTTTGCCTGATTTGTAGAGCCGTGCCTGTGACTCTCCTGCCTGTATGCCTCCTTCACTGTACTGCAGCCACCCCCTGCATGTGTCCGCATGGGCATCCTCAAATGTGTTCTTAAAGGACAAAGATGGATCCCTGTTATTGACATAAGAAACTGTATTTGAATGGATTGTAGGAGTTTAACTACAGACAAAGTGTGTGACATCCAGTGGGTCACAGGCTTTCTTCTGATCTAAGAGAAGAGATGCATTGGCTGCTGCGTATGTGATTCTCATGGGGTGTGGGTCAGTGAATGTTTAAAGCTGTTAACGGACATCTACACCCAGGAAAAGGATTATTGTAAAGGAAGATTTGCAGCCACTTCATTTAAGGTACAGGCAAGTCCTGTGACAAATCCTTGGATGTCTTCACTTCTGGTGGGGGTGGTGAGACTACTAGCCAATAGTCCCCCTAGGGGTGGTACTTAGCGGGAGGATCTCATGGGGATGGTTGTCCCAATCCCATATAGGGACAGGGATGACCATCCAAGGGAAACGCAACATGCCAACCCTTCATCACCTCCACTCATCCTCCTTTCCCTTCACTCAACCCTCTGTAGCCCACGCTTCCATTTACCTTTGTAGATTTGAAGACCCAAGATTAACTGTTAGGAGGAAGAGTAGGGAAGACCTTAGAAAGATCTCCCTGGAAGATACTGTGATGAGGAAGAGTAGGGATGACTTTAGAAAGGCTTCACTGGAATGTATTGGGATGAGGAGAACACACAAAGCATTGAGGAGTCCTCAAGAGAGCGTATGTATGGGTTCTAGTTGTTTTGATAATTCAAAGACAAAAACAAATGAAGGACTTAACAAGCGGAGAAGCCCTCTCTGGAGGAATGGCGAACGAGAAAGCATTTCGGCAGAGCACTAGGAAGAAACCAGTTACTGCGGCAGGAGCAGGGGAACCGGGACGTCCCGTGCACTCCAGCAAGAAGGAACAAGGCAGATGCCTGGCCAGGAGAAGGTCTGGGCGCGAGAAGAACCTAGTTGGTGCGCGCAAGTTATAACGTGCAAGCAGAAGGAAGAGGCACACTCTGGGAACGCTGCAGCTTGTTAGAAGGCCACTGAAGCTGGGAGAAGACCAAAGCCAGAGCTCAGAAAGCCCCAAACCAATTGGCAGAAGCCAGCAAGAACCCCAAAGGTATCTGGTTTGCTGGGAATGTTGGTGAGGGTGTAAGGGAGCTGTGGAAGACTCCAAGAATACTGAGCAGGGTGAGGAGGGAAACCCTGGGAAGCAAACACAAAAACAGGTTTGGGACCCTCACCCAAAAAGCAAGCCGAGTCATCCAGGTTATCATCTTCGTGGCAGTACAGCGCAGGAGAGTGAACCAGTTCTGCCAAAACCTAGAGGAACTTTTGTAAGTCACCATCTTTGTGGCAGTACCTGGCAGGAAAGTGAACGAGGTGTGCCAAAGCCTAGAGAAACTTACGCAAACTGTCTTCTTCATGGCAGTGCATGTATGAGAAAGGCCATGAGAAGGGAGACATTTCCCTTACAGTTGTGAACTGTAAAAGCCTAAGAAAGGCCAGGGGAATGGAGACATTCCCCCTGCTGTTCTGAATTATAAGAGGACGGCGGAGAAAGGCCAGGGGGAGGGAGCCATTCCCCCCTGGTGTTGTGAATTGTGACAGTAAAAGCCAAGAGGGTGTAAGAACAAAGCCAAGGAAGACCAGGGGAAGGGTGTCATTCCCCTGACATTATGCAAGCGTGAAATCGAGGAAGGAGAGAGTCCAGGGGAAGAGTAATTTCCCCTGGCTGTGTGGAGAAAGAACACAGAGAATCAGACAACCTGGTTGTAATTGGTAATTGAGTTTACAAGATACCCGAAGAAGGGTGGCATTCTCCAGGAACTCAGTAGTGAAGAAGCAACTATGGTTAATGGGTAATTTTGAAGTTTGAGCTGGAAATGTACCCTTTGAGTTGAACTGAGAATTTTATTTCTTGTTGACATTTCAATCCGGAACGGTGCTTTTGTTCCTTGGAAAGGGATTGAGACCTGGGGAAGGGGGTCATTCCCTCAGGTAAAGTTGCCACCTACAGTTGGAACTGGAATTCGTTGTCCAGAAGAAGGGAGTCTTTCTTCTGTACCAAGAAGACGGTTACCTCTTTACAGAAGCAGGGTTTATTTGAGCCAAGATAGTGAACTCTTGATTTACATAGACATTCTCACTGAATCCTTAGCATTTTAGTTGAGGCAGGGAAATCCATCTTCGAGTTAGGGGGAGATTGGTGTTCTCTATATTTTCTGGTGTAATAAAGGTTTATGCCATCAACCGTGCCACCTCTCTGTCAGTCTCCTGCTTCAGCACTCTTAGTGCTTTATTTCAATTACTCTTCAGTCCATAAGATTACATGAGAAGAAATTACTGGCTACATCTTCCAACTGCCTGGGTTGGAACACTAGCAACTCAGCACACTCTCACTCCTACAACATTCTCACCTTAAACCATTCTTTCTGGCCTCATACATTCCAGAGAAGCTTGCCTGTGTCCTTCCAGTAAAGCAAACCACTGAAGAGCATCTGACAGAAACACGTGCAACGAAATGTCAAATGTTAGTAGCCCATCTACACAAGAGTAATTGACAAGGAACAAAGAGAAATCTTTCCAATTACATGAATGAATCCAGCAATCTTTTGTTAATTGGAGAATAGTTCAATCTCAGATGAAAAGCACAACTTTACCCAGAAGAGCCTAAAACCGAATTGAGCCCTGCATTGCATATATTTTCCTTTACAGAACTAACACCAAATACACCTTCGGAGACCTCAAGTCTGACACAAAGTACAGGCAGATACTGAAATCACTAAAGTGGGATGGGACAACTTCAAAGATCTTTCGGACACTGGTCCCATGATGAACAAATTCTCAGGATGTCATAAATCAGAACGTACTGTTACAGTACACCAACAAAGGATATGGGTTGAATATGTTTAAAAGGATACAAGGTAAACAGCCGTTCATGACTTTGAAGAGAGGGTTGAGGTAGAACGGCGTCCCGTCAACTAGAGTCCTTCCAACTGATGTCACTCTCTGGCTGTAACAACCTGACAATCAGAGTGAGTAATCAGTGGAAAGGGTGTAGGTGAAAAACAATCGCCAAACTGCAAGGCAAATAAGACTAAAGAGGCTTAACTTCAGAGTATGGACAATTCAGTAACACACTAACCTGCAAGGCAGTCCCAGGTAAGTCTGCATGGAACACCAGGTAATCCAATAGGAAACAATGACAGGGTTAGGGTAGTTAGTAGAGGAAACTAAACCTGAACGGCACGAGGGCCGCACTAGAGTCGGGGTGGTGCACCTCAGGATAGCGTCCAAAAAGTCCAGTGCACGTATCCGGAAGTAAAGAAAACTACCTAAAGGGTGTTCTGATGATGGTAAGGGTAGTTGTAGTTCAGTCTTTGATGTAAAAAGAGGAAGTATATGCCCTTGTAATGATGACAATACCTTTCAATAGTCATAGGGTGGTCAGGCGTAAGGAAAGGTTAGCAGGAAGGTATATATCCCAGATTGAATCAAAACTACTGCAAGTCCAACAGAATAAACCACCTATGAGATATAGCGGGACCCGCTATGACAGATAGCCACTTAGGTTGAAGTGGTGAAAGGAATTAGCACGCCCGTGACTGAGGAACGTAATACAGCGGTGCCGGCTATGGAAAGGGGCCGCCAAGCTCTGTTGCCTTGCTGAATGAGATGAGCACACTAGAGGTCACGGAAGAAAGGAACGGTACTCTGTTTGTAACGAAGTTGAGGAATTGACGTACCGCTATCGAGGAACACTACGGTCAGATGCCTAAACGGCAAGGAATTGTAGAAAGCGAAAAACCGTAGGTAGCTCAGGAACGCCAGGAAAAGAGACGATCAGCAGCAGCAAGCTTTTCCAAACGCACTGCCTTATACGCGTACAGGTCACATGACTGCTCGTGTATCACGTGGGATTACAAACGTGACTGTGGCAGGGAGCCGAACAGCCTCCACCGGGTGTAGAACGGTCTGGGCGTTCTATTGGCAGTGTGGGAAGGCAACGCCACTGTCCTGGGGGAGAATCGAGTGGAAAAAGGGAAGCGAGGACTGGCAGGCATGACACAGGAGTCATAAATGCTGGCTCTAATCTTTAAAGAGGATGACACCAGATGTTCTGGTGTCAGGCAGGGGATGTTATGCCATTTCATATTGTGATCCGTCCCATTATATGTCAAGGAAGAAAAATGCACTATGTATATTTTACAAATGGAATCATAATTCTGTTTATAACCTTTAAAAGAAATGTCATAGAAAGTTACTTTATTAAAATGTTCAGTGTCAAAACTCTATCAGCTAAATGTAAAACAATATTTCATTTTGATCTGTGGTTAATTAGGTGAATGTGAATATTTGTGCCCTGACCGGCACATGCCAGTGATTCATATATCCTAGCGTCCATATCTGCGAGCCTGTTATCCTGAGCTGCAAATGGGGTTTTTAAATAGAGTTACAAGTGTGAAATGTAAAAGTCTGTTGCTCACACATCACGTTGAGATGAGAATTAGATGAGGGTGGATTCACCTGAGTGTGAAAATTCTGATGAACCAATTTATAACATGATCGCATTTGAGGAACATTTTTCAGAAAATTACAATTAATGTAGAAATCTCCAAGATTACATTGCATCAAATGGGAGCGAAACGTGGTGTAGAAGTTAGACTGCCCTCTTCATTAATACACCCAATGAGTATGAAAGGGATGTTTTAATGTGATATCACTTTTGGAACATTCTCCAATCACATACATTGACCAATTACTTTAGAGAAATGATACACACCGCTACAGTGATTGGTTTCTGATCTATAAAAGTTTAGACCCATGGTTTCTGGGGACTCCCTTGCTCGCTCACTGACTGGGATGGACTGACAGAAGAAGATAAAGGAGAATTGACAACAACAGAAAGGAGAAACTAATAGGTTACTTTTTTTTGTACTTATTTTGGATCATTAGCACATGTGATGAATCCTGCATAGTTGTCACTAAAACCCAGCCTAAAGTCTCCTCCCATGTGGCCAGGGGAAGGCAGACACTACCGGATCCTACACTTGGGAGTGGTAACATGAGGGAGGACCACATGGGAGTCGACGGTCAGAGGGAAGTGGTTACTCCGTTAAGAGACGCACAGTATTCATCCTCTTCTGAGGATGAGATTTCCCTTATACCTAAATATCTAATGGCATGCTGTCAATAAAAGCTTCCCTCTCCCAGAGCTACTCAAAGTGCAGAACATGAAAACTCTTTTAACCAGCATAAAAACGGTACATTGGGGTTAGCCCTCCAGATGAGGAGCATAATAGGCCTTTTTACGCACAGAAATCTTGACAATACGGCCCTTTTAATTCTTCCTTGTGTACCCCTTACGCAGGCTATTTATGGCAGCACCCCCATAAATCATGGAGCCCACTGGTGGCAGCCTGGCCAGCAGTAACTTGCAAATCCACTCTTTTCTTTAGTAATCAACACAGTTCCTTGAAAGAAGCAACTGGGATGAGTCCTGGTCTGTTTAATGTTTTTAACACACTCCTCTGTTAATTATTCTATCAAGATAATACTTTCTGAGTAATGTAAAAGGGAATTTGTGTTTCTCCAGCATGGGGTCTGGCATGGATTCACATGCTCATGAATATTCCCCGTCGTCAGGCTGGGAATCCTCGGTAAAGAAAAAACCATATCAGTTTCGTTTCTGATCTGTCTTTCGTAGTAATAACCAATCACTGGTCTCTGCGTCATACTGACCACAGCCAATGACTGCCCTCTACCTAAGCACCGCCTCTGGCAGCCATCTTCAGATTTTTACCGCACGTTCATGTGTTGGGATCCTCGTGCTATTGCTCTCGAGCGTTAGTGCTATTTTTTCGCGCTTTTTACAAAAACTTCGATTCTTTCGGTCAAAAGAGCCTCAAGCTCCACCGATCCTACATCCGATCAACGGGGACCCGTGTCGGATTCATCTGTGCCCCTCAAGGGTGAAGATTTCGTCGAGCTACACTTCGGAGGACTCCAGAAGCTTCTCAGGCCCGGTCTCGGAGATGGCCCAGGAGAAGGGAAGCTCGACGCCCGGAAAGCTGTTCAGGGTCTGCCCTGGATGCCAGCTGCAGAACGTCTTCAAGGAGGACGAACACTCTTTCTGCCTTTACTGCCTTCATGAGGACAAGACGCACGTGGAGAAGGACTGTGCGTTTTGCGGCAACATGTCGGAACGGACCATGAAGGACCGCCATCAACGTCTCGCCAACTGGCTGGAGGGTAAGAGCCCGTCTGGCGAGAAGAAGAAGAAATCCGAGCGGTCTTCTAAGACCTTTGAGGGCGCCCCGGCGACGGGGGCCCAACATAAGGCCAAGCACCGCGAGTCCGCTGGCACCGGGAGCGCCGAACGGTCGGGCTCTACGGGCGCCAGGCAGGGCGCACCCTCCCCGGCACCATCAACCACGAGCCAACGCTCTGGGTCGGGTAAGAGGAAGGCCGAGCACCCGGCGAAGCTCCTGGAGAGGCCCCGGTCGAGCTCTAAGGCAGAGGAGGAGCGTGGCAGTGCCCCCTCCCTCAAGGATAAGGCGGTGAGCGCACCTAAGGTGGTGAAGGCCTTGATCCATCCGACCAAGCCCTCTATCGAAACGGTCGCGGCGGCCCTGGCTCAGCCTGTGGTGGCTGCACCAGTGGTGGCGACCTCAGGGCCCAGAATCTCCCTGCCTCCTCGGAGGGAGTCTTCCTTTGTGCCCATCGATAGGACCCCCGTGAAACCCTCCGTGGGGAAGAAGAAGGGGGGGCAGGGCGTCGTCGTAGAGTCGGCCTCAACCTCAGAAGAGGAGCTGATCGAGGTCTTAAGCCACGGCCTAGGCGTGGAAGAAGGCCAGCCCGTCGGAATGGACCCCGACGCAGGTGACGACGACGACATCGTCGAGGATACCGACGGGGCCCCTGCTCGCCCGTCGGATTCCCCTCTGCCAGCGCCGCAAGACAACTCGGCGGCCATTTTGTTGGCCATACAGTCCTTATGCTCCGAGATAAGGACGAGGCTACCGTTACCGACGGAGGAACCTCTCCCGTCGGGGGATCCAGAACCGGGACCTTCTGGTGTTCCCCCTACCAAGAAAAGAAGGATCCATCCACCACCTCCTTTTCAACCGTCGCGCCCCTTCCAGCCCTCCTCCCCGTCCACCCGAGGGGATGATACGGGGACTGACACGGCAGCGACGGGTACGGACGACGAAGCATACGACGAGGATTTTCCGTCGTCGCCTCCCACCAGGGCCTCTCCGCCCGACGAGATCGGATCTTTCCACTCCATGATCTCCAGGGCTTCCGAGCTTTTCCAACTCTCCCCTGAGGAGAAGAAAAAGGAAGGCTTCCTTTATCAGCGGCGCGAGGCCAAGAGGAAGACGGTCCTCGCAGTGCCTCTGTTGGACGACATTTGGGATGAGGGCCTTTCCCTCCTCAAGAACCCTTCCACGACGCCAGCTAGAAGAGACCGGTACGAGAAAAAGTACCGGGTCCCGGACACGGCCCCCCTATGCCTCCGGGCGCAGCCTACCCCGGACTCCGTCGTCTCCGCGGCAGCCAGGAAGAAAGCGGGGGGGGGGTGCGGCCTCCACATCGACTTCCCCGCCGGACGGCGAGGGAAAGAAATTGGATACTATGGGGCGTAGAGTCATCTCGTCGGCAGCGACGACGATTAAAGCGGCCAACGCCTTGGCTATCGTGGCCCGCTACGACAGGGAGCTCTGGTACAAGATGGCTCCCCTGCTGGATTTTCTGCCGGACGACAAGAGGGCGAAGGCCCTTGAGATCCTGCAGGAAGGTGAGGTGGCCTCGGACCACGCCATCACCGTGGCGACGGACATCGCCGACACTGGGTTCCGCCAGCTGGGCAACGGCGTTTGCCTTCGACGTCGTGGATGGCTCAAAGCTACGGACTTCCGGCAGGACGTCCAGACCAGAGTCCTGGACATGCCCTTCGACGGGAACAACCTGTTTGGGAAGACAGTGGACGATTCCCTTCAGGCCATCAAGGCGGATACGGAGACGGCCCGGGCCCTTGGAGTCCTGCAACGACGGACGCCCTTTCGGAGTGGCGGAGGCAAGGGCACCTCCAAAGGTTCCGGCGGCGGTTTCGCTTCCTACCGTCAAGCGGCCCGCTCGTCGTCGCAAGAGGCCTACAGAGGACGAGGCAAGTCTAGCGGACCCCGCCGTCGTCGCCAAGGAGGTCAAGGCGGCAAGGCCGCGTCCAAGCAGGATTGAACCGGCCGTGGGGTCGGGCCCCCACCGAAGCACCCCGGTGGGAGGCCGGCTGGCGGGCTTCGTCAGCGTGTGGGAGTCCATCTCCACCGACAGTTGGGTGCTGGACGCCCTGGCCCGGGGCCACGCGCTCGAGTTTCAAAGAAGGTGCCCGCGCGTCCCCCCCGTGGCCAGGAAAGAACTTCACGTCCCTCAACTTCTCCTGGAGGTAAAGGCGATGCTCAGAAAGGGCGCCATCGAACTCGTCCCAAAGAGGCTTCGGGGCTCCGGAGTCTACTCGAGATACTTCCTCGTGAAGAAGAAGACGGGAGGATGGCGCCCCATCCTAGACCTGCGACGTCTGAACAAGTTCATCAAGGCGCAGAAGTTCCGGATGGTCACCCTCCAGCACGTCCTGGGTCAGCTGGAGGAAGGAGACTTCCTATCGTCGTTGGATTTGGAGGATGCCTACTTCCACATTCCCATCCTAAAGGGGCACCGCAAATTCCTCAGATTCGTGGTCCAAGGGTGTCATTACCAGTTCAAAGCCCTTCCCTTCGGACTACGGTCGGCACCCAGGGTATTCACCAAGTGCCTTGCACCGGTGGCGGCGCAGCTGCGCCGCGAGGGGATTCACGTCTACCCCTACCTGGACGACTGGCTCATCCGCGCCAAGACGAGGGAGCTCGCCGTGGTCCACACGGCAAGGACCGTCCAACTCCTCACGGACCTGGGATTCTCCGTGAACTACGCCAAATCCCACCTGGTGCCCGCGCAAGTCGCACTGTTTCTGGGAGCGAGGCTCGACACAGTGTCCCTTCTGGCCTCCCCGTCGGAGGAGAGGACCAGGACCATCTTGGGCAAGGTGCAACGGATGTTGGTGGCCGACGCGGCCAAAGTGAGGTCCATCAAGTCCCTCCTCGGGATGATGTCTTCCTGCATCTACCTCATTCCCATGTGCAGGCTCCGGATGCGCCCGTTGCAAGAATTCCTGGATGCGCGCTGGATCCAGACGACGGGCAGCTTCGAGGAAAGGATCAAGCTCGACGAGAGTTTCCGACGAGCGATACGGTGGTGGGGCACCCGCGCGCATCTGACGGCGGGCATGGACTTCCAGACCCCAGCCCACCAGGAGACTGTGACCACGGATGCCTCCCTGGAAGGGTGGGGAGCGCACACCGAAAATCTGCACGCAAGGGGACTCTGGCTCCCGACGGAGAAGTCCCTACATATCAACGTCCTGGAGCTCCGTGCAGTGTTTTGGGCCCTCAGGTCCTTCCTTCCGTCCCTCAAGGGCAAGGTGGTGAGGATCTTCACCGACAACACCACCACCATGTTTTACATCAGGAAACAGGGCGGAACCAGGTCCCCAGCGCTGTCCAAGGAGGCGCAGGACCTGTGGCATTGGCCGTCGCCCAAGGGATTTTTCTGGTGCCGTTTCATCTGGCAGGGATAAAAAACACCATCGCCGACTCACTCAGCAGGGAGCTGCGCTCGTGCCACGAGTGGGAACTACGGCAGGATCTGGTGGATCGCCTCTTCCGACGGTGGGGCACACCCCAGATCGACCTGTTCGCGACGGCGACGAACACCAAGTGCCGGAGGTTCGCCAGCAGGTTTCCCCAGACGAGGAGCATGGGCGATGCTTTCTCGTTCCCCTGGGAGGGCCTGTTCCTCTACGCGTTCCCTCCCTTGCCTCTGCTAATCCGGCTCGTCAACCAGCTCAAGAGGTCACGGTGCAGGATGATCCTCGTCGCACCTGCGTGGCCGAGGCAGATATGGTTCCCGGACCTTCTGGACTTGTCAGCGTCCCCGCCGATCAAGCTGCCGGCGGACGCGGATCTACTCTCCAGGGAAGGAGGCGCCATCCTCCACCACGACCCGAAGTCGCTGAACTTGCAGGCCTGGCTCCTGCAGCGCTAGAGTTTGGAGGATACGACATACCGGCCGATTGCAGAGAGGTTCTTGCAAAGGCCAGGGCGTCCTCGACTCTTAAATGCTACGGACACAAATGGAAGAGGTTCTCTGTCTGGTGCCACGCACAGAAGATTAACCCTCTACGGATTACGGCTCCCCAAGTACTGCCGTACCTGCTGACGCTGGCCAAAGCTGGTCTGGCACACGCGTCCATCAAGATTCATCTTGCTGCGATCTCCCGATACACCAGAACCACGGGCCGGACGTCCTTGTGGTCTCATCGTCTGGTGAAAGAGTTCATGAAGGGACTGTTCAGATCGTTCCCGCCGGTGAAGGCTCCGGCCCCGGCGTGGGAGCTCAACGTGGTGCTGACCAAGCTCATGGGACCTCCGTTCGAGCCTCTGCACTCGGCCCCGTTGAAGTTTCTATCGTGGAAAACAGCTTTTCTTGTGGCCATCACCTCCGCACGACGAGTGGGAGAGATCCAGGCCCTTTCCTGCAAGGCCCCGTACTTGACTTTCCACGACACGAGGGTAGTGCTCAGGACGCACCCCTCCTTCATGCCCAAGGTACCGTCGGACTTCCATCTCAACGAACCCTTGGTGTTACCTGTGTTTTTCCCGTCGCCTTCGTCGCCGGCTGAGAGGACTTTGCACTCGCTGGATGTAGCTAGAGCGCTGAAGTTCTACGTGGACCGCACGAAGGGTTTTCGGAAGACGTCACAACTCTTTGTGAACTTTGGACCTGTCAATCAGGGGAAGGCTCTCTCGAAGGCTTCCATCTCCAGATGGCTCTCCGGCTGTATCATGTGCTGTCACCGGTTGGCAAACCGACCGCTGCCTGGCCGTCCGAGAGCCCATTCCACCAGAGCGATCGCAGCTACCACGGCGTTCCTATCTGGTGTGCCCCTGCTGGACATATGCAGGGCTGCTACGTGGAGGTCGACGCACACCTTCACGAAATTCTACTGCGTCGACCGGGATTCCAGGGAGGAGTCCAGGGTCGGCCAAGCAGTGCTGCGCAACCTGTTCGCCTGAGGTGAGCCTGGTGAGGAGGTAAGATGCTTAATGTTGAGTTGATGTGATGCTTAATGTTGAGCCTTTGCCACCTCCCGTGGTTGTGCATGTGTGTACTGCTATGTATTCTTTATTCATGAGCATGTGAATCCATGCCAGACCCCATGCTGGAGAAGGAACAAGTTACTTACCTGTAACTGTTGTTCTCCAGCATGGGTCTGGCATGGATTCACATGCGAACCCTCCCGCCTACCCCTCTGCGGCTCTTCACTTGGTCATACTGCCACTTCACGTGCTTCCAAATCTGAAGATGGCTGCCAGAGGCGGTGCTTAGGTAGAGGGCAGTCATTGGCTGTGGTCAGTATGACGCAGAGACCAGTGATATTACTACGAAAGACAGATCAGAAACGAAACTGATACTGGTTTTTTCTTTACCGAGGATTCCCAGCCTGACGACGGGGAATATTCATGAGCATGTGAATCCATGCCAGACCCATGCTGGAGAACAACAGTTACAGGTAAGTAACTTGTTCCTTTGTTCACTTTGTTCAACTGTCTGCATTTTAGGTGGTGTTATTAAAGCATCTTGAATCATGAGCATGCTTTTCACTTTGCTTTAGGACACAGGTAGTATTGTGTAAAATGAAGATTGTCTTAAACAAGGGCTGCATTTCTGCTTAATTGGCTGTAATTGAGGCAGCACAGTTGTAGCAGCATGGGCATTTCATACTTTGTTTTCTTTTCATCACAGAAGAACACCAATTGCATAGGTAGGCATGTGGTTTGAACTTTAACCCCCCTTCTGACCACCCACTGCAAGCAGGTGTAATGGATACAGGTAGAAGCAGAGATGTATATATTTTCAGTGCCACAGATTGTACCTGTACCTCTTAACAGGACTGCTATATATTCAGGCAACATAGCCTAATTTATCAACAGAGCTGCTATACCGTACGCATGTCATCGCACAATGCCAAATATTCACAGGAGGGCTGATTGCATCATGCCCACATTTCTTAGAAGGACTGCTGTTTTGGGAAGTAACTGAATTTCTTAACAGAGCTGTTGTTAAGAAAGCACGAACATGTGTTGGCATTTTCTGCAGCGAGCTAAAGTACGGAGCAAGAACTGTGTCTGAGCTCTTCCCACCAACCTCCGACAGTGTGAGAAGATGGCATTGCTGTCATATACTTCAATCCCTTCTACTCGGTCTTGCGCTTTTCAAAACGTCTGCTTCTCCCATGTCCAATTACTGAGTCCCACTGCCAAAAATCTAGCACATTTCAAAGCCTCATTATGAATCTCCTGACTAATGTAGAATAGCATTATACAGAAATGAGACTATTGACTACCCCACTCATAGTCCAAACAGGCTAGGCTTGGTGGTATATGTACT
The DNA here is from genome assembly GCF_040938575.1 of Ambystoma mexicanum. Taxonomy (NCBI): domain Eukaryota; kingdom Metazoa; phylum Chordata; class Amphibia; order Caudata; family Ambystomatidae; genus Ambystoma; species Ambystoma mexicanum. Next base: position 1,289,756,367 of record NC_090933.1, on the reverse strand, counting down.
TATTTTGTGATTGATGCCTTCCAGATTGGTACCACATTAACAATTTTCAAAGATTCATTTTTTCGCAACAGTTATCAACAAATGCTGCATGCTATTGAGACAATACATAGAACCATATCGCTTACACACCCTCAAGAGTGAACACTAAAAATCATCAGTCATAAATGAGTCCATATCAATTTATTATTAAGACAAATTTAGAAAAGTTAAAAAAGAGAGAAAGCAGAACATACAGATATATGTCACAAATCAATGCTGCATGATCGACTTAATCTAATCCTAAAAACAGAGTCAACTATAAGGGTTAGTTGAATTAATGGAAACTGACTTATATCAATGAAGCAGTGTTTAGATACAAGACTTCAAAAAGTTGGTAAGTCTTTTGTCAAGTGTCGACATGTTTCAGCCCTTTTGGAGATTGAGGCACTATCTCTAGTGTCTCTACGCCCATAGTTTTTTCAACGGCCTTCTTCACGACAGACAATTTCTTTAAATCAGATAGGAAACCTCTTTCATATACCCCAACAAGTTTAGCGCAATCTAAAAACAAACATACAAAACATTGTAAGCGACACAAGTTCGATTGTTCCAAAACAATGCATATTATCTAAAACACATTGTACTTGTACAAAAACTTACAAAGATTTTTCATGGAATTTACAATCGGTTTTCGTAATTTTTACAGGCAAATTACTTAATTAAAAGGCATTTTCATTTTTTTGGATATTTATTGGTGCTATGCTAAAAGAAAAACAGGAGAGTATGGGCAACTCTGAACCTAAGCAATACAGAAGAACAAAGGTGTGGCGGGAAGGGGAGGTGGGATGAAGGGACAGAGAACATACTAGACAATCCAAAACAGGAATTGGAGCAATAGGAAGAGCGAGCAATGGGCTACATGATAGGGCAATAAAGTGAGAAGGTAAACAGAGATAATAATTAGACTAACACAAAATAGGAGTGAGTGATACGAGCAGAGCAAAAGAGACATTTGGAGACAGTAAAATAAAACACAACACAGATCAAGAGCAGGTGGGGAGAGATGGCAATAGAAAAACAAGACTAGAGAAGAGAAGGCCAATAAAATAACAGAGAATGCAAGAAAGATAATCAAAAGGAGCAGCAACCGCAACCGAGAAAATGAAAAACCAGATATAGCCAGAGTAATGACTTGAGAGAACAAGAGGAGTTATATCGACTGATACAGCGAGATATAGGAGGGGATAAGCACCAATAGAATGCAGAGATTGGAGAGGCAGAGTGACAGAGAAACCGACCGAGAAATGTGGCAACACTTAAGGGTGAGAGGCAGAGCGGCAGAAAGTGAGAGACCGGGGAAACAAAGTAGCAAAGGGAAGGAGAGATGGAGCAAAAACATGGAGTGGCTGTCAAGCAGGTAGTGCCAGGCAGCAACAGTAGGGCCGAAAGGCAGAGAAGTGATGCTGGTAGAGTGAGGGACTTGATTTATGAATCACCCGATGTAACTAGCTGGCATCTGTAGTTACTCTTAACAGAGTTTGTGCCCAATTATCATGAAGATGAAGCTGGGTAGTATGCATCTACAAGGTTCTTGTGTGGGGAAAATGTTTTCCACGAGTGCAATACATTATTTAGAACCACTTTGAAATACAGCTGTTTTGTCACTTAAGTTTTAATTTTACGAACAAATTGTGTAGTTGTCAGATACTTTTTACTCTCTTGCGTAGGACGAAAATCATTTGTACTCTCTTGAAATTGGATTTACGCTCTAATTCTAAAAATTGGGAGTAAAATACTCTCACACCAAAATCCTATCTGGTGCACTGATTGGGGGTTCAGGAAGTTAATCTCACAACTTCTCATTGTTATGATTCTGCTTTATATCGATGTCTAAAACCCAAGAGTAAACCACCAACTCGTTTAACAACCTCCCATAAATTTGAACACTCTCAGTTAAAAATCTTCTTAAGTCAACTGATCATAAAACAAACAAAAACATTATGGATTTCAAGTCCCATGATGCTTATAGTACAAGGAAGGGCGACTTGGAGTTGAAGAATTATCATGAGCGTCCTAGTTGTTATGGCAGAAAGCACCTGAGCAGGACCTTTAAATATATAAATGGGCTTCAGGTGTAGAAGCAGAGAGAAGCTGATGGTGTAGTTGCGGCGGCAGCAGGACAGCATCTTTGTGGGAGATGGTATAGATGTTGGGGCACCATGGCCATGCAGAGAAGGCACAGCGGCAGTCAGTTCTGAAGCAAGCCACGCCGTGTGGGAGACGAACTCCTGATACGCCGTGAACAGCTCCGGTACTGAAGTGGTACCAGAGATCACACAGAGCTACCAGACCTCCTCTGAAGGAACTCGGGGATCGCGTCAGTCAAGCCAGACCTAGTAGAAGCAGAGAAGGCCCTGAAGAGATCCACAGCAACAACAGCAAATCGGAGGACGCCAAGGCATACCAGTGAGTTGACCTGAAGCAGGTGACCCTGGCGCGCTCCCAAGGAGACTGCTAGGTGAAAGTAATCATTTTGAATACCGAACGAATAAACTGATGCAAACTCTGCACTGCTCTCCTATTAAGGGATATAAATAAGGGGACCTTTGTAACCGCATTGCCAAAGCCAGAAAAGAGGAATATCATGGGAAACTGGGTGCAACTCTCCTAACAAGGGATACCAATTAGAGGACAATTGTAACCCGCTTTGCTATAGCCAGAGAAGAGAGAGATCAAGGCAAACTGGGTGCAACTCTCCTAACAAGGGATACCGGTTGGGGATAATTGTAACCTGCATTGCCAAAGAAGAGGGATATCAAGGCAAACTGGACACAACTCTCCTATCGAGGGATACTAATTACAGTGTAACCCGCATTGCCCAATACTTAGAAGAGTCATACAAGGTATAACTCTACCAGTAAGGGATATAAATTGGGAGATAATTGTAACCCGCATTGCCAGCAGCCAAGAGGTTGCATAACCAGAAGAAAAAGGCAGCAGGAACAAAGCCCTCTTTGTATGAGAGACCAATGGGGGAAAACCGTAACCTGAATTCCCTACAGCCAAAAGGCAAGCAAGAGTACAAGTATACTTTTATGGAAAATCAATTTGGGAAGAGATGTAACGCACTGAGTCAAGAGACTATAAAGAGGAGACGTTGTTGGTTCAAACCTCCTCACTTATGTTCCTGCTGTGGAGAGTTTGGAACAAGCATTACCACAGAGCACAATTGTAGTAGTAGGAGTTTTATCCTGGCAGGAGAGTAAACCAGGAAAGGAACCAATTGTAGTTAGTCCTGGCAGGCGAGTATATCAGGAAAGAAGATGATGATTTAAAGCACTGTGGCCATGGTAAAAAGATGTGGTCGAAAATAATTGTTAATTTCATCACATTGTCTTGATGAACTGTTGCATTTCAGAAAGTGATTATTGAACCGTCCTAACTCAAGTATTTCTTTTGAAGAAGTAGTATGATGTATTAATAATTGCTTGGCCTTTTGAGAAAAGAACATTTATCCTGATTTAGAACATGTGTTTTGAGGAAAAGAAGGAAAAGACCTTTGTTCCGCCAAGCAGGAGATTGTGGAAAATGTACAGTTGCTTTGATTTATGAACAAGCATTTGGAAGAAAGATATTCACTTTGCCAAGTGAAAGGATATATTGAATGGAAAAGAGTGTACACTACACTGAATGCAACTTTGTTATTGCACAAATCTTTCTTGAACCTGAACTTAGCTCAATGTATTCCTGAATTGATCCAGGGGAAGGTAATCCTGGTCACAAGCAGTACTGCTTAAAGCTTTTGTGTTTGAATTGATATATTATTTTGTGGAATTTAAGACAGTCAAACTAACCTTGTATAATTTTGTTGTATGTGTTAGTGTGAGGGTCTGATGCTTTTTGGACACTGGATCATTTTTCTTTAGCCTTAGTTTGTTAGGCAGGGACGTTTGTGTTAGCTTAGAGAAAGATAGGCGTTTGTCTCACCCCTTTTTATTTAATAAAATGTCAACTTGTGAGAAAACTATACCTTTGTGTCCGTCTCGCATTCTGACCCCTCACACAGTACACTGTAAGCGAGGTGCAGGCCTTCCGCAGTGGTGAAGAGACGAGCCCAACACAGAAAGAGAGAAACCAAGCTGTGAAGGGAAGGTGACCCCATCTTACTGACTGATGTCCACCTGTTACCAGAGGGGGAGAATTAAACCAGTCCTTAAGAGGGTTCCCGCCTATCTATGAGGCAGCTTAAATCAAATACCTACTGAAGTATAATATTAAAGGGAAATCATTATATGGAGTGTGATACTCCAAAGGGGATTAGATTAAATCCCAATTGAGGGGGGTGCGAGGGTTTTACAAATTGACTGTACATCCTGAGAATGCAATAAAGTGTATGTGCTTCTCTGGAATTCTACAGTTGGTAGAATATGTCCTATAGTGTCTGTATCCTAGTAAATCCCTGCCACCTTCTCTGTTAAATGATCATGCACAGAAGTAGTATTTTGGGAGCCAAAAGGATATCTCACTGTGTGCATATCTAGAAGAATAGGTCATTGGAGTCATTTCCTGGCTACAGCACCAAGCAGAGTCCGGTTACTGGCGCAAAATCTCTCAGGACAAAGTGCAAAGGGTTATTCTTTGTTACCCATTTTCTCACCTTTAAGTAGCCGATTGAAAATGACGTATGTACACTTTTACGCAGTAATCCAATAGAAGCACCATTGAAAAAAAGTGGTTTACATGCAGGAATATCAGGTAGCCGGTATTTCAATTGAGTTTTCTAGAACACTGTTTGAAATACTGGCATGTAAGGGGGAGGTATCTATTTTCAGTAAAGGGGAAGTAGGGAGACTTGGATAGGGAGGGATTTTGTGAGTTAATTTGGTTTTCTATAACATGACAGCGTTATCCTGAGCCAACGAAGGATACCAGCAGGCTAGCTATAATGCTGTGTGCTCAAACATTGTCCGTGCTCCGGGCATGGTACCTTAAATGTAAAATCACATTCGTAATCAAGTAACAACATACTTTGAAAGGATGGCATGAAGAACCGCTTTAATGGGCAGTCAGAGTCAAAAACAGAGGAAAGCACAACAAAGCGGCCAATGTGTTTCGAATACTTGGCTATCCTTCATCAGGGCCTGTCTGACAATCGAAAAAACTAAATCCGAATACCAAAGAAACGAAAAAGGCGCCACAACACCACTAAGCAAAAAAACACATTTTATGTCCAGTAAAATCGCAAGAGACGGAAAACTGGAATACATTATATCGACAAACCCACCTTCAGAATGTTGGAGCATGTTATGGTGACCCGTGCAAAAGTACATGTTTCCTAACAACCAAACTAGGTGCTGTATTATACAGGGTTGGAAAGCACTGTAAAAACAAAGTTGTAAAAAGCATGGATTTAGTCAAAGGTGGTTAAAAACCAAAAACATGCCCACCGGTCAGAAATGCGTGAAGCAGTAAGGGAGGACGTATTGGGCGAGCCTCTGATCTCGGCAGGTGGCAAGCAGTGGGCAGATCAACTTAATATCTTCCTCTTCAAAGGCGTGTGGTTCACTCTTAGATGCTGAATATGGAGAGTAGAGAGGCTGTCCCATGAACGCAGAGTTGCACATTCTTTCAAGTCTACAGGAGGAATGCGTCCACTCGCTGCAGAGGTGTCATAAAGGTTACAGGAATGGGAGGTGCGGACTGAATACTTGTCTGTGGGGGGATCGAAAAGTTCGGTTTATATATGCACAAGAACTCTGGGTTTCCTAATAAGCAGTCCAGTATAATGTTGTAATAACACTTGTAATAGTGCTATCAATGTTATCACCCTACACAGTTTCTCTCATTTTATTGATCTTAATAAGATGAAAAGCTGTGTGTTCTGTCCTGAGCTTGTAACATGACCTTAGCATTTTACTAGTTCTCTGAAGCCAGTTCATCAGCTTGCGTTCAGTCAGGTTGACAAATTACCTTGATAGTAAAAAAAGGCTCAAAAACAACGACGCCTTTAATAAACAGGGTTATGGAAGCGCCAATGAAGAAGAACGAAAAATAAAGCGAGGAAAAGTCATGCAGGAGAAGGGTGGTGATTGGCAGTAGCGCAAGCGTGGCAAAGCCCACCATTCCACTTTAAAGAGAACATTGACAATTTGTTGAAAAGGAAAGTGTTTTATTTGACATTTGTTATGAACATGAATTCATCATTATGATCTACAAGCCCACCTGCCCCGCGTGGGTCTGATCAGTGGGAAACATCTGCTACCGCACGCTCACCACCGGGATTGCACGGCCAGCCATAGTACTGAATGGAGGACCCGGTCAGTGGGAAATATCTACTAGCGTGTTCTCACCACCGAGATTGCATGCCAGCCATAGTACTGAATGGAGGACCCAATCAGTGGGAAATATCTACCAGCGCGTTCTCACCAACGAGATTGCATGGCCAGCCATAGTACTGAATGGAGGATCCGATCAGTGGGAAATATCTACTAGCGTGTTCTCGCCACCAGATTGTATGGCCAGCCATAGTACTGAATGGAGGACCCGATCAGTGGGAAATATCTACTAGCGCGTTCTCACCACCGAGATTGCATAGTCAGCCATAGTACTGAATGGAGGACCCGATAAGTGGGAAATATCTACTAGCGCGTTCTCACCATCGACATTGCATGGCCGGCCATAGTACTGAATGAAGGACCCGGTCAGTGGGAATATCTAGCACCACGCTCACCACAGAGATTGCTTAGCCAGCCATAGTACTGAATAGATGACCTGGTCAGTGGGAAATATCTACTAGCGCGTTCTCACCATTGACATTGCATAGCCAGCCATAGTACTGAATGGATGAGTTGGTGAGTGGAAAATATCTACTAGCGCGTTCTCACCATCGACATTGCATGGCCGGTCATAGTACTGAATGGATGGCCCGATCAGTGGGAAATATCTGCTACTGCACGCTCGCCACCGAGATTGCATAGCCAGCCATAGTACTGACTGGATGACTTGGTGAGTGGAAAATATCTACTAGCGCGTTCTCACCACCGAGATTGCATAGCCAGCCATAGTACTGAATGGAGGGCCCGGTCAGTGGGAAATATCTGTTACCGCACGCTCACCACCGAGATTGTATGGCCAGCCATAGTACTGAATGGAGGACATGGTCAGTGGGAAATATCTACTACCGCGCTCACCTCCGAGATTGCATAGCCAGCCATAGTACTGAATGGATGAGTTGGTGAGTGGAAAATATCTACTAGCGCGTTCTCACCATCGACATTGCATGGCCGGCCATAGTACTGAATGGATGACCTGGTAAGTGGGAAATATATACTAGCGCGTTCTCACCATTGACATTGCATAGCCAGCCATAGTACTGAATGGATGAGTTGGTGAGTGGAAAATATCTACTAGCGCGTTCTCACCACCGAGATTGTATGGCCAGCCATAGTACTGAATGGATGAGTTGGTGAGTGGAAAATATCTACTAGCGCGTTCTCACCACCGAGATTGTATGGCCAGCCATAGTACTGAATGGATGACCTGGTAAGTGGGAAATATCTACTAGCGCGTTCTCACCATCGACATTGCATGGCCGGCCATAGTACTGAATGGATGGCCCGGTCAGTGAGAAATATCTACTAGCGCGTTCTCACCACAGAGATTGCATGGCCAGCCATAGTACTGAATGGATGACCCGGTCAGTGGGAAATATAGACCAGGCACACATTTCATTGTAAAGTACTCTTGGCGTAAACGAGCGAGACCTAGTTCTGAGGAAACACAAGCATGAACTGTTGAAATACAGAATACCGGTTCCAAGGAGAGCCCACCCTAAACCATTGATGCACACTTTCTAGATCTTTTGAAGTCTAGGACTAAAAATGGGCGGCGGAGACATTTTGGAAACGTTGGAAAGTGGAAATGTTTGCAATACCTATTTTGTACGCATCCTCTGTAGATGCACATTTCGTCTGCTACTTTAATAACACAAGGTTTATGTAGAACTTACTTTTCTCGTACAATTCCAATGAATATTCTTGCGCTTTACATCTAATCTGTAACACATTTGCAAATGAAACCGACCTCCCTCAGCCGTTTTTGTATGCGGCAAAAGTCAACAATAGAGGAAGAAAACGGGCGCTAAATTCTTCTTATTTTCTTATTTCTCTTGTGAAGATGACCGTCCCACCGTGAAGCACAAATGACGTACAACTTGGACCCTATAGTCTTTCGTGAAAGCATTAGCCAGTAGAAAACATTGTGCTGACTAAAGGATAGCAGTAACATTTCATCGATGTTCCAGAAGAAACCATTTTGCCGAGTTTGCAATTCAAGGCCACTGAGTGCAATTTGACCATTGAAGAACTATTATTGCTCGCAAGAGTGTCTCCCAGCTGTGTGAAGGTGCAGGTTTGTGTTCCCAGACAGCCTTGCACACCAAGCACATGAGATCAGGGCAATAAGATCAGGGCAATAAGAGTGTCTCCCGGCTGTGTGAAGGTGCAGGTTCGTGTTCCCAGACAGCCTTGCACACCAAGCACATGAGATCAGGGCAATAAGATCAGGGCAATAAGAGTGTCTCCCGGCTGTGTGAAGGTGCAGGTTCGTGTTCCCAGACAGCCTTGCACACCAAGCACATGAGATCAGGTCAATAAGATCAGGGCAATAAGAGTGTCTCTCGGCTGTGTGAAGGTGCAGGTTCGTGTTCCCAGACAGCCTTGCACACCAAGCACATGAGATCAGGGCAATAAGATCAGGGCAATAAGAGTGTCTCCCGGCTGTGTGAAGGTGCAGGTTCGTGTTCCCAGACAGCCTTGCACACCAAGCACATGAGATCAGGGCAATAAGATCAGGGCAATAAGAGTGTCTCCCGGCTGTGTGAAGGTGCAGGTTCTTGTTCCCAGACAGCCTTGCACACCAAGCACATGAGATCAGGGCAATACGATCAGGGCAATAAGAGTGTCTCCCGGCTGTGTGAAGGTGCAGGTTCGTGTTCCCAGACAGCCTTGCACACCAAGCACATGAGATCAGGGCAATAAGATCAGGGCAATAAGAGTGTCTCCCGGCTGTGTGAAGGTGCAGGTTCGTGTTCCCAGACAGCCTTGCACACCAAGCACATGAGATCAGGGCAATAAGATCAGGGCAATAAGAGTGTCTCCCGGCTGTGTGAAGGTGCAGGTTCGTGTTCCCAGACAGCCTTACACACTAAGCACATGAGATCAGGGCAATATCGTGTTCCCAGACAGCCTTGCACACCAAGCACATGAGATCAGGGCAATAAGATCAGGGCAATAAGAGTGTCTCCCGGCTGTGTGAAGGTGCAGTTTTGTGTTCCCAGACAGCCTTGCACACCAAGCACATGAGATCAGGGCAATAAGATCAGGGCAATAAGAGTGTCTCCCGGCTGTGTGAAGGTGCAGGTTCGTGTTCCCAGACAGCCTTACACACTAAGCACATGAGATCAGGGCAATATCGTGTTCCCAGACAGCCTTGCACACCAAGCACATGAGATCAGGGCAATAAGATCAGGGCAATAAGAGTGTCTCCCGGCTGTGTGAAGGTGCAGTTTTGTGTTCCCAGACAGCCTTGCACACCAAGCACATGAGATCAGGGCAATAAGATCAGGGCAATAAGAGTGTCTCCCGGCTGTGTGAAGGTGCAGGTTCGTGTTCCCAGACAGCCTTGCACACCAAGCACATGAGATCAGGGCAATGAGATCAGGGCAATAAGAGTGTCTCCCGGCTGTGTGAAGGTGCAGGTTCGTGTTCCCAGACAGCCTTACACACTAAGCACATGAGATCAGGGCAATATCGTGTTCCCAGACAGCCTTGCACACCAAGCACATGAGATCAGGGCAATAAGATCAGGGCAATAAGAGTGTCTCCCGGCTGTGTGAAGGTGCAGGTTCGTGTTCCCAGACAACCTTGCACACCAAGCACATGAGATCAGGGCAATAAGATCAGGGCAATAAGAGTGTCTCCCGGCTGTGCGAAGGTGCAGGTTCGTGTTCCCAGACATCCTTACACACCAAGCACATGAGATCAGGGCAATAAGAGTGTCTCCTGGCTGTGTGAAGGTGCAGGTTTGTGTTCCCAGACATCCTTACACACTAAGCACATGAGATCAGGGCAATATCGTGTTCCCAGACAGCCTTACACACCAAGCACATGAGATCAGGGCAATAAGAGTGTCTCCCGGCTGTGTGAAGGTGCAGTTTTGTGTTCCCAGACATCCTTACACACTAAGCACATGAGATCAGGGCAATAAGATCAGGGCAATAAGAGTGTCTCCCGGCTGTGTGAAGGTGCAGGTTCGTGTTCCCAGACAACCTTGCACACCAAGCACATGAGATCAGGGCAATAAGATCAGGGCAATAAGAGTGTCTCCCGGCTGTGCGAAGGTGCAGGTTCGTGTTCCCAGACATCCTTACACACCAAGCACATGAGATCAGGGCAATAAGAGTGTCTCCCGGCTGTGTGAAGGTGCAGGTTTGTGTTCCCAGACATCCTTACACACTAAGCACATGAGATCAGGGCAATATCGTGTTCCCAGACAGCCTTACACACCAAGCACATGAGATCAGGGCAATAAGAGTGTCTCCCGGCTGTGTGAAGGTGCAGTTTTGTGTTCCCAGACATCCTTACACACTAAGCACATGAGATCAGGGCAATAAGAGTGTCTCCCGGCTGTGTGAAGGTGCAGGTTCGTGTTCCCAGACAGCCTTGCACACCAAGCACATGAGATCAGGGCAATAAGATCAGGGCAATAAGAGTGTCTCCCGGCTGTGTGAAGGTGCAGTTTTGTGTTCCCAGACAGCCTTGCACACCAAGCACATGAGATCAGGGCAATAAGATCAGGGCAATAAGAGTGTCTCCCGGCTGTGTGAAGGTGCAGGTTCGTGTTCCCAGACAGCCTTGCACACCAAGCACATGAGATCAGGGCAATAAGATCAGGGCAATAAGAGTGTCTCCCGGCTGTGTGAAGGTGCAGTTTTGTGTTCCCAGACAGCCTTGCACACCAAGCACATGAGATCAGGGCAATAAGAGTGTCTCCCGGCTGTGTGAAGGTGCAGGTTCGTGTTCCCAGACAGCCTTGCACACCAAGCACATGAGATCAGGGCAATAAGATCAGGGCAATAAGAGTGTCTCCCGGCTGTGTGAAGGTGCAGGTTCGTGTTCCCAGACAGCCTTGCACACCAAGCACATGAGATCAGGGCAATAAGATCAGGGAAATAAGAGTGTCTCCCGGCTGTGCGAAGGTGCAGGTTCGTGTTCCCAGACATCCTTACACACCAAGCACATGAGATCAGGGCAATAAGAGTGTCTCCCGGCTGTGTGAAGGTGCAGGTTTGTGTTCCCAGACATCCTTACACACTAAGCACATGAGATCAGGGCAATATCGTGTTCCCAGACAGCCTTACACACCAAGCACATGAGATCAGGGCAATAAGAGTGTCTCCCGGCTGTGTGAAGGTGTTGTTTTGTGTTCCCAGACATCCTTAAACACTAAACACATGTGATTAGGGCAACACAAGCCTTTAGTGGAACACAATGCCTCTGTCTGCTGGTGGGAACTCGAGGCAATGATACACATCACACTGAAAGTCAGAGTCAACAAGCCTTTATTTAGTTATGTTATCTTGCACTTGTATAGTGCCTCCTGCCATAGTGCATTCCTTCAAAGGGCTTTGAGTGTCAGAGAGGCAACGTAGGTGAATGATAGAACATTCAGTAGTGGTTGGGAGAAGGAAGGTCGAGTAGATAGTTGGGATGAGGACGAGGGAGAAATGAGATGCACAGGAAGGCATGAGAGGGAAAAGGTAGAGGAACTGTGTGTCCAAATGGACCGCATTTATCATTATACATTTTAAACATTATAAAGTGCGTAGTTCCAAGGGGAGAGAGAGCCATATAGGAGGTGTTCTCTGCACAAGGTTGGGGGGGGGGCATGTCTGGAATTGACTCACTGCATGGTGGGCATGGGCATGGTGAAGCAATGCCCAAGAAAACACGAGCAGTAAAACCCTTAATGAATTAAAATGAATTAATCTTCTGGAATATGCTCAATATGGGAGACCAGTCTCTCATCGCTGGACCTGGATTCGAACCTGTGTTGCTCTGCGTTTTCTTGCTTCCACGACAAACCTGTTGCCCCAGAGCTATCCTCCTAGCCTCCATTATTACTCTTACTACCATAGGACCCCAACAACATTTTGGAGGGACTGTATGTCAGAAATCCGAATTTCACAGGTTTGCAAAAACTGCCTAAAAAGCAAGCCAAACAAAATACATTTTTTGGTTTCCTAATTTATGTCATGCTTACCAAAACCCTGGGCTTTTGTGAAAAGTGCTTATGGCCAGACTTTCAGCCTTCCACAGTGTCATGGTGAGCCAAGGCATGTAGACAATCATGCCCAAGAAAATACAAGGTGCAAAGCCCCTCCACTTACTCCTGTAAATGGGAAAGCTGGAAGGAAAATATGGGTACATTTAACTAAGGGTGGGATTTTGATCAGGGCTTCCTTGGGAGCAGAAGACCAGTCCGGCCTTCCTGGAGGTTCGCGATTACTGTAGGGGCCTTTAAGGTAATGGTTATATTGGTGGGTGAGGCAGGAAACCTCTTAGGCTGGGCCATTATGGGGAGTTAATTTACATAATCCGGCCTCCGGCTGGCCTTGCGCTGCAGTTACTGAATACTCTTTATAAAGCGTATCATGCAAATCTTATGTCAACATTGGGGTGATGGTCTAGCAGGTGATTAGGGTTTAACTGCATCAGAAGGGACGTTGATCCAGAGAATCCTGCTCCTTCCACACTTTGGGTCCTGATCAGGTAGCGGCCGAAACACCCCAGTCCCTAGCGGCTCGGTTTTGCTCATCTAAAGGATGATGAGCGCCTCTTGGTTACACACCACATTCTCAGGGCATTTGGTATGCAAAAGGTATTTCCGACTGTGGGAAAGCGGGATGATGTGTTCACTTCAGAAATGAGAGAAACATGCCACTATTTGTTTCCTGGTCACAGGTAAACTTCAAACGTTTTTCATGTGTCCAACAAAGAGAAGGTTCAACCTTTCTTTCCTTGAGTGTTGGTTTTTTTGTCAGTCAAAAAAACTTTATTGCGGGTAAAGCTATCCGTAAAAGTGCATTACAAAATGAAAATAAACATTCCATTATGACACCAATTACAGGTTCCAATAGGATATCAAATATGAGACGCAATTATACAAATATTCACACCTACTATTATCTAAAGTTAATTCCATTAGTTAAGTATATGCATAAAAACCATTTGCCTATGACAGTAAAAATGTATTTCTAGCAACTATTGGACATTTCAATAAAAATAGCAATGTCTAAACACAATTATGCATACAAATATTTATAGCTCCAGTTATCTAGGATTGAATTCATCAATGAATCCCTCAAAAAGGACAGCAACGTCCAGGTGACTAGCAGCGTTTGAGCTAGAAGTAAAAAATATAAAGCAGGACAGCAAAGCATTCAATAAAATGTGAAGCCACTGTGGGCTCGAACTCTTGGTACCCCTGCCTCTTGCCTTTGGTGTTGCATGCCCTATTGTTTATGTTCTCTGTGGTTTTGGACTCCCTTGGCCTGGACACTTCTTTCTGAAAACCAGCTTCCTCCGCTGGGTTACCACCGGCTAACTACTGATATTCTACTCCTGCCACTGCCTTGAACCTTCTCTCATTAGACCACCTTATGTTCTCTTTTTAGCACCACCTGATTTACTCTTCCTGCCACCACCTTAAGTTCCTCCTCTGCCACCACCAGATGTTCTTCTTCTGCCAATACCAAAACAAATGAGGTGATGGCTGGAAGGTTTAGAATTAAATCTTAACCTCTGGCATTGCTCTGTGTAACTCTCCAGTCCATCATTTTTAGCTGCCAAGGCATTACAGGAGGGATAAGACGAAATGCAAATCGGGCTTGATCCCACCACAGAAGGGGAGGTCCAGCCCGAACTGCTAGGTCACATCCCTTTTGCACGAGACCACAAGCATCCCCAGACAATTATGATTGTGGTCTTGTGCAGCAGGGATGTGACCTAACAATTTGGGCTGGACTGCCTCTTTTTAGGGTGGGACCATGCCTGATTTACACATGGTCTTTCTCCTTCTGTAATGGCTTGGCAGGCTGAAAAACGATGGTATAGAGCCAGAGCTGTGTCTGTGGTTATGATTTATTCGAAACCTCCCAGCCATAAACTTTTGGTTTTGCTTTAGTCACCCCGAGTGTGACGGGTATGCCAAGATGTGGCTCCCGAGCCTGCTAGTCCTAGAGACCCAAGTTACTCCGCGCTGATGAGGCCCACAGAGGCTGAAACATGTTTGGTGATGCTTGTGGTCTTGTGTAGAATGGATGTGACCTAGCAGTTTGGTCTGGACCGCCCCTTTTGGGGCGGGACCAAGCCTTATTTGCATATGGTCCTTCCCCCTTTGTAATGGCTTGGCAGGCTGAAAAAAAAGATGGTCTGGAGGGTTGCCCAGAGCAATGGCAGAGGTTATGATTTGTTCAAAACCTTCCAGCCATCAACCTTTGGTGGTGCCTTCTTTTTTTGCCACCACCTGATGTTGTTCTTCTGGCAACACCTGATGTTGTTCTTCTGGCAACACCTGATGTTGTTCTTCTGGCACCACCTGATTTTGTTCTTCTGCCACCACCTGATGTTGTTCTTCTGCCACTACTGATGTTGTTCTTCTGCCACCACCTGATGTTGTTCTTCTGCCACCACCTGATGTTGTTCTTCTGCCACCACCTGATGTTGTGCTTCTGCCACCACCTGATGTTGTTCTTCTGCCACCACCTGATGTCGTGCTTCTGCCACCACCTGATGTTGTTCTTCTGCCACCACCTGATGTTGTTCTTCTGCCACCACCTGATGTTGTTCTTCTGCCACCACCTGATGTTGTGCTTCTGCCACCACCTGATGTTGTTCTTCTGCCACCACCTGTTGTTGTGCTTCTGCCACCACCTGATATTGTGCTTCTGCCACCACCTGATGTTGTTCTTCTGCCACCACCTGATGTTGTGCTTCTGCCACCACCTGATGTTGTTCTTCTGCCACCACCTGATGTTGTGCTTCTGCCACCACCTGATGTTGTTCTTCTGCCACTACTGAGGTTGTTCTTCTGCCACCACCTGATGTTGTGCTTCTGCCACCACCTGATGTTGTGCTTCTGCCACCACCTGATGTTGTTCTTCTGCCACCACCTGATGTTGTTCTTCTGCCACCACCTGATGTTGTGCTTCTGCCACTACCCGATGTTCATCTTCTGCCACTACTTTAGAGTCTTTCTCCTGCCACCACCAATGTCCTTCCTTCTTAGCATCCCGTCTCCTCCACTCCATCTGCTCTTCCTCCAATATCCTTCTACCATAATTTTTCTAAATTGTCCACTCACTTCGATCTTCACTCCTGACTAAATCCAAACACTGAAACCCTGCTGTTTCTCTCAAAGGTTTATATAGGCTATTACTCCCTTCCTGGTTTTGGGCTTCATTCAAGTGCTTCCGTCTGGGTGGTTATGATTCTCAGTAGCTGATTAGTTCTCACCCAACACACTGTTTTCTGCAGGTGTTGCAATGGTTCTTCAGATCGACGGTTGAGCCGTGGCTTTAAAAGCTCCATCCGCTATCTTGCAATTATTGTGCGTGGTTTCCACACATGCATGCATTTGTTCTGATCCGGGAGCAGAGCTGCTTCTCTCGCCCGGTAAGTGTTCATGTAGCACGAGTAATGTGACTATAAGCACACACCCAAATTGACCATCCTGATGAAGGCCTATCTAACCACAGCACATTTCAACTGCTCCTAATGTTATTAAGAGGCTGGCGCAGGCAGGTAAGCAGTATAACAGTATTTATTTAAGTTACATATAAAGGAAGAAGACCCCCAACACTCAGAGGCTCCTCTCCTACAGCACTTTCCTCCAACTGACCAACTTTAGAACATTATACAAAAGATGCTATCAGAACATTCCATGACATCATACAGGGCTGAAGTATCATCATATAGGAAAGCATTGAAGGCTCCCTGCTCTCCATAAGACATCACAACACATCTCCCTTTCTTTTTATTTAACTTACCCTATGAATTTACATCTTTAATTCAACTGAAAAATAACACGCAATATTTCAAATCAACCGAGACACTCCCAACAACAGTCCCATGATGTTCCACACATCTATACATGGCCTCTCCTCACAGTGGCAATTCTATCTTTATTCCACACTTGCCCTCCAGTCACACGTACAGCTCCTTTCATGACTGCCACAACTCTGACAGGATCCGAATAAAGAGATTCTCCTTTCCTCTTGACAACTCCCTTCCTTATCCTGACCCAATCTCCACACTCCACGCGCAATTCTTTCTTCCCTCTCTTAAGATTTTCGCGCATGACCCATTCGGATTTCTTCTTCACCAATGACTTTCTCACAACAACCAGATCCGTCTCCCTACTCCTACCAAGCCATGGTGGACATGCCACGGAATATGGCTTCCTGCCCCTCATAAGCTCGAACGGGCACAGACCTGTTGTCGCATGTGGCGCCATCCTCAAAGGCCAGATCCTATTTTGTATCATGGCTACTTTATCCAGACCACACTCCTCACCCATCCGAATACTCTCCATCACACACCTATTCATCCTTTCTACTACCCCGTTGGATTCGGGATGGTACAATGAAGTTCTTTTGTGATCAACTCCACACTTCCTTAAATAGCTGGTAAAGTTACCGCCTATGAACTGGGGACCATTGTCCGTCAATACACTTTCCGGTAGGCCTTCATTGGCAAAAATGTCCTGCAATATCTTTATCATACTTTCTCCGGTGATGTCTCTCACAACCTTAAAATTCACCCATCTAGAAAACAGGTCTACAACCAGAACAATGAATTTTCCACGTCCGTAACCTAACTCCACAGGACCTAGAATATCCATGGCAATCTCACTCCATATCCTTGATGGGAGGCCCACATCCACCAATGGCTACTTCTTGGCCACAACTCCCTTTCCACTCTTGATGCAAAATTGACAATTAGCTAAGCAATTCTCAATTTCTCTATCAAACCCAGGCCACCAATATTCTTCTCTCAACACTCCCTTGGTTTTGGTAACTCCAATGTGACCACAATGCGCTAGCTCTATCACCTTTTTCCTCAACCCAATCGGGACCACTGCTCTTCCCCACCTGAATAAAATATCATCCACGACAGACAATTCATCCTTCACTTCCCAAAACGGCTTCACCCCCTCTGCCAGATCCACCTTATTCGGCCATGCTGCTGACACCACATATGGAATTACCCTACTCATGATCTCATCTTTCTTTATCTCATCCAACAACTCCTGTTTGGACACAATACCGTTGGTATTAACAAACACTAATTCCATTTCTTCACTGTCCACAACATCAGAGTCAACAACTCTCACCCTCGACAAATTATCCGCGAATATGTTGTCCTTTCCTGGAATGACCTCCATCTTAAAACAATGTGTCTGCATCCTGATGACCCAACCTGCCACTCTGCGGGAAACCTTATCCAGGCCCTTATTTTCGAATATAGCTTTAAGCGGTTTGTGATCTGTGCGAATTACAAATTCTACTCCCCACACAAAATTCCTGAATCGTTCTACAGCCCAAAAGCACGCCAATGCCTCCTTTTCGAGAACCGAATATCTCATCTCTGCTCCCTTGAGACCTCTCGATGCGTGAGCTATCACCTCTTCAGACCCATCATCTTGCTTCTGGGATACTACCGCCCCAAGTCCATACTCACTAGCATCTACAGTGATGATAGACAGTCTTCTCGTGTCAAAACATCCCAAAGGACGGGCTAAGTTTATATCTTCCTTTATTCTATTAAATTTCAACTCACAGTGACTATTCCACACAAAATCAACGCCTTTCCTCAGAACTTTTCTCATCTCTTGCACTTTGTCGGCATAATTTACCACAAATCTTTGATAAAATTCTGTCATTCCGAGAAAAGACCTCAATTCACTCTTATTACAGGGTCTCTCAATTCTCTTTATGGCATTTACCATCTCCTCTTTGGGTCTGATGCCATCCCCCGATACCTCATGTCCCAAATAGTCCACATTTTTCACAGCAAATTTGCACTTCTCTTCTCTCAGCGTGATACCCCTATCCTTAAATATCTTCAACACTTTGTATAAATTCCCATCATGCTCCTCCAAAGACACTCCACTCACCAAGACATCATCTTGAAAACAGAACACGCCCTTCACTCCTCTCAAAAGGCGATCCATTATTTTCTGAAATACAGAGGAGGCAGATGCCAACCCAAAAGGCATTCTCCTAAACTGGAACACCCCCTCATGCGTCACAAACGCTGTAACTTTCCTACATGTCTCCTCTAATTCCACCTGATGATAGGCTGACGTCATATCCAGTTTGGAGAAATACTTTCCCCCACCCACCATGGTCAGCAACTCACCCATGTTGGGTAGTGGGTGCCTGTCCACCAACACACATTTATTCAACTCACGCATATCCACGCACAATCTTATGTCCCCTGAACTTTTCTTCACTATTACAACTGGGGAAACCCACTCAACACCCCCAGCTTTCTCGATCACACCTGTCTTTAACAATTTCTGTAATTCTTGTTTAACACTGTCCCGCAAAGCAAAAGGCACCGGTCTGAGCTTGGCTACGGTGGGAACACTACCCCTTTTTAGTAATATTTCATGTTGAAAACCCTTCACTCTTCCCAAAGTCTCATCAAATACTTTACTAAACTCTCTCACATACTTGCAGGACATCGTGGATGCTTCGGACACTTGTAAAACTTGCTCAGGGTGGTTGGGGTCTAGTCTGATTCCTAAATTCTTCTGCTCTCTCCATCCTAATAAGGATTGTCCTTTTTTCGTCACATACACTTTCCCATCACAACTGCGACCTTTAAATTCAAATCTACTCCACACATATCCTAGTAAATCAATTTTATCTTGGTTGTAGCCTCCCGGACTTATGTCAGGTTCTGATAATGCTGATACTTTCCCCTTCATCTCGCCTTCAAAAGCACTCCTGGATACTAACGTGGCTTTCGACCCTCAATCTGCCATCATTGACACCTTACACCCATTCACTGTCAACACGGCATAGGGACGCTCACAATCATCCGTGTTTCCCCACTGGCAACAACATTAACTGTGTTCACAATAACATTTGTCAATGCTAATGCAGTATCGTCTTCTGATGATATCCCATCATCCTCATCATCTACAAACAGGATCTTCCTTTGGCCCGTTTGGCCAAACTGAGTTTTTGCAACATGTGGAAAAATGTCCTCTCCTTTTGCATTTATTACATACTGCCTTCCGTCCTGGACACACTACAGAAGATGCAAAGTGCGTCGCACTGGCACATCGATAACACAATCTCTCGCCCTTTTTATCTTCTCTCTTTTCGCTTCTCTGCGTCGATACTTGGTTTCTCTTTTCTTCAGCATTGTTCCTTTCCTTCTGCCTGTTCCTTCCTTTCTTTTTGTTCTTCCCTTCACCCACATTCAGCACCTCTGGCTTATTTTCCTTAGAGTCACCTCCTTCAGTCTTGGAGAGCTTGGCAACACATGCCAGAGAGTGCTCTACACGCTTGGCCAAATCCAGTACCTCATCCAAATTTGGCTCATCCTTCAGCCAAAGTTCTTCACGTATCTTATTTGAGTGACAATGCGTCATGAATTGATAGCGGATATGCTCATCAAAACGTCCTTGAAACTTACATGTCAGGGCGAGGTGACGGAGAGCGGTGACATAGTCTTCAACAGGATTCCCTGTGAGCCTGAATGCGCATGCAGAAATTATACCGCTCCAAAATTGTACTCCTCTTGGGGTTGAAATGCTTATCTAATTTGAGCAAAGCCGATTCAAATTCATTCAAGTCATCCCCGCTTCCATCCCCTTCCAACTGAGGAAGGGTCTCGAAAATCCTCTGCCCCTCATAACCTAGGAAGTGTAGTAGCAATGCCACTTTTCTTTCACTGGAATATGTGGTTCCTCCGGCTGCCCTCATATAGTGCATAAACCCTTTTCGCCATTGAGGCCAATCAATCTTCGCCGCACCTGCAGTGGGCATGAAAATGGGTGGGCCAGATATGCCAGGTAAAGCTGCCATGTCTTTGTGCGTGGGTTACCCCCCCCCCCCTTTTTTTTTTATAGTGTCGCTAAAGTACACTTCTTCCAGTTCAAGCCTTGCAAAGTTTCTTGCACCAGTCCAACAAGGCGCGTATCCACAGTGACCGTTCACATCTGGGACTGAATGCGGTAAAAAATCATATTTAGGATGACCAAATTCAACTGCAGGCTCACACAGACTTGCACAGAGCTCTCCCTCCCCTGGGGAATATTCCTGCACTGCGAGCGCTGTTTAAAATCCAATTCACTTGCTCCTCTTTTCAGTGTTTTACGGCACTTCACATCCCTCCCACGCGGATCACTTTCCCATCTGCTAGGAGGAACAAGGTAGCAGAGTCTGGCCTCTTTCCTACGCTGGCAAGAATGTGCGCAGGGTCGCGGGTGGGGCCGGGATCAGCAGTGGGCACTAACCAGAGCAAAGCGGCACTTACTTGCGCAAACGTTGCAGGGACACGGCGGTCGCTCGACGCTACAAAGGAAGCGGAGCGACCTTCCCTGAGGCCGTGATCACTCGACGGCCGCTCGGCGCTACAAGGGACCGGAGCAGCCTTCCTTGAGCCTTCCCCCACGGCTGCTTCGGTCGTTCCTCCAGGGGGGCACTCCGTGGACGCCGGAATGGGGCCTCAGCATCCGCTGTTCACTGTGGCGGGCCGCTCAACGCGAGGGGGAGCGGAGCAGCCCACGGCCTGTCACTTTCTTCTCTGGCGGCACCGTCGACTTCTCCCCGGTGGGGCCTCCTACCTCACGGGGCACATCCGAACACCGTCCTCCAGGTTGCTCAGAGGAGGCACGGGCGGAGCAAACCTCAGGAGCGAAGCGAGCACCTGCTTGCAGGCCGCGACTCGACACCGGGCAATGTGGAGCAGCCACGGCAGATGCTGGGGGTCTCCTTTAACCTGTCTGCAGTGACCTCTTATCCCATCCTCGTCGCCATTGTTATGAAGAGGCTGGCGCAGGCAGGTAAGCAGTATAACAGTATTTATTTAAGTTACATATAAAGGAAGAAGACCCCCAACACTCAGAGGCTCCTCTCCTACAGCAGTTTCCTCCAACTGACCAACTTTAGAACATTATACAAAAGATGCTATCAGAACATTCCATGACATCATACAGGGCTGAAGCATCATCATATAGGAAAGCATTGAAGGCTCCCTGCTCTCCATAAGACATCACAACACTAATGGCCAAAACACAGTTGTGTTGACAACTCAAACATGATACAGTGTTTATTATTCACACTGCCTGTCAAGCTGATTAATTCAGCAAGCTTAATGTTATATGGTCCCAAGAAAATGTAAAGGGACCATTTTGCATTTGTATAATCCAATTTTTGCAGATTGTATGAAGAATTTATGTTTGTATTGTATGTTTTGTAATTTTCCTGTGTTGCACTTTGTGTGAAATTGTCTTTGAATGTAGTATACCAAATCTATGTATGGAAATGGTTAAGTTTACTGTCCCCAAACTAGGTAAATGCATTAAAAAATTGGGTCACAATATATTAGGGCGCGTCCTTATCGTTTGTTGATTATAAATACACGTGTCTACCTAGATAGATCAGGGAAGTACTAGGTGCCCGTTAGTTTATTAATGTGACTATAAGCTTCACCTTTCTTCACCCGCAGATGTTGCTTCATGGGATATTGGGTGAATTATTGCACATGGAGATATTTCTCTTTGATGAATCCTTGGATATCGTCCCTATTGCCCTGGGGGGGGGAGGGTGGCATTCCCATGAGGCCAGAGAGGTGATGCCGCTACCCGATAGTCCCCCTTGGGGTGGTACTCAGCTGGTGGATCTCATGGGGAAGGATCCCCCCTATGGGACTAAGGACAACTGTCCTGGGAGAACGCGGTATGCCCAGACAATTCCCCAACCTCCCACATCCTCCTCCCCTAAACAGGGTACCATAGTTCCACACACTTCCATTTACTTGTGTAGGGTAGATCATTTGACCTCTTTAAAATGTACTGCAACTAGGAAGAGTAGGGACTACCTATATGAGTGATATGTGTAAACTGGGACAAAGAATTCAACTGACTGTGAGAAACCAAAGGGTGTCTCACTATCTAGACCCCGGGGATCTCTTGCTCAGGTGGCCAGAGCACGGCCGTCGCCTTTGGATCCAGACCCTGGGGGTGGACAAGTGCGGGTGGATCACCTGGGTGAGGGGTCCTCTGGGAGTGGGGTGAGACATCCGATGGCAAGACGCGCTATGCCCTCTTCACACCACACCCCTACCCAACACTTCTTCCACCTTTATAGGTTGTTGTAAATCTTGTCCCATTGCCCCCTCCCCAATTCCAACAGATACCCACATTAAAGTGAGGCATAGGAGAACAAACACAACACCCTATATCTCACAACAACAAAATCGTTCCCCTTCTTCTGATGATATTTTTACCACCCCCCGAAAAAACTAAAACTCCCACAATTCCTACCTCCACTTTAGAAATCCCATTTACCAAACCACTGGGATGAAGAAAAGGTGAAAGGGATATATGAAGATTACCCATAGAAACCAATGCACCAGGGATTCCTTGCGGCAGTTGTCATTTTGTCCCGGTAATGAGGCCAGGCAAGGTCAGGCCTCCCTTTACAATCATTCCCACCTGAAACCTGTTAACTCTCCTAGGAAGTATACAAGGTGGAACACATAGACACACTTTGAGCGAGCTGGGGATGCTGGATGGTGCACAGAGGCTGAGAGGAAAGAATTCGAGCAAGAGAGACCGTGGAAGGCCTGGAAGAAGAAAGACTAACTGCTGGGCCTTTGAGTACAGGGGAGGCTGCAGTGTGGAGAGGGAATTCTAACTCCAGGGAGGCAAACAACAGAGCTACTCTCCTGGGTAAATCAGGAAAGACCAGGCCTTTGAGGGGCAGGAGGCGAGACCCTGACCTCAACAAGTTATCCCTTTTACCTTCTGCAGCTCGCAAAACCCCAGAATTCTCTATAGGGGAGCTGACAAAGTGGGAGCAAAATAAGAAAAGTGCATTCTGGGACATGACGCTCAAAGACTTTAAAACTTTGCAAATTAAGAGGGGTCTGAGCCCGACTGTGGGAGACCCCGGAGAGGACAGAGCGAAAGAGAACAGTGCCTCCCACATTGTATTCAAAAGACACCAGCCGCAGCTGTGCTGTCGGTCTTGGCTCCCAAATGAAGGATACAAACAAATAAACCAACACAGCCAGTGAGTTGAAGCGAGCAAGTGACAAATAATAGTGATACAGTTAACAAGTGGGCCGGCATATTGACAGTGCCCAGTCAAAGGCCTCTGTTGAGCAAGTACTGATATTAGCATAAACAATATGAATTGTGTTTGGTTTCAAGGCAAGAGAAGCCTAAGGAAAGGGAATCACATTGAGTTGCTAAGCCCGAGGTCCGAGCCCGGCAGAGGGAGACCGGTAGCGAATTTTGAGAAAGTCGAAGTGGTCCTGCGGAGGTCTACAGTAAAAGCTTTGCACATTTGAAAGACTTGGACATCAGTAAAAGATCTGAGCCCGACTGAAGGAGACCGGAACTGTGATAAGTTAGGGGAGGGGAACCCCTAATGAATGTGAATTAAGCTTAGGGAAAGGAACCCCTGCAAGTGCTGTGATTGCAAGGTCCGGACCCAGCTGAGGGAGATATGCGTTGAATCAGCTGCTTGTTGTTTGAGAGGTCCGAGCCCGACGGAGGGGAACCTACGTGAACATTTTGTTGAACTGTGGAAAGAACTTTTGAAATGCTGGAAAAGTGACTTTAATGTGGAAGGACAGGCAGGCCTCGATCCACGTTTTGAATTGCCTTTGTTTTTAGAACCTGAGACAGTGTGTCATCCTGTCTATGGGGGCCGCCTTACTCCGTGCTTTCCAATGTGGGGAGGAGACCTGACTCGGCCACCTTGATCTTTTATGTTATAACACTGATTTTCCTTTACATACACCTTTTTCTATGCACCCATTTATTGTATTAGCGTAAGGGCAGGCCATAGGTATATTTAGTATAGGCCACTTGACCAGGACTGTGTTATTTATTATTTGATGGTAGAGTGTGCTCCCATCTTTACATATAGGGCCAGATAGGAGTTGTTCCAACCCTTGTTCAATAAACACCCTTAAACCTTGCATCTTTTGTGTCTGTCTTCACTTGTGATACCATGCCTCCCTTACATGATCCAGTTGAGAATACCATCAGTACCAAGATGAAGAAGATGTATCGAGTAATGAAGAACACTCCAGGGAACCAAAGTCAGCATTCTTGTCAACACGGGCAATATGCGAACCAGCGGAACATAAAAAGGGAAGGAGAACTGCAGATGGCGTACAGCCCTCCCTCGAGGAGCTGCAAGCAGTCCAGCGGTGCAGCAAAGGGAAACCTGGGAAATCGGGACACGAGGCAAGAAGGAAAAGCCCCCTAAAAGGGTCAGGAGAGAATGGACCATTCTCCTGACTGAATGCCAAGAGACTTTGAGCAATTAACTACACCTGAAGTAATGTCTGGGACCCCTAACCACAGAAAAGATAGTATAAAAGCTGTATGCACAATAGCGGTTACTGACAGGGTAGTGAACCAGGTCTGCTATATAGCCATCAGAGAAGTCCGAGATAGACCAGGGGTATGGAGCCATACCCTTTTGTATTAGAAAAGCTGGAGAAAGACATGGGGAAGGGAGTCATTGACCATGGCATTGTGAGAAACCTTAGAATGACCAGGGAAAGGGAGTTATTTCCCCTGGTGGCGTGGACAGTGTGAGAACAAAATTGTACCTGGAAGGTTAGTGAACCAAGTTGGTATAAGTCTAGGGAAGGGAGTCATTCCCCTGGCACTGTGAATGTTGGTTTATAAGTGAATGGAGACTTTCAAGCAGGAACTTTGTGTGGTGGCTTTGAAAGGGATTGCGACCTGGGAAGGGAGCCATTCCCTCACGAGAGAGTCCCTCAAACCACTGGCATCGTAGACTGCTCTCCAGAAGAAGGGAGCCATTCTTCTACACCAAGAAGACTCACCAATCCTTTAGTTTAGTTACAAGTGTAAGGGAAGGAAAAAGGTTTTTGACAAAGGACAGTGAACTTTTAGGTACGGCCATTCTGACACATCCTTAGTATATGGTTGAGGCAGGGAAACCCCTCTTAGAAGATAGGGAAAGTTAGAGTTTTCTCTTTATTCTCTTACAAAAGAAAAGCCTATAGCCAAAGGAATGCCACTGGTGTCAGTCTCCTCCTTCCACACCCTTACATCTCTTAACTGGCAATGAGCCTTTACTTGATACATTTTGCGCTCCCTGCCATCTTACAAGGGACTAAGGAATCACAGAGGGATCTTCTCCATACCATCCCAACCCCACAAACCACTAGCTCAAGAAGGTACCAATCCCACTGAGACAGCTTACTAGATGTCCCCAAGACAAGGCAGAGTATTTTGTCACAGTACATAATCCCTAATAAAAACTGTGGTGAAGTATGCCAAAGAGTTGCATTCTTTGTGGAGGCAACTCCACTGTGTGACACTCCTCCGTACTGTTGACATTTAATCAGCCTCCCCATTCTACATAGTGAGAGGGCACTCCACACTCAAAGCCACTGGCCCTTCATGTGGACCTGATCAAGCACATGTGTTCTAGGTTCGAGACTAGGTTGAACTTTGGTAAATGCGCCCTTTAAGTGAATATCTGGGATGGATATATGGAGTGAGTGACGCGGAAAAAAATGGAGTGGGCGTTTGGAGGATAGGGCAGGGATATGTGTGGAATGATCACAATGTCAGTGAACAGCTGGAAGGAGCGTGCCAGCAGCTGCCCCTTTGAAGGCTGGAATGTCTACCATGTACGGAAAGATGTTTTTAAGTACTTACAAGTTGTGACTTATAAGAGAAAGCCTATGGAGATAAGCTCGTAGGGTGG
Organism: Ambystoma mexicanum; assembly: GCF_040938575.1. Taxonomy (NCBI): domain Eukaryota; kingdom Metazoa; phylum Chordata; class Amphibia; order Caudata; family Ambystomatidae; genus Ambystoma; species Ambystoma mexicanum. The sequence goes on along the minus strand of NC_090933.1, from coordinate 1,289,730,320 downwards.
GGCCAGGGTGGAGAGCAAAGAGGGTGCCATCAGGTGAGTGAAGACCGTGACGGGAAAGGGTTGAGTCAGTTGTCTGAATCCACCACTGTTGCCGCAGCTGAAGCACAGCAGAGATTGCTGCCCTGCATAGGTAAAACTGTCAGTGCTGCATCGGTACGCTAGGAGCTAGACACTTCAGACACACACCCCTAGCTGTGATGCTGAATTAGACAGGGGGCGCAGGACAGCTTTGGCACAGTAATATGCTTAAAACAGTAGTGTACACCCATGTTGGTGCTATGCATCTAGTGGCCCCAAGCCCATGCTCCATTACTGTATGCTTACACAGGGCCCATGGCATCAGTGATGATGGGTATCTCTGGGGTGTGATCTTTAAAACGTCCAATAGATTCAAGGATAGGAAACTGGCAACAGCTTCTAAAGGGTTAGGGAGTGCTCTAGCAGAGATTGTCTTTTTTACATGTACTTTACTCCCACCAAGCTGTGATGGGCCAAAGGTAGGACTCGGACAACTGGATATGCGTGACACAGGGTCATTATTAACAAAAAGAAAGAAAATCCCTCAAAAAGCCCCATCTCCACGAAGAGGCACCCCTGTCTAAGAAAGTAAATTCTAAAGGTGCTTGTCAGGATGTCTTAGACAACATAACATTGACCTCTGTCCTAAAGCTAAGCTACCTAACTGGCCCTATCACTAAAAAGAAAAGACACCAAAAAATGCTGTCCCACTCTGTGTTTTGCAGTGTCCTTCTCAGGTTCCCTCAAGTCTTTGAGGTTTCTTGCCACCATTCCAACAAGTGTTCAAAACAAACGTCTTATACAAAACTCAGGTTAGCCCTCACGGCTGATTCCTCTTTACAGTTTTTATACTTTTCAGGGAAAATTAATTGTAGTCTTCTTTTCAGGCTCTGATATGTGACAGTTCTCAAGAGTTATCTCACTCAAGTGACAAAGGCAACCTGCAGGCCGCTTCCACATGTGCTTGATGAGCCTTGTCAGTGTACTTCGTCCTTGCCTTAACTGCTGGTGTATGTTTGAGGATAGTTTTGATAGCCATTTAGCCTCTTCCCTTCGGATCCTTTGTCCGGGCATATTCACATCTAGCTTTGGTGTATATTTTCCTGGCTCACTCCCTTGGGATTTCTCTTATGGATTCTGTTTTCTATTGGACCCTTTTACCGAGGGAATATGGATTCTCATTCATTGGGTCTTTTCTCCTGCTCGGGTGATTCACACCTGGCTTTGGTGTATATGTTTCTGGTTCCTCACTTTGGAGCTTTTCTCTTGAAATCTGTTTTCTATTGGCCCCTTTTGACATAGGGAATCTTGGTTAACATTTCTCAGGTCTTTTCGCCTGCTCTTGGCAACTGACAATCACCTCTTTGCTATATCTTTCTGGATCTCCCCTTTGGGATATCTCTTATACTTGGTTCTCTGGAGATCGCATAGATGTGAGGGATATTATTTTTATTTATTTATTTATTGTATAGCGCCACACGCCTATGGGCCAACGAGTGAATAGCTATTGTTTCCCCTTCTATCTGCCTCTGGCAGGTACATTCATTGGGCCCCTCTAGCTTCCGGATTATGAAGTTCTGAACTTTCCATGGCTCGATGTGGAGTGCGACCGCCTTCCTCCCTCTAATTTACACACCGCGTACCTTCTATTCCGTGGTCTTCTCATCGAGGAGAGTTGGTAGCTCTGTCACCAGCGGTCTCCTTCTCTGGACTCTCGGTCTGTGTTTCAACCGGCGGGGGCCTCAACCTGGCTGGCGATGGGTTGGCTCTCAAACAGAGAGTCGGGACCGTTACTCATGCAGAGCTCCTGGGCTCGACTCTCCACCCACCAGGTACTCACTGTGGTCGTGCCTCCATGCAGCTTTTGATCCATGCGACAGTGGCTCTGCGTATCGTCTTTGCAGCTGATTGGCTTCACGTCAGTGCTCATCCTCCTCCAGGTAAGGACATTTTTCTTTATAAGAAAAGTAGATGAGGGACAAAGTATCATTGGTCCTGGCATTGCTGCTTAAAGGAGTGGTCAACAGGCATAGCAACCGTTTATGCAGGCATCATCATTAAGTCAGAATTTCTCTACATTCCTGTACATGCTGAGAATACTGAGGTCATGGGAACTAAGGGCGATCTTCCATTTTTACTAGATGGGGAGTCCTTGTTTTCTCTTAAAGAGGAGTCACTCATAGGTGAGATCCCGCTTGCCCAAACCCCTAGGGAGCATTTTGCATACCAGGCTCACCTCCCTAGGCCCTTGGGAGAAGGGATTCATTTGCTGGATTAGTCATTAAGCCCTCCAACTACTTTAGAATTGCAACAGCTGCTGACCAGTAAAAAAGGGCATCTTGCAAGTAGTGGAATAAAGTTGGTGGCTCCATCTCCACAAAGGCCAAAAACATTTGTTTCGTTTGGGATGCCAACCTAAGCATGAACCCTCAGATTGGTGCAGTTGTCAAGCCATGCTTCTTCCAAATAAAATATTTAGCCAATTAACTGCTTGATACATTTTTGAAGTGATATAAAAAGAATTCAAAATAATGACTGATCTGAACATCTCATACTGCCCTTTAGTTATTCTGTGCAGCAAGTTGTCAGTGCAACCATAATGGCTATAATCCACAATCTTGATGGTAGAAAAAAGGGTCTGGTTGTAGGGAAAGGGATAGTAGTGCCTCACTGGACACCTGGGATTCGTGACTGGCTGAAAGAAGGGAGTGAGGTAGCAGCCACGGAAGGAGCCACTTAAAACCTTGAAAGAAAGCCAGAAATCTGTGAATGTTTTCTGCAAAATAGGATCTATAATTGCTTAGTTTTTTTTAGAATCAATAATTACTAATATTAACAAATATTTCTATTAATTGTATGTCTCTCAAGTATGTCTGTTCATTGGGGAGCCTCTGCCCAGCTAAAATGATATCTAGAAACATGAATGATTCTGCCATTTCATCTTCACATCCGAATCTCAAAGATGTCCAAATGAGTATACATGGTTCATAATTTCAAACACTGAGATGTTATGGTGAGTGTTGAGAGAAATGAAAGGACCACCATGCCCAGTGTCCATTATGCTTTTATTTTATTGTTAATTTATAATGCGCTTAATACCAGCATGAGTATGGGCCTAGTAAGATCGTTGTTTTGTTTATTCCTTGTTCCCCTCCCTTTCCTTGTCGCGCTCTGAAACACTTGTGTATGAGGGCGATACAAATAAAATATCAATAAATCAATCCGAGCAAGTGGTTTCTAAGAGCGGGATCGTGATTCAAACTTGTTTTGTGCTGCGTTGTCTTCCTTGTCTTGCTTTTAAAACAAACGTGTTGCCCCTGAGCTATCCTTCCTCCCCAAATGTAATTGGAGAGTAAAGCATATAACCATTTATGACAGAGAAGAAGGCTGCGTTCTAGGGGTAATGAACACTCCTGTGCTGAGCTCAGTGAGTAGTTTGCTTGGATTTTATCAGGTTCTGCAAGATCACAGGTTGGAAGAGGTAAACCCAATACCTCTTGAGAAAAGAGTTTGAGATGTCCTGGTTACCTTGCAAGAAGGGTATTAGGACCTTTTGAGATAAAAGGATCTTCACACGTTTTTAGTGGTTTCTACAAGTGTATTTTTATTTACATTGAAACATAGTCTAGACACATTGACGAGCAGAATCAACAGGCATCAGCTTAAATGACCCATAGCAAATTGGATGACTTCTGCCATTGGCTTTGACAACCTCACGGAATTGATCCCATTCACCTTACCAAGCTGCCTTGATAAAGACCCTCTGGGGTTGAAACACGTGTCGGCTGACCTTCTCTTTGTAGACAATGTGTCTAGAGTAGGTTTGTTTGTTTATTTATTTGTAATGCGCGCCAGACCCAGGGGTAACCGGGCGCAGCAGAAGAATATGCGAGACTTACAATGTTACAGAAATTATACAGAAATACACAGTATTACAGAATATACAAGTTATACAAAGATTATGCAGAGGTTCATCAAATACACATAGATACCAGTAAGTATGGGCACTAGTTAGAGATAGGGTATGTTAGATGCAAGGTAGCAGGGTTCCATCAGACTAGAGGTAGAGGGTTTGAGTAATTACGGATTATTATATATGTGTCAATGTAAATAAAAATACACTTGTAGAAACCACAGCTAATAACGCGTGAAGATCCTTTTATCTGAAAAGGTCCTAATACTCTTCTTGCAAGGTAACCAGGACATCTCGATATAACCATATATGACATACATAGTTGTCAAGTATAAATATCTGTGGTCATTCTTATGTTCCCAAAATGCTTTTATTTTATGCAAAGAAACTAAGTACCCCTAATGTTGCTTTTTTCCCTTCCCTTTTCTCATGGGAGTGTTTCAAATCAGTACAGTAAGAAATATATATATAGTATGACAGTCACCTGCCTACCCCACCCACAGTCAGCAATGGCAATCAAGGTAAAGTGTTTGGGCACCAAACCCACTGAAACATATCTGTAATCATAAATTGGGGTTTCTAGAGAGCTCTTCCAGGCCCCTTACAAGACCCAAAATCCCAACGTAATAACTTTGTCCTCAAAGAAACAGCATTTTGAATTCACTGGCGAATTCAGGAACACATTTCTTTGTCAGGCACAGCTGCCGAAGGAAACATTCATGTGAATGAGTCGGATGTGTGCAGACCACCGAACAAAAGTTGCGCCTAACACAGCGAAATGTACAGATGCCCTGCACCAGGGACAAAACAAACAAGAGCTGGTCTTCTGCCTGTGCCTTGCAAGAATTGCAAAGTTGCCATTTCCCCTTTATGAAGGCTTCCCTTGCTAATCATAGGTTCCCCTGCCTGGTGATTTACAGAGACGCAGTTCAGGCTTCAAAAGGGGAAGGAAAAGGACCTGACACATGTCCGGGCAGTTTTACAATCCGAGAGGGTGACAGGTCTTTATATGAGGGCCAGCCAACGCCCGCAAAGTCTAAGCACAGACCTACACAAAGGTGCAATCCATGTCGCTGGTGAACCACCCTATGAGAGGAAATACCAAACTGTAGAAACCATCTTGCTCAGTCAGAAGGTTTGGGCTGTCTGTGATGGAGCTTTAGAAAGTTGTGTGGATGAGATTTCTGATTATATGCCAACTGAGCGGAGAACTGGGAGGAGATTGGTGGAAGAAGGTTCCAGTGGAGGAAGAGCGTTATCATCAGGAGAGTGTTATACTACGCAGGTTGGAAGGAGAAACTGTTTTGAAAGTGCTCGAGGTAGAGGCTCCTTATTCCCATCCCCATTATTAGGTTACTTTCTCAATCCTCACATACCTGAACCACATCATTCGTTATATAGTTAATACATGTCACAGACGGCCTTAATAAAATCACAAGCCCGCTAGGAAATTCAAGTGTTCTTATTAACAGTTCTTTCAAGTCTTCCTGATGAGGGTGCCGAGACTGAAGGGCATTTCGACTTAGGTTTTTTCTGTTTCACCCCTTGGCCTCCTGTGGGCTCCCTCCAACCTAACCCAGGTTTCGCCCAAGGTAGAAGTGAACACTAATGCTTGGTAACAGGGCAGGGGGCCTAAATGCTAAAGTCTTATCTGTCTTACTTCCTCTGGGACTTAGTAAGGGGACTCTACTATAGCGTTCCTCAAATTATAGTCTTTATGATTTTAGAAAGTCCCTGGATTCTCTAAACCGCTCTCCCCGACTCTCTCAATCCTCTCCCTGATCTTATGTCTCCTTACTCTCCTGTCCCCTTTGTCCTCCTCCTACTTCCTCTCATCTTCCTCCCGCCTAGTCTCCTACATTCCAACTCTCACCTCCCTCTCCCCTTCTTCCTCCTCTTTTCTTGGTTCTCTCACACTCTTCTCCTCATTAGTTCTATCACATCCCGTCTTCATCCACTACTGTTCTCCACCCTCCAATCTTCCCCTCCTACAGTTTCTCCCTCCCCTTCTATCTTTCACCACTCTTCCCCGTTCACCTTTCTCTCACCATCGAATTGCCATTTTCAATGGTGGGCCACATTTTCATTGGTCCCTGAGGCAATGTTGTGCCCCAGTCCACAGCTGGCCAGAATTGAGGGTGCATGGTATTGGGTGACTGAACGTGGTACCAGTCTTTTCATAAAAGACACACTCATGGGATTCAGTGACTGGGACCCTCCCAAATCCCTCACCCCACACCTCACATCTGCTGTATGACTGGCTCTGGCTTGGGCTTTGGTAGGCCTTAGGCTGGTAGGGGTCCCTGTCACTACCTGACCGGATTAAGCCCCCGGATGTTGTCACATGAAACAAGTAGTCTCTTTTTGTGGCCATACTCGGAACACTCTGTGACAATACTTATTCTAGCTTTTGATAAAGCTAGTAAGACGAGTGGTACTTTTTTTACTTTTGATTCCGATATATAGTGGAAGTGATCATTAGAAATGAACAATGAACAACTTTAAATAGAGTCAATTTACAAGGTTAGCGTTATTAAATAATTTCCTTTATAGTTACCAGGTTTCTGCAGAGAATACACACCATTTTACCACGCAATGACAATGTATGTCTTCCAGTGCCGAGTCGACCCCCAACTCAGAGGATCCCTCTGTTGCTGCTGCTCTCATTCTTAATGTAACCATAAAAAAGATGGACCCCCCAACTCCCCCTTCAACATATTCTTCGTTTATTCTCTGGTTGCACTGCTGCCGCCAACGCCTGCGGTGGCTCTTATAAATGGCAGCAAGCTATGTTTTCGGGGCAGAAGTATGCTGGTGGAGAGGAATGGGTGCAGGGGGCCGCCACATGAAACCGTGATGAGAACTGCCACTTCGGATTACTGCTCCAAGTGGCTGCCTGACTGCTCATCTCTCCGACTAACTGGGCCAAGAATTGTGCCCCAGGAAAGAGTATCAATTCAATTCAGTCCAATAACCAGGCCTCAAAATGTGCACTCTCCACTAGCCGTTGGCTAATGGTTATTGACTCTCGGCAAGCAAGATATGGTATGCTGGGTGTATACCAAAAATTGAGGGGGCGAGGGGACTTTTCTGCTTAGCTAGTAGCTTGCCATTTGAAATATTGACCCCTGCTTTAACTGCATACCTTGAAGTTGGGTTAATAGTGTTTCGAATTCGGATGACCACGATTAGTATTTCAAGTTATGCAATTGCTGCTTAAGTTATGACTTTACAAACTAGGGAACATTCTGTGTGTGCCTCCCCTGTACCTGCACTACTTAAGTGCAGTCCTACTTTTTGGTTGGCAGAAACGATCAAATTGTAATTTTAAGTTTTTGATTTAGAAAATCCTGCCGCCCTACATATACAGCTTCGACTCCCTTTCTCAGAGGTTATCTCATCGCCTTACCTCGCACCTTGCACCACAAATGATCACTAGAACACTGAGGCGCAGATGCCTTCAAGGATACGGGCCCTGGGGGAGCTCAGCAAGGACTGAAGGAGTGAAACGGATGAGGATAGGGAGTAGGGGTTCAAGAGATGAAGCGGGAGAGACGAGCCTATGATACCCCTACTACAAAATACTCATGCTAATAAAGTATAAGATGATCCTATGTACACAAGATAATCATATCCTGTATTATATTATGAGAAAACCTGCCCATTGCGGACTAGGCCTGGGCATGCAGATGCGTGCAGTCATCTTTAGCATAACACCCAGCTCCATCTCACCCTCCTAATATGGGCAAAGGAGCATCTGTGGCCCTCAGAGCCCAATGGAGTGGCAGATGTTGCAGCCATTTTATCTTCACATTCAAATCCTGAAGTTGTCCAGGAATAAAAAAGGAACATTGTACACAAATATTGGGGGGAAAATTAAGAGGGATTTCGTCAGTGTGTCTTATGGGTGACCACCTGATGGTGTTCCATAGGTTTTGTTCATTCCAACCATATATTGCGGGATATCCACAGAGAAATTATTTTGATGTATTTATTTAATATTGTTTTCATTGAAAGTAATGTCCATGAGAATGTGTTCCACTATTTAGACGAAGGTGTGGCTTTTGCAATATTACATTTGATACTGAAATATTAGAACCCCTTTTTATAAGATTCCCCAGTATGTCGGCTCTGAGAGTACTGTATTTTAGTCGTGTTGTGCATGACGCTTTGTTATGGGAGTCACCTGATCAGAGGTGCCGCCGTATGAAGACTCATGGGACCAACACCCGCCAGGTACCCGGGAATCTAGTACTTTGTTATAGCATTTATCCAGTGTTGCCAAAAAAGACTGCTTTCCGCACACCAATCTGTGAACGGATGTCACTAACAACTACCAGTGTATGCTTGATTGGCTCGTTGATTGGCTGGTTGACTTAACACTTTCTCCCTTCCTCCTACCCCTGCACTTGCGCGATCTGAATGACACCTGGCCTAGTAGGATCGTTGTCTGTCTTCCCCTTGTTCCCCCCTCCCTGCCTCGTCGCGCCTTGAAACACTTGTGTATAGGCGCGTTACAAATGCCATATCATATCATATATCATAACTGCAACACCAATCTAATATCAGTTTCACCTTGCATTTGGTCAGATCACTACAAAATTACTTTCTCTATCAAAGCCACAACTAACTGCCCTAGTACAATTATTGCCCCAGAGACTCACACCAGGAACAAGAAAGACAGCACCATGGACAAACTCCTCCCATTAAATCTTCCCCTTCCAATAACATACCTTCTTCCTTAGACCCCACAGCCCTAGTTGATATTTACAACCATACAATACTGAAAGCATTACATACCATTGCTCCTTTAAAGTTGCGTAAATCTAAACCTCGACCCCACCTTAACTCTTGGTTTACACCGCACCTACGAGAGCCGCGCAAAGCTAAACGAAATGCCGAGGCACACTGGAAAAATTGCCCGTCTGTAGCCAATTAAGGTTCATTGACCACAGACTCATCCAACTATAAAGAAGTCATCATCCTTGCCAAGAAGGACACTTATAATAAACGTATCACACAAGCTGAATCCAATACTAAAGAACTGTTCAAAATACTTAAAGAATTGGAATCGCCTATTTCCCTACCGACAAATGCATTATGAATGCTCTATGGTGTACTAACATCCAGAAGGCTCTCCTTGATAAAATATCGTTGCTGCAAACAAAATTTAACGCCAAAAAAAGCAACCTACTCTCAGATCCGGAATCCATACCTGCAGTGGACAACGTCACTACACCCGTGTTATCATGCAAACCATTTAGCTTTTCACCTATGTCAATATGGGAAGTGGATAATATCATCAGGAAGCTTAAACCCTCCAATTGTCAAGCCGATTTATGCCCTTCACCCGTTATTAAAGCAGCTGCACACGACCTCGCTCCCTTCATCACCAACCTCATCAATGCTTCCTTCCAAACTGGAACTGTACCCGACAACCTAAAAGACGCTTGGGTCATCCCCCTGATCAAAAAACCCACACTTGACCCTGGGAACCCATCCAACTATAGGCCCATCACAACAGTGCCCTTCTTACAAAAAATACTAGACCTGGCTGCCTCCCTGCAAATACACGCTTATCTTGAAACCAACAACCATCTGGGACTTAGGCAATCAGGTTTCCGGGCCAGACACGGTACAGAAACTGCCCTGATTGACCTCATAAAACAAATCCAAGACATAAAAGATAAGGGTAAACTAGCCCTCCTACTCTTATTTGACCGATCAGCAGCTTTGATTTGGTCAATCACCAAACTCTCTGCCACCACTTGAAAACAGCTGCACACTTCTCTGACTCAGCCACATTATGGATTATATCCTTCCTGGCTAACAGAACTATGAGGGTCTTCTCTCCAACAGCCTCTGCTGAACCTTCACCAGTATTCTGTGGGGTCCCACAGGGGTCATGCGTCTCCCCTACGCTGTACAATGTCTTTACAAAGCCTCTCTTTGACATACTTGATCATGTGGGTGTCAAGTATACCAATTACGCTGATGACACCCAGATATTCGCTCCCATCACGGGAGACCACGCAATAGACAATTTAGCTCCTAACGAAATCTACTCAGTAATCCAAGCCTGGATGGCACAACATGCTCTTTGCTTAAACGACGAAAAAAACAAGTTGTTAATCCTTGGTTCTCATGCCAGACTCAACACACTAGACCCTGCTTTCAAATCCTTCACCATCGATGGAAACACTATCAATGTCTCTAATAACACGAAAACCCTTGGTATCTACCTTGACGCCACACTTTCCTTCACTAGACAAACAAATGCTGTGCTAGCAGCTTCAGCATACACCTGCCAATTAATCACTGCATGCAGGCCGTTCCTCGCGACATCCAACTGTATCACGCTTGCTAGAACCTTAGTCCTGTCTAAAATCGACTATTGCAATGCCCTCTACTTAGGGATCTGCCAAAAAAATATCAATAAGCTGCAAGTCACACAGAACAATGCTATCAGGGCGACACTTAACATCTCTAAGAAATCCCACTTATCGGACACCCTGTTTTGGCAGCCAAGCTTTGGAACACGCTTCCTCCTTCCCTTAGATCAGAACCCTCCTTCCATTCATTTAAGAGTAATGCTAAACGCTGGCTCCATGAACTTGACCTCACTGGACACCCACAAGTTTAGCTTCCTGACAGGAAACTATTGCCCCCACCGTACCTAGAACCGACCGGCACTTTCTCTGAATCTATCTGACTCGCACTGTATTGCCCCACTCAATACTGTGTATTGCCTGTCTAGACTAGGTAACCTTTGTATATAATGTATGTTGTGTAACACGTACCCTGCTAATCTTGTAAAATGTAACCTATGTAAATACTGTATATGCTGTGTAACATTTATGTTCGGATAAACATGCGCCCAGATGCCCCAGGGCAAGGAGCGCTTTATAAATAAAATAAATACAAAATACAAATATTCCCTCTTGTTGAACTCCATAGGTTGGCGCCGGTGGGCCACATGTTTGGGCTAAAGGGTTTAGTTGATACCTGTGCACCAAGTGCAGTGCTGCCCCACACGTTGCCCGGGGGAGTGGGTGCAGTCGAGCTTGCAGTTGAAGTGGCCAAGACTGTTTGCCAAATTGCACAGCTGTGGTACAGGGCCTGCTGAATGGTATTGGAAAAGCTGGTCTAGGGAGCTGGTAAGTGGCATGCCATGGTTGGGCCCGGTTGCAGGTGACCTATGTGTCGAATCTGAGGATAGTGTCCCTTTTTCTTTAGGGGGATTCCTTTCCCAAGGGGCTAGGGCGGTGCATCCACAGTACAATAATCCCCCTGGGGGCGGTACGCAGCAGGAGGATCACCTGTGAAGGTAAGCCCCTCATGGGACTAGGGACGATCGCCTTCAGGAGATGCAGTATAAGTCCACTGAAAGTCCTTTTACCCTTTTTCTGGAGCTAGATTCCCCTCCCGCCTGCCCTGATGCAATTGATATGTGTTGGTGTAGAGATCAGGAAATTAGCTCATTCATGCAGAGTAAAGAGCAAGCTAGCATTCACTTATTATTTTCAAACCTATGTACTGAGATGAAAAAGAGCACTGCGAGCATGAGGATCACTCTGCTAGACCGAAGTGAGCAGTCTAGTTCTACAGTGAATCTAATTGGTCCAGGAAGACTCCCTTTCCCAACAAGAGTTTAAATAGACTACAACTCGGAGGCTGAGGAGAAAACCTCTGGGAAGCTGTCACCAAGACTGGAAGCTGCCAGCTGGAGAACCGAGCCTCCGAGATGCCAATCCTGTTACCTGTGGAACGCCATGCACGGAGGGGGACAGAAGTAAGACAGCAGTCCAGGGAAAAAGTACTAGCCGTCCTGCTGTCCGTCGATCCCTGCAGATTTCGCAAGGTCTCAGGAGTTGCATGCCACGAGGACTGCAGCCCGAGAAGGGACCATGTTGCTGGCAGACCCGCCGCTGAGAGAAAACACGTCAGTGCCGACGAAACCCAGAGCAAGAAGGGGTGATTGGCTGCCGAATGAGGAAAGCAGCTGAATCTCACCGGAGCCTTGCACCAGAGCAGCGCCAGTTGGAAGACGTGGACCAGATGGTCAGGTACATGGGCGGCTCAAGGGGTGCCGGAGTGCCGGGATGAACTAGAAAGCCTAAACAAAATACAAGATAAAAGGGAAATGGGACACTGGGTATTATAGAAATAAAAGGTGGTACATTTGACAGAAAAGTGAACCAAATGAACAAGGGACATTGCTGCGAGTCTGGGACCCGCACCCATACGGAATGCAAGGGAGTAAAGTGATCCGGAATAAGAGGGTCTGGGACCCTGTGAGACAAAGATAAACAGCCTGTGAAGGGGCCATTTCTTGGCAGGAGAGTAGACTAAGCAGTTCAACAGTGAGAGAAAGAAAGACAGCCTATGAAGGACCTACTGCTTGGCAGGAGAGTAAACCAAGCAGTTCATTATAGAGAGAGAGAAAGAAAGACAGTCTGTGAAGAGGTCATTGCTTGGCAGGAGAGTAAACCAAGCAGTTCAATATTGAGAGAGAGAAAGACAGTCTGTGAAGGGGCCATTTCTTGGCAGGAGCGTAAACTGAGAATGTTGGTTGGCTCGTTCCTATCTAGAGCCCCTTCTAATAAAATGGCCTCCATGAAAAGAAACCGCAGACAATCGGCTAAAGACTGTACCATCAGAATGTTAGATGGCAACCCTTATCACTGAAAACTGCACAGTACTGTACAACGAGAAGAGATGATCTTCCCAGGATCACAATATCATCCTGGGTGAAAGCCAGCATATGAGTCTCGAAAGAGTCTGGCTTTCTAACCACTGTGGGGTATTTTCAGCCAAAGACAAAAGGAAACTGCATTTGGCTACGTTGGGCCTAAAATGCAGCGCATTGAAAACACAGAGATGACTGCCAAACTGAAAGGCAGCATTTAATTCTCGACTGTCGCATCAGAATTCTGTTTTCAAATAAAGAGAAATACACGTACTAAATGTGGTCTTGATTGTAGTTGTCAGAGATCAAAATCAGAGGCCTAATTTTCAACACAGGTGAGTGATGCTCAAACGCAGCGTGTATAAAAGGAATTGTTTACCATTTAAAGCCCTTGGCCTGAATCACATATATTATAAGGTTATGGGGACATTGATGTCATGATGTGAGACTTTCAAAGGCCTCATGTCGGCTATAAATGCAATATTCAAAGTGTGTGTTTATTGTGCTAGAAGAGCTGTGTTCTGCTAAAAAAGACATTTTCAGAGGAGATTCGAAGACGTTTACACCTCCTCCCCAGATGTATAGTTTAAACTCTGCCTGCCCCAGATCTTCTGAAGCTCAAAGAGATAAGATTAGTGGGCTGTAGCTTGGGCCTGTCTGCAGGCTTTATGGGGTTAGCAGATAACCCCCATAGATAAACAGAAGACCCATTAATCGATGGAAAATCTAAATAAAATAAATATTTAAATTCGATTTACGCTGTGGCCCAGGACTTGAATGACAAATTACATGTCGCAGAATTGCCTCACCATGCTGAGGGAAAAGGGTATTCCATATGGCCTGAAAGATAAGGGCACACCTGCGGACCTCTGACTTTGCAAGAGTGATTAATGGTTTTACTCCTCAAAATTCGACCGTTGGAAACCAAGTTACAACCTAAAATGTGTTTCTCGCTCCCCAGAAAATGTTGTGCTATGAAACAGAAACTTGGGGAGATAATAGCTTAGGGAAATCATGTAGCATCCAAAATTTGGTGACGCTGACTGAACAGTGTGTTAATCGCGTAAAACCACTGTTCGAACCTGCAACCTTGTGCCAAAACAGGGGTGATTTTTAGAAGTGGTGCACGATGAGAGTAATGTAAATATGTATACAATGTTAGGTTTATTTGTAAATTAAAGAAAGTTGTCATGTACGACTTTTCCAAGGCAAAAATAGTGGGTGGTTTGATGCTTCCCTTAATGTAAACTTCATAACTCCAGGAGCCTATCCACAGAGAGAGGCTAGGCATGGGGGGGAGGAGGAAGAGGACCATAGGTGTCTAATGAAAATCAAGAACAAATAAGCTGGCATCTTCTAATTATAAGAATTTGGGGTGGGGTGCTTAAGTCGACATATAAGGGGTTGCATAATAGGATTCAGGATCAGCTGCCTAAAATCATCTGTGTTGAACTATTGAAAAATTGATGCAGATTTAACATAGCCTTCGAGACTGCCTGAAACTACCTTGGTTGAGCTACTGATGAGATTGCAAGGAAACCAGGGACGGAAGCATCTGATTCTGGGATCGTTGCAAGCAGAGCCAAATAAAGGGATGATGCTGGCAGCTATCCATGGCTGAGGTTGGAAACCTGACCCCTGTGTTTCCCCTGAATATCCAGAAGTACTGATGCCTTTCCAGAGCACCAAACCTAGACATTTTATGTGAGTAATTTGTCCAACCGAACTCAGTGTTGGGGATCTGTTTGAGTTAATACCTTCGCCTTTATCAGTGGGCCGGGGGCAAACTAAGTAGACCCTTAGCATGTTGTCAAATAATAATTAAATGAATTCCCATATACCCAAATCACACAGGGTGGTTTTGTTGCTGTTCGAAGTCAACATCGCTTCCAGTGTGAGTAAAAATATAGGCTGTTAAGTACTTGGGTATTCCTATTTATTTTTGCCAGCCACAAAATTCCCTAAAGGGAAAGAGGGGTACATCCCTACTGCTTTCTATTCCCCTGAACCCTGCCATCAAGCAGAGGCATTCCTGAAATCATAAATGAATATCCGAGTTGGTGACTTATTTTTTTTTCTTTTCATTTTGTAGAGCGTGCTAGGCCCGAGGGCATCAAGGCGCTGTAAAACAGGACAACAGACATTTAAGCTTACACATAATTACACTTATGCAAGGGAATAAAAATATATAGACCCACTTATGATTGAGAATAGAACTTCAGTGAGTTACATGACTTCAGGTGAGATCTGGCTTTGTATTATGTAGTTGGTCATTGGTCTGTGTGAAAAGAAAGGTTTTCTATTGCTTCCTAAAAGACCAATATGATTGGTCTGCTCCTCGAGCCAGAGGTAATAGGTTCAAATATATTGCTGCGATGATAGGGAAGCTTCGACAACCCGACCTGTACCTCCTGAATCTCTGAATAGTGATTTGGTTGGTGTAAGAGGAGTGAGTAGGGTTGGCCGATTGGGCTTTTTTTGTTTTGTTGAGAGAGGTATCTTAGGGCTGTGTCCGACAGGCATTTGTGAGTAATAGGCCATGGTTTTAAAGATAATTCTTTCTCGGATAGGAAGCCAATGAGCCTTATTTCTCGCAGCAGAGATGTGATCCTTCTTGGGAATGTTTAAAGCTGCTCTCAGGGCATTGTTTTGTATGACCTAAAGTTTCTTGATGATTAGTGAAGGGGAGCCCGCAAAAAGAATATTACAGTAGTCCAGCCTGGAGCATATCAGTGCCCTGGCTAGTGTCTGTGGAGAGGAAGGGTCTACAGCCTTTGAGCAGCTTAGTGGTGTGTGCTGCAGAAGAGCAAATAGAATTCACTTGTCTACTAAAGGCTCGGGTGGTTTTTAGATGAACTCCTAAAGTTTTGACGAAATTGGAGACCAGGATGGTGTTGCCATCAATGTGAAAGGATTGGTAGGCTGGATCAAGTTTAAGGGCATGGTGTGTGCCAATGAGGAGGATCTCAGTTTTATCGCCATTTAGGCACAGAAGATGTGAGGCCATCCTAGCTTGCATCTTCTGAAAAACTGATTGTAGAGAGCTTAAGTCTGTAGAGTAGGTTCCCGTGGGGGGGATTTGCCTGTCATCTACATAATTTGTGTCTAGAATCTCTGAAGAGTCCAATAGATCAAATAAGGGCTTTATAAAGATGTTATACAGAGTGGGGGAGACAAATGATCCTTGGGGAACGCTGCACGGGACGTGGGTGGGTGGTGCTGAAGCAGTGACTGAGAAAACCCTAATCGATCTGCCTGAGAGGAAGGAGGATATCCAGGATATAGCCTCAGGGAAAAAATGGGCTGCAGTGGCGAGGTTCTGACAGAGGATTTGGTGATCCACCAGGTCAAAGACGGCGAACAGGTCGAGAAGTAGGAGAAGGGCTACTTTTGGAGAGTCTTTGATTTCTTCAGTTTGGTTAGTTAAGTCCAGTAGGGCTGTTTCAGTGCCATGGCCTGGCCAAAAGCCATATTGGTGTAGACCTACCAAGTTATTGGATCCCAAGAATGACTGGATCTGTACATAAGCTACACGTTCCAGGATTTTTAATAGGAAGGGGACCATGGTGGTGGGCCTGTAGTTGTGTCTGGGTCTAGTGAAGGTTTTTTTGAATAGCGGGAGGCCACATGCTTCTTTGAGGCAGGAGGCACAAGCTGGCAGAGAAATGATGAAGGATGTCATAAAGGGAGTGAGGGGTGAGGCACATGAGGCTGGGCAGATGTCTCCTTGACATCGGGAGTATTTAAGACTTTTAATGATCTCAAGGACCTCATTTTTAGAGGCACGGTCAAAGTGGAAGAGGGGTGTGATTTGGCTTGTTGTGTTTGCACCAGAGGTAGAGGCTGCTAGACTGTCGGAGTTCAGAGTGTGAAGTTGAACTAGAATCTTCTTTTTTAGCATGTCTATATTTCCTAATAATGCCTCTTGGATGTTAGAGCACCAAGCCATATCCTTGGTGCAAGTAGTAGGGGGAGGGGGTAGAAGAGGGGGAAGGGATTTCTTGTTCACGCAGGATTGTGAAAAGCTCACACAAGCTTGATTTGGTATTATTCTATTGTTGTAGGGAATGCTTTTTGTCATTAATATTTCCTTTTTTTAGGCGTTGTCTGCAGCTGAGAAGCTGGCTTTGTTTTTTGTAGGCGTTGGCTGTAGCTGATAAGCTGGCTTTGTTGTTTGTTGCGGGGTTCTTTAACCATTTGGTTTCTGATCCCCTTTTTTTGTAGTCTCAAGGTGTTGAGCTCAGCAGAAAACAAAGTGTTGCCATGTGAAACTGGTTTAGGCTTTCGAAAGGTGCTATTTTGTCAATGGCGAGAGTTAGGGTATGATTTTAGAGGCCAACCAGGGTGGTTGGGTCTGTGGCAGAAAAGTGTCCTGATGTTAGTTTGTATATGAGTGGTAGCAAGGTGGTTTGGGATTATTTTACTTGCATGTACTTCCGATGGCTACAGCCGGAAGTCGGGTGACACTAGGGGTGAGGTTGGTCACTGGTATGCTGAATTGTATGATATTGTGGTCAGTCCATGGACACGGGAGGTTGGAGATTAATGAAATATTACAATTCAAGTCTGCGAGCCAGTTTCGGGTACGGCCTTTGTAGTGTGTAGGTTTAAGGATGTGCTGGGAGAAGCCTGTGGAGGCCAGCAAGCTGGATAATGAGTCAGCATTCTTGTCTGAGTGGTCTTATAAGCCCAGGTTCATGTCCTCTAAAAGAGTATTTTTTGAGGAGGGCTTGGCGTCGGACAGCACGTGCATGATGTCCTCTTCGAAGGTAAGACCAGGGCCTGGGTCGGGGTAGGTGAGATGTAAGGGGATGGGCGATGTATGGGATATGTTGAGCTTGACGCTAAGTATTTCACTTGTGATGTCGGAGGTGTTGGCGATTACTCTCGTGGACATAGATTCTTTGGCTAGAAAAGCGACCCCTCCACCTTTGGCAAGAGGCGTGTCCTTGCAGTAGATTAATAATTTGGGGGAATTGCTAGTGAGAGGTTTGGGACAGAGGCTAGGTGTAGCCACGTTTCCATCGCTTTGAGGAAGTCCAGGTCATTAGAGGTTATTAGGTCTGCTATATCCAGGGAGAGAGCAGTAATGGATCTAGCATTCACTAAGGATCCATTTAGTGGTGCCTGCACTGAGTTGCTGGTGGTAAGTTTGGTTTGGAGCTATGGAGTTATTATGCCATTTTAGAGGGGTTTTTCTGAGGTATCTGTTCATTAGGCACAATGATTTGTGGGTGCACAAGCAAGGATGTGATTGTACTGTTTGAGGTGTGTGAGGGGGTGGTCTTAGCCATATGGTGGTCAGTTGTGGTGCCTGTAAGATAGTTGGCATGACAGTGTCTGGCGTTTGGTTGTGGGCAGTTGGCATCTGAGGTAGAGCCGGGTGTGGTTCTTGCGAAGGCACAGTGGAATGCAGGAAGTTGTTTTTACTGCTTACGGAAGTCACATTGTAGGCCATGGTAGTTTGTGGCAGAGCAAGGTGCAGTTTTCTGCATAGGCAGAATTGCAGGGCAGGTATAGCTGTCGTTGTTGACATTATGGGGGGTTGCCTGGAGGGCATTGCGCATATCCATCAAGGCAACATTCCGTTTTTTATGCGGAGGCAATGTTGAGCCAGTATGACTTTTATTATTGTCCCTGGGGGACGGCATGACATGGGCAATGGTAAATTGGGCAGGAAACTGAGTGTGAGAAGGCCCTGGTGCGATTCAAGCGATGGGCTAATTAACTTGATGACGAGTGCAGGTGTGTGAGGCATAGTGACTATATTGGTGTATACAGGTAGTTGCACACAGACATGCAATGACAGCGGAGGCTGGGTCCATCTATTTCTCGAGGTAGTGTTGCAGCTATGAATGTGGTACATAAGGGACACAGTAGGGTGCCTATTTGTGTGCTTCCCTGCATGAGCAAGGTCCGTGAGGGATGTACCATTCTGATTAGTGTCCCAATAGGCACAGCCCATGGGCTTGCGCTTCTGGAGTAAGTTTAGGCAAGTCAGAGTACAATGTGGCTTCCTTTGGGGAAGGCATTGTGTTGTGGGGGATCCAGACTTGCTTGAGGGCTGGCAGAGGCTACTGTCATGGCCATCATGCCAAGGACTCAAACATTACAGGGCCACTTATGCAGGGGGCCCAAATGGACACATTCCTGGCGCCTTTGGCGCCAGGCTCATGGAAAACAATAAGCAGGAACATGTATTTGGGTCAAGAATAATTTTATTAAGAACATGGTACCTCATGGTAGTGTATTTCACATAAGGAACTTTCATTATTACAGCAGCCCCACGTGTACTCTTGGGTGGGGCTGCTGCTATTGGGTTGCCTTGCACGTGCTGACTCTCTGCGAGTGGCAGGGTGTGGTAGGTAAGCCAGGCCTTGTGGGCGTGCCCACGATCTCAGCTATATAAGCTGCTCCAATCCCTGAGACAGATGCTTCGTGTTATTCTGCACTTCCATGCAGCGTAATGCTCACAGCCGCCTGGGGTTAAACTTATCTTTGGAAATCCTGTTACCTGTCTCCATACTTACCATCTGAGGAACCTGCTCCCACCCGTGCACATCTTCAAATCTTATGAAACACTGACATCTTCATCTTGGCACCGCAGCTCACGGAAGCGTTGGGGCACGGTTGCAGCCCTCCAAGGAGTTAGTTCACCCCGTCAGGTCTCTCCCCCTTAATTATCATCAATAATTAACAGGTGAGCCTTATGGGCCGATACACGCCCACAGAAATCGCACCTTGGGTTGAAGGGTTAGAGAGGTACAACATCCACCGACCAGCGCACTCTCGTTTTCTCATATCCACGCAGGAGCAGTGCCACCAATTGTCACCGTCCACAGCTTATCAGCAGGGGGAGAGACCGGACGGGGGTGATCTAACTCCTGGGAGGGCTGCAACCGTGCCCCAACGCCTCCGCAGAGACCAGGTGAGCGTAACAGCTACGTTGGGTGGAGTGGGTGTGCGAGAAACCGAAAGGTGTCTCTCCAACTAGCATCCGGGGATCTGTTATCCAGGTGGCCAGGAGACGGCCGTCGCTTTTGTATCTACTTCCTGGGTGTGGACCAGTGCGGAAGGATCACCTAGGTGAGGGTCATTCTGGGAGTGGGACACCTGATGGTGAGGCGCGGTATCCCCTTCTTTGTAACACCTCTACCCCATTCTACCAGGTAGGATATTTAGTAACTCGACTCTCCCTCCCCCCTTTTACAACACAAACACTTTCTCATGGACAGCCAGCTATGAGAGAAAACAGACTAACACCCGAGCAGTATACCTGATGTGTCCCAATACAATGGTCAGGCGAGGCCATGCAATTACTGACCATCACACACACACTTGACTTCCATTAAGTTTCCCCACACGTGTAAAAGGTCGGAGCACGAGTGCACACTCTGAGCGAAGCAAAGCACACGAGGAAACAGCAGTTTCTAGACGGCAGCTGAACAAGAGAGGAAAGACCACAAAACAGAAGGGGATTGCAAGGAGGGAAGTTCCCTTGACCTTTTTGACAAAGAACCGTTACTTTCCCGAAACCTCGAGAATAAAAAGCATAAGACCAGGAAACCAGGCTGAAGTATCCTGCATTGTGTGTCGGAGATACCCGGAGCCCTCCCGCGTCTATAATCAAGGTGGGGAGAATCACCAGCCACTGTGGTACCGTCCTTGGCTTCAAGAACAAAGCAGCATCAGTGAAAACAACACAGCCGGTGAGTTGGGGAGACCGATACAAGACCGGTCTGTGTTGAAGCCAAGGTTGCAAGCAGCAACATTGTATGGCGACCGCTAGAACGGACATAGTTAAAATGCGTGTGATAACAGACGCAAGTAAAGTTGAACTGCTGATGAGTGACTGAACTTTAAAGCAAGATATAATGTCCGGCACTGCGTGGGTGCTCAATCAAAGGTCTCTGTAAGGTATCCAGCTGATAAGTGGCAAAAGTGAAAGTGAGAAATCTATCAAGAAGAGAACTTGTGATTGTGATTTGAAGTGGTCCTGCGACGGGACGAGCAGAATCCGACGCAAAGTTGAAAGTCTTCGATTTTGATGAAGTAGAGAAAGTTTGATAAAGAAGATTTGGTCGGGGGCGTGGCTTGGTGACCATGCAGTAGAAGGCACAATCGAGAAGCTCCTTTGAGATCCTGAAGCAATTCCAGCTAAAACAGGCGCAAAACCACTATAAAGCACCTAAAACTAACAGAAACAGACGTCGGAACATCAGTAGATCACTGGCAGAGTCTCCCGATGGAAATCGGAGTAGGAATCGAGGAGAAAACGGCGTAAGAAGACGGCGCCCGTGGGAAACAAAATAGCGGGGGCGAACAGCCGAAGCGCTGGAGAGAAAGTCAGCGCTTCATAACCACGGACGAGGTGCGGCTGGCGGGGACAGACAACACCCTGCACAGTAGGAGCCCTCCTGGAGAGGTGACCGAAGACAAACCTAGGCGGTCCAAGGAACGGGCACTACAGAGGTACGGAGCTTGAAAGGCCAGTGTAGATAACGCACCCGAGCTCCACCCAGACATGGGCGCACGCGCACGTGGGCCCCATTTCCCTCCGGAGCCACCCCGCCTGCAAGACCAATAAGCCAGAGCGGTTTAAGTTAACCGGCCACAAACACCCACGGCTGACCGAAGACAAACAGAAGCGGACCAGGAAAGGGAGCCCGGGAGTCGATGCGGACACCATAAAGGCACGGGGTTGGAAGAAGTCTAGCGGGGAGAGCGCACCCGAGCTCGACCATACAGGCCCCATCTCCCTCCAGAGCCACTCCGCCGGCAAGGATTATAAAGGCAGGTCAAGATCGCCAACCAGGAACGCACGCGTCCGGCAGAGACAACATATCCAGAGGCACGGAGAAGCGAGAGGGGCAGACTATATAAGGGCAGGCGGACCCCGTATCGCCGGGACTGGCGGCGAACAGAAAGCACACATGGAGCAGACCGCACGGCACCCAGCAGGCGGACCAGATATAGACTGCGAGAAACCGAGTATGCAAGGAACGAGAACTGGCGCACACAGAGCAATATTGACTACGAGCTAATCTACGCAAACAAAACGTGAAATGGGCTGCCACCCATCCTGTAGGCCTGAGAGGCCAGAGCCGCACAAGAACTACTGAAGTGCACTAAAGGAGGGTCGGTATGAAACAAGCCAAGGCACAACATTCAGCGCAGCAAGCTCCCCCGGCAGATAAAGAGGGTGCACAACAACTAACAGGACGGTTACGAATCCATAGTGAGGGAGCCCAGGAACGGAATTTGAGATACTGAGAGACTGATAGGGCCAGGGCACGGACGGACCCGGATCCGCTGACCATCTAGCAGTACAAAGGCGAGTTCCCGCCTTGAAAGCGTCCCTTGAGGCCAAAATGGACGCAGTGATAGGTGCCCTCAAGACATACTTAGAAAATAAACTGGACACTGTCATGGTAGACATGGGTCTCCTCCGCCAGGACACCAGAAATCTGACGGACAGAGTAACAACAACGGAGCAGCAAGTGCAGCAAAACACCACAGATGTGACGGTCATGCAAACACAAATGTCATAGGTGATACAAAAGGTCAAGATCCTCGAACAAATGGCGGAAGACGCAAACTGGTGCAGCACACAGCAACAAATCTGGAGACACGACCGCCGAGACACAGGGAGAGGGAGCTCGATAGGGACGACTTCAAGTAGCACCACTAAGAGCAGCCGGAAGAGACAGAGGACAAGCAAGAGGCTATGGGACGACGGAGCCGGATCAAATAAGTACACATGGGCCTGGATGAGTTAATAATAGCAACCTGGACCGTGAGAGGACTAAATGCGTACGTCAAAAGGCTGCGAGTCTACACCTGGTTGAACAAGATGAAGGTCAAGATAGCTATGATCCAGGAGACGCATCTGACACCAACGAAACAGGCCAAAGTCGATCAGAAATGCGGAGGACAGGTATACAGTGCCAAGTACTCAAATTATGCGCAAGGAGTACTAATATGGATCGCCCCAGGAGTGCCATTCCAGCTCATAAAACAAGAAACTGACACAGAAGGTAGATTGGTGCTAGTGCATGGCATGTTGGAGAACAAAGAGGTGTGCTTAGTTAACACCTATGCTCCGAACAACGATGCGACAGAATTTTTCAAGAAGCTGGCACCCAAGCTGGCCCAATACAGTGAAGCAACGTTTGTCTGGGCCAGAGACTTTAATTGCACTTTGGACCCGCTCCTGGATAGTTCGGACGACAAGCACAAGAAGCCAGCACCCCCTGCCAAGGCGCTGCATAGAACCCTCGACCGTCTACAGCTGGTGGACGCTTGGAGACAGGAACATGGTGGGAAAAGAGGGTACACACACTATAGCGCACCCCACGGAACATTTACACGAATAGACTATATATTCACGGGCACTGAGTCACTGCAAGAATTTACAGGGATTAACATCAAAGCCCGCACACTTTCAGACCACGCCCCGATACTAGCAACATGGGCACATACACACAGGAAAGCCCCGATACCAACATGGTGACTCCGGGCAGAAGCTTTGGTAGAGGGAGAGTTTCAGGAACACCTTCAGGAGGTGATAGAAGACTACTTCGAACATAATGAGGGAAGTGTAGAAAGTAACGCCACACTCTGGGACGCATTTAAAGTTGTGATACGGGGGGCGGCTATCGGCAGGATGGGGGGACTGAAAGGTGCAGCCATAGAAGAACTCAACAAACTGGAAAGGCAGATAGAAACAGAGGAACGTAGAGCAGAGGCGGCAGGAGAGGAACCTAGGGAGTTCATGGAGTTGAAGACAAGATGTATAGAGTGATGGGAAAAACTGGGAAGGTTGAACTACGGGAGGTATCAACAACGATTGCATGCGGAAGGGGATAAGCCTAGTAGGCTCCTGGCATGGCTCACTAAGCAAGAAATCAAGAGACCCCATAACAGCCCTAGAAGATGAAACGGGGATGGAGATTAGGAATAAAGAACGCATTAATCAGTCATTTGCCCGTTTTTATAAGCAATTGTACGCCCCTAATCCGGAAATTGACCCGGAGGACATAACAGATGCCTTAGCAGAGATAAGGCTGCCAAAATAAGCAGAAGAGCAAGCTCAAATACTCGATGTCCCACTCACTGTGGAGGAGATAGAGAGTGTAATCGCTGAGCTCCCCACCGGCAAATTCCCGAGTCCGGACGGACTCCCGGGAGAGTTCTATAAAACATTCAAAAGTACCATCACCCCAAAACTATTAGAGACATATCAAGATGCATATGAAAGCGTACAACTACCGACTAGCATGTTGGAATCAATAATTGTACCGATCCTCAAACCAGGAAAACCACCCACGAAATGCGCGGCATACAGGCCGATTTCCCTCATTAACCAAGATGCCAAAATACTCACAGCAGTTCTAGCCAGCCGCCTAAAACAAGTAATCCCGACCTTGATACACTCTGATCAAGCAGGCTACGTCCCGGGATGGAACACGTCATGGAACCTCCGTAGATTACACCATGTGATAGATAAGACAAACCAGAGACACAGGGAATGCGCAAAAGTGTCTCTGGACGCCGTCAAAGCATTTGACTCTGTGAACTGGGGGTGGCTGCTGAGGGTCCTCGCCCATTTCGGCATTGGGGAGGGGTTCCTCAGATGGATTAGGTTATTGTACAGGGACCCCAGAGCGAGGGTAAAGACGGAGCGATATATCTCTGAAGAATGGTGAATCCATAGGGGAACTAAACAGGGGTGTCCACTGTCACCAATGCTTTATATTTTGACCCTCGAACCGCTGGCGGTTTTTCTCAGGGCGGAATATGGAGACACAGGGATAGACTTAGATGGAGTGCTACATCAAATCTCGCTATATGCAGACGACATGCTGCTTTTTGTGGGAAATCCGTGCACTAGTCTGCCCTGCCTCCTAGAAGCAATCGGGGCATACACAAGACTTTCCGGTATAGTAATTAACAAAGAGAAGTCCCTGATCTTTCCCCTTGCTGGCCTGAAGCGGGTTCCTCCGGCAGAGCTCCCAGACCTGGGTTTAACTTGGGCACCGCACTCCTTTCGGATATCTGGTAGAGATACACCATGACGCCGCAGATTCTCATCAACATAACACGCAGACAGCCCTCGAAAAAACACAAAGGTCTGTGACATTCTGGGGAACACTGCCACCGGGGATGATGGGTAGGGCGGCCCTTTTGAAAATGGTGGTATTCCCACGCCTGCTATACTACCTCACAAATATCCCACACAGTATTCCCAAGGCCTTCTTCACCAAATTGAATACAATAGCAGGGAACTTTCTATGGGCAGGGGGGAGAAGCAGGATTGCGCTGAAGACTCTGCAGACAGACTATGCAGAAGGGGGCGTTAGGCTGCTGGACTTTGAAAAGTATTATTTAGCAGGGCAGCTGCAATTCGCAGTCAAGTGGCTGGGTGAGGAAGAGACAATCGATACAATCATCTTTCAACCAGCACTAAAACATACTACTTGAGAGAAATATTATGGCTGGACAAACCCCTGCTCGGGACCCTACCACGCCTGCTTAACCTCGTCGTGGGGTTATGGAACAGAGTGTGGAAATTACAATGGACACGGGACCCCCAGTCGGCACAAATCCATCTTGCGGGCCTTGTGGGTGTGGACACAAACACATTAGCAATATACCGAACCCAGTGGGAAGCCAAAGGCGTTGCACAAATTGGGGACCTGAGGAGGGAGGAGAGGTGGGCAGACTACCAGGAGATGGTGGAGGAATATGATATACACGAAGGCCAATTCATCCTCTATAACAGAATAATCCTTAAAATCAAGAAAGGATGGCCAGAATGGGAAGACCAAGAGGACGCCACAGGGGAGCTAGACACATGGTACGATATAGCTGAGGGACCACACACAAACCTCCAGGTTATATGAACAGATGCTAAGAGCCAACAACGCGAAAGAGCTACACATAAGACAGCGCTGGGAAGAGGAACTTCACAGGCCCTTTAGCGACCAAGAATGGAGCAGGGTGTTAAAATATCAGAAAAAAGTGTCTGGGAATGCAAGGTTCAGACAGGCACAGCTGTACATAACACACAGGGCGTACCTCACACCCAAGAGGATGAACATGATGTATGGGGGTGATCCTGGAAAGTGCCCCCGATGCTCAGCCAACGAAGCAGACATGGTCCACATGTTTGGGACCTGCACAATTATGCAAACCTTTTGGGAAGGTATCAGAGCCAAAATAACAGAAAGTGGACTCCAAATACAGGCGGAGCACCCAGAGAAGTACTTGCTGGGCCTCTTCCCGAGAGGAGGCAGACATGGGATGCACCTAGCAAAAATGAAGGACTTGATATGTATATTAGCCAAAAGAACGGTAGCGATGTCCTGGAAATCAAGAGAAGGCCCGACCGTAGATTCATGGTGGTCGGACCTCCGCAAGTGGACACTAAAGCAGTGCAAATGGGGGGAAGGAGAAACGGCACAGAAAATAGCTGCATGGAACTCCCTGGTACAGGACTTATTCGGACAAGAGGGGGAGGAAGAAGAAGAAGACCCTGAGGAGGCGCGAGAATAATGATGGACACAAGACAGTGGTGAAGAGGTTACCAACCAAGACAGTACAGGCGGGAGGGTCGAACCTGCCCACATAGGCCGTTATAGATGAAGATGGCAAAGTCGTCAGAGAGCTCCAGGATAATGAACCCATAGAAGAAATCCGTAGAAATGCCAATATGCCAGTTATGTTATGTATTTGTATGTTATATCTGTTGTTCGTTTAAAAAATAATAAAGAAATTAAAAAAAAAAAAGATTTGGTCCGAGCCCGGCAGAGGGAGACTAATTGAAGGTTTTGTGTTAAGGGGGTTCTGAACCCGGAAGAGGGGGACCCGTTGTAAGCAGTAAATCACCCGAGAAGTTGTATATGTGAAATTCTAAGAAGAAAGGAACTTTAATGTTTGTCGTGTTGCATCAGGCACTCCGAAATAAGAAACTTTGAATGGCAAAGAGACTTTGTACAGAAGGCCCTATTTTGAACTGTATCCTCATGGTAGAGAAGCCAGAGAGTGTGCTAAACTCAAGTGTACCATGTTGTCCTGTGCTGAAAACGTGGGGAAGGGAAGCCAACAGCTTGAATATCCTGCCATATCATTTCTTGAACACTTTTCTTTTGCATAACATTGTTTCCCACACTATTTATGTTTTTAGAAGTAAGGATTGTCAGTAGGTTTATTTCTGATGTTTGTTAATCTGCTTAGAATCACATGCTGTGCATAGGTCCGACATCCAGTGGTCACTGCAGAGTATTGCATTTTGTTTTTCGTAGTCGAAAAGGGGACGTCGACAAGGCGTATCTGTAACACTATCCCTATAGTGACGTGCGTTGTACCCACAATCCCTCACGTGTCGAGGTCCCTCAGATTGTTTTTTTCCACCCAGCTACTGGTCGCCTTTATGCGGAGCTCCTAGAGAGACATTGCAAAATAGTTTCTTCGACCTTTGGTCGTTTGTCATTAATATCAATA
The DNA here is from genome assembly GCF_040938575.1 of Ambystoma mexicanum. Lineage (NCBI taxonomy): Eukaryota > Metazoa > Chordata > Amphibia > Caudata > Ambystomatidae > Ambystoma > Ambystoma mexicanum. Next base: position 1,289,703,195 of record NC_090933.1, on the reverse strand, counting down.
ACGTAGATCCCCCCGCCCCCCTCGACGCAGAGCTGATTCTCCGCCGAGCAAGATCTTTGACGGAAGGACGAGCGGAGGGGATCCCTCGGCGCTGCCGAACACGTGGCCAGGCCTCGCCGGCCATACACAGTAGGGAGAGTGGGGTTTTGTGGTCTTTCTTTCTTCTCTTTAAGACTGCCTTTCTCTTTCCCCTCCCTCTCTTTCGAGGTCGTAGTCACACTTATTGACCTCAGCTATGGAGAGGACGCCATTTAGGTTTTGCCCGATTTGCAAGGGTAAATATACCTGGAAGGATAAGCACAAACGATGTAACTGTTGCTTACCCCTCGATCACCAGGAGGACGGCTGTGCGGCCTGTAAATTACTAAAGCCCAAAACTCTAAAAGACCGCAGGGTCAAAAGGTGGGCGGCCTACGCCATGTCTAGGCCTGACTCCTCGCCCGCTGCCGCCACCGCCGAGTGTGACGAGGACAGTGACTACACGGCCCCCGTAACGGAGGCTGTAGACCTCTCAAAGGAGCGTTCACGCTCCTCGTCGTCCGTCCCCGGCCCCGACAAGCCCGGCTCACGCCGAGTTTATGGGGATGAACACCCCGGCGACAAGGACACACACGGAAAAACACCAAAGCACATACCCCCCGGCACGCATTCGTCAAAGACGAAGGCAGCCATAGCGCCACCGGGGACGTCGGGACCACCGGCGTCTTCCGCCGACCGTAAGGGTCGTCAGCCCTCCCCGCCACCGCTTCTGCGACAGGCGACTGGGCATTCTAAAAATAAGGGCGCTAACACCAAAACCTCCGGCGATGCGCATCGCAAGAGCGCTCACGTTGCCAACAAGGACTGGACGAGCAAGGAATCGACGAGCAAGGACTCGACGGGCAAGGACTCGACGAGCAAGGACTCGACGAGCAAAGGCTCGACGTTACATAGCGCGACGGCGACCGATCCCTCGGAAGGGAGAATGATCGCCGAAAGCCTCGCGCGCATAGCATCTAAGGACGGCCAGAGACGTACGGCGAGTGAGACGCCGAAACCCGCGCACAAGGCCAAAGATACGCCGAAAGCGCCGGAAAACAGATCAGGCCAGCTCCCGACGCCGACAGAAGGCCCTAACCAGCGAGAAGGCTACTCAGAAGGCGAAGGCTCTCTTTCTTCGACGTTATGGGACAGAACCAGACAATTACAGGAGGAAGAAACTCCTTTTTCATTCCCAGACCGTCCTGGCTGACCTCAGTGGACCTTTGAAAGGTTCCAGACCTGTATGGATAAACTAGACAGGTTCATGTCCATCCCAGAAGACAGGACACCCAAGAGACCAAGGGAGGCACCCCTGGAGAGTCCAAGGGCTAAATACCAGACGTTTTATAACCCCATACAGGAGGACCCCATACAGGAGGACATATACTCTCACAATCCCACTGAGGAAGATACCTTCTTCCAGGAGGAAGATGAGTTCACCTATGTTGAAGACCAACAAGAAGAGGAAGGTTTTCACGAGGAAACTAAACTATGTGAGGAGGGATTCCAGGAGGACACAGGCGAGGGCGACCCAAATCCCTGGCAGTCACCGGCTAGGTCGACAGACACAGGCAGTAGCAGTATAGTCATCAGGTCTACTGAAACTACACCAGTCAGGAACCCTTCGCCTGTCGATGATCAACCCACCTTCAATGCACTGCTGAAGAAGGCAGCAGCACATTTCGAAATTGAAACTGGGGAAGTCACCCCAGACACCAATTTTGTGGAGAGGATTATCAAGGAAAAACCCCCCACTAGCCAAATTATACCCATCCTCGCCTCAGTTAAGAGACGTATTACACCTTCTCTTTCCACTCCTGCATTGGTGAGAGGGGTCAATCCGAGGATTGAGAAACTGTTCTCTCCCTCTCAATCAGACTCATTATATATTAAGGGTCACTCAATCCCGGACTCCCTGGTCGTGACAAACACCAGGAAAAGGGCAGGAGTCCCACTATCTACCAGCGAGGCACCCCCAGATAAAGAGGGGAAGAAGCTGTATGCCCTAGCCAAGAGAATCGCCACCTCTGCAGCATTCCCTACCAGAATCGCCAATAATAATACCCTATTGGCAAGCTAAGCCGATGCTCAATGGGCTAAGCTCAAACAGGACATCGAAGAAGTTCCCGAACCCCTAAAGACTCGTTTGCTGGCTACAGTTAACGAGGGCTCTCTGGTCAATCAAAGCATCGTCAATAATACCCTCGATGCAGCAGAGACAGCTGGCCGCACTTTGGTACAAGGAACTTTACTGAAGCGTCACGTCTGGCTTCGCAATTCCGGATTTAAGGCGGAAACACAAGCGTTGCTTATTAATAAACCCATAGAGGAGTCCAACCTCTTTAGGAGAGCAGTGGATGACGCGCTGGAGAACGCGAAGAAAGAATTGGACACAATAAAGACCTTAGACCAAATTTCAAAACCCCCTAACAGGCGGGGATTTGGTAATAAGCGCTTTTTTCGTGGACAACGCCAGCAACAAAACCAACAACAACAGTATTCTGCCAGCAACTACCAGGGTAATAGCGGCCAGTACAATCAGAGGGGTCAACACTCTGGCAAAGGAAGAGGCCGGGGTTCCACCCCAGACGCTCCCAAGCCACCAACACCACCAAGTGACGTGAAGATTTGCATGCCCTCCCATGCAACGCCGGTCGGGGGCCGGTTAACATCCTTTCTTCCAGCATGGGAGGGAATAACATCAGACCGCTGGGTACTTTCCACCGTAGCCCGCGGCTACTGTATAGAGTTCAACAGTTCCCCAGCATACAGACCCCCGAGGGGACGCCGCATGACACCAGAACACCTCGCCATCCTTCTCCAAGAAGTGGACCAACTACTGGAAAAAGGAGCCATAGAGGTCGTGCCTCTATCTCAGGTAATGGAAGGTATTTATTCAGTGTACTTCCTTGTACCCAAAAAGGATCTAACCATGCGCCCTGTATTAGATCTGCGCCCAGCGAACAAGTTTGTCAAACCCCAAAAGTTTCGTATGGTGACCTTACAGGAAGTGATCCCACTGCTATCTCAGGGAGATTACATGACAACACTGGACATGAAAGATGCATACTTTCATATTTTAATGTTGCCAGCGCACAGAAAATACCTCAGGTTCATGATAGAGGGCAAACACTACCAGTTCAGAGTGCTACCCTTCGGCATAGCATCTGCACCAAGGGTATTCACGAAAGTACTGGCAGTGGCAGCGGCCCACCTGCGCAGGTTATCCATCCCAGTATACCCTTACCTCGACGATTGGCTCATAACAGGGGATTATTACGAGACATGCTTCTCAAACACCCAAAAGACTGTAGACCTTTTGTTCCAACTGGGCTTCTCCATCAACGAGAAGAAGTCCAGCTTAGACCCCAGCCAAGTCAAACAATTCCTAGGGGCTCTAATTCGAACAAAGGACGGCCTCGTCTTCCCCTCCAACGAGAGGGTCCAAAACATGCTGTTTCAGATCCCCCAATATGTGGCAGGTCGAGAGGTGACGGTGCGCAAAGCGATACGCTTGCTAGGAATGATGGCGTCGTGTATTTACTTGGTACCTCACGCGCGCCTGCGCCCAATGCAAGAGTGGCTCAACAGCCAGTGGTGTCAGGCCAGCGGACAATGGGACGATCTAGTGGTGGTCTCGCAGGCTTTGGTTCTCTCGCTACGGTGGTGGACAAAGGAAAACCTGATAATAGGAAAACCCTTTGCCACACCCGCGGTGGAGGCCACTCTAACCACGGACGCATCCCTCACAGGATGGGGGGCTCACCTATCCCATCAGACTGCTCACGGAGTGTGGACTCCGAGCGTAGCATCCAAGCACATAAACCTACTGGAGCTACTGGCGGTGTTCAAAGCACTAAAAGCTTTCCAGGAACACCTCCAAGGGAAGACAGTGATGGTCCTTACAGACAGCACCACAGCCATGTACTACATCAACAAGCCAGGGGGCACCCACTCTCCAGGACTGTCCAAGCTGTCCCAGAATATGTGGAAGTGGGCTCTCAGACACAACATGTTCCTACTGTCACAACACGTACCAGGGGAACTCAATCTGCTAGCAGACGAACTCAGCAGAGACTTCCCCCTGCCCGAAGAGTACGAATGGCGATTGCACGAAGACATTGTCTTAGACGTCTTCACGCAATGGGGATTCCGGGAAATAGACCTGTTCGCAACTCTGGAGAACTCATAATGCCAAAGTTACGCCTCCAGGTACCCCCAGAACCAGTCCAAGGGGAACGGTCTGTCGATTCAATGGTCAGGGAAATTTGTTTACGCCTTTCCCCCGACTCCCCTTCTCAACAAAGTTGTGCACAAGATGCACCAGGAACAAGTTACCATGATACTAGTGGCCCCAATGTTGGCCCGACAAGCATGGTTCGCTCAGTTGATGAAGATGTCCCTATCTCCCCCAGTGAAACTTCCCTGCCCGTACAACATGCTGTCACAGGACAAGGGCAGGACACTGCATCCATGCCCTCAGACCATGAACTTAGCAGCCTGGCTCCTGAGATCATAGAATTTGGACATCTACAACTTCCGCAGAGATGTATGGACATCCTCAGGGAAGCCAGAAAACCTAATACTCGCCACTGCTATTCTAGAAGATTTGTCATCTGGTGTAGAGGTAAGAGCATCAACCCGGTTGACTGCTCTCCCACACATATTGTTCTGTACTTGACCCATTTACTGGATTCAGGTCTAGTGTTCAATTCCATTAAAGTCCACCTGGCGGCACTTTCTGCATACACCACTTCCCAACTTAAAGTGTCGGGTGGAAGATACCGGTTATCAAGGCCTTCATGGAGGGGGTAAAGAGAATACACCCTCCGATAGCCAACCCTGCTCCCGGATGGGACTTAAATGTGGTACTTTCCAGACTCATGGGCTCGCCATTTGAACCCATGCACAAGGCAACTCTTAAAGACCTCACTCTTAAGACTGCTTTCCTAATAGCTATCACCTCCATTAGGAGAGTAAGTGAACTACAGGCTCTTTCTGTTCTAGACCCCTTCGTAACAGTTCACAAAGATAAGGTGGTTCTACGCGCACACCCAAGGTTTGCACCGAAATTCATCTTGAAATTCCATGTAAACCAGTCAATAGAACTACCAACGTTCTTTCAAAACCCTTCCAACTTGGGAGAAAAAAGTCTGCATACACTGGATGTACGCAGAGCTGTCATGTACTACATGGAAAGAACCAGGCCACTGAGAAAAACTAATCAGTTCTTTGTCTCGGTGGCAGCAGGAAGAGAAGGAGATGCAGTCTCAAAGTCCACTATATCTAGATGGATTGTTCAATGCATCACTCTCTGTTACACTTTTGCTAAGAGAGAACTACCCTTCAAGCCAAGAGCACATTGTACTCGAGGCACTGGGGCTTCCATAGCTTTCATTGCAAATGTTCCCCTTGAGTCCATCTGCAAAGCGGCTACCTGGAGTTCTGTGCACACCTTTACAAAACACTACTGTCTAGATGCACACTCTAGATCTGACTCCCAGGTGGGACAGGCAGTATTAAGGCATCTTTTCTCTACTGTTCTTTCTCATAACCCACCGCCAACTCCGGGTACTGCTCGCTAGTCTATGCACAGCATGTGATTCTAAGCAGATTAACAAACATCAGAAGACAATGCATTACTTACCGTGAAAGCATTTCTGATGGTTGTATCTGCTTAGATTCACATGCGCCCATCCTTCCTCCCCGCTCGGATGGAAGGAACATAGAAATCTTTCTACATCTCTCTTTTCTGTACTCACTCACGTATAGAAGGCTCCCTCAGGGCAGAAAAAATACAAACAGAGGGACCTCGACGCGTGAGGGATTGTGGGTACAACGCACGTCACTATAGGGATAGTGTTACAGACACGCCTTGTCGACGTCCCCTTTTCGACTACGAAAAACAAAATGCAATACTCCGCAGTGACCACTGGATGTCGGACCTATGCACAGCATGTGAATCTAAGCAGATACAACCATCAGAAATGCTTTTACGGTAAGTAATGCATTGTCTTGTATAGGTTCTTTTATTTTGACTCACCTAGAACTGCGTTATTATTTGATGGTCATAGCGTGCTCCCATCTTTAGATTTAGGATTGGATAGGCGTTTTTCAAACCCAATTGAAGTTCAATAAACACCTGTGAACTGTAATCACTTGCGTCCGTCTTACCATGCCTTCCTTACATGTGCCACAGGTATGGGTCATGATCGGTTGGTACGGGGCGAGAGCCGGGCTAATCTCATTAGACCAAGGCAAGGGGATCCATGGGAGATAACTGTGTCTGGAGTGCCGGAGGAACACTGTCTGGGCAGTACCTGACTAGGAGGGTTCATAGTGGGCATGTTGCATGCAGGTAGGAACAAGGAAGGGGAAATCAATTGGTAAAGTGGTAGCGTAATCTGGGAACATACAGAAAGTGAGAGCCTTGCGCGGCAGGGCCAGGCGTACCTTGGTGCTGGTGTGTCCTTGGCCGGACAAAGCCTGACAGGGATCGTTACCCTTGGCCTTAGAAGAGGGCCTTGGGTGATGTATTCAGGCATCATCCAATTGTATGAGCAAGAGGCGGGCATACCTCCTTAACCTCAGAAGATGCAATGTAGTCAGAATGTGAAAGCGTGGTGGCCATTTTAAAGCAGCCTGGTTTCTCTTTGTCGGCAATCTCAAACAGGTATTTTTCATCAATAGGCATCTTATCTGGATAATTTAGATTCAAATGAAGTGAAAGCCATTCACTGACTTTATTTGAATGAATGGATAGCTTGTTAAGTGTTTCTTCTGCAGGGCAAATGAGACCGCAATATTCATGGGAAGGTACTCCTGTGCCTGCTTCATACACCCACACGGACAGACCGGGATCTTCACTGTTGGATGTAGTGTTTTGTCTAAATGGAAAAAGTGGAATAAGTGAAGTGAGTTTTTGCCTGGCATAGTGGTGAAAGAGAAAGGGTTGCAAATGTAAATCAAAAGTGAAAATTGTGGTTTTGTTATAACTGCCAGCGTTGTCGAGGGCACAGCGCCAGTCAAAATAATTTTTACATGTAATTAAGTTATACAAAACTGCTATAATTTTCGAGTGCCCAGAGACATTCTAAAGAGCGCTGCGTATGGGGATTTGTTTTACATGTAGAAAAAGGTGCATGTTATATAAATCTAACTTCATCATGATCTTGCAATGTCCCAAGGTACTGCCTAACTTTGGCATTAAGGGATTTTCGTGCGTGATAGAAGGTGTGAATTGTTATTTGACCTGTGTTCTAGTTACATGAGATCCAAAAGTGTTTGTCTATTCCCCAAAAGGGAGTTATTTATATTGAAGGTTTGCTTTATTCCGCCGAGAAAGTGGCGGGTGTAGTGGTTGGGTGAAATCATTAATTGGACCTATTATGGCTTATCTGTGGCACAGGGGAGGGATCTACGTGGCTCTCTCTATATGAATCATAGACAGGGCTGGATTATATAGCCATACTGGATTGCGCTTGTACCGAGCTCTACACCCTCACTGAGAGAGAAAAAACGTGGTTCTGTGATCCAACATGTAAACACAGATCCCAATAATTGAACCCATTGAGCTGTCTTCTTATTCCTCCTGCCACTGAAATGTTTTCCTCAGTTATTGCATTTGGTCACTTTATTTATGAAAGCACAAACTGTATGCAAAGTGCACTCGGAACGCATTCTAGGATTAATCGGATTACATTTAAATTGTGAAGAATAGCCCGCCTGCAGGCTCAGCCTCAGCAGCGCTCGTGATATTCATGGGTTATGTTTCATAGAAAAATGTGCACTGATCTCTTTGAATCAGGCACCCAGATGGGGTGAGTCCTGGGCGCCCCATTTGTCCACCCGTTAAGACGTTTCTGAGCGCTCGCCTTATAACACCAAGTTATACTGGGAGAAAAACAGGCCAATTTTCTTGGGTTGGAAAGCAGAATTAATCAACCACCTTCATGATTTTTAAAGTTGTGCAAATCTGTCTCCCCATAATTCATGTCCTTAGCAGTCGCTCCTCACATCTCCACCACTATGTGCAAAGTCGCTCTAGAAGTGCTCCACTCGGATTGAGAGCATCGAAGGAGCCTCTCCTTTCCCCCCAGATTTCCTCTGGGTTCTCCAGTATTGCCCCTGCCATTTATCTGTATGGTAATCCCTCTGTAGACCCATCTATAGTTCTCAGGAGGATAGGACAAGCTCTCCAAAATAATCAACCACTTCTGAGCTTTATCTGCATGGGCGACACAAGTCTCAAGTCCTATTTGCCAGTGTCATCCTCTATGACGGGACTCTCCCCATCAAGGTGAAGGTCAGAAAGTGGGCCCTGGCTTGGATGCAGGCTTACGCTTGAAGTGTGTAAATCTTAAGGTATGCTACTTCCACCGATCTTTCAATGGCCCTGTGCTGTTGAAGGTTGCTGTAGCTGCTGAAATAAGCTTTCCATCTCCTGGATGTCGCAGGAGAACCATCTCCAGTTCAGGACACGGTTGAAGACATTCCTTTTTCTGGCTGGTTAACATGAGTGAATGACGCCTGCTTGAGCTGTGTAGATCTGTGATCATGCTTTAAGGTTCGAGCTAAGCTCCCATCTCCTCATGCTAGGATTCTTCAGTGACTTTTTTGTCTCTGCAAGCTCCAGTGCCAGCCTGAGTGACAGCAGTGCACCGGACAAAGAAACAAAGTATGCTGTTGCCTGGGTGGTGATGGGGGTGGGGTGGAATTCGTCACATTTTTGTTCAACTCTCCGCTCCCGGGCTGGAGCGGGCAGGTAATCACTGCAGTAGGGCGCCGATGCAAAAGTCTCAGTGCCTTATTTTAATGTAATGTCCCTCGATCCTGCGCTGTAATGCCCAGCACCAGCACAATAGTTGGGTGCATTTTATTTTAATAGGGCGTCTGCCATGCCTTCACCCACCACGCCAGCTCGGGGAAGCCCTTGAAAGACTCCCCCGAGCTGGCGCGGTGAGGCCTAAATGTGGTGCCCCGGCAGTAGCCATGCCCGTCCAGACCTAAAACCTGCCCTGTCTGCAACGCTTACCAAGCTAGCAAGGTTTTGCAGCGGACACTTTATAAATGGGCATAAACACTGAATCCAAAGGACAAGCGCCTCGTCTCATACACAGTTCAGGAAAACTACACATAAAACACAGCCTTATTGGCACACACAAGAAAAAAGCTAGTCCTACTGTTGGTCAGTGCATGCTAAATGTACCTCTTTTTCCAAAGCCCTTGCTGAAGGGGTGGGCAGCATCTAACATCCCTGGGCACTCCATCATACAAGGGTGGGCTCCCAGATTTACACTTGGTGAGCTAAACGCTTAAGCTCTGCCTTGGTTTAGTAGGCCGGAATAGAAAGTGAGACCAGTGTTCTCCTTTCTGCTGTGAACTGCACGCCATGAAATGCTGTTTGCTCTCTCTGCCACACCTGTTGTTGCTTTCTTGTGGCACGCATAGTAACTCTTTTCCCTCAATTGCTTTCCAGTGCTTGAGGGTGCGGACTGTTTCAGGACCCACCTACTTCTGCCGAACAGGGATGTCCTTCAAGGGGCAACTGATGGAGAAATTCCTGCTGGTTGACTGCAATGTGGTCTTGAGCGGTAGTTACAGGTGAGGATACAGGTCTTGTGGAACCTCCAGTGAGGTGTGACTATGTGGTAATAGTATGTTGCATTGCTACCCTTCTGAATCCTTCTGCTCCCCTATGTGACATTCTCACGCAAGCTTGTCCGGCTGGTGGACTGGAATGTGATCCTGAGTTGTACTTGCAGTGGAGGGTTACAGGCATTATGGAACCTTCAGTGAGGTGTAAGTGTATGGTCACAGTGTGTTGCCTTGCTACCCTTCTGAATCCTACTACTCCCCTATGTGACATTCTCATGCAAGCTCGTCCGGCTGGTGGACTGGAATGTGATCCTGAGTTGTACTTGCAGTGGAGGGTTACAGGCATTATGGAACCTTCAGTGAGGTGTAAGTGTATGGTCACAGTGTGTTGCCTTGCTACCCTTCTGAATCCTACTACTCCCCTATGTGACATTCTCATGCAAGCTCGTCCGGCTGGTGGACTGGAATGTAATCCTGAGTGTACTTGCAAGGGAGGGTACAGGCATTGTGGAAGATCCAGTGATGTGTAAGTGTATGGTAATAGTATGTTGCATTGATGCCCTTCTGAATCCTTCTGCTCCTCTGTGTGATGTTCTCACTCAAGCTCGTCCTGCTGGTGGACTGCAATGTGGTCCTGAGTGATAGTTACGGATGAGTACGAAGGAGTGGCTCGGAACACCCAGCGAGGTGTGAGAGTTTGTGGTAACATAGCAAAACGCCTTCCTACTGCTCTGCATCCTTCTGGTCCCCTGTGACCTTATCACACACGCTGCCCTTGCTGGTAAGCTGAAAAGTGGCCCAGAGCAGAAAGTACAGGTGAGAGCAGAGGAGATGTAGAACACCCAGCCAGTTGCAAGATTATGTATTTGTGATCTTGGCCGTTAGCTATATATTTAATCCAATAATAATAACAAAGTTCTCTACCTATTCTTTTTCGTACCCTGTAATATTTTATCAGACTTTTTGTAGTGTCTCTTTACTGGCAGTGTAATCTCTACCATGATTAAAGGCAGCCGCAATTTGTGGAAAAATATCTGTTAATCTGTGAATTTATTGTTAAAATCTCTCCAGGGAAGAAAAGGTACAACAAAACTAAATAGCTGCAGAATTAACATTAAAAATATACATTAATATTTCGGAATATCAAGCAGAAAGTAACAAAAGCTACATTGAACCCGACGCCTCTTTGTGGACATACAAAGCATGTGTAGGGGGTTTATATGGGGCAATACCAGAAACAGGATTGCGCTGTGGAAATTCCAAATCCATATGAGCGGGAGGAGTTCGACGACCTAATTTTGAGGTGTATTTCTTGGCCAGCCAACTCTGATACGTGGCACGGTGGCTGGCAGATGATTCCACATCCGAATCTAGGTTGCTTGGAGTGAACTGTGCCCCTTATCTTCAGAAGGAATGGGTGTGGATACCGATGGGAAAGTGTAAAAGTGGGTCAGGATTGTTAGGAATGGGTAAAAAGGTGTGGCAGGGAACATGCCAGCTGTTAAGCAACCCAGAGCCGTGCTCCCCACAAATGCCATTAGTGGCGCTAGATGGGATTGACCACCAAATGCGGATAATACTTAAGGATACTGGGAAACGGTTGGCATAGCGACACTAGGAGATATATGGCAAGAAGGTGCAGTGATATCATTTGAGGAACTGATGAGAGACTCCGGATTACACCGAGGTCAGTACATTACGTATGGCAGGTTAATTGAATTACTGAGGCGTAAGTGGACGGAGACGATCATGGCACAGCAGGCTGACACTGTGGTGGAGACATTCTGTGATATATCCGCGGGAGGGCATGAAGTCTCCTGGATATATGAGTTGGTGATGACCCAGGTTGGGAAGGAGGTGATTAAGGTGAGACACGATTGGTAAGAAGATGGGGGAGAGTTGATTGGAGACGTATTGTGGCAGAGAGTACACGGGTATCATAAGAAGGTTTCCAGGAATGTAAGGCTACAACAGATTCAGTTGTTCATAACTCACAGAGCATATATGACCCCTGAGAAGATAGCGGGTTGAAAGATGCAGGGCCGCAGTCATGCCCGAAATGTGGAGAAGTAAACACTGGGATGGCACATATGTTCTGGGTATGCCCTGAAGTTAGGAGATTTTGGAAGGAAGTGGCGCACCTCCTAGATGAGAAAGAGATAACGCTTGATATAGATTCCTTATGGGCGGGGATGCTCGGGGGCGGGGGGTTCACTAGACCACGAAACCTTAAACACGTAAGCAAGCTTAAGGACCTGGCGTATATACTAGCTAAGTGTAAGATTGCCATGATTTGGAAAGCGAAGAAGAGACCAAGCGTGGAGGCCTGGTGGCAGGATCTCCGGAAATCGGCTAATGCCGAGACAACTGTGTGGCAGGAAGCCCCAAATAGAGGTGGGGAAGAGGAAGCACATGCATTGATAGGTTGGAGACACCTAGTAGCGTCTCTGTTTGAGAGCAGAGGAGGCGATTCAGAGGACAGAGACTCCTCACAAGATGAGGTTATGGAATTGCCCATAGAAGTGGCTGTAGCAGATGGCATTGGTGGGCAGACAGCGGGTAGGATAATATAAAAAACAGTGTTTTTGTAAATATGATTCGGAAGAGTTGCTTTGATGTGCGTTATTTGTATTAAAACCAATAAAGAAAGCTACATTGATGAACCCACCCCATCCATTGTAATTTTTTAAAAACATTCTTCGATATTTAGATAGTCAGATAGTCAATTATTAAGAATTGCATACAGCCTGGGCCTATGCCCACCAACAGATCCGGCCCCCTCAGGCAGTCTGCAAGCCAACACCCGGCACCCTCAGGCAGCCCACAACTTTTCCAACAGGGCTAGCCCACAGCCCTTCCAATATTGGCAGGCTCGAGCGGGCCAGCCCATAGCCCTTCCGACACTGGCAGGCTTGAGCAAGCCTTCCAACAGGGCCAGCCCACAGCTCGTCTGACACTGGCAGGCTTGACCAGGCCATCCCATAGCCTTCCAACATTGTCAGGCTTGAGCGGGCAAACACGCAGCCCTTCCAACATTGGCAGGGTTCAGTGAGCCAGCCCACAGCTCTTTGAGCATTGACAGGTTTGAGTGGGCCAGTTCACAGCCCATCCAACACTGGCAGTCTTGAGAGGGCCAGCCCACAGCCCTTGCAACAGTGGCAGTCTTGAGCAGGCCATCCGACAGCCCTTTCAACACTGGCAGTCTTGAGGGGGCCAGCCCACAGTCCTTCTAACATTGACAGGGTTGAGTGGGCCAGTTCACAGCCCATCCAACATTGGGAGGCTTGAGCGGGCCAGCCCACAGCCTTTTCAACACTGACAGTCTTAAGGGGGCCGGCCCACAGCCCTTCTAACATTGACAGGGTTGAGTGGGCCAGTTCACAGCCCATCCAACATTGGGAGGCTTGAGCGGGCTAGCCCACAGCCCATCCAACACTGGCAGTCTTGATGGGGCCAGCCCACAGCCCTTGCAACAGTGGCAGTCTTGAGCAGGCCATCCGACATCCCTTTCAACACTGGCAGTCTTGAGGGGGCCAGCCCACAGCCCTTCTAACATTGACAGGTTTGAGTGGGCCAGTTCACAGCCCATCCAACATTGGGAGGCTTGAGCGGGCCAGCCCACAGCCCTTCCAACATTGACAGGGTTGAGTGGGCCAGTTCACAGCCCATCCAACATTGGGAGGCTTCAGCGGGCCAGCCCACAGCCCTTTCAACACTGGCAGTCTTGAGGGGGCCAGCCCACAGCCCTTCTAACATTGACAGGGTTGAGTGGGCCAGTTCACAGCCCGTCCAACATTGGGAGGCTTGAGCGGGCCAGCCCACAGCCCTTTCAACACTGGCAGTCTTAAGGGGGCCAGCCCACAGCCCTTCTAACATTGACATTGTTGAGTGGGCCAGATGACAGCCCTTCCAACACTGATTATAATGCTGGTGCACTGCCCCAATCTGTAATCCTATCACCCGCATAAAGACCAGTTTCACTGATTGTATGTGCACAAGTTTTGAGCGGGTTTCAGGGTTATCCAGTTTTCACTGATGCTGGCGCCAGTGTTCACTTGGTATCTACTTTAAAAACATTTCTCTCAGTTGGAAAACATGCAGGAAAAGCACCATCTCACTATCCATATAACCGAGGACTTAACAGCAAAAAGAAAATAACTTGAGACCAATAACAAAAAAAGTAATCCTTATGAAGTATGACTCAGAAAGAGAATACCTGCAACCTGCAAAAGCATAAAACAATATGGGGCCAATAAAATGAAACCAATCCCCCCAAACAACCTACAGACAAAACAGAAAAAGATTAAACCCATGCAGAACGCTTACCCGAATCCTGAGCTTAAAAATGCAAAATGGACTCCAACCAGTACTCATCACTAGTCCAACTCAAATCAGATGCAGCACTATGCACGCACAGTGTGATGGAGCTGTGCAACCACATCACACTGAATTTTGCAGCTTCCAATGGGTGCCTCTGTACTTGCCCATTGAGGGCACGCGACTGCCCGCTCACACCAGAAAAAATACAACCCGCTAGGTTAAAACTCCCAAGACACCGCTTGCAAGGATAACCAGTATTTATTTGTACAAAATAGAGGTGCAGCAGCAAAGAACTCTGCTGCCACTGAATGTTCTGCGCTGCATTATAAGCTCAAACGATGTCACTGATGACGTAACTACATACAGTACAATTCTACAATACTAATTGGAGGAATCCTATATGTGTAGGGCCTGCTCTGTATGGGATGTCAGGCCACTGGTCCATCTTCATCTGTCCATCTTGTCCACATGGGCGCTGTTGGGGTCATCATACCGGTGAAGCTGGCCTAACAATGAATTCACTACTTACAAAACAATGTTATTTTATAGTTGGAACAATGCACCTGGCAGATACAGGGATGAGCTCAGAGGTGTACAGGGTGGATGACTGAGGTCACACTGACTCACATTCTCCACTCGCTCCCAGACAGAGCAGCAACTCCCAAGATCCTCCACTTTCATTTTGGGCTATTATTTGACGCCACCCTGCACCTCGCTGCGCAAATCATGTGACCTATTTGTGTAGGCATCATAGCCTTACCTTCTGATCTTAGTGATCGATCGAGGGGTGTAAATGTTTTATGGTTGGTGGTCTGGGTTTGGATGGTACTGTGGCATGTGGGGGTCTTGGGATGAAAGCAATGCAAGGCTGTATTTCTCTTGTGGGGATTGTTGGGGCCAGAAGAGGGCCTTGCTATCTGTCCAGTGGAATGGTACTGCAAAGAGGCGCTCTGCTCCCTTCTCATGACCTTGCAGGGCGCATTCTTCCCAGGGTGCGAAGACCTGTAATTTCTAGGAGGATTTTATAAATCTCTGAAACCTGGCCAGCATGGGGTGATGTCCCTGCTCATGCAAGGGGTCTAACACTAACACACATAATGTTGTTTGCTGCACCTGGGTCTAGCTTCCAAGATGGCTGGCGTTAGCTAAAATGGCGTTCACCCCCTCATCTTACTATATAACTTCTAATGCATGCACTAAAGTGACCGTGTACCCTTCTCTATGGGCACCTCCCTGCTCCCTGTATGTGCTCTATAGCGTTTTTTTCATTCGGTATCGCCTAGGAGGATGGGAAGACCCTTTCTCCTTCCCAACATTCCCCCCTATCGTTAATCACATATTAATGAACTCCCCCACAGTGTTATTGCCACCTAGGTTCCCGTATATGTTCTCCTCCTCCCTCCGCACCCTCTCCAACCTTTCAGCTTCCAGATACGGCATATTCTTCAGGGGTACATGCCATGTAAATGCAACCGACATCCCCAGCTAAATCAACCCAGTGCTCAGTGTAATTTTCAGGGCTAGTTTGGGGCATCTGTGTGGGTTCCGCTCTCAGTGGTATCGCAAGGTGTTTTGGATGTTACCCCAATTGAAACCATCATCATTTTGCTATTGGACACTGCCTTAGCACTGCATAGGAGACCCCTTTGGCAGGTACCGAAGATGACCTACACGAAGACGATACCGATATAACCTGTTGTCGCCAACAGGCAAGCCCTATGCGCTCATGTGCGGTCAAACCGACCTCCAAATGTACACAATTAGTAACACACAACTTCACCTTAAACTTAACAGGCCCTGATGAAGGATATTGTATCCGAAACACATAGGCCACTAATTGAATGTTGCGACTCTCACTAAAACCATTATTGATTATGTGTGTTGTTTCTTGGTAGGAACAAAAGGAACTTTGATGTTATAGAGACCCAAAAATTCGAAAATATTGCTTTGAAGACAAACCGTGAATATATCATGATTTTGATTGTAACGTTCTGGATGGTGAATTGTAACCATCATTACTGAAAGCGTTGTCTCTATTTTATAACTATATTTATGTTTAGAATTTGAGTAAAAGTTCACTTTATGGAAATCGGAGTACTGTTGCACTGTGTCTGTGGTTTGTGCAGCAGGAGTGATCTCCAGCATTGAAAATCTATTTAATTTAGGAAGAAGACTTTTTAAGTTGTGTTACTAATTGTGTAAATTTGGAAGTCGGTTTGACCCCACAAAGGTGCATAGGAGTTGCCTGTTAGCGACAATAGGTTGTATGGGTATTTTGTTCTAAGTGATCTCCAAGGGCGAGGAGCTAATACCCCAATGCACCTGAAATAATTTGATTTATTTTACCTTCATACATGAACAAACGTAAACATTCGACATTTTTCAACAGCTCGTTAAAGAACAGGGGTGCCCCTTTACGATAACAGGTACCAGCATCTTTACTATTGCCCCCGGCCAGGATGGTGCCCAGGAGAAAATGGTGTTGAACCAGTCCTCACTCTGTAGTCCAGCCTCCTTCTTCATGCGCACTCCTAGGTTGTGTACATCACCTATTGTATGTGAGAGGGAGCCGTTCTCAGCATCTTCGGGAGGCACGAAAGTTCAATAGGAATCCCCTATCTTTTTTCACACTCCTCTTTCCATTGCCGTAATGAGATTGAGAACGTACCAATTCTGCATGGTCATCAGCCTCAAGGTGCGCATTCCACCTTTAGAACATTGAACCCTTGTTCAGTGTCATTTGCTAGTTGTATGAGCTCCCAGTGTACAATCTGCAACCATTTGGCGTTGGCTGCTGCTTGCACACCAGTTAGTAACATTGAGGCAAAGTAAGTCTCTGCTTTGCTGAAAAGTCTGTATTCATCAGGTATTTCATTGAGCAGTCTTTGGACAAATAGTTAGCTCTTTTCTTTCTCTGTAGGGTTTCCCTTTTCTCTTTTCCAGGGAGAATACAGAACTCTGCTGCTGGAAACGGGTTACTTGTTTTGTCTTCAGAAGTTGGAAAGGTGGTTGGGGCAAAATGGTTGTTGGCCCCCCCCTTGAAAATGTTCTTCTGGGATTACTAGTAGAGCCGAGTGCAGCGTTGCTAGCGAACAATAGCCCCGCCATGATGGTGGGAGGTGCAAGTATGCTTGTTGGCCGCACACCCAATAGTAATCCATCACTGCTGCTGTGCCTTTCTTGAGATCAGGAATGAGCAAGTCTTGTTGCAATGTTCGTTGGCCCCTACAAAGATGGTTCTGGCCCTATAAAAGCAAAGTTCATATGTTTCTTCTCTGTGCACCTTTACTGGTTTCTCCATCGCTTCGATCCACATTAGTTTTGTGATATGTTCAGTCCAGAACGGTGCATATGTTGCTTCCACTTGGGCCGGTACCCCTTCTTTGTATCCTATTAGACCCTCTGTCATACCGCTAACTGTGGTTTCCTGCCATTTGTTATTACGTATTTAAGCCCTTGTATCGGTAGGTATGGTATTTTTAGGCATTGGCTCATTTTTGGATTTTTGTTGCATTGCTGGCAATCTGGATCAATAACTTTGAGTCTCACATTGGGTGCCTGGAAGGTGCCCCTAAGCCTACATAGTGCTAGATGTACTAGGCATTGTGCCTCCAAAATTGGTACTTCCCATGGCACTAGGACCTTGGGTGCCCCTGACACATGTGGCATCAACGAACACACATAGCTGCTGCCATTCACTTTGTTTCTCCCCACCGAACTCATGTCTGTGTACCAACAGTTGGACAATTCTGGGTGACGCACATCTTCTGTGGCATCAAGACCAAGCCTGTGGTAGGCATCATGTTTTGCTTTTCGTGCCTGCATCCATATTCCTTATTCATTTGGGACCTTGTATATACCCATTAATTACTATCAACACTACTGACATTAGTAGAATTTATATTGCGAAAGGCATTAGGAAATTTTGAAAGGAACATCGCCCTACTAATCTATCCTAGCAGGCCAGTTTTAATTTGATATTGTAACAATTTGTTTGTGTGTGTATTGGACCTATTATATACAGTAAATCTAGTAAAATGTTGATCCCTAGTAAGATTTAATTGGTCCCAGTGAAATTTTGATCAAACCTACTCCCCCAACCCCACTTTTTTATGAGGCCCCCATATAAAGTTTGCACCCAAATAAACTCCTACTATAAACATTGAAACTGCAATATAATGTAGGTCACATAAGTATGAATACAAAAATCTAGAAACGACACTATAATGAATATTCTTTCTTTGATATAATGAATGGTTTGAGAGCTAGTTCCATTTTCTTCTTATTCGGAAGAAATAACGCACAGAAGAATAGGAGAAAGGGGAAAAAAAGAAAATTAAAAGGTACAAGAGATAGTCCACCCTTTGAGCCTATGCACAAGGCCAGCCTAAAACATCTTACTTACAAGACTGCATTCCTAATAGCTATCACCTCCATAAGACGATTCTGTGAGCTACAGGCTTTGTCCGTACAAGACCCCTTTTACATTATACACAAGGACAAGGTTGTCCTCCAAACACATCCTAGGTTCTCACCTAAGGTAATTTCATAGCTCCATGTAAACCAATCCATAGAACTTTCTACCTTCTTTGAAAATCCATCAAACTCAGCAGAAAGAAGCCTCCATACAATAGATATACGGAGGGCAGTCTTGTACTTTGTGAACAAAACGAAACCTTTATGGAAAACAGACCAACTCTTTGTTTTCATAGCGCCTGGTAGAGAGGTCGATCACATATCAAAGAATGCCATCTCAAGATTGATAGTCAAGTGCATGCAGCTCTGCTTTTCCCTATCCAAGAAAGTCTTACCTTTCACCCCAAGGGCATACTCTACCAGAGGTACAGGAGCTAGCTTATCTTTTATTGCAAACACCTCTCGAGACGCCATCTGCAAAGCTGCTACATGTAGTTCCAACCAAATGTTCACACAACATTATTGCATTGACACACAGTCTAAAGCAGATTCAGAGGTGGGACAAGCAGTCCTAAAACATCTCTTTGCCGCTGTACCTTCAAACTTCCCATCTCCTTCTCCAGATACTGCCCGCTAATCTATGCAGATCATGTAATCTAAGCAGATCCACAAGCTACAGAAGGCATACATTACTCACTGTAATCATATTTTTGGTGCTTGTATCTGTTTAGATTCAAATGCGCCCATCCTTCCTCCCTTACTAGAGTAGAAGGTGCATAGATGTTTTGTGGGTTATCACTGTTTCTGCTTTATCACATCTGTACTCACGGTACACTTCATGCAACCTCATGTCAGAAACAAACAATCTGAGGGACCCGGACACGTGAAGGACCTTGAGTACAGTACACGTCACACTAGGGATAGTATTATTAAACGCTTCCTGTTCACATCCGTTTTTGAGTTTCGAAAGTAAATATTGTCATACTCTGTGACTTTCACTAGATGTTGGACTATGCAGAGCATGTGAATCTAAGCAGACACAAGCTACAGAAATACGATTATGGTAAGTAATGTATCCCATATAGAGAGCATATGGTAGGGTGCAAGAGAGTGCCCTCTGTGCACATGTAAGGTGTAGCAGCTGTGCTATTGCATGGGGTAAAGTTGCTGGTACTAGGATGGAATGCTGAGGTAGATTAGTTTTACCAGTAAAACGCTTATGCGGGGTGATGCAGTCCAGTGGATGATGATGCCGCACTATTTGGGGGAGCTCTCCGAACATCAGACAGGTGGATCCAGTAAGGGAACACCTTGACGACGAGAGGAGTGAAGAATGCTACCTCAAACAGTCCATTGAACCCGGGGTTGTTCCACCTGCGGACAAAGACCCGCACATAGATGAATTGCCCTGGCAGCAATGGTTGCGTGGGTGAGGATGCAGTTGTGGCGGCTGGCACCTCCTCTTATCGGGTTGGTGCAATCTGTCAGGAAACATATTTAATGTATTCATGTGAGGGTTGTCAGATAGTCCTTACATTCCTCACCTAAAATAGCTGCTGCCCTCCTAACTGGAGACAGAGGTGTATGTAGACGGTGACCTGTAACCACCTCATGGGGTGATAAGTGGTGGTCCTTGCTGGGCTATGTCCGTAAACTGGAGTGCCAAGGGTAAGCAGGGAACCTAGTTTTTCTTAAACGTGGTGCAAAGCTTAGACAATTTACTTTTGAGGAGTCTGTTGATCCTCTCCACAACTCTTTTGGCCTGGGGTTGGTAAATTGTACACATCCTGTGTTTAATGCCAAGTAACCTAGTGATCTCTTTAAGCAACTCTTTGAAAAAGTGTGTGCCGTTATGTGACCTCAATACATTACACACTCCTCATCGGTGGAACACTTTGCGGGCCAGAAATTTTGCTGCGCATTTGGCATCCGGATGTACACAGGGGCCTGCCTCCACCCATTGTGAGAAGGGACAGACGACAATGATCAAGTATCGAGACACATTGCATCTCTTGCCCTATGTCTGCGTAGTCAATGTGCAGCTCGCGGAACGGCCCTGTAGGGTGGGGCACAGTGCCTCTCAATGTTCGTAATGTCATTCATGTACTGAAACTTTGACACGTGGTGCATCGAATGACATACTTGCTAAATGTTCCTGGAGGTGGTGGCGCTGTGGAGCAGCCCAAGATGGCTACTTAGCCTTTCAGCTCCGTGCTGCCTCGGCATTCATCTGCTCCTATCTGCGGTTCCCGATATTGTGAAGGACTATCGGCTGGCCGAGTTGTTTCTGCCACTGTACTGGACATTTTGTGCGATTTTGGTCTCAATCGGCCCACCTGGGACCTGGCTGGCGGCCCTGTCGGATTTGGCCTAGCACTCCAACCGGCCCTCCCGCCTGGCCTGCCTGACTCCTGGGTCCCCTCCCAGGTCCCGCTGCCTGCCGCTCTGTGAAATCGCGGCGAGTGCCTGGGGGTCCTTCTGCGGACGCCGCCACACTGTGGATGCCACCTGCTGCGTCAGTGATCATCACGACCCCCCCGGCGCCGACGACACAGAAGATCCCATCGTCCCGCTGCCGCGGACCAGATGAGCGGGGGCTAGAGCGATGGGCGTCGACACCTTGGCCCGCTGTCTGCGACACTACGGGCCTGTACTGTAATAAGGAAGTGTCCCCCACCATACTGTCTGCCCACTTTTCCGCTGACAGTGTCGCCGCCTCTGCCCGCACCCCCCTAAGAAGATCCCGCTGGCACCCCCACGCGACCTGTACACATAAGGAGGCCGCGATCGCTCGCCATCACAGCCTTGCCGCTCCACTGCTGACTCTCTGCTATCCACGGCGGTCCCCCACCTGCCTCTAACCGCCTACCGCCACCGAACGACACTGTGTTTGAGCCTGCCGGCCCTGGCCCATCTCAGCTCTCCATCCTACCCATAAGTGGGCCCTCACTGCAACCGTGCCCACCACAACGACAATGCCTAGCAGAAATAAGGCAGGGGCCCAAGGAGGTACAATGGACAAATACACTAAAGCGGTCCCTCGAGATGAGCCAGCCAGCACATCATCGCCACAGGACGAGCCAGACTTAACCCTGCACCGTGCGGTCGAGGCCCCTGACCTCACCCTACTAATGGAATCCATGGCCAAAAACTTTGCCTCCTTCCATGAAAAATTAGACGACATCAATGCTAACGTCGCCTCACTTAAGGCTCGAGTGGACCTGGCAGGATCGAGGATCACCGAGGCGGAAAATAGGATCTCGGTGAACGAAGATAGCATCACCGCGCTCCAGGACACTGTGGCCTCCCTAACGCGTGACATGAAAGGAGTCAAGGCGAAGTGTGACGATCTGGAGTCACGCTCCCGTAGGAACAACTTGCGCATTATCGGGGTCCCCGAGAATGCTCTCAAGGGGCGGATGGAGGACGCAGTGGAGAAACTCCTCAAGGACCTACTGGGTGACCCTGCTCTCTCTCCGTACTTCATGGTCGAGCGGGCTCACCGGGCCCTGGCTCCACGGCCCAGACCCGGCGACATCCCCAGACCCATTATCGCCAAGATTCTCAACTACCGCGACAGAGCTCTCATCCTCCGCCTGTCGCAGGAAAAGGGAGACCCCCGATTTGAAGCCCATACGGGCAGAATCTTCCCGGACTTCTCGCTGGCGGTGCAGCAGGAAGGGCGCCAGTTCCTAGGCATCAAAAACCTGCTCAGGGAGTGCAACGTCCCCTACGCCATCCTCTTCCCGGAACGACTAAAGATTACCCATGATGGTAAGATCTTCTTCTTCACTGTCCCTGACGAAGCGGTGAAGTTCATTGAACTACATATACCTCTCCCCGGGCCGCGAGCCGACCACACGCCTTAGACTACACAGCCTACGATGTTCTCAAAATGTCCATGGATCCACGACTTTTGATGTGTTGATGGCAACTGCACCGTGGCCACTCAATAACTGCGGCCTCTTGCCATGTGTATGCGGGCCACAGGCTAGCTTCTACACTGCTTCTTTGCCTTCTCCCTCACCTGGCCCCTGGAGGTATCCCTGTGCTCTGCTCTCTCTTTAGATGTCATCTTGCCAGAGCATCTTCTCTGGTCTCGGAGGCTGTCTATGATACCTGTTTTACCGCAACAATACACACGGGTCAAGCCACAAATGCCGGCCGCACGGCACCAGCGCCCCCCGTTGCAGTTGCAATGTTTGCTTTCACTTTTATGTTGTTCTTCCTATTGACTGGCCAATGTTGGGCTAGGATGTGGCCCTATCCACGTTGGATCTGGTCCTCCGACCTTTGGTTCCCGGTCGGAGCAGGCACAAGGGGCTTCGGGTGTGTTTTGGGGTGGGAGATCTGCACTGCATGTTGGGGTTGGGCAGTGAGGGTGGGGGGTGGCGTAATTGGGGTTGTTAACAGTTAAAAACATGGATGAGAGACGCATGACCTTAACTCAACACTACTGTGCACACGGCAGGTGCATGAGGGACAATCCTTATGAATACTACTACTGGGATGTTCCATAACATATTGCTATGGCTCTAAACATTGTCACATGGAATGTTCGTGGCCTAAGCAATTTCACTAAGGCCTGCAGGATAACTGCCTATGCCCAGCGACATGGCGCCAAAATCCTCTTTCTCCAAGAGACCCACGCTCTCGGGCGCCTAGCAGCATGTCTCGCCCCCACTTGGGGCAACAACAGATTCTACACGAAGTACTCCCCCCAATCCAGGGGGGTCCTAACCCTAATCCACAAGTCAGTCCAGTTTTCCCTGCGCTCCAGCCATATTGACTCTGAGAGTAGATAGGTGATCCTCCATTGCTCACTCGCTAATATGGAATGCCTCCTAGTGAACACATATGCCCCGAACTTTGATGCCCCTGAGTTCTTTGATGCCATCACCACCACGCTTCTGAAATACATTGGGATTCCCATCATCTGGGACGGGGACATGAATTTGATCCTAGACAAAGACCTGGATAGGTCCGGGACGGCCCGCAGAGCCCCGTCACGCGCAGCCCACAGGTTACACGCCCATATCGACACACTGGATCTCAGAGATGCATGGAGGGCTATCAACCCACAAGTTAGAGAGTACACTTTTTACTCATTGGTACACGATAGCCTCTCCAGGATCGACCTGTTCCTCATATCGAGCTGCATGATGGGCAGGGTCAAGGAGACCAAGATACCACAGCGCACACTATCGGACCATTCAATGGTAACACTCCAGATAACACTGGGACACGACCGCCGCCCCCCCCGCTCCTCTTGGAGATTTAAGTCGGAGGCCCTGCTAGACATAGTCTTTAAAGCCGATATCTTAGCTGACATCAACACCTTCTTTGAGTGCAACAACAGGCATGACACCTCCGATGGAGTGCGCTGGGAGGCATTCAAGGTCTTCATCAGAGGGATGTGCATATCTAGAGAGGCTGGGGTCCTCAAGGCCATAAAAAAATAGAAGCGAAATTAAAAGAGCTTGAGAGGGCATATGCCACCTCCCCTTCCCCGGCTGCACTGGCACAGATTAGAGCGGAATTAGAAACATTCGAGTCCCATGCCCTGAGAGAGGTTCAGTACTTCGCCCGCCCTGTGGCGGCCAGGAAGTATGGTGAGGGGGATAGGCCGGGTAGAACATTGTCCAGACTGGTCCGAACTGAGGGGGGCAGGAATCGCATTGATTGCGTCAAGGAAACACGAGGAACCATGTGCTGGTCCGACCAGGAAATCCTCGGGACATTCATCACATTCTATACGACCCTATATGGCCCCCAGCAAGAACACAGCCTGCAAGACACTGACGCCCTATTAGATCAGATCCCCATGACCCTCCTCTGCAGCGCGACCTCCTTGAGGCCCCTATCACCCTCGATTAAATAACCACGGTCATCTCGAACTGCCCCAGGGGCAAAGCGCCAGGCCCTGACGGCATCACCTCGGAGTTTTATCGGGAGCATGTAGCCATTCTGGCACCCAGACTCCTGGAGGTGTGGAACGAATCCCTAGAGTCAAACATCCTACCCCCATCCATGCGTGGGGCGCTTATAACTGTATTACCCAAGCCAGGAAAACCATTGGATGAATGTGGGTCTTATAGGCCCCTTTCTCTAATCAATACTGACACAAAAATATTTGCCAAGATCATTGCCAATAGGGTTCTCCCCATTATGCCCCACCTAGTCCACCCCGACCAGAGTGGATTCGTGCCCGGCAGATCCACCGCCCTAAATATCCGTCGCCTGTTCAATGTTCTGGCTAGAATTGACCCCAACGCACAGGCCGTGGCGGTCACCCTCGATGCCCAGAAGGCATTTGATATGGTGTCCTGGCAATACATGTGGGCGGTACTCCACAAAATGGGGATTGGCCCACACATGAGGTCGTACATCAAACTCCTCTACACAAGCCCCGCAGCCAGAGTCCTAGTCAACTCCAGGGCCTCGGCCCCCTTTGCTCTCCACAGAGGTACTCGCCAGGGCTGCCCGTTTTCTCCGATACTCTTTGCGCTCGCCATAGAGCCCATGGCTGATAACGTAAGGGTCAAACATACGCGCAAAGGTAAACGTCTCCATGATACTCCCGAGATCATTTCTCTGTACGCCGACGACGTGCTCCTATATATTAGAGACCCGGCTGCCCACCTAGATCCAATATTGAGAGACATAACCAAAATTGGCACTTTCTCTGGCTTCACCATAAATTATTCCAAATCCGAAATCTTCCCGCTCACCCCGTCCACTACACAACCGTCCGGTGAATTCCCCCTTCGATGGTCACCGGGAGGCATCAGGTACCTTGGAGTGCAGGTGTCCCTCACTAAAGATTCACTGTTGGCTGACAACTATGCGGCTGTGGCGGAGCTTGCTGAGGCTCAAATGTTGAAATGGCGCAGTCTCCCACTCTCTTTGTCGGGTAGACTATCTCTAATCAAAATTATTATGGTCCCTAAATTCCTCTACGTCTTTACAAATGTGCCGATCTGGCCCGGAATGCGATATTTCAGGAACCTACACGCTGTGTGTGCCCAAATTCTGTGGCACTCGGGCGCGGTTCGTAAGAAATGGCAACACATGACTCTTCCCTATGGTAACGGGGGTTTCACCGCCCCCGATTTTGCCAAATATTGGACAGCTGTGCAGGCCCAACATGCCACATACTGGTACACGTTCTCTGACTCCCCCCGCATGTGAAGCTCGAGAAACAAGCGAGCGAGAGCGTTAACACCCTCTCCCTCATCCTCCATCACACTTATCACGCTGACGCCCCGGCAGACCCTGTAGCGGCCACCGTTAGGGCCTGGAAATATATCTTGCAGATACAACCTGACCACCACCTGTACTACAAATGGCTGCCCATCTGGCAGTTCCCGGGCCTCAGCCCTACACATGATAAGCTTTTGATGAAACACTGGCATGATCTAGGCGCAGACGTGGCGCCCCGGACACCTAGGTACTGCATTGGAACTGCTACAATACTACAGGCTGAGGGCGCCGTTCCGCGCCTGGTGGCCCTTATACTCAGATGAGCCTCCAGACTCACCTGAGATCCAGTATATATCCAACTCGGCTGGTGTTAGGGGGATAGTGTCCGCGCTGTACAAACTGTTGATGGCCGACCCCACAGACGTGCCAATCAAGGCGCGAGATACGTGGAGTGAGGAGCTGGGCCTCCCCATCACGGACGCGATGTGGGGGGAAATGTGCACGCACACTCGGACCACCTCTCTGAATGCCAGGCATAGGTGCATGCAATACAAGCTCCTTAACAGACTATATTACACACCTCAAAGACTGGACAGGTTTGCACACACCCAGGCCCGCACCTGCCCTAAGTGCGGTTCTCCTGCTGCAGATCATACTCAAATGTTCTGGTCCTGTGATGCGCTGGGCCCATACTGGAAGGCCATAATTGAAGCTCTCTCAGACATCACAGCGTCCCGTATCCCTGCAGAACCCCTAGCTGTACTGTTCGGCCTGTGGGATAGCCCGGAGCTGAGGAAAAGGTCTAGGTTTCTCAATGTTGCCACCATAATAGCCAAAAAAATGCATATTACAATGTTGGAAGCGCTGATCCCCCCCCCCCTCGTTTGAGATGTGGATGAGGGCCCTCACCTGGACTCAATTGTGCGAGGAGGACTACATCAATACCCTTCCGCTGGCCCCCCGCCCCAGGAATGTGTGGACAGAATTTTGTACATATTTAAATAACAAAGACGACCTAGAACTATTGTCTTCCCCTCCTCCTGGTGATGTAATCTAATCCACTGCTGTGCCGCTTGGAGCTGGGCAATGGCCTCACCGGTATCTACCTAACATTCCCATGTATTGCACTACTATGTATATATCTGTCACTCTTGCTATGCTGTACAGTGTGTTGATTGTTTGTTCTCTCACCATGATCATAAAGAAAAGTTTTTTTAAAAAAATGCTCCTGGAGGTTTGGGATAAACCAGTCATCTTGTATGTCAGCAGTGATGTGGTGTTTGGAGCTGTGGGAGGGGTGGTGGAGTTGATCAAACGCTACTACCAGTAATTTGTGTGGCATTGGAGTTTTCCCCATACTTTCCTGTCTCCACAATAAATCAGTAGGGAACTGTTTACACTCTCTTTTAACCCATAATTCTTTCTCTTCATCTGGGGCCCTTCCTTGTAATTCAATAATTTGCACTGTGGCTAGGGCATTGTATGAGACAGATGGCTGTTCTGTGGTAGGTGTTGTGACAACGTATTCAGCTACAGTGGGAACAGAGAGATATGCTGCAATTTTAGCTGCTGTGTCTGTGGCAGCGTTTCTGAGGGATACCTCATCAGTGTTGTTAGTGTGGGTAGCGCATTTGACGACCGCCACTGGAGGAGGTCCTCGAGTCTGTTCAATAATTATTATTATTTATTTTTATTTTATTAGTTTCAATACAAACCTTTAAAATATCACATCTCATCATAAAACATTACAACACCAAAGTACTGGTTAAACTATCTTTCAACCATAATGCAGCATGCTGTACTGGGGACCCAACCGCCCTCCTAAAGCCCCTCCTCTTCCATCGTCAGAGACTGGCGTGTACTGTCGTCATGACGTATGCCGAGTCAGAATAAATGGTCAGGTGACACCTCTGCGATGTTTGTAGCGCTTCAATAAGTGCTAAGAGCTCCGTTGCATGGGCCAAATAATCCATTTGTAGTCTTTTTGGAATGATGTCTCATATTGACCATCTACTATATGCACTACCACGGCGCCAGTATGTCTTAGGCCTGTGTCCTGGCCAATTGTCACTGACCTGTCAACAAAGAGGAACCCCCGCCCCTGGAGTGGACTGTCTTTTGCCTTGGGGATGTCGTACTCCTCCCCCTCGTACGTCACACAGTCGTGCCTGGTTAGGTCCTCGTCAGTGCATGTTTCTGTTAGGAACATGCCAGGGTTTACTGTTTAGCATCGCACAATGTAAATGTTTGGGCTGGAAAGAATAATCTTATATGCTGAGGCTCTCTGGGTTGTTTGTGTTAATGTTGATCGTTCTAGAATAGCAATCACAGCATGCATCACGTAAAGTGTGATGGAGCAGCCCATGACAATGGTGGAGGTTTTCTCAATAGCAAATGCCGCTGCCGCATGTGCCTATTCACACACGAACTGGTCCTGCATTACTGAGCTTGGCATGCCGCTGTAGTTGGCCAGTGATACTCATTCCCATTACCGGTGATTACACTGTAGACTTTAAATCTTTAAACGACATTTACCAAGTTATCCAAGCCTGGATGGCCCAACATGAGCTCTGCCTTAATGACAACAAGACAGAGCTCCTCATCCTAGGTACACAACAAAGACTCAATAAGTTGAACCCTTTGTTCAGTTCCTTCAATATCAATGGTAACTCTATCAAAGTATACAAAGACACCAAAACCCTTGGAATCTACCTAGATTCCACACTCTCCCTGCACAGACAAACCAATGCAGTCGCTGCCGCATCAGCTTGGACATGTAAGCTGATCACAGCCTGTCGCCCATTCCTCTCTACTCAGAATTGCATCACCCTTGCCAGGACACTGGTTATGTCCAAACTTGACTACTGTAACGCACTGTACCAAGGCACTAACCAGTGCAACTTCAATAAACTCCAGATTACGCAAAATAACGCCATTAGAGCAGCCCTCAACATCCCTAGATCAGCACACATCTCTGAAACCAGGAAGATCCTTCACCAGCTTTCAGTCGCCCAAAGGCTTTCTCTAAAATCACTCGCCCATGCCTCCAGATAAGGTGCGTACTAGGTCTTTTTACGCATGAAAATTTTGTAAATACGACAGCTTTATTATTTTCCTGTGTACATTTACACACAGGTTTAGAGCAGAGGGCAGTGTAAAGGTCAGGTTACTTGACAGAAACCTGAAGGCTTTTTTTGATTTTTATCTACATGGATGTAATTACAAGCCACCTCTGAAACAGAATGCATTTCTCTGAAGTCTTTCAAAAAATGAAACTGCACACTGATAAAAGGAATGTTTTTTTTCCATTCAGCTTCAGAAGCCCTGTCCATATTTTCCTAGAATCTTAGGATTGTATAATTGTTAAGATGGAAAACTAAGTTGCAATTGATAATTCATATTTTGTAACAAATTATGCTTTTGTTTCCAGTGAAAGCAAACCATTATTGCACAATTGTATTTTGTTCATAATCATAATCACGCAGAGGTACATTGTTTTTACACATTTAATTTAACATCTAATTATAAAAAACAGTGTGTAAAATGATGCCTATGCACAATCTAGCTTACATCCATTCAACCTTGCAGTCAATGGGGTACATTACAATAAATGATCAGTGGCAGCAGAGTCTTTGCTCAAGGGTGATTGATTGTCATTTCACCAATCACAGGTGTTCTAGCCTCCCAAACCTTCAAGAGTACAATTAAAACATCCAAAACCTGACTCCGGGAAATGCAAGCACTGTTTAAAAAACAAATGAAATTTACATTGGTAATTGAAATAGAAACTCAGCAAAACCTGTCCCTGTGATAATCCAGATAGGTATTTAACTATGTAGCGCTTCAAAAATGGTTCGTCCAACACCTAGGTATTGTGATTATTATACCTCATTTGATACTCAGTTAACCGACCTCTGAAGGATCTTAGCCAATAAGATAGCTCAGTCGGTTGAGCACTCGTTGCAATCTGTGTGTGATCTGTAGGTTGCAGGTTCGAATCCCGGCAAGTCCAACTCAGACTTTCACCCTTTCGAGAAAGGAGTACTGACTTTGGTTTGGTGATAATTGTGATAAATATGTCCTATGTACAGCGCTTTAACAAAAGCGCTATAGAAATTACCATTTGACCATTAGATTAGATACAGAATTCAGCATGGAGTCCTTGCCTCTCTGCACTGTTGTATGATAACATTGGCATACCATTTGGTAGTAATAGCTCCAGAAAATTAGGACTTTCATTAAACATCAAAAGATAATTCTGCTATCGAACCTCAAAACACACCATACAATTCATGTTTGCTTTATTATGTACTTGCCTAGGTTTTTGTGATTTCAACATTTAAATATATACAGGAGAGATCAAATGACCAGACATTAGAGAAATAATGAAAGTTGTTTTCTGCTACAATGCTGAAAGCTGCCCCATAGTAATGATTTCCATAGAGTTTTTGCACATGTCGGCCGGATGTCACATACATTTTACTCTCTTGCAAAAGACATAAGTCATTTTTACTCTCTTAAAATCACATTTACTCTCAAAGTTTAAAAATAGGGAGTAAAATACTCCCACCTCAAAATCTTATCTGGAGCACTGCACTCGCCCTTTCTTACAAATGCATTAATAACCAGGCCCCCATCTACCTAGCCTCGCGATTCACTCAATATATCCCACCTCGGTCACTCAGGTCTGCCCATAGCCAAAGCCTCACGATCCCCAGATACAAGCTCCAAACAGCCGGAGGGGTTAGCTTCCCAGTCCTGGCGGCCAAACTTTGGAACACTTTGCCTCTCACCGGTTCATAGACATAATTTCGAATACAAAATATTCGAAAGTCAAAAAGTCGAAAAAAAAACGTCGGAAAAAAAAATGTCGAATTTTTTTTTAATGACGCATTTTTTTCGAAATGGGGGGGTTCCCCCCAACCCCCTTTTTTTTATTTTTACCTAGAAACTAGAGCCAAAAAAAAACAATTCGACATTTTTTTTTTCGACATTTTTGATTTGACTTTTTTTACTTTCGAAATTATGTTTTCGAAATTATGACTGGACACCCCTCTCACCATTAGAGAAAGGAACTCATGGTGGCAATAGTAAAGACAGACACAAGTGATCACAGTTCAGGGGTGTTTATTAAACTGTATAGGTAGGTTGGAAAAAACTCCTAATCTAAACCTAAATCTAAGATGGGAGCAGGCTACGACCATCAAATCATAATAAGGCAGTCCTTGTCAAATAAAAGGGCCTATACTTAAAAAAAATAACTATTGCCAATCCTTACAACTAAATACAAAAGAGCGTGGGATAATGTTCACAAGAAAGAAAGAAGTGTTCACAAATGATAAGCCAGGATGTTCTAGCAAGAGGTCTCCCTTCCCCACGTTTTAAGCATGGGACGAGGCGGGACTCCTGAGCACAGCACACACTCGTGCTTTCCCAGCACGAGACTACAGTTCCATTCTCAGGTATCGGAATCTTTGGGGATTACGTTTCAGTTCGACAGTGTCCTGGCCACTTGGATGACAGATCCCTGGAGACTTGTAAGTGAGACACCTTCAGGTCTCTCACCCCCCCCACCGCATGAATGATCAGCATTGCCCTTATTGCGCACATACCTGGGGTGGTGCACACTATGCCACTGTCTGTAAATGAGACGGTCATGTTGAGTTTGTTGAGCAGAACCCTGCCCAACAAATTCACTGGGGAACGTTCACAATACAGCAGGGCGGCCCGCACCACCTTTCCCCCTATTTTGATGTCTTCCTCTTCAGTGTATGGAACCGTGGAGACAGCTCCAGAGAAGCCCTGCGTGATAGCGGGAAATCTCCCTTACTGATGCATGAATTTGTGGCACCCATATCGATCATGTAAATGAAGTGTTCGTTTCCTATCTCTGCACCCACCAAGGGTTCCTCATCAGGGCGGACTGTCATAGATAGAACTGGGCTGTCTTAGTCAGGGTATGTGTTCATCCTGAGGAATGTGAAAGGGATGCCTCCCATCACTTTCACCCTTCGGTAGGGCACTATGGTGACGTACAGCACCCCGTTGGTTGTGTGCATGTTGCTATTTCCATACTGGGGCATGGTTTGCTGTGTAGTCTGCTGTTGTTGTGCTTGCACCCCCGGGGGCTGGGGTGGGAGCTGCATGTCTGCTTAGTGTATTTCATTGGGTATGGAGGTCATCCTCAGTGTTGACATCTGTTATGTGTTCTGCGGTGGTAGTTATGGTACAGGTTGTGTCCAAGCCCTGGCCTGCTCCTACACTCTGTGGCAAAATGTCTCCACTTCCCACAACTCCAACACTGTGAGGGACCCATGCCCGCCCCTCTTGGTCCCATGCTCCCAAATCCCCCCCCATCGTCCCCCTCTAAACCCGCCCCTCCTGCGCTGCAGACATCCTTTCTGCCACTCCTGGGTGGGGTACGGCACTCCACCTCCCCACAGCCTTGTCCTCCCTTTGGTCAAAACACTGATATTCAGACATCGGCAGGTGCCTGCATGCTCCCTGTAGTCTCTGTTTGTGCAGGTGTGGGCACTACCCCCTCCACAGCTATTTTTGTGAGAGCTTTTTCCGTTCCATATGTTGCTTCTTCTGCTGGCAACTGCTGCACCATTTTCTTTTCACGTTCTTCTATCCTTTTGCGGGGGTCTATTATTATGGTCTGAATTTCCACCCACCCTTTCACTTCAATACCCACAATTTTATCTAGTGCCTTCTGCACTTCTTTTGGTAAGCCCCTTTTGATAACGGATAAAAAAGAGAAACTGATCGATCCCACTGGTCCCCCATCTCCGCCCTCCACATCTCCTGAACCTTAATAATGTACCGTGCTGGTTCTTCATCCCCCATAGTGTATTGCATGATATACTGGGGTGTCGGGAATGTGCACCGAAGCTCGTCCCACACCTGTGCTCTGTTGCTGAACGGTGCGCCATCATGCGCATCAGCGTCTAACCTTACTCCTGGGAATCCTGCTTTAATACACACGTCCTCAGCCTGATCTCCCGCTATCGCCACCAACAAACTTTTCATATCACCCACGGCAAGGCGGACACCCACTGCTTGTTTTAGATGAGTGGAGGGCGAGGGACATTTTGTTTAGACTGGACAGTACGGCAATAAAAGATGTACATATTGAGAAGAAAGAGGGCGGGAAATCAGGCAGCACAGGGTACAGAACATTAAGGTCCGAGAGGTTTATACAGAGATCCAGGAGAAGATGGGCAGAGTACCGTAAATGGCTTGGAGGACGGTAAGGAGGAAGCGCAACAGGCACCTGAATTAACACCTCAAGTGGAAAGTTTGTAGATTGAGTGGCTAAGAAGGTTTGGCCGGATGGCAGTAGCAAGGAAAAAGGGAAATGTCTGAAAGGAGGGGAAGAGAGTAGGCTTGTCCCTGATACACAAGGGTATGGGTAGGGCTCAGTATGTGCCCACGGCACAGATGGATAAGAACAATCTGATTAAGGCGCTCCCGCCTTTAACAACCGGGGCTGGTAAATGGATATATGCATTTGATATAGCCCGCTCCCCTTTGCTATGCTCTGTGCCACTCGTGGTCGTGCTAACTCTTCTTGCATGGATTCTATTGCTTCTTCTAACTCCCTCTGCCCTGCGCACTCCTGAGGCAGAGAGGTTACTGGTGTGGGTATGTATGGGGGTGGAGGGGCTGTGGCGTACTCGGTGCTCCTCCCTCATCAGAGTTGTCCACATCCTCAATCATCTTCCATAAGTTTAAGATTTCCTTTCTATTCTGTAGCTGCTTGCCCCTGTACTTTGCTGCTAGAAATTTAGTCATATGCTCCGAAATTCCCTTATCGGTGCCCTGCTCTGGCCATGAGGGGGGCACCCTCGCCTTGTGTTTCTACCACCCGCTGCTTATGTTATTTCTCAATGTTTTCCTGGTACAAGGGTAAGGCCTTGTACATGTACTCTAAGGGGAGGGGTCTCCCATCCCATTACAGAAATGTGCGCACTCTAAAGTGTCCCTACACTTCTAATCACGCGCTGCGCATGCTTCAGATATCGCAGTCACAAAATCTATTTTCTGTTTCCTCCACCACATCAGCCCACATTACTTTCCCTCCCCACCCCGCGCCTCCCCTTTACTCGCACCACTCTCGCACTCCACTCACTGAAACCAAGCCGCTATTTTAACAATAACCCTCCTCGGGCCTTCACCTTATGCAAGAAAAAACACTAAAACAATAAGCTAAAATAACAAGCAAAACAACAAACACTACTGTATCTGAGCCCACTAATTATGCAGGGCTTATATTTATCTCCTTTTTCCTCCGTTACACAATATATGTGGTACCACCTTCTCCCCTCACTCAGGGGGCTCCCTACACTCCTGTTTTCCTTTCAGTAATGTCCTTCTTAAGAAAAACAATAATAATAAAAGCAAAACCTCACACCCACACCATACAAACAACCTTGCCCTCCACTCACTCACACACCACACTTTCCCATATACCACTCCCCTACTTGTTATCACTTGCAAGGGTATACGCACGTGTGTGCGTGTTCACCCGAATTCCTGCATCACGGGATTCCAACAATGGCCTGCAATCTCTCCGGAGCCGCGCCCCTCTTCAAAGAGCAGACATGAAAGCGGCTCCTCCAAACCTCTGGCGGTGACGCGTCTGGGGACTGGGCCCTACAGGTAGGCGCAGCCCCTTTGGAGAACCAGCCTGGAAGCCTCTGTCATTGCGGGGGTCATTGGGATAATATCAGGGTCACCAAATGTAGACACACCCCTGCATGATCACACCAGACAAAATACAAACAATTTGGGGAAAAATGACCAAGGTACTGCTTGCAAAGATAACCAGTATTTATTTCTACACAATAGAGGTGCATCAGCAAAGAACTGCTGCTGAACGTTCTGCTCTGCGTAGGCATGTGCAGCACATTATAAGCACAAATGACCTCACTGATTATGTAACTACATACAGTACAATTCTACAATACCAATTGGAGGAGTCCTTTACGTGTAGGGCCTGCTCCGTATGGGATGCCAGGCCATTTGTCCATCTTCATCCGTCCATCTTCGTCCATGTGGGCACTGCTGGGCTTGTCATCCGCTGTGAAGCTGGCCTAACAATTAATTAGCTACTTACAAAAACAATGTTATTTTATCTTTGTAACAACACACCTGGCAGATACAGGGATGAGCCTGGGGGAGAGCTGAGGTCACACTAACTCACATACTCCACTCGCTCCCAGACAGATCGCAACTCCCAAGGTTCTCCACCTTCGTTTTACGCTATATTTTGACGCCACCTTGCACCTCGCTGCTCAAATCATGTGGCCTATTTGTGATGGTGCAATAGCCTTGCCTTCTGATCTTAGTGATTGATCGAGGGGTGTACAGGTTTTATGGTCCGTGGTCTGGATTTGGTTGGTACTGTGGTATGCGGGGGTCTTCGGATTAAAGCATTGCAAGGCTGTATTTTTCATGTGGGGATAGTTGGGGGCAGGAGGGCCTTGCTATCTGTCCCGTGGTACTGCCAAGAGGTGTTCTGCTCCCTTCTCAAGTCCTTACAGGGTGCATTCCTCCTAGTGCTCAAAGGCCTATAACTTCTAGGACAATGGAGGATTTTATAAATCTCTGAAACCTGCTTAGGATAGGGGTGATGTCTGTGCTCATGCAAGGGGTCTAACACTAACACACATAATGATGTTTACTGCACCTGGGCCTAACTTCTAAGATGGCTGCCGTTTGCTAAAATGGCGTTCACCCCCGCATCTTACTATTTAACTTCTAATGGATGCACTAAAGTGACTGTGTACCCTCCTCCGTGGGAATCCCCCTGCTCCATGAATGTGCTCTTTAGCGTTTATTTCTCATTCAGTATTGCCTAGGGGGGTGGGAAGACCCTCTCTCCTTCCCAACACCATTATTTATTACTCACCGAAACCTGTTTTACGAGAGGCTCTGGCACGGGCTGGGCATGTTTGCACCTCCCAATAGTGTAAAATATGCACAAACGTGTGCCTAGGTTAGGTTGTGAGACAAGAAATGTTGCACATGAAAGAAATTGGCTAGCTATTGGTTGCATCCGTCTACTCTCTTTAAGCCCTCAAAAGAGTTCTCCCCTTATAGGTTTCATAACCGGAGGATACAAACTGGGTTGACCTTCCCCATAGATGTCATTCTTTATCCACGCGGGCTCACAAACACTCTGGATTCCAAGTATGAGATAAAAATGGTGGGGTGCCCTTGTACATTGGGTTGTTTCTTTGGGCTTTCATCCCTTCCCCTCCTGATGTCATACGAGAAAAGAGAAATCCCTAGGTTCTCATACACAAGGTTTTCCATTATTTGACCCTTATTGATCTTCCTGGGAGTATGCGAAATATTCAAAAGAATACATTTCAATTAATTTCCAGAGGATAACCTTGGTAACATCTCAACATTTCTCTCCTGTGGGGCATGACATGTATGTGCCAGTCAATAGGAATGTTGACTTGTAAGTCTACAGAGCTGATCACCTTGTCTCATCTGGCACCATATAATCCCGGGGACAAAACAGATAAGTGTTTCCCTCCACTAATTTTCTCACAGTAGGATGGGCTTGGGGTTAGAAGAGGGAAGGTGACCCCCATCCCAAACCTTTCAACTTCTTCTGAGTCAAGGAAAAATGACCTGCTGGTGGAGAAAGGATATTGTCTGTTTCCTTGGGGCCTACATTTGTCAGTGGACTCGGTTTTAAGGGATGTTGTTCTCTAATCGGGTGGGGTCGCCAACTTTTATAATTTGAGCCACATCCCACTACCTACTGACACCATATTTGAGACATCATGGTATCAAGAGAGACACAGACTCAAAAGTCACAGTTTAAAAACGTTTATTATCAAACTTTGTAGGGTTGGTGTAATGCCTACCTGGCCCTAACTCTAAGGGGATTGTTCCCTCAACTGATGCTTCTATGGTCCGTCTATGTCTGTAAGTCCAAAACCAAAGTTAGTCTGTGTCAAAACCTATGTTTGCCTTCACTCTTAAACCAAATGTGATGGAGGGTCTTCTTAAAGGAAAATGGTGGTTAAAAAGGATATTTAACCACAGTTGGTTTCAGTTAGCCTTACCAGTAGGTATGGTTCTGCCAGTTATAGTTAAACTCAAAAGGGTTGCCCTCAGACCCTTCCATGTAGGGCTCTTGCAGCAAGTCAATAAAGTTCACAACGTTTCTGGGTCTCTTGGGGTTCCCTTCCCCAAGCCCGGACCCCTCTGGCTTCAAAACAAAAAGTCATAGTTCTTGTTGGGCCTCTCAGGGTTCCCTTCCCCAAGTCTAGGCCTCTCTTCACAAAGTTCAACCATGTCTTTTGTGGGCCTCTCAGGGTTCCCTTCCCCAAGCCTAGGCCCTCTCGAGTTTCATTATAACCACAAAAGTGATGGGTGGAAGGTTTTGAATGAAACTGAAACACTGGCATTGCTCTGGGCAACCTTCCACGCCACTGTTTTTTAGTCTGTCTGTGCCATTGCAAAAGGGGTCCAGCCATATGCAAATCAGCCAGGTACTTCCACCAATGGCAGCAGCCCAGCCCGAACTGTTAGGCCAGGTCCCCTCTGCATGGAAACGCAAGCAACCCCAGACATGTTTCGGCCTTGCTAGGCCTCCTCAGTGTGGTGCAGCTTGGTTCCCTATGGTGCAGCGAGCAAGAGACCCACGTCTGGGCATACCCTCTTTCATATAGTGAGACAAACTATACCCATAAAAGTGATGGGTGGAAGGTTTTGAATCCATCTGAACCACTGGCATTTCTTTGGGCAACCTTGCACACCACTGTTTTTTTTAGCAAAAGTTCACCTTGTCAGGGTGCACTGTTTAAACACACAGTTCTTTCCATGGGATAGTGTCGCTGGGCTTTGGCTCTTCCCCTGCGCCACCACTCTGACCTCTGACCCCTCTTTGTACTTTGTACCTTTATTCTGGCACTTTTCCTCCTGAGCCTCACCTTCTTTTCCTTTTGCTGTGCACAAATGCACCCTCTTTTCACTTTACTGTGCTTCTTGCACACTCCTGTCTTTATCGGTCCCCTGTCACCCTATGTTACTCTGTTGCTTTGGTTGAGCACCATTGCACCTTCCTTTCTCTTTGTCGTGCCTCTTGCACTTTCCCTTTTCAGTCTTTGGGTTGCTTGTACCCTCTCTTCAGTCTTTTGAGTCGCTCCCACCCTTTTCCCATATGTTCTTTACGGTGGGCAGTCATAATTTCAAAAAAAAAATGTCGACAGACAAAAATGTGGACAAAAAAATGTCGAAAAAAAAAATGTCGACTTTCGTTTTTTTAAATTATATATTTATTTTAGGGGTTCGGGAGTTAAAAAAAAAGGTAAAAATTTTTAAAAAAATTAAAAAAGGGGGGTTGGGGGGAACCCCCCATTTCGAAAAAAAAATGCATTGAAAAAAAAAGTCGAAATTTTTTTTTTCGACATTTTTTTTTCAAAATTTTGACTTTCGACATTTTTGTTGTCGAAATTATCACTATGAACCGTTCTTTACAGTTTGCTTTCCTATTATCTCTTTTTTGTTTACTTCCGTGCCGCTTACAAGTCTGCTTCAAATCCCGCTCCAGCCACCCGCACGCTCCCGAGTTTCTGTCTCACTTTCATGAAACTCACCGGGAAGTGCGGTGCTGGCGAGCGGTCTCCTTGGGATACACTCGGTAGAGGTCAGGGTCTCGGCCAGCAGGTCTCAGTCTGCCTCACTCTGGCTCTCTGGAGACACAGCTCCATAGCCACGATGCAGCCCCTTAGACACACCAGGCCAGCGTCTCAGCACACCGCTCTCCTCTGGACTCCCAGGCTTCTCCCACTGCAGCTCTCTGCTCCTTGGCTCTCCTGGTCACGTCAGCAATTACAGCTTGCTCATACTCTGGAGCAGAACCACACCTTTTATACTGGTGTAAAGAGTCAAGTGGAGTCAGTTGTGAATAGTCAGAATAAAGCGCCTGACCTTGCCTGACTATATTAGTGGGACAACTCAAAGATGTTACATGGTAGGCCTCACTTTTTATTCCTATGTTGTTTCTATGGGTAATAATCATTGTTCCCTGCCGCCTCTTCTTCGTCCCAGTACTTCATGGAAATGGGGTGTGATTGGAAATACCCCATTAAGGCTGAGGGAGAGTGGGTCGGTGTATAATTATGGAAGGGGTAATACCATGTCTCGCCCTCAGGTATTCTCCTCGCAATTCCCCGTGACCAGCCACTCAAGTAATCCTCCCTCTCTTGTCCACCCACAGGGTCGGGATCCAAAAGAGATGGCCTTCCCTGGCCACCTGAATGGAAGATCCAGGGGGAGTAGGTGGGTTTCTCATAGTTCCCATCCCCTCTTGACAAGACCAGTGTATTGGCTTTGTCGCAATTCCCAACAAAAGTCTTCAATTAGCAGTGGACGGCCTGATCCTTGAGAGGCTTTTTTTTTCTCCTCTTTTCATAGCATTTCAGGCTTCCAAGATTCCCTCCACTCTTTCTGCCTATGATGGGCAATTTAGTCACTATACAAACTGGTTTTACAGGAACCACCTTCTTCCTCTTGACTGTCGGTATCCGGACGTAGCAAGGTTTCATCCAAAAGGTTTTCATTTTGGTCTTTCGGTTTCCTCCCTGAGAACACAGTGGGCGGCCATTCATGCTTTCTGGGCTTCTTCGGTGGATATCAGGGAGTCTGACTTTCTCATCTCCTGGCTTCTGCGTAATTTTGCTATTTCCCACTGCAGTACGAAATGCCTCACTCCTTCTTGGGGCCTTCCCAGGTACTCTGAGCACTCCAGGGTCACCACTTTAAGCCTCTTCAGTCCACAGACATGGACACTTGACTCTGAAGACCATTAACCGAAACATTTGCTTCAATAAAAGCAAATTTTGAAAATACCCATTTTGAAAGAGCGCTCGGACACTGCTCTGACAGTCTTTGTAAATAAGACTGTTTTGCCCCTGCAACACACGAGTGCGTGCAGGGGCTTACAGGAATGGCTGTGCCAGAAGAGGAGAGATGTGGGTGTCTAAGTTTTTTGGGGTTCTGAGAGTGTGTGTCTGAATGTGTTTGTTGGGGAGGAGGGGCATGTTTGTGGCATGGAAGAGAGGGGGCAGGTAAATGTGAGTGTGTTTGCATGTTTGTATGTGTGAATCAGTGTATCTTCAGTGGTGGTTAAGGGGGAATGTTTTGGAAGGGAGGAAAGGGAGACGTGATATTTCTGCATTTAAAGGCCTCAAAAAATCAGCCGAAATAAATGAGTCTTTTGTGTGCAGCCTTTAAAATGCAGAAATATCACATAGAATCCTGAAACAGTCTTCTTGATAGACATCTTTTTGACATGGGAGGATGGGTGAACTAGAGGTCTTCTTTAGTCTCCTGTCTCCAGAAGCGGCCATCTGGCATTGTGAGCCTGTCCCAGGAAATATCGGCCCAGCGCTTCACCTGGATTTGCCTCCAGAAACCAGAGTGCAGTTGTCCTTGGATGTTAGGTAATCGCTGCCTATCTGAACGAGCATCTCCCTTCAGGTCCTCAAATAGTATCTTTGTGACTTTTGGATGTCCTAATACGGGTCACAAATCCTCTTGTCTGTCCATAAACCTTTGCATTAAAGATCTGATTTCCTTGGATTAGCCTGGGCTTCATATCAACTGTCTAGTCCTGGATAGGGGAATTATGGGTTTGCTTTAGTAGTTATTCAATCGGAATTTCAGTGAATACCATGTTGTATTCTAGGGGTATTAAAGGTACTCTGGGCTGTGCAGTACCTTGCGTCTGCCTTTTTTGTTAGATGATTGGTCTATCTAAGTCCTCTATTTGGGAGTATTAATTTTGTTGGGACTGGGACGAGGAAGACAGGACATTGGGTAATGCCCAGATTATTTACCAGTAATCTTCAGTACACCTAGTCCTTCTCTTCCTCTTTTCAGTCCTGACATCCCTCATCTCACTCCTTGCGATCGACGTCCTCGTCTCCTTTAGTTCAACTTTTAGGAATGATTAGAACGCTGGCAGCGATCTTATACCTTCATGGGCGGGTGCGGGGAAGGTGAGTGTCTGAGGGGGCAAACAACCTTCATTTAGTTGGGGCTGGGAGGAAAAAGAGAAGAACTGGGTGTAACGAATGTGACAGAGTCCCGTGGGCGTGATGGCTGTGCTCGTTGTCACGCATGCGCTTAAATAAAGCAGGCGCACCAGAGCTCGTGTGAAGCAGACCTGTGTCCTGCGTGTCATTTACAGGTACGAGAGGCCAAGGCTGCTAACGTGGGGACAGGGGGCATATAGTAACACCTCACACTGGCGACGAGGGCGCGACTGGGTAGGGGGTCCACAATCCGATGCCATAATCAGCATTCTAATTTCTGTACCAATGCCTACCAGGAGGGCCACCCGCGCAGGACTATTCCCAACTGCCATTTCGAGTTGTTGATGGTAGCAGACCCACACGTGGGGTGCTCTTGTGCCATCATGCCAATTGGCTATTTTGGAGAACAGGACACAGGGGCCACCAGAAAACGTCTGGGGGCCCTTAATTTTTCCCAAAAAGTACCAAAAAAATGTTTTTCTTCTCTCTCTCTACATGCTGGGAAATACAAGAAGGCTGAACTCTTTAGTACAGAGCAATTTTTCATCCTTTCTCTTCTGGTGTGTGGTCCAAGGAGGAGGGGCGCCCTAAGCAGTGTCGTCATTCAAAATCACCCCAACACTGCAGGAGGTGATTTGTGTGTGTACTGCACCCTGGTACACCATCACTTTGGCAGACTTGTGGCCTTTCACTCAAAGTGTTAGGTGCCTGTGTGGTCCGTGGTCATGAGTGACCCGACGCTCAAGGAGCGGCTTCATCACCAAGTCGGGAAGATGCCTAGACAACAAGGCACACTGGCCTCCATGGCAGAGTTCGACATGTCAGGCCTGTCGTCGAAGGTAGGCCCAAAATGACTGCTGTGGGTCAGGAAACTAGAAATGTATTTTCGGGCCATGGGAGAAACTGACGATGAAGTAAAGGTGGCGACGCTACTGTATTCTGCAGGATCAGAGGTACAGCGCATATATGAATATCTCACTCCCACTGCAGCCTTGTACTAGGCTGTGAAAGACGTGCTCAAGGAACATTCCCGGCCCCTCGCTAACTTATAATTTGAGCGTTTTGTAATGTGCAGCGAAAAGCAAAGTGATGAAGAGTCGCTAGACAAGTTCTGTGGGAGACTACGCCAGCTGGCCAGCACGTGCAGATGGGAGAACGAAGAGTGAATGATCCGCAATCATCTGATATAAGGCTGTAGCTCAGGGAAGTTAAGGCATCAAGTACTTCAAAAAACAGGGCTCACGCTAACACAAATCCTGGACATGGGAAGGTCCTACGAACTCGCTGAGAGCCGTGTTACAAAAATAGATGCTGCAGTCAAACAGGTGAAGAGTGAGAAAGTATGTTCCACTGGTCGAACTGCGAATGCCAGCCCATCACGACCATGTTGGCCCCAGAAGAAGTCAGACTTCTTACAACCATGTTCAAAGTGTGGATATGATCTCCCGCACACGAGTGACTGTCCGGCAAGTTGAAGAGTTTGTGGATGATGTGGGGCTGCTGGGCATTTCACCAGAATGTGCTGGGCTGTGCCCCGACTGCAATCCCCAGGGGACCGAGTAGAGCGGCCAATCCATCGTTGCGCAGGCAGAACAGCGTAGCCATGGTGGAAGAGGAGCTCCAGGATATGGAATTTGTGGAAGAAGAAGAGGACAAGGAGGTGTTTTTTATATCGAACATCGACTCGAAGACTAAGAAAAGGCGGCAACCCAGGTGGACGGTCAACATCAGTGAGACTCCGACCCCAGTGCTAATTGATACATGCGCATCCATATGCGTACTTGCGACGCGACATTACGAAGCACTCCTGGGACCATCGACCTTGGGGGGGACCAAAGCGAAGATATATTCCTTTGGAGGAGCCCAGCCACTTCCTCTCAGGGGAGTGTTCACAGCTTCAGTCATGCACGCCAATAACATCATCAGAGCAAGATTCTTTGTGACAGATGTCAGCCCACACACACTTTTGAGCTGTGCTGGATCAGAGGCGCTAGACACTGCATTTTTCGCTTTCAGTATACGAGGCAGACATCGGAGACATAATTGAAAAGATTGCCAATGTATTTCAGGGAGTTGGAAAGTGGAAAGGAGAACTCATCAAGCTGCATATTGATGGAACAGTGCGTCCGATGGCGCTCAAACACAGGCACATTCCATTCCATTCCATCTCCATGCACAAGTGGAAAAGGAACTGAAAATCCTTGAAGAAACGGACATCATTGAAAAAGTAGACAACCCAACCCTGTGTGTGTCCCCCATTGTGGTTGCGGCCAAACCCAAACAGCCAGGTGCCGTACACATATGCGTGGACATGAGGTTACCTAACCTCGCCATAAAACAGGAACGACACCTGACGGCAACGTTGGTGGATGTAGTGGGTTAAATGAAAGGTGCCAAGGTGTTTTCTAAGCTCAATCTACGTTCCGGATATCACCAGCTGGAGTTGCACCCAGACTCACTTTTCATAACCACGTTCACCTCCCACAAACCTATCAAAGCAGGCAGTGCCAGCCGGTGCTCGCGGCCAAGTCCTGGAACAAGCTGCCACCTGCTAAGGACAGACCCAATGTTCCTTTCATTCTGGAACAAAGTGAAAACATGGTTGTTCTCACAAACTAACTATCACTGTGCACTACCGTGACTCCAGGACCGAGCTATCTTATAGACGACGCTCATAGCTTAAGTATGCCCTGCCTACTGGCCGCCCGTGGCTTATTGCAGTACTATTGTAGGCTTTGTTATGAACCCTGTACATACTTTATTTTAATTATTTTTCCTCATTTTGTATATTGCTGTATATTACTGTTATTGTAACTATTACTGTATTTATTTAAAAACACTGTCGTAACCATGTTGTACCCTAAGAAAAGTGCCCAGAGACCTTTTGGGTTCAGTGCGCTATATAAGCAAATAAAACAAACAAACAACGGGCTATACCGATATAAAAGACTATGTTTTGGGGTTTCCTCTGCAGCAGAGGTATTTCAAAACGTCATCAAAGGGACCGTCGCTGGCCTGGAAGGAGTCATCAACTTAAGTGATGATATATTGGTATATGCAACATCAGAGACGGAACACATGGCCCGGCTGGAAAAGGCATTCATACGAATCCGAGATCTAGGCCTAACTTTACACCACGAGAAATGTGAGTTTCTCAAAGACCATATGGAATTTTTCAGCTTCATTTTCCACTCAAAAGGGATCTGTCCGGACCCAAAAAAAGTGAAAGACATTCAAGACGCAAGGCCGCCAGAGAACACATCCGAAGTGAGGAGTTTCCTTAGTATGGTAACATATTGTGGGAGATTCATTCAAAACCTGGCTTCCCTATCGGAACCACTCCGAGCTTTGACAAAGAAAAACGCTGCCTGGGTCTGGTCAGACACTGAGCAGACGGCGTTCGACACCATAAAGGCAGCCCTCACGAGGGCAGGGGGGTGAAATCATGGTTTTCTTTGTCACCGGAAAGGAATCTGAACTGGTCGTGGATGCCAGCCCTGTGGGGTTAGGGGCCGTGCTACTTCAACTTGACCTGCATGGACAAATGAGACCCATCGCATATGCCAGCAAAGCACTGACAACAACCGAACAAAGATACTCCCAAATAAAATGGGAGAAGCTGGCTATCCTTTGGGGTTGTAGACATTTTCGCATTTATATTCTTGGGAAACCAGTATCGGTCATCACCGACCAGAAGCCTTTAATCCCAATCCTGACTGGCTCATCCTCCAAGCTACATCCTCCAAGATGGCTGAACACCGGGGGCCATTGACGACCAGAAGACCGCTGATGACCGACAAATGCACAATGAGAGAGAATGCCAGACGCAGGCTGAAGCCACCTAACATTGTGGTGGGTGACATGGTCTTGGTGAGGAGCAGACACCCAGAAGGGAAACTATCCCTCAACTATGAGCCCACTCCCATGGCGGTGACACACGTAAAAGGGTCCATGGTAACGGCTGCCGACCAGCGAGGATCACTAACAAGAAACTCATGCTTTTTCAAAAAGATCACTGTTGAGGAGCAACACCCTGAATCAGCGACAGCGACAGAGACGTCACCGGCCCGAGAAACATACCAAGGGCAGATCCCCTAAGAAAACCCGAAAGGTCACGAAGAAGGAGGCCACGACGGTGAGGGAGAGCAGAACGAGGGGAGGTATCCCGTCGGGAAGGCTGGAGCTGTCCGGCGAGGTTCAGGGACTACATCCTAGACCCGAGTTGAAGCAACCCAGCGGACTATGGTGGGTGCCCACGTTGGGCCCAGACACTGCTGGACAGATTTTCCCTATGTTTGTATG
Organism: Ambystoma mexicanum; assembly: GCF_040938575.1. Taxonomy (NCBI): domain Eukaryota; kingdom Metazoa; phylum Chordata; class Amphibia; order Caudata; family Ambystomatidae; genus Ambystoma; species Ambystoma mexicanum. Next base: position 1,289,658,268 of record NC_090933.1, on the reverse strand, counting down.
TCATGTTGACAGTAAGTTAAAAGTTGAGCATAACTAATGTTTTGTTATGAAAAAGGAGGATGTGACAGAGTCACGTGGGCGTGACGGCTCTGTTCGCTGTCGTGCATTCGATTTCATAAAGTGGGCGCACGGAGCTCGCCAGAGTGCGCCGGGAGCCCGTGTGAAGCAGACCTGTGTCCTGCGTGTCATTTACTGGTATGGGAGGCCATGGCTGCTAACGGGGACCTGGGGGCATATAGTAACACCTCACAATGAAGATTACCCGTAAGTATTCCGAGCATTGATGTGGTTTAATACAGTGAGAGGGAAACCTTGAGGCGAATATCCGGCTACATGGGACTGGCTCTTCCCCAGGTCTATCTATAGATGTACAAAGACTCTGATGTAAGGAGGAGTTTCATTGGTTATAGGCCAGTTGACCTGTGAATGAGGCTAGCAGTTATCCAATGTACTGTTAATGAATGCTCACGTGGGCGTGTGGTGTAACTGGGGGGATGGCGCCTGGGTCAAAATTCATGTTATCTAGTCATTTAATTTGTGACCTTGTTTCCCTCTGTGAGGGCTTTGGCACTCGATTTGTAATGGCTATTGAGATCTCTGTTAACTGAAACGTCATGGTGTGTAGCTTCATCAGGGGGTTGAAGGTCGTGTAATGTCTCTTTCGCTACACCAATGAATGATTTTAGCCAGTGCCAGCATATTTGCGGCATGACTCAAACTACGAAGACAAATATCCCAGAACACATTTTAATGGAAGCAAAAGAGACACCGTGTTGGTGTCTGACATGGTACATTTGCTGGAGGAATGGAGTTTGAGGTGTACTGGGCCCTTAGCCAAAGTACACAGTAACGTAGGAGCCTGCATCTTCATGCCTCAGCTGTGACCAATCCCAGTCTCAAAGCCCAACAACGCCTCCTCCTGGCCGAATGTGGGATAGCAACTCAGATTCAGAAATAAAGGGGAAACCTTTTTTTTTTAAAAAAAAAATTATCTTTCAACCGTAGGACCGTGACACACTAGTCTGCTTTAACTTGCCCTTTTACGCACCTGTATAAAGGAGTAAAGTGTTTTATCTGCTCTGAAGTAATGGCGGACACACAATGAACAGCAATTTACCGCCCCCACCAAAACCTACAGCTATGCAAAAAGGAATATGACCGGCCTGCATTATATTGTAATGTAGTTCTATTTAGCGCAAGCGTTCACCGCGTAGGCATATTGGCGCTGCAGAAGTATCCGCGTGACAGCGGAGATCAATATCAATAACGCGGGGCGAGGCTGCGTCAGATAGAAGGCAGCCTACCTTCCAGGGTGCACGAGTCCCGCTTTACTCATCAGACTGCTCTAAGGTTTGGCATCCCTTGATAACGCGGGGCGAGGCTGCGTCAGATAGAAGGCAGCCTACCTTCCAGGGTGCACGAGTCCCGCTTTACTCATCAGACTGCTCTAAGGTTTGGCATCCCTTGATAACACGGGGCGAGGCTGCGTCAGATAGAAGGCAGCCTACCTTCCAGGGTGCACGAGTCCCGCTTTACTCATCAGACTGCTCTAAGGTTTGGCATCCCTTGATAACGCGGGGCGAGGCTGCGTCAGATAGAAGGCAGCCTACCTTCCAGGGTGCACGAGTCCCGCTTTACTCATCAGACTGCTCTAAGGTTTGGCATCCCTTGATAACACGGGGCGAGGCTGCGTCAGATAGAAGGCAGCCTACCTTCCAGGGTGCACGAGTCCCGCTTTACTCATCAGACTGCTCTAAGGTTTGGCATCCCTTGATAACACGGGGCGAGGCTGCGTCAGATAGAAGGCAGCCTACCTTCCAGGGTGCACGAGTCCCGCTTTACTCATCAGACTGCTCTAAGGTTTGGCATCCCTTGATAACACGGGGCGAGGCTGCGTCAGATAGAAGGCAGCCTACCTTCCAGGGTGCACGAGTCCCGCTTTACTCATCAGACTGCTCTAAGGTTTGGCATCCCTTGATAACACGGGGCGAGGCTGCGTCAGATAGAAGGCAGCCTACCTTCCAGGGTGCACGAGTCCCGCTTTACTCATCAGACTGCTCTAAGGTTTGGCATCCCTTGATAACACGGGGCGAGGCTGGGTCAGATAGAAGGCAGCCTACCTTCCAGGGTGCACGAGTCCCGCTTTACTCATCAGACTGCTCTAAGGTTTGGCATCCCTTGATAACACGGGGCGAGGCTGCGTCAGATAGAAGGCAGCCTACCTTCCAGGGTGCACGAGTCCCGCTTTACTCATCAGACTGCTCTAAGGTTTGGCATCCCTTGATAACACGGGGCGAGGCTGCGTCAGATAGAAGGCAGCCTACTTTCCAGGGTGCACGAGTCCCGCTTTACTCATCAGACTGCTCTAAGGTTTGGCATCCCTTGATAACACGGGGCGAGGCTGCGTCAGATAGAAGGCAGCCTACCTTCCAGGGTGCACGAGTCCCGCTTTACTCATCAGACTGCTCTAAGGTTTGGCATCCCTTGATAACACGGGGCGAGGCTGCGTCAGATAGAAGGCAGCCTACCTTCCAGGGTGCACGAGTCCCGCTTTTCTCATCAGACTGCTCTAAGGTTTGGCATCCCTTGATAACACGGGGCGAGGCTGCGTCAGATAGAAGGCAGCCTACCTTCCAGGGTGCACGAGTCCCGCTTTACTCATCAGACTGCTCTAAGGTTTGGCATCCCTTGATAACACGGGGCGAGGCTGCGTCAGATAGAAGGCAGCCTACCTTCCAGGGTGCACGAGTCCCGCTTTACTCATCAGACTGCTCTAAGGTTTGGCATCCCTTGATAACACGGGGCGAGGCTGCGTCAGATAGAAGGCAGCCTACCTTCCAGGGTGCACGAGTCCCGCTTTACTCATCAGACTGCTCTAAGGTTTGGCATCCCTTGATAACACGGGGCGAGGCTGCGTCAGATAGAAGGCAGCCTACCTTCCAGGGTGCACGAGTCCCGCTTTACTCATCAGACTGCTCTAAGGTTTGGCATCCCTTGATAACACGGGGCGAGGCTGCGTCAGATAGAAGGCAGCCTACCTTCCATGGTGCACGAGTCCCGCTTTACTCATCAGACTGTTCTAAGGTTTGGCATCCCTTGGAGATGTATGCAACTTGGCACTTGGCAAAGGCCAGGAAACGCGATCCCTGTGAGCGCACGGGGCCCGGATGGCCTGTCTGCCGAAGGGTCAGTGGTGGCATTGTTCGTGGTACAGGACCGCAATCCAGGTGCAGGGTGAGCAAACGTTCTCCGCCCACGCAGAAGGCAAATAGCAGCTAATAGCAGCTGCGTTTCGGACGGACGAGCTTCATTCTGGAAACAAATTTAAATGCGGGGTCCAAGATGGGCACTAAGTCTAGACGAGAGTTGAAGAAGGCATTACTGACTGATAAATAGTCCCCCAAGTTTCCTGAGTTGGAAGAAGCAGAAGCTTGAGACAGACGGGCGGCATCAGGTGCGTGCATGGCGCCGATCAATGTTCAAATGGCTCTGGCCAAAAAGGATTATCCCCATCAGACGCAATGGCATTAACGGCCAGAACCTGTCTTTTTGTTGGAATGATTATAAGCTATTTGACAACCATCGAGTTTTTTTAAAAAAAATGGCTAATGAGCTACTCTTGTTAACCGCGATGTGTCGGTTCCCTGACAGCTTTACTAAAAGCGCAGTGTGATCAAGATCAATCACATGCCACTAGTAAAAAGAGTAAAAGCGGGTGGGTCCAGCTTCCCCTACCTCGCGCCCACCCTCTGGAATGCCCTACCTCCCACCATCCGTGGCGAGGACTCCCTCACCACCTTCCGCAAAACACTGAAAACTACCCTCTTCACATAAGGACCAACACACCAGCACAAATGCTTATCATTTAGGTTTGTAATTTACGCCCAAATGCATGATTTCCTGTACTACTCATAATGTGTCAACAATCGCTATCATATGTACCATGTAACTAAGTTATTGCAAGTAATGGCGCCTCAATGCCCCTGGGCTGCTTGCGCGCTATATAAATTTAAATAAATAAATTCATGAAAAAAGACCATAGCTTATGGCACCATGTAGAGATTAAAACGCAAGGGAGGGATGGCAGAGCTCTGTGGGACCAGTATGTTTGTTTTCTTGGAAGAGAAAAAATACCTCATCTAAATATTTGTGATCGGTTTGTTCAGAAAGATGAGATCCATTTCATGGCCTGACCTCCAATGCCTTGTTGTTCGAGGCAGGACAGGAAAATACAGTGATGAGCCTTATCAAACGTCGCCAGTAAGATGAGGGATCTGGGCCCGCACCGTCCACCTCCTCTTTCTGGGGGTTACAGTTTCTGTGCTGCAGTGCGGTCTTAATCCTGCCTGTGATGGAAGGATCAGGTAACCAATCCTGGAAAATAAAACCCTGAAGCTGGGCTAGTACTATACGCTCTGGGTGATGGCTAGAAATGAAATTCAGGATACAGGGGGAAGATGCCATCGAGATCCAGGGTGGGGTGTTTTAAGTAAAGGATATACTACTGCTTCTTTCCATGCGTTAAGTGCTGCACCCGAACGAAGCCAGTGAGCAGTTCAATGTGAGCAGTATTTCTGAGGGTTTATTTGAGCTGTTTCTGGTATAAGGTCGTTGGGTGAGCTGAAATATAATTGGCATTAGAGATGCCAAATCTCCCATGGGAAAGGACGGAATGCGTCAAAGAAGAAGGCCAGACTCCGTAGATTGGGTATTGGCTGTTACCAGTAGCCGACGTTTGCTTTGTACAAGAGGCCAGGCTATCCCCAAAAGAGGTTATTCGCGAAATTCTTCAAGAAAGTGTCATCTAAATCTTGGGTGGCGGCAACAGGGGAAATCGTGACAGCTGGATTTGTAAATGCGTGTCTAATCAGCTTTGCAACCCTACATTCATTTTTCTTCATGCGCAACATCACGTCTACGCAATATGTCTCTAGAGCTCGGCGTTCAAAGGACAGGCTTCAGCGCGTTCATTCACAAAATGATTTTTTGACCCAATACGTAAGCAAGTACTGTGAAGTAATCTCGGAGGCAGTAAGTGGAAGAAGTATGACTTTACCCGCGGCCACACCACCACTCGGCCCTCTCCAGCCGTTTCACCCGCACCTGGAATGCCGACTAGGCAGCAACGCACGGCGGCGGTCCAGAGTGCATTATGACACATCTCCCCTCCCTTAGCACACACCAAAAGAACACACAACCAAGCAATGTGGTAACTAGGCAAATAGACAAACGGGTGATCACGGTAAAAGGATAAGGCACACATTTGGGTTGAGAACATAAGGCCATACATATGTCAACAAAGACAGTACCCAATGAAAAGAAATGTCCAGTATACACCCACTCATTCACTCCCCACCACCCTTCCACACATAATCCTTCATGCTGACTGGAGGCCCACACACCCTCTGGACGCCCCCCCCCCACTCACACCCGGCGCCCGGGTAACCCTTTCCTCAGATGCCACACTCACTCCGTCCTCCCGACCCCCACCCACAGGCGCCCGCTGTTCATAATGCACCCTCCCAATCAGGATCACTCGGAACTGATGGTACCATGGCCGTAGCACTTAACACAACAACCTTTCTCTTCCTCCCCCCTGCCCCATCAGCAAGCACCACACTCCTCCCTTTAGGGACAAACCTGGGCTTCTTCACACGCACCCTATCACCCACCTTCACCCTAGTGGGCTGTTTTCCACATTGCCGTGCTCTCAGTAAGGGAACGTGTGCAATATGTGCACTCATAAGGGAGTGTGCATAGGCTAAGAAGGGTTGACTGGCATGATGTGAAATGTAAAAGGTATATGCATACAGTGAAATGAACATGGGAGTGCATGAATTAGAATATGTGAAAATGCACCAATGCAAAGTTAAATGTATGGACCAGAGAAATTAATTGTCCATGGAGATTCTTATTTTATAGTAAAAATAGTTTGCACAAGGATAGACAGTCTGGCCAAGTGTATTATATATTTGAAAAACTTGTGAAATAGAAATTGAGTTGAGTTATAGCTTGCACTAGTGCTGCCAGGAGCACCTCATTTGTTGAATTTGTTTTATGTGTGTGATTATGGTGGAGCGTGTGGGTATGTTCAGTGTATGCATGCGATTAATATGGATGTACGTGGCGCGGGTGAGTATGGATGTTACATACCTACCTGTTGTGAGAGGTCGTTTGCACTACCTCCTGCACACCGGTGAACTTGCATGTAGCCATAAGCGTCCGTAGTGCTGTGGCCTATGCGTCAATGCCTTGTCCAGCTCCTTGTGGCCTGGAGAAGAAATGGTACCGCTCAAGCACCACATTGCATCTCTTCCCAAACCGCCCTTCCAACTTTTTGAGAGCTGTTTCATATGCGCACTGTACTCTCTCACCTTCCCCTTCTCCACTGGCTGCCTTCGGTCCCAATACAATTTAGCAGCGCCGCCTCCTTTTCATCGTCACTGTACTTCACCCCTCCAGCTGCTCTCATGTATACCTTGAAAGCATCCACCCACAAGTCCCATGGAACTGGTGGTTCGCCAGGAGACATCAGAAATGCTGGTGGAGGTCTGGCGTTGCTGTGCTGCATGCCTACCTTCGCACGCACGGCCCTGTAAATGGGAAACCTGCTCAGAGACGCACTATGTGCCTATGTTGCAGTTACACAGGGTGTTTGCACTACCACAGTATGTTTGCAGTACCCTTTAAATGACCAAAACGTGCTTACGCTGTCTCAGCACTTTCCTTTGGCTCTGAACTCACCTGCAATGTTTCTGTACCCCTGAGACAACCCGATGGACTTGCAGGAAAATGTTCACTAGTCAGACCGTGCTGACGTCTGTTAAAACTCCTCCCTCATTAACCAACTGCTTGCACAGTACCACCTTTTGCCTCTGGAAATGGCAAAATCTTCAAATTCGCCTGCTTCCTGGTCCCAAGTTCGCTCAATTCGCCTTTCGTTGCTTCTTTGATGAAGCCGCTGTTGAAATAAACAAGGCGTTCCCCATCAACCCAGGCTAGATGCCGGAGCGTCAACGTCGCTAGGCCTTTTCCTCTAGCGGTGACACGTCAGCGCCCACTTCTTCGACTAGGCCTGTTTCGGTGTGGCCCAAATCCTTGCCCAGACGCACTCTGCATGCTTCCTTGCCTCCACTCTGGGCTGCAACCGTCTCCCCGATGTGAGGGATGCGTCGAAATCGGCCCGTGACTGCCAGATCCGCCAGTGTACCGAGTCCTGCACCAGTGAGTTACGCAGGGTCTGTCCCACGCCGGTGCTCCTACTCGTCGCCAGTGAAGTAATCTCTGAGGCGGTAAGTGGAAGAAGTATGACTTTATTTCTGTTGGGACAGACCCCGTGGCCACACCGCCACTCAGCCCTCTCGAACTGTTTCACCCACACCTGGAATGCCGACTACGCAGCAACGCGAGCCGGCATTCCAGAGTGCATTATGACATACTGATATGATATGACACGGCATTCATAAGAAGAAGAGCTCGAGAAGGAAGATATTTAGGAAGAGAGAGTTGAAGGTATTGAGGCCCCAGAAGGCCTTGTGGACAATGCAGATGGTTTTGAACTTAATCCTCGCTGCCACTGGGAGCCAATGCAGAGATTTCAGTCCTGGAGACATACGATCCCTGGGCTTGAGGCCAAGGACCAGTCTCGCAGTCATGTTTTGGATAAGTTGCAGAGGGCGGAGAGTAGAGGTAGGCAGGTTTAGAAAGAGGATGTTGCAGTAGTCAAACCTAGAGAGAACCAGAGCTCTGGAGTCAGTGAGCTTCTGGGGGAAGGCGAGGAAGGGAAGAATACCTCTGAGGAGGTTCAGCAGGTAGTGTGACTTCTTAGAGATGTCAGAGATGTGAGGAGAGAAGGAATGTGTGGAGTCAAAGATGACCCCGAGGTTTTTAGCCTCACATGTGGGAGCAGGAAGAGGGCCAAGAGAGGCCGGCCAGAGTGTGACAGGAAAGGAGATAGCAGGTGTGCCGATAAGGAGAATCTCAGTCTTACTGGCATTAAGGCAGAGATAATTGGCGGCACATGACTCCTGGATGGTGGGCAGACAGTCGGAGATTAGAGAAAGGGTGGCAGAAGGGAGCCTGAGACTGAGTTGAGTGTCATTCTCATAGCACTGAAAGTTGGGGCAGAGAGCAGCAATGCAGTGGGTAAGAAGTGCCAGGTATTGGTTGAACAGCCAGGGTGAGAGGTTAGACCCTTGAGGAACACCACATGTAGAGATGAAAATAGAGGAGAGGAACGACCCAAGTTGGACCTGGGAGGGTCGATCGGAGAGGAAGGAGGTCAGCCAAGCCAGGATCCTGATCGGTGATACCCAAGTTATCACGGAGACGGTTGAGCAGGATGGCATGGTTGACCGTGTCAAAGGCAGAAGAGAGATATATATATGATATGATAGGTTATTTATAACATGCTTAATACCCAGAGGTTTCTAAGCGCGGACCCGGGGATCAAGCCTGTGGTGCGCCGTGTCATCTTGCTTCCAAGGTGAGCACGTTGCCCCTGAGCTATCCTCCCGAGACAGATCTAGTAAGATGAGGACACAGGGGGTGTTGGAATCGAGGTTGGAGAGCAGGTCTTCAAGGATGTTCAGGAGAGTAGTTTCCGTGCTCTGGCCACTCTGAAGCCAGACTGATGGTCATGGAGACAACCAACAGATTCAGAGTGGAGATTAAGCTGGGAGATGGACAGCTTTTCCAGGAGTTTGCCCAGGAAAGGAGTGATGGAGATTGGACGATAGTTAGCAGGGCAGGAAGGGTCGGCAGAGGGTTTCTTAAGAAGAGGGTGCACAAGGGAGTGCTTCAGGGGGGACAGGAAGACCCCAATGGTGAAGGAGTGGTTGCAGAAATCAGCCAGAGGAGGAGCCAGGGTGTCAATGTGGTCCCCAATGGTTTTGGAGCAACAGGGGTGAACCTGTTTTGACGAGACTCTCATAGATCAGACTTGTCTAGAAACCTTGTTTAAGGAGAACAGGGGAAAGGCAGAGAAGGTGGGAGGAGAGATGGCCGTAGTAGGGCAAGAGGAAGAGCAGGGAGTAGTGGGAGGAATGGGGGAGGGAGGGAGAGCGAGAGAGAGGTCAGGATGTCCTAAGTTTTAGAGATGAAATGAGAAGCCAGGGCCGTGCAGAGGGCCTGGGAAAGGACAGGAGAGGTAGAGACTACAGCAGGATTGGCCAACTAATTGCAGATTTTAAAGAGTTCGGCCGAGTTGTTAGATGCCGCGAAGATGCGGGCTTGGGTGAGGGCCCTCTTCTTGGTGCGGACGGAGAGTCGGTATTGCCTTTGGAGCAGGCAGCAGGCCAGTTTGTCCGAGGATGTTTCGGAAGCATGCCATTTCCGCTCGGCTACCCTGCACTTGGTTTTGAGGGTGACGAGATCTGAGTCATACCAAGTTACACTTGGTTTTGGGCTTCAAGCGGATCCTCATGACAGGGGCAAGAACATCGAGAGTATTAGATATAGCGGAGTGGAGCACTCTGCCACCCACGAGTATGTACAGAGTACCATTAGAATACCCAATCATAGCCAGTGCATTGTTAAGGGCATCCAATGGATTAACCCAGGTAGAACCGTGCACAATTTATGATCCTTGCTTTTGCTTTCTCTCTTTTCCTTGTGCCAGCCTCTCTCTTATCTGGCCTTTTTCTCTTTCTAGTACCTCTTTACACCTTCATTTTCTTGAAAGAGAAAATGAACTGAATTCTAGCCCGACTGATGCTCCGTTTAGCTCACTCTAGATCAGCGGTATTCAAACTGTGGGTCGCGACCCCCCAGGGGTCCGCGGGTGCATCCCTGGGGGGCCCTGAGAGCTCAACATGAAATATTAAAAAAAAATAAAACATTTTTTTGATTGGAAGAAATGGGTACAGGTGGCTCACATGGTCGGGCTGAAGCATGAAACTGTCTCAGGCAACAATGAAAAAGTGGCCCGCAGTTGTAAATGGATATTCATTCCTTTAGTCACAGAGTGGGCCTCATTACAACTATGGCGGTACGGTAACAACGGTGACGGTAAGCTACCAGCACCGTTGCTACCGTACCGTCATAATACGAGTTGTGCTTGCGGGTGCCTGACAGCCCGCCAGGTCTGACCTTGCAGGCCGTGCGGCACCCGTGAGCTCAGCTCGTCGGATGCACCGGCACCATTATTAACGGTGCCGGTGCATCCAAGCTCCCCATTCCCATTGAGCCCTATGGGGCTCAGATGGGAATGGGGATCTACCGGTACCGGCACCCGCGAAAGGGCAATTATCAGGTCTGCTTAACTCAGCATGACCCGGTAATTGCCCATTCGCGGGTGCCGGACCCGTATGCAACTCTGGCGGCAGCCGTGCCAGTTTTACCAGCACAGCTACTGCCAGGGTTGTAATGAGGCCCACTGTTTCAATAGTACCCAAGGGGGTGCTTTGTGTTAAAAGGTAAGTAAATAGTGATATATTCAGCACCAATGGTCAAAATTACTGACTGCATAGTTAAGTACTCATCAAACTGGTCCACATTGGCCAAAATGGTGGCCCATTTTGACTGGCCCACATCAGCATTCTACGTTTTTGGTACAGGCATTGCCCTATAGGCCAGTCCGATCCTGGCGGCTCATCCATAATGGCGAGGGGGCGCCCACCCAGTGGCCCCTCACCCATTATGGAGGAACTAAGGAGCCCTTCTTTCCCCTGCTCTCTGCCGTCCCCTGGCACATGTCCACCTGGCGTCCCCTTGGTACTCGCCTAACCCATGGGCCATTTCCCCCCCACCCCCTGCTATTGTGCACTCCCCACTCTGATCTGCACTTCCTTTCCCTCTTTAGCATTCGCGCATTCCGCTATGACGGCACCCTCCCCCCAGAACTTCTTGTTGCTGCACTTGCACGATCCAAATGACACAAGGCCTATTAGGACCGTTTTTTGTTTTCTTCATCCCTGTCTCCCCCTTAAACTCACCCTCTTTCTCTTGTTACGCCTTGAAACGCCATTTGCTGTATAGGTGCATTATAAATACCCAATAAATAAATAAAATCCTTGGGGAAAGAGCTTGTTACCAAGCACCAAGTCGTTTGTGAATCACATCGATCAGCCGTATGCACTGTTAAGAGGATATGCAGAACAAGGAGGAAAAAATGTTCATTGTCTTCAACACATTACTACCGCCATTTTTGTGCCAGCCAGCCAGCACCCCAAAACACTACAATACCATTTGTGAGGCCAATTAGGACTACCTGTTATGCAGTAATGAGGGTGTTCTGTAAAGGTCTCTGGGTTTCTCCTTAAATTGCATTTTGCTTACCATGGTAAGACTGGGCATGCCTGGCTGAGCGGCAGTCTGCCTGATCTTAGGGCACACCAAAGAGTGGTGACAAGAGAAGGGGGCTGATTTGTTCGTTTGGCCCTAAACCTTCAATGCAGCAGGTTTCGTGTTGTTATTGAAACCTAACAGCTTTTCTGTGTGCTGCAAAGTTGTCCCACCGTGGTTAGTTCTCGATGTCAACACACAGAACGGGTTGTTTCTATAGTTAGGATCTTCTGTGGACCAGATACGGTATGCTCCGGGACGCGAGTTCAGGGCAAATGAAAGGAGGTAGTTTGGGCACCATATCCTGTAAAGACACTGCCAAGGATCCGAGGGTCTTGGCCAACAGGATAAGGCTGGAAACCTACTATCCATTCAGGGCATGGTAAGAACACTGGAGAGACCCTTTATATTTATGAAGTAAATCAGAACTCTGGAAAGAGCACAGAAGCACGCTGGGCCTGGACCATTTGGACAGGAGAGGGAACTAAATGTGTGATGGTCTACGGAATACAAATGATCAAAAACCTAATAGCATTCAAACATGTATTAAAGTTAAATAGGGACAGGTGATCCAGAAATCGAATCTTGGTCTCTGATGTCAGCTTGTGCTTGAAGTTTGGACTTCAACTACCAGCAGACAGTGGGTCCCATACCAAATCTCGTGATCAGTAGCTTTGGGACCTTGGACTACAGTTCCCAACATGCAATATGATGCACTCTAGCCTGTTAATACCGAGAGGTTTGCAGTTGAATCATCAACTTCCATGGTACTCTGTATAGTGGCTGGAAATGTGGACATCCCAGCTCTCAATTGGTCGTACACCCGTCTCGAATTTGAGACTTCACCTTCAACTCCTAACATATAATGGATCTCCTTTCAGTTGCTTTCAATTGTAAGGATTTATATAGCGCTAGAAGAACATGGCAGAATAAACTGCATCTGGGTGCAGCCGACAAAATATAGACACTTAATTTCCAGAGTAGATTCACCAACTGCGCTTTCTTTGACCTGCAGCACAGACAGGGAGACATTATTTAAATAGTAAGGTTTGAAGTGCTTTTCGGAACGTCATGCGATCTGTCATGTTACGTAGATGCCACAGCAAGGAGTTCCAAAGTCAGGGGCCATAGACCAAGAAAGGCTGATCTCCCCTCGAAGAACAGCGGGCCGGTGGATCCAGCAGCAGCAGCTTATCTGTCGACCGAGATGGAAGATATTGAGTACATTTAGGAAATATGAAGGTGCAAGATTGTTAAGGCATTTGAAAAATAGGCATAACATCTTAAAGATGATTATTTCCTTCACTGGGAGCCAATGTAGAGATCTGCAGAGGGCAGACATGACTGCTGATTTGGGAACTTTTGACCTGCTCAGCTGCGTTTTGTGCTCTCACAATCATATCGTGATCTTTTTGTGGTGTATGGACGAGTGCCAGACTCAAAAGACGAAATGAGGAAAGACGGATTGCACCTTTGCGCCGATCTGATTTTCAACACCAAGGTTTGCTTTCCGAATGCACCCCACATTTTTATTTTGGGTGCATAGATGAGCTTCAAACCCAGAAAATTAAGAGGGTGAAGTAGTTTGAGGGCATCAGTCAGCATATGTTTGTGTCCAAACAGAGCCAATTCCCTTTTATTTGCTTTCAGCTGTAGCCTTATGGGACATCCAAAGATTAACTTCCTTCAAACAGTGGTCAAATCTCCGGAATTAATCCTCGCTATTGCCAACGTTCAGAAAAATCTGGGTTTCATCTGCATATGAGTGGAAACTTAAGTTGCATTTCCTAAAATGTTCGATAGAGGTTTCATATACAGATTAAAGAGGAAAGGTGTCAGTGAGGAACCACGAGGGACACCACAACTCAAAGGGAGTGTATTCGAAAGGTACTGGTTACATTTAACTTGTTGTGAACGATTTTACAAAAAGGAGTTGAACCATAGTAGAGCCTGCTCCGAAACTCCACCTATTGTCCTTCGCCGAGTGAATAGAATGCAGTTGTCGACCATGTCAAAAGATGATAGGTCTAACATTGCAAGGAGGGGAAAGTTCCCCCTTGTCCGACCAATCAAGAAGCTCATCTGATACTGCCAACAGTGCCGTTTCTGTACCATGCTTTGAATGAAAGCCGGATTGAAAAGTGTTGAGGAGAGAATGTTTCTCCACATGATCCTGGAGCTGGTTTGTGGCAATTTTCTTCATTATCTTTCCTGGCCAAGCAAGACCCGCAACCGGACGGTCATTTTGAAGATCACTGGGATGGAGATCGGGTTATTTTTTTTGCAGGGGAGTTACTATGGCAAGTTTAAGTTCTGTGGGAACAACTCTATATAGGAATGATAGGTTTATGAACTTTGTCAAAAAAGGACTGGCCAGCGATCTGTGCAGGGCTGTGTACTGATGCCCCCTGTTTTTTTGCGGAGTGCCGTAGGGTACTAGATATATGGCCAAGAGAGATTATAAAAATCTCCTGAGGCTAAAGAAAAAAAACCTGTTTTGTGAATCCCAATGGGAAAGACAGGAAAGCTCCATATGTGATAAAGATATAAAAGGTTGCTAGAATCTGGTGGTATGTGGATTCAGGGAGGGTGCTCCAGACTTGGTCTGTCCTAATTTGGACCGCGAGTGGGTCCACCATTTTAGGGCCATTATGTTTGAAGATGCTCTAACGACTCTTTTGTATCTAAGGCTCGTACATGGCTTATATTTTCTGTTGTGGAGGTGGAAAAAGCTATCTTAGGTGCTAAACCAGGCAAGGCACTGGTCCCGGTCGGCATCAGACCTGAAATATATGGGGTTTCCAAAATGGTGGATACCAGTCCTTTAATACGATTGCTGCATCAGGAAATATTCCACATTCATGGTCTCTGAGCATGATTAAACCAATTTTTTAAAAAGGCTCTCGGACGGATCCACACTGCTATCGCCCATCCCATTACTAGATAGCATTTCAAACATTTTTATCAATTGCTTGCTGGGCAGGCTTGAGACTTGGGCTGAGGAAAATAAGATACTCCCTATATATCAGGCCGGATTCAGAAAGGGTTTCTCAACATTGGACCATGTCTTTGTGCTTTCGACAGTTCCAGACAAATATGGGAGGATAAGAAAGGGCCCTGTGTATGCAGGCCTTTTGGATTGAGCAAAGGCTTTTGATTCCATCGAACGTCCTCTTCTCTGGGTTAAACTCCAGAGATTGGGCGTTCAAGCTCCTTTGCTAGACCTAATTGAGCGCTTATATTCGAATACCCTGGCTTCTGTTAGAGGTCATTCCAGTCCAGGCCCTACAACTGAGTTCTTTAACAATAAAGGAGTGTGTCAGGGCTGCCCTCTGGCACCGCTTTTGTTTATTATCTTTATATCGGATCTTATGCCATTCTTACATCTGCCAGGTTCATTTCCTCCATGTTGACCAGGGTAATGTGTCCCTCTCTACTCTATGCAGATGGTGCAGTATTCTTAGATATGACCCAAAGGGGCTTGCTAGCAGCCTTAACTATGTATCTAATTATTTCAAAACCAATCGTTTGAAATAAAATCTAAAGAAAACCAAGATGGTCGTTTTTGGCTCCAAAAAAGAAAACAATTATAATTGGTGCACAGATAATGTAAACCGTAGTCTGGAGGACTCCTGTTGTTATATGGGTGTCACTTTTGCAAGCAATTGCCAGTGGTCTGCACATCTAGCATCGGCGGAGAACCGCTTGAATTCCAGTTTGGGTGGGCTTGAGTCTTTTTATCAAAAATGTGGTGGCTTCCGCTTTGATAAATGTGTTCAAGCCCTTGAGGCTAATATTTATACTGCTATATTTTATGGCCGTGAGTTGGTGGGAAGTGTGAGCTGCACCTCGTTGGATCGTAGTTTATGTACCTGACTGAGAAAGCTGTTTGGTCTGAGGTCCAGTACCCCAGGATCTTCTCTTGCACTTAAGACTGGGGTCTTAAATATTGGCGAACAGGCCAAATTCAGGTCTTAAGATTTTTATTCTGCAAATTGCACTCCACCGCGCAGATGAACCCAAATATTGTGAATGTGAGGGAGGAATTGGAAAAGGTGGAGACGTATGCCATTTTGCCCCTGGTATAAGAACTGTTCAAGTTTGTGTAAAAAAATTCAGATTTTCAACACATTTGTTAATGAAAGTCATAATTCTATTAAAGACACGGAGGTGAAGGATTATGCTTTCTCCAAACTTTACTGTTCAGCAGCAAAGAAAACACAAACATGAAATAAGAATACAAAAACTATAACAACTACAATAACCATGAAGTTTTTGAGTTTTGTAGTCCATGTCCATTGGTCCTCAAACTGACCATGTGATTCCAGTAACCAATCAAAAACCAAGTCCTCATAAAACCTCTTGTCCTCTTTCTATTCCTCCTCTTTCTTTGATCCTGCGAGGTTGTGTTCAGTACTTCTTTTAAATTCCCTCTGCATCCTAATTCAGATACCGGATTGCTTGTTGTCCGTCGTCCCTCCTATAGAAAAATAAATTAGAAAGGTGACTATACACCGAAGAAAAAACGGGTGGGACAATCGTATACATAGGTACAATAAATTATATCTTCAATAAACCATACAAATATTTCTCATAAGCAGTATGCATAACACATAAAACATGATATATCACTTTCTACATTCATACGATTGATAGGGTGGGATAATCCTTTGCCTCCGTGTCTTTAATAGAATTATGACTTTCATTAACAAATGTGTTGAAAATCTGAATTCTATGTCAAGACCGGAGGCTCGGATTATGCCTGTTCAAAGCTTACTTACCACTACCGATGTCACACTTTCCATGGGCTTAAAATAAAAGGTTTTAAAAGTCGATTCATTCGACCAATCTGCAGCCCTCATAATATCCTCTACTCTGGCTCCCATATTATATGCTTTAGTAGCCATCGCTCCTCTAGAGGAGTGGGCGCCATATTTCTCAACATCTATGCCCGCTTGTACCATCACCCATCTAGCTATAGTGGCCGGTGTAATCGCTCTATAAGGTCTACAAATTGCTATCAACAGCTGTGACTCTCCTGGGGGCCTAACCTCCCTCGTCTTCTCTTCATATGTTGCTAAGCATCTGACTGGACATAATTTTGGTTGAGTTGGGAAAGACTCATAGGAAATAGATCTCAAACCTGTTTTGGTCCTCTTTACTATAAGAAAGGTCACTCCGTTGGGACCCATACTCTTCCCGTTAACCTCCAGAGCCCTAACATCAGAGGATCTTTTGAATGCTAAAAGACATAAGAGCACAGCTAATTTGCCTGAAATCGCTTTCCGTGACAACTCTTGATTATCCGGCCAAGATAAAAATAGTTTCAAGACTTTATCTACATCCCACAACTGATTATACTTAACGCCAGGGGGTTTTAACATCCTTACTCCCTTTAACAATCTACAGATCAAAGGATGTTCACCAATCGCTGCGCCCTCTACTCTAGGGAGCCCGGCAGATATCGCAGACCTGGCTGTGTTGATAGTCCTGTAAGCCTTCCCCTGCGCTGCCATCTGAGCTAAGTAATTAACCACGTGGACTACATCCGCTCTATCGGGATGAATATACCTTTCCACACACCAGCTATTCCATCTATCCCATGCTGATCTATAACCTTGTGAGTCCCTGGGGCCCAGGATTCGTTAAGGATGTTCTCAGCCTCATTCGATAGTCCTGGCCTAGCCCAAGCTTTCCTGAAATCGCCCACGCTATTAGTCTGAGTCCCCCTGACCTCACTAGCGGATGACTGTGATCTCTGGGATCTCGAATAATAAATTCTGTGTTGGGTAGAACTACTGGGTTGTGATGTGTCAGTTCTAGTAGACTGGGAAACCACGCCTGCCCCTTCCAGTCCGGCGTAATCAAAATTATGGATGCTTTTTGGCGTCTCACCTGCGCTAGCGTCCTAGCTATCATGGAGAAAGGAGGGAACACGTAATTTGTTTGGTGATCCCAAGACTGTAGGAAGGCATCGGTCGCCTCCGCTTCCGGATCCGGTCTCCAGCTGAAGAACCGAGGAAGCTGTTTGTTCAGTCTCGATGCAAATAGATCGATCTGGCAAGGACCCCATCGTGTCATAATTTTCTGGAACACTACCTCGTCCAGCTTCCAATCGCTGGCATCTCTGAGGTATCTCGAGTTCCAATCAGCTACTTCGTTCATCTGCCCCGGCAGATATTCTGCCGTCACTGAGATTCTTCTCTCCAGACAGAGCTCCGAGAAATCTTTTGCCAGTTCTGCCAATAACCTGGATCTCGTCCCCCCCAGTCTGTTGATGTATCTGACTGCGGAGACTTTGTCCATCTTTAACAGGACGCAACATTGCGCTTTCTCCTGGGTCCAGCATCTCACTGCAAAGGACCCCGCCAACAATTCCAGGCAGTTGATGTGTAGCCTTGTCTCCTGGTCCGACCATCTGCCACCTGTCGACAGGTTCCCGCAACGGGCTCCCCAGCCCCATCTGCTGGCGTCGGATTCGATAATAAGGTCCGGGGATGAACCAAATATGGCTCTCCCGTTCCATGCATCCATATGAATGAGCCACCATTCTAACTCCTCGCTCACCTCCTGCGAAATATTCACCTTTGATTCGTATGAATCGCCCCTCCTGAGGTGAGAGATCTTCAGCCTCTGGAGAGCCCTGTAATGCAGAGGCCCTGGAAATATCGCTTGAATTGATGCCGCTAGACGGCCCACCAATCTCGCGATGTCCCTCAACGACAGTTCTCCCTTCGCTAGAGTATGTCTCAGTTGCTTCTTGATGTCGTTCACCTTGTGGATGGGTAAACTGAGAGTTCCCTGTATCGAATCCACTATGAAACCCAGAAATTCTATTGACTGGACAGGTATTACTGTAATAATTCTGTTCAGTTTCTTTCGTTTCCAGTTATAATTATGTTTCCCTATAAACATGCACCCACTGACCTGATCCTGTAGCCTGGACGGGTGGAATTTGAGAAGCCCCCCCGGGGGAATCCCCTCCTATCCCGTGATAGTTTACACCAGGAAGGAGTGAACTCCCCAGGGAAACCCTCTGGGGAAGAAAACCCTGTCCGCCTCAGTTGTTGGAAGTCTTCTCTGTGAGCAGGTAAGGGCAAGTCTTTAACACATTTCCAGGTGACTGGATGTGGGTACCGTAAAGAAAAATAAGAAAGGCACAGATTAGAGAAAGGTAAGTATGTGCTTAACACAGAGTAGGAGCGGATGTCAGTAGCCTAATAGTTACCAGTATAAAGAGGATAGTGATCTATATTGCCTCAAGATTGCATCCATTCGGATTTCATCTGTGGAACGTTGAGAGTGATGACTCGTGGATAACGCGATGTAACTTCGGGAGCCTAATATATATAAAAGGAAACGTGAGGAGACTAGAAGGGAGGAAGGGCGGGCAGGTAGTTCTAAATAACGAGAAGAGAAAGAGAGAAGGGTACCTGGCAGCAGATTTGAATCGAAGCAAAAGCCTTATGAACAATGCGGCTGGGAAATGAGTGAAACAGCTGACTCGAATCAATGTGTGTAAACGGTCCAACCTGGTGTGAATGGAAGCGGTTGTCGAAGAACGGAGAAGGATCTGTTTTGATCAGCACTGGAACTCGTAAATAGAGTTTAGGAAGCGGAATCTCTGTCTTTGGAGTGCAACAAGAAGGCTTCTATACAAACAGAGACAGAAGAAGGTTTAGTAAGAAGTAAATGAGAATACAAATAGTGGTAAGCCTAGGGACGAACTTACGAAGCGCTGACTGGGAAGAGTAGCAACGCACTCGAGCGTTGTGCCTGCCGCAAGATATCCGGATCTCTGCTGAGGAGGAGGAGCCTCCACAGCCCGCAACACTTGCAAGACTGGAACACCTCCCTCGGACGGCGCCGCCATCTTGGGAGAAAAAATGGCCGCCACCCGTGATTGGGACCAACGGCGCCACAATGACCATCTCCTTCTATGGAATATGACAGTATGCCCCCTCCAAAGGGCTGACGTACCCGGTTTGCCTGGATGAGAACGATGAAAGCGGCGAACCAGTTGTGGAGCATGAACGGCAGAAGCCGGTTCCCAGGACCGTTCAGCCGGCGAATACCCCCGCCAATCCACCAAGTACTGAAGACGGCCCCGGTGGTAACGGGAATCGCAAATGCCGGCAACTTCAAACTCCGGCCCCGAAGGAGTCGAAACAGGAGGAGGATGAGCCAACCGATGACGGGAAAAGCGATCCGCCACGTCCTGTTTAAGCTGAGAAACATGAAATACTGGGTGAATCCTGGACCAAGAAGGAGGAAGACGTAGACGATAGGCTGCCTCCCCCAGACGTTGAAGCACAGGAAACGGACCAAAATACTTAGGAGAAAGTTTAGAAGGCACCAGGTGTCGAGGAAGAAAACGAGAGGCCAACCACACCCTGTCCCCGGGTGCAAAAACCGGAGCTGGAGAGCGTCTGCGATCAGCAAAACGTTTGATTCGTTCCTGAGCGTTCTGAAGAGAAGATAGAGCCTTCTGGTGACCCTGCTGGATATCCTGCAGCAGACAGACTACATCCGGGAAAGAAGACGCAGACGACACCTCCACAGGGAAGCAGGTAGGATGGAATCCATAGGAACAGTGAAAAGGACTGGATCCCAATGATGTGTGATGCGCATTATTATAAGCAAATTCGGCCAACGACAATAACTCTGTCCAATTGTCTTGAGATGCTGAAACATAGCATCTAAGGTAGCCCTCAAGGGTCTGATTCAATCGTTCCGTTTGTCCATTGGTTTGCGGATGGAAACCCGAGCTCAAGGCGCGGGTAACACCAAGCATTTTGCACAGTTGCTGCCAATATCTAGACGTGTACTGGGGACCTCTGTCCGAAACGATAGTATCCGGCAAGCCGTGAACAGAAAAGATATGCGTAATAAAGATCCTTGCCATCTGTGCTGAGGTAGGTACTCGAGGCAAGGCCACGAAGTGGGCCATTTCAGTGAAATAGTCAATAGTGACCATAATGGTCGTACATCCTGCTGAATTAGGAAGGTCCACTACAAAGTCCGTGGAAATGATCTGCCATGGACGAATCGGCACGGGCATTCTCGTGAGTAGACCTAAGGGGGAACCTCGAGGTGCCTTTGATTGTAAACAGACGGTACAGGCAGCCACATATTGTTTAACATCTTCCACAAGACTAGGCCACCAAAAGTTGCGACGGACCAGTTCCACAGTATTGTTGACTCCTCGATGACCAGCTATGAGTGAGTCATGACACATTGTAAGAACAGATTTTTGGAGTTCCGCTGAGGGTAAAAACAGTTTCTGATGTCGGTAAGCACAGTCTTGAAATACCGTGAGTCCCAGGGCCCGAAACAGGTCAGGGTTATCCTGTTGGAAAACGGATGTAGCTCTTGCTACGGACTGAAGAAAACTGGATATCACATGCACAAAACGAGCATTGGGAAAGAAAGGTTCGGGCCGGAAATGAGCCCACTCAGTAGATTCCTTCCTAGATAAAGCATCAGCCTTTAGATTACTTTTGCCAGGAATGAAAGTAAACACGATCTCATATGGAGAGAAAAAATGAGCCCAACGGGCTTGTCTGCTATTGCGAGTTTGTGCATTCTGAAGGGCTCGAAGATTGTGGTGGTCAGTCCGAACCTCAACCGGAAATTGGGCTCCTAGCAGTAAATGTCGCCATTCCTCAAAAGCCCGTTTGATGGCAAGTAACTCCTTCTCAAGGACCGTATAGTTCAGTTCTGAAGGAGAAAGGGTCTTGGACATATACGCCACGGGACACTCCACCCCCTGATCATCTTCTTGAAGAAGGATAGCTCCAAGGGCAAAGTGGGAGGCATCCGATTCTACAATAAATCGTTTTCCCTGATCAGGAGAGAGTAGAATAGGCCCGGTCATGAAACAGTCTTTCAGGGAGGTGAAAGCTTCTTCTGCTTGTTTGGACCAATGGAATGGAACCCCTTTCTTGAGGAGAGCCGTTAACGGTAAGATGATCTCAGAGAATCTGGGAATAAATCGCCGATAGAAGTTGGCAAACCCCAGGAATCGTTGGATATCCTTCACGCAATTTGGAGAAGCCCAGTCTCGGATAGCAGAAACTTTCCGGGGATCCATAGAAACCCCCTGAGCGGATAGAATGAAGCCCAAATATGCCACACTGTCTTGATGAAACTCACACTTGTCCAGCTTACAGAACAAATGATTGTCTAGAAGGCGCTGTAGAACATCCGTAACATGACCAATGTGTTCAGTGGGAGTATTAGAAAAAACCAAAATATCATCGAGATATACAATAACTGAATGCAGGAGAATGTCAGAGAATAAATGGTCCATAAAGCGCTGAAAAACTGCCGGAGCATTGGACAATCCAAAAGGCATCACGCGATACTCATAATGACCAAATGGCGTCCGAAAAGCCGTCTTCCATTCATCACCCGATTTGATGCGGATGAGATGGTAGGCTCCTCGCAGATCTAGCTTGGTAAAAATCCTGGCTCCTTTTATGGCTTCAAGGATGTCAGCTATTAGGGGCATTGGATAACGATCAGGAACCGTAATCCTGTTCAATCCGCGAAAGTCTATGCAAGGTCGGAGTTCAGCAGAGTTTTTTTTGGGAATAAAAAACAAGGAAGCCCCCGCAGGGGAGGTGGATTCGGCAATGAGACCATTGTGCATGTTCTTGCGGAGATACTCTTTAAGAACCTCCTTTTCTCTCGCGGATAGCACGTACAAGCGACCAAATGGGATAGGGAGGTCCGGAAGTAGATCAATGGCACAATCATCCCTGCGATGAGGTGGCAGTTCAGCATATTCAGTATTAGAAAATACTTTATGGAAAGATTGATAAGGTTCAGGAATCCCCTGAATCTGATTTAGCATAGTGGTTCTTAATCCTTCCCCTTCGCGTGACGAGGCAGAAAGTAGTTCACCAGTACCACGAATAAAACAATGAGCTTGACAGTGAACAGAACCCAGAAAAAATGTTCCCGCTGACCAATTGATGTAGGGGTTGTGCACTCTAAGCCAAGGTAAACCCAATATCACCGGATAATGGGCAGTCCGGATAATGTCTAACGTGATGATTTCCCTATGATTAGCAATAGACATCTGTAAAGGAACTGTCTGCTCCTTAATGGGACCTGAGACCAACGGACTCCCATCGACTGATTCAACGGGAATAGCCATAGATTTGGGAGAACGGGGAATTCTAAATTGGGTCGCCCAAACGTCATCAATAAAGTTGCCTGCTGCCCCGCAGTCCACCAATGCGGGAACCTCAACTAAACCCAAGGAATCACAAGAAAAGGTAACCTTTAGAACCAACATAGAGGTGTCAGGGACGTCAGTACCATTGGATGAAATGGAGGAAGAAGGGGAACCGCTCACTGATTCCCTAACCGCGGTTCCCCTGACGGTCGGGTTCGAGCGTTTCCCTGCTTCCGGGAGAGAATTATCAGACAATTTTGTAAAGAATGCTCCTTGGAACCACAGTACATACATAGCCCTAAGGTGCGACGTCGAAGCCGCTCCTCAGTGGACAAAGGACCCCGAGCAGCTCCTATTTGCATTGGTTCGTCAGATAAGTGTCCCTGAGGGGAGTTTACTGACCTTTCAGGCTGAGACCTAAAATTCTTTTGCCGTCTCTTTTCCTGACGTCTTTCCAAAATTCTATAGTCCATCTGCATAACCATGGATATTAATTCGGCCAAATTAGGTGGGCGAGGAACTCTAGAGACCTCATCCTTTAGTTCCTCATTCAAGCCCCGTCTAAAAAGCGTAATCAAGGCGTCATCTGCCCAAGCCGTGCCTGCCGCTAATTGTTTGAAACGGGTAATATACACCAAGAGATCCAAAGAACCCTGACGGAAGTCCAATAGTTGTTCTTGAGCTGATACTGTGACCTCCTGCCTCCCGAACATGGTCTTAAGACTATTCACAAAGGCGGGATATGAATCTAATATTGGATTGTTTGAAGTGACTAAAGGGGTAGCCCAGGCTAGAGCGGGACCGGTAAGGTGAGCAATCATGTGTCCCACCTTATCCCTATCAGTGTGAAAGAATGCCGTCTTAAACGTAAACTGCACTGTGCAAGATTCTAAAAACTCTCTCAGCTTATGCGGGTCTCCATCAAAGCGTCCCCCTGGTAAAGGTCCAGGAGGTAGCTCGGAACAACTAGGGGACCTCCCCATGTGTTGCCGTAACACCGCATTCTCTTGTTTAAGTGCCTGGACTTCGGCCGTTAGTGACTGGACCGCCGCCAATAATTGCTGTTGTTGAGCCGGATCCATCTCAGTGTGAGCGTAAGGGGAAGAACAATTATGCCTGGAAACCGAATGGAAGTAAAAAAGAAAAAAGAGACTAAGATAATCTCTATATATATATTTTTTAGGGCGTTGCTAACTGTAATAATTCTGTTCAGTTTCTTTCGTTTCCAGTTATAATTATGTTTCCCTATAAACATGCACCCACTGACCTGATCCTGTAGCCTGGACGGGTGGAATTTGAGAAGCCCCCCCGGGGGAATCCCCTCCTATCCCGTGATAGTTTACACCAGGAAGGAGTGAACTCTCCAGGGCAACCCTCTGGGGAAGAAAACCCTGTCCGCCTCAGTTGTTGGAAGTCTTCTCTTTGAGCAGGTAAGGGCAAGTCTTTAACACATTTCCAGGTGACTGGATGCGGGTACCGTAAAGAAAAATAAGAAAGGCACAGATTAGAGAAAGGTAAGTATGTGCTTAACACAGAGTAGGAGCGGATGTCAGTAGCCTAATAGTTACCAGTATAAAGAGGATAGTGATCTATATTGCCTCAAGATTGCATCCATTCGAATTTCATCTGTGGAACGTTGAGAGTGATGACTCGTGGATAACGCGATGTAACTTCGGGAGCCTAATATATATAAAAGGAAACGTGAGGAGACTAGAAGGGAGGAAGGGCGGGCAGGTAGTTCTAAATAACGAGAAGAGAAAGAGAGAAGGGTACCTGGCAGCAGATTTGAATCGAAGCAAAAGCCTTATGAACAATGCGGCTGGGAAATGAGTGAAACAGCTGACTCGAATCAATGTGTGTAAACGGTCCAACCTGGTGTGAATGGAAGCGGTTGTCGAAGAACGGAGAAGGATCTGTTTTGATCAGCACTGGAACTCGTAAATAGAGTTTAGGAAGCGGAATCTCTGTCTTTGGAGTGCAACAAGAAGGCTTCTATACAAACAGAGACAGAAGAAGGTTTAGTAAGAAGTAAATGAGAATACAAATAGTGGTAAGCCTAGGGACGAACTTACGAAGCGCTGACTGGGAAGAGTAGCAACGCACTCGAGCGTTGTGCCTGTCGCAAGATATCCGGATCTCTGCTGAGGAGGAGGAGCCTCCACAGCCCGCAACACTTGCAAGACTGGAACACCTCCCTCGGACGGCGCTGCCATCTTGGGAGAAAAAATGGCCGCCACCCGTGATTGGGACCAACGGCGCCACAATGACCATCTCCTTCTATGGAATATGACAGTTACACTGGACTTCTCCCAATTTATCAGAAACCCCAGACTCTCTAAAAGCTCTATAGCTATCTGAATCTGTTCTATTAACATTTCCTTCTCTTGACACATCAGACATATGTCATCTAGATAAATTATCATCCTTATCCCTTGAGCTCTGAGATGAGATACCACAGGTTTCATCATTTTCGTGAAACACCAAGGTGCCGATGCCAGGCCGAACGGCAGACACCGAAATTCCCATATTGTACTCCCCTAGATGAACCTCAGAAATCTGCAGTGATCTTCTGCTATGGGAATAGTCAGGTATGCATCCTTCAAATCTATTCTGGCTAACCAATCTCCCTGAATAAGGGTATCTCTCAACAGATGTCTCCCTTCCATCTTGAAATTTATGTACACTACGTAACTGTTTAGGCCTCTCAGATTTATGATCGGTCTCGTCTTGTGTCTTCCTTTCACTATGAACATATTGCTTATGTAACCTCCTACCTGACTTGTAGCGGGTCCTATAGCTCTTTTGTTTACCAAACCCCGTAGTTCTCATTCCAGTAAGGCCCTGTCTTCCTTGTTTATCACTAAACACTTTGGCAGTTCTCTTTGTTAAGGTGTTTCTATAAAATCTATACAAAAACCTTGAACGGTCTGAAGTACCCAGGGATCCCCCGATATGTTCAACCAATTTTGTAAAAATTGAGCAGATCTCCCCCCTACCTGTGGAGTAAATGAATGTGGGAGTGATATCCTCACCTGGGTTATTCCGTTGACGTTCCCCTCACCAGACTCTGCCTCTTCCCCTACTCCTCGATGGGAAGAAAGGCGTTTGCCTGCGCTCTTCCTGTTCGCGCCAGTTTGTTCTGTCTT
Source organism: Ambystoma mexicanum (assembly GCF_040938575.1). Classification (NCBI taxonomy): domain Eukaryota; kingdom Metazoa; phylum Chordata; class Amphibia; order Caudata; family Ambystomatidae; genus Ambystoma; species Ambystoma mexicanum. The sequence continues at coordinate 1,289,632,654 of NC_090933.1, read as the reverse complement.
GGAAGGATCGATTGAACTGGAATCGGACAGCCCAGCGACCCCTGCCTCTGCTGGCCCGTCCAAAAATCTGTCTCCCGAAAATTCTCTTAAGAGAGGCCTGAGCCTTATCCAAGGCCGTGTAAGAATTTACAAATTTGGTGAGCTCCTTGATGAAAGAGTCCCCAAACAACTTTCCTTTCGCCGATGTTCAGATGGCAGATTCTGAGGAGGCTAATTCACTTAATTTAGGGTCGATCTTTACTAACAAAGATATCCTCCTTTCCGTGGTTCTAGCATGATTAGCATTCCCCAACATGCATATGGCCCTTTGGGCCCATCCGATAAGAATTGCCGGGTCTATCGGTTCCCCTTTTACTTTTGCTTCTTCTCCCATCTGGAAAATCTTTGTGAGGGGTCCCGTCATATCAAGCATCTTATCCTGGCATGATCACCAGGATCTATCAAGACCCTTCCTCACATCTTTTGTAAACTTGCTCATAAAAGTTATAATTTTCTCATCTATAACAGGTGTATCTGCCGCACCTTCAGGGAGGAGTGGTCTGGGGCATTCCGCCCTCATCTTGCTTCTAGCCTCTTTGGCTAGTGGCGCTCTCAGATGCTTCTTTAAATAAGCCGTAATTCTTTTGGGTGGTTCCCATTCTGAAGATCTGGGATGGATCAGTACTTCCGGATCGAAATCCTCATCATCTGCACCATCCTCAACCTCCTCCCTCTTTCTTTTCTTTGACGCCTCATGGCTTGCCTCTCCTGATGAGGATATCGATAACACTTCCTCTTCTTCAGGATATTCCTCCTCCCAGTCATTCTCACCCTCATCTGAGGTATAGGAAGATGACTCTCGTCCCCTGCTAGGCACCGTCTTACCCTTCCTCTTCTTTTTACCACCTTTATTCTCCGGTGGGGAGCCCGGGGGGTGTGGGCTTCTTCCGCCCTACGGGCTACTTTACTGCCCCCTTTGGATTTCATCCATGCCTTAAGGCCCTTGACCTCCTCCAGCCCCTGAGAGAATCGGAGCCAGTCTTCCTATTTGCTGAGGATTATGTCCCAATGAATCCCCCAGGGCTTTCTGAAGGACCTCAGTCATGTCTGAGTGGCTCCTCTTTTGGCTAACACTAGCCTTCCCTTCATCACTGGAGGAACTCGTGATTCTCAGGCCCTGAGGAGTGTGAGTATTTGACTGACAAGAATATATATATTTCTGAGGCTTGTGGAATCTGCTTAGATCACATGCTGTGCATAGGCCGACATCTAGTGGAAGCTGCGGAGTATTACAGTTTGTTTTTCGAAACTCGAAAATGGGCGTCGACACAGTGCGTGCCAGTAATACTATCCCTAGTGTGACGTCCACTGTACCCAAGATCCCTCACGCGTCTAGGATCCTCAGATTGTTTTTTTCCGCTGTACTGGTCGGAAGCATTTTGCGGAATCCCCTGGCCTTAGCCATACTTTTGCTAAAATATCGATAAATTTACATCCTTTCCCCACCCCAACGTCGAACTTCGACACTCTACGCCGGCTTGGAGAAGAATTCGACCGTCGACTGCTGCACGACGGATTTGGGCCTCGGAAGGCCTCTGGCCTCGGCCCGGGCCTTGGAAGGCTTCTGGCCTTGGCCCTGCAAGTAGGGAGAGTGGGAGGTTGGACATACTCTACACTCTTGGTATATAGGTACATCTTATACATTTCCTACACTTACCAGCCCGCTGCCTCAAGGTGCGTATGGAGGGTACCCCTTTTCAATTCTGCCCCAAGTGCAATCGCAAATACCCTTGGGTCGACAGGCACGCCACGTGCAATCTCTGCTTGCCGAGGGACCACCCCGAGGCGAACTGTAGAGCGTGTAGTAGGTTTAAACCTTAGACACTTAAGGCCGTTCGAAGCATTGGGCCCACCACGCCAGGCAGGGGGCCATGTCAGCGGAGGGCGCCTTCAGCGATGGCAGCGACGCCGTGCTTTTGGACGGCGAGGGCATTACGGCGTCTAAAGACAGCCGAGCGCAAGTCCCCGACCTCGGAAGGTCGTCCGACAGGACGGCTATGGGGAAGACCCCCCGCGACACAAGCGCTTCACACACCACTCACACAAAACACACGAAGTCCAACCGAGACTCGACAACGTCAAGTTCTCGGAAAGAGGCACATAGAGAACGGTCCGAATCGGTGTCCTCTGGGCGTTCTCGATTGAGATCGCCGCATGACTCCAGGCAATCATCCACTCTTGCCAAGAGTGCCTCGCTCCCTAAGATAACGGAAGTTCGATCGTCGGAGGACAACGACGACTTCCACCCCCAGGCCGCTCTCCAGGAGTCGGAGCCCGCAGACAAGATCAGCGCAGCCCCACGTTCGAAGGACAGGGACTCTACCCCCGATCCTCGACGCCAGGCGTCGAAAACCTCCGGAACCACAAAGGGACAGGGAAAACACTCTTCCACTCACGGGGAGGGGGGAAAGCAGCAGAAGAAGCAGCCACTGCACTCTTCCACACCTGTAAAACACTCCACTCCTCTTAAACAGACAGACAAGCCCAAGTCTGCTGCTATTTCTAAAACCAGCAAGTCTACTCAGGATAAGTCTCCTAGACTTTCTGAGAGAGTCATTCCCAGTTCCAAAGAATGGTCGAGTGATGACATAGATAGGGTCATGTCAAGGATATCTTCTTTGGCAGACTTTTATGATAAAAATCCAGACCATTTCCTTTCATATAATCCACAAGGGGCTACACCCTCAGGCTCTAATGATCCTATCCCCCCCGAGTAAGAAGCCCCGGTTTGAGACACCTATGAGGTCTTCAGACCCCTTCGATGTACAATCATACTCACGGCCATACTCACAGTATCAAGGAGAGACTTCCTTTGTTGAGGACCAAGAATTTGGCATGGTAGAAGAGCAAACCGGGACGGGCTACTATGGGGATGATGAGGACCAAGAAGAGGAAGACCCTGAAACCTACAGAGTAGATTCCCCGGTAGAGAAGGAAGCCCTGGTTACCGACTCCCCTGTCGATAACCAACCCCTCCTGAACGAGGTTCTCACACGTGCAGCAGAACACTTCCATATTGACACCCACGGTGTCCAGGAGGAGAGGGACTTCGCCGAGGAGTTAGTGGGAGAAAGGAGGCCTGTTGCCCAGACCATCCCTATCCTTAAGTCTATTCAGCGAAGAATAGACCCGTCCCTGGTGAACCCGAACCTCACCAGAGCAGTCAATCCCAGAGTTGAAAAACATTTCAGGGCAGCCCAGTCTGACCCTCTCTATATAAGAGGACATCTGAAGCCAGACTCCCTGGTTGTCACTAACACTCGTAAGAGGGCTGGGACACCCTTGTCATCGTCCGAAGCTCCTCCAGACAAGGAGAGCAAAAAACTTTATGGTTTCGGCAGGAAAGTATCCTCAACGCCCGCCTATCTGGCAAGGATTGCAAACTCCACCACCCTGGTGGCCAGCTACAACTGCCATCAGTGGAAAGAAGTCGCGGCACTCATAGCCTCTGCACCAGAACCCTTTAAGGGCCAGTTAGCACGAATTAGCAGAGGGTAGAGCCGTGTCTGGTTGCATTTTAAAAGCAACTTTTGACGCAGCGGACAACATAGGCAGATTGATAGCAGAAGGTACTGTTATCAAGAGACATGCGTGGTTACAGCAGTCTGGTTTTAAGGCAGAAACCCAGGCATCATTGTTGGACAAACCGGTGGAAGCCAATCTGTTGTTTGGTAAGGCAGTCGAGGACGCGCTGAAGAATGCCAAGGACGAATATGAGACACTCAAGTCCCTTGGCCAACTAACCAATAAACCCCCTAACCAGAGAGGGAATGGGAATTTTCGTTGCCCACACGGCCACAATTCCCAGAGAGGATCAAACTATTCCCAGGGGGAGGGTACACAGTGGAACAACAAAAGCCAACAGTCTACCCAGGGTTACGGCAGGGGTAATAGGAGAGGACGTGGTAAAGGCAGAGGCAGCCCCAGTAGAGGAGGCGGCACGCCTCCACCAAAGCAGTGACGCTCAGTTCAGGGTCCCTTCTCACGCAACCCCAGTAGGGGGGCGCATTTCCAACTTCACCCAGGCTTGTGAAGGGATCACATCAGACAGATGGGTGCTGTCAACAGTATGCGCAGGGTACTGTATAGAACTACTGCAGCGTCCCCGGAACCATTCTCCACGACAAAGAGTACACTCTTTAGAACATCAGAAGATTCTCCTCGAGGAGATCGCCAATCTGCTAGCAAAGGACGCGATAGAACTCATCCCGGGACACCAGGTAAACAAGGGTATTTATTCAACTTACTTCCTTGTGCCAAAAAAAAGATTTGACAATGCGCCCAGTATTGGACTTACGGCCTGCCAACAAGTATGCCAAGCCCCAAAAGTTTCGAATGACTACGCTACAAGAGGTAATCCCCCTCCTAAAAAAAGGGATTACATGGCAACCTTGGATATGAAAGATGCCTATTTTCATATTTCCATGTTCCCAGCGCACAGAAGGTACTTGCGCTTCAAGGTGGACAGTCGGCACTACCAGTTCAAGGTTCTGCCCTTCAGGATAGCTTCGGCACCAAGGGTATTCACCAAGGTACTCGCGGTGGTGGCTGCACAACTACGTAGGGAGGCAATCCCGGTCTACCCTTATCTGGACGACTGGCTCATAACGGGGGAAACCCCAGTAATTTGCAGGACAAACATTCAAAGGACTATCGACCTCCTCCACGAATTAGGCTTCTCAATCAACGAGAAAAAGTCAAGCCTGGTGCCAAGCACCTCCAAACAGTTCCTAGGAGCAATCCTAGATACTCAAGAGGGGTTGACATTTCCTTCAGAGGAAAGAATTCGGAATATACTACTGCAAATTCCGCAATATCAGTCCGGTCACCAAATAACGGTACGCAAAGCAATGCGTTTGCTGGGCATGATGGCGTCATGTATTTACCTGGTCCCCCACGCGCGCCTGCGCATGCGTCCCATGCAGGAATGGTTGGCAAAACAGTGGTCTCAGGCAAGTGGTCAGTGGGACGATCTAGTGGTCGTTTCGCCAACACTGGTACAAAGCCTTCACTGGTGGACAAGAGAGAATCTTGCACAGGGGAAACCCTTTTACGATCCCGAAGTACAGGCAGTAGTCACTACCGATGCATGCCTGACGGGGTGGGGAGCTCACCATCTCCACCACACAGCGCAGGGTCTCTGGTCTCACTCAGTGGCCAAGAACCACATCAACCTGCTAGAGCTTCTGGCAGTATTCAGAGCGCTTCAAGCGTTCGAGCACCACCTACTAAACCTGTCAGTGCAAAGCCGGATGGACAGCACGACAGCCATGTTCTACCTGAACAAGCAAGGAGCGACTCGTTCGCCAAATCTGTCCAAGCTTGCCCAGAAAATCTGGATATGGGCACTCAGACGGAACATCTTCCTGTCATCACAACATGTTCCAGGGGAGCTCAATTCCCTAGCGGATGCTCTGAGCAGAGACTCCCTCCCAGAGGAACACGAATGGGTTCTACACAGAGAGGTCGTAGAAGATATCTTCTCTCAGTGGGGTTTCCCCATTATAGACGTATTCGCCACAAGCGAAAACAGACAATGCCCAGGATTTGCATCCAGGTTCCCCCAACCAGACTCCCAGGGGAACGCCCTGTGGATGAACTGGTCAGGGATGTTTGCGTACGCTTTTCCACCAACTCCTCTCATCAGGAAGGTGGTCAACAAGATGAACAGAGAGTCGATGACGCTCGTCCTAGTTGCTCCCATGTGGGCAAGACAACCGTGGTTCCCTAACTTACACAGGATGGCGGTGTGCGAGCCCATCAAACCTCCGGCCTGGTACAACCTACTGTCCCAGCACCAAGGTCAAAAAGTGCATCAGCAACCCAACTCAATGAACCTGGCAGCATGGCTCCTGAGGTCATAGAGTTTGGACATCTCAGTTTACCACAGAGGTGTATGGACATCCTAAAGGAATCTAGGAAACCAAACACAAGGCACTGCTACCTTGACAAATGGAAGAGATTCGTTATCTGGTGCCAGAGTAAACAAATCAACCCAGTTCCTTGCGCTCCTTCCACTATTGTTACATACATGCTCCACCTGCTGGATGCAGGACTGGTTTTTAACTCACTGAAGGTACACCTGGCAGCCCTGTCAGCTTACACCACTTCCCATAACAAGGTCTCGTGGTGGAAAGTACCAGTAGTTAAAGCCTTCATGGAAGGAGTAAAGAGACTTCACCCTCCTATTTCAAACCCACCACCAGGGTGGGACCTTAATGTAGTGCTATCTAAGCTCATGGGCCCCCCCTTTCGAGCCCATGCATAAAAGCAGTCTCAAACACCTGACTTATAAAACGGCTTTCTTAGTAGCTATTACTTCTATAAGAAGGGTCAGTGAAATTCAGGCTCTGTCAGTGCAGGATCCCTTCTTTACTGTCCATAAAGACAAACTGGTTTTACGCACACACCCTAGGTTCTCATCTAAGTTTATATCTAATTTCCACGTAAACCAGTCCATCGAGCTTCCGGCTTTCTTCCAGGACCCTCAAAGCTCGGCTGAGGTGAAACTACACACCCTAGATGTGCGTAGGGCGGTCCTCTACTATGTAAGTAAAACCAGACCGCTAAGGAAAACAGATCAGCTGTTTGTCTCCGTAGCTACAGGCAGAGAGGGGGATCGCGTCTCTAAAGGTGCCATCTCGAAGTGGATTATTAACTGTATCCAGCTGTGTTACTCACTCTCTGAAAAGACTTTGCCTTTCATGCCAAGAGCCCACTCTACAAGAGGCATTGGGGCCACTTTGGCTTTCATTGCAAATGTACCCCTTGACACCATTTGCAAAGCAGCTACTTGGAGCTCTATTCACACTTTTACTCAGCATTACTGCATTGACACCCATTCCAAGGCAGATACACAAGTGGGACAAGTGGTTCTAAGACACGTATTTGCTCCGCTTCTCACATCCCACCTCCTTCTTCAGGTACTGCTCGCTAATCTATGCACAGCATGTGATTTAAGCAGATTCCACAAGCCTCAGAAGGGATACATTACTCACCGTAATCGTATTTCTGATGCTTGTATCTGCTTAGATTCACATGCGACCCACCCTTCCTCCCCTCTGAGAGAAGGCGCATGGTTGCTTGTAGTCTTACCTTTCTATCTATCTGCTTGGATTATCTGTACTCACGCTACTCCTCATTCTTCCTCATGTCAGAAAAAATACAATCTGAGGATCTTAGACGCATGAGGGATCTTGGGTACAGTGGACGTCACACTAGGGATAGTATTACTGGCACGCCCTGTGACGACGCCCATTTTCGAGTTTCGAAAAACAAACTGTAATACTCCGTAGCTTCCACTAGATGTCGGCCTATGCACAGCATGTGAATCTAAGCAGATACAAGCATCAGAAATACGATTACGGTGAGTAATGTATCCCATATAATACCAGGGGCCTCCAAACTCTCTCAGTATAGAGAACGAAATTTGTATTTGAAATAACTTCCCTGGTTCTGATTATGTAAACAGATATAATAAATATCAAATCGCAGGTTTTACCTGGGACTGTGCCCGTATAAGGTGCGGTATCTGTTGATGGCCTGCAGGGGCGGCCGCAACTCCCGAGAGCCACCTGACTGTAGCGGATATGCTCCGCCTGAAGAGAGAAAAACACACGCGTGTGTCAAGTAAAGTATCAAACTGACATTCACCAAGTCACACACATTCAGGAATAATAAAGTGAAAAGGTACTTAACTCACTGCCGAGCAGCAAAGAAAGAGGAGGAATAGAAAGAGGACAAGAGGTTTTATACGAGGACTTGGTTTTTGATTGGTTACTGGAATCACATGGTCAGTTTGAGGACCAATGGACATGGACTACAAAACTCAAAAACTTCATGGTTATTGTAGTTTTTGTATTCTTATTTCATTTTGTGTTTTCTTTGCTGCTGAACAGTAAAGTTTGGAGAAAGCATAATCCGAGCCTCCGGTCTTGACATAGAATTGGGGATTGTCTTTGATGAACTGAGGGATAGTCGGATGACAAAGCAACAAATATGCATGAAAGCCGGAAAGACACATTTTGACCTTGCAATAAAATGTCTGGAGAAGCTACGCTTGGCTAGGGTATTTGATGAGGGCCCAGCGTACCTATGCTGAGAACTTTTCTTTGAGCGATATTCGCTCTCTGACGCAAAGACGCATTATTACAATGGTGCGACCTAATGTTTTGCCTTTGAGGGCACTGATGGCATGGCTGTACAACACAACGCTCTGCTCAGGTAGATGCAGGACTGAAGAAGACGTATTTCATTTTCTATTTATCTGCAGATAATTATTTGGGCTGATGCGTATTTTGTTGAAAAGTCATTTTATTGCCAATAATATCAGGCATGTTTCTGATGCAATGAATTTTGTTTTGTCATGTGTGGAGCAGGGTTTTATTAATGCTTTGTGGGATTATATTAAGGCAGCTTTTAAACGTATGCCAAGAAAATGCGAAGCAATGATTGTTTTAAAAAAGCAAATTATTGGATTGTATTTAGTTGTTGTTACTGGTGAAAACCGAAATAAAGTATATTTCCCTCTTCGGATCAATTCGGCCGCAAAGTACTTTGCTGCGCAGGCCGGAAGGATAAAAGTGTCATTGGTGGATTACAATCCATGTAAAAGTATGCAAAGTGTGTCCCGAGAGACAGGCAGGAAATCAAAGTGCACAGGTGGCAAGGAGTGTGGTGAGGAGGGGGCAGAGGTCAGAGTGTTTGAAATGACTTCAGACTGTTCCAAAATGTGGTCAACCTTAGCAAGGAGCTTTATCAGTATGCTCCGTGAACTCGGCCTTCCATTCCAAATCTGCTCTGGTCTTCATTTCAGTCTTTCTTGCTCGCCTTGGGAGCATAGACATCAACTCCCAACAGTTCCTTGGTTGCCTTTCAGTCAGTTTTATGATCTAAGATCGAAACTTAGCCTTCCTGTTCCATCCCCAGCCTACTCTAGTGTTTCTGTCTGGCTGGACTGAGGGAGCATGGACTTAAATTGCTAGATAGCGAAATAGAAAAGAGACTTCCTCCATGCTCACCAAAGATCTTGGCTCTGTCTTCCTCTGCTTTTCGCTGACAGCCGGCAGTGCTTTGGTATACATGCTCGTGATCACAGAGAAAATCCTCTTCAGGCAAGCATTTTTTGGGTGCTGGGATATGGCACTATGCCAGGCTTTTTTTTTTATAACACAGGGACTTGAGAACATCAGGGCAATCAGATTACATTGTCTGTTTTAACATAGGCGAAAGCCGGGTCCAGACAGCTATGCCAGCTGGACCCTGGAATAAACATTATTTGTCATTTACTAAACAAAATGTTTTAAAGAAATCTTACATTACCGGCGCTCCAATAAGCCATGTAAAAATAGATAAAGGCAGCATGCGTAGTCAATGCTAAACTGTTTAGTCATTTATTTTAAACATGGATAAGCTGCCATTTATGAAATGCAGTGTCAAAAGACTCACCAATGTGAGCTAGTGTTTAATGTATATGTTTATTACCCATTCATTTGAACTCTGTCCCTCTTTTTCTCTACTGTTTCTGTAACCTTTGCATTTTTAAAGTCCAACACTAGTTATAGTTTAGAAGTGGAACTTGCCAGCCGCCTTACTTGTCGAACCCGTCGGGACCAGTGGCTCTCAATTAGTTCAGGGCACCAAGTGTGCCTCACCGCTCACATAAAAGGTCTTAGAAATTAACCTGATCAACTACATTTTAGCAGCCAGGACACAAAAGGTCACTGTTGGGATTCAGGACTCCACACTTTGCATGCCTCCAACATTGTAGAGTAACATTGAATAGACATTGGGCTAGAATTCCCCACTCGAGGAGCAGCTGCAGCAAAAGCTTGGGTAGTTTGCTGTGCATGGCAGAAATCATTGAGTCTAAGTGGTTCTAGATTTCTAGTGTGGCAAGGCCTACCATGAATCTGCAGCTTAGTTGTCAAGCTTGCCTAAAACGGCAGGTTTGAACGTGATGCTGCAGATCTTGCAGAGAGTGCAAGGCCAACCAGCCAATCCAGAGATATTAGTATGAATACGAACTGGTTACATTTCTGAACACCAGAGAACAGTCTTGCTGTAAAGTACAGTTTTTTGGTTTTGGTACATTCTGGTGGCAAAATGCTGTCATGATCGGCCGAAACACTAAATGTTATTTCTTGTTCCATTATGCCGATGTAATCCAATAGTGGCTTGTTTAACAAATGTTCTCCCCTTCAGTAGTACTGTACCATGTCACTGTCTGTTCTACCTTCAAACCTAGAGCTGCATAGTGATCTTTCTTTTCGCAGCCAGTTGGGCTCTTTGTAAGCTTCCCTATCTGGATACGCTTAGCATACAGAACACAGTTTACCATACAAGTGATTGTTTCTTGGAGAGGTGCAGTACCATTGACAACGTACAGTAAAAGTTCTAAACAAGACCCAAAAACAAGTGTAAAAAGAAAGGCAGTCCCAAGTGAGGCGATGCAATTTCTATGGCTCACTGCTGGTGAATTGTAGTGATAATTGTATCCAGTGGGAGTGACATGGCACTCCTCCATTGACCAATTCCTGGGCTATACGAGCCGGCATGGATCGGGAAATCCATGCAGCACAGAAATTGTCTGAGGGAAGCCTCGCTATCCCCTTGGGTCGCTGCGCTGGCGGGACGACTCATTGCACGGCTCGCTCTGATCGTAGAAGCGCAATTCTGACAGCCATGCAGTCCGTGCCGCTGTACTCCTAGAACACGCCCCACCTGGCCGAAGCAGTAAAAATCACCCCTTCACCCCGTGCTCCTTACTGTGTTAGGGCTGGTTTCTATGCCTTGCCCCTCCCGACTCATCAGCTTTGTACCTGGTTACTGGGAACAAGCCATTTCCCAGCAACCACTCCAGGAAAATTGCGTTTCTGTACATTTGTTTTTAAAGTAGCATAATAGCTTCATAGACCACACCCTCGGGCCCTGAGGATATCATTAAACACCCTTGCTGTGCTCAGGCATTTACCTTGGTCGTCAGGGCCCACAACTCACTCAGTATATCTTTAAAGCTTAAGTAAGACCTATAAAGGCACAGATGAGTATTAAAAATAATCAGTGCAGCAAGCGATGTACAAAAGACCCCCTGACCTCCTAAAACCAGAAGAGAGAGGCCACATAGAAATGCATAGGATAACACAGGAATGCTTTAAAAGTACTCGGATTGCTCTAAACTCGCCAGGACACCCAGGTGAACACATGTACAAGGGCAGTTCACAGTGAGTAAATGTAATAGCCCCTTGGAGTATTACAAGTTGGGTATTTGTTAAATAAAATAGAGGCATCCACAGGATAATTCTTGTCATACTATCCCTTTACTACATGTGCAAGAACTCGCAATGCTTTTAAAAGTCGACAACACCCGTTTGTTATTATATATTGTGTTGTGTATTTGTTTGGGTGGACACTGTGAACAAACTGCAGGATTGGTATTTTGAAGCTTTCACTAGCAGGCTTCAGGGTTCTAGCAGTTCAGAAAGCTTGTCTAAAGGATTTAACGTGACAATCCCAGTTATGTTGACAAAACATGTAAGTATTATAGTCCATAAGGCTGCACTCATCAAGCTGATGAGTGTGAGGGACTGCAAAAGAGCCGCTCAGGAACTAGGTACCACAAGAGGTCCGAAACAAATTCCTGCAGAGTGAGACTCTAGCCCACAAATCAAAGAGCGCCGCGGTCAGTAGGAGATCAGAAGATACTCTTCACTTGGAGCTAGGGGAATAGGAGTAGCAACGGAATTGAGGACAGCGTCGTAAGGCAATGGCTGCAAAAGAAACAATTCAGGAAGTGTGGGTGTAAATGCAAGGTTTGGTGTGGGATTGTGTCTGACTAGTCGTCGTTGGGGGTCTACGGTCCCAGATGAAGACGAAGTCAAGACATATGGATTCTGATAAAAAAGACCCTCTTCAGTTGACTCAGCAAGCAGTTCAGAGGTGGCTCAGTTGGCCACAAAGGAGCAGCCAGTGCAGCAGGAACGGCCCAATGACGGCCAGCCAGCGGAGGTAATCAGAAACATGGCTCCAGCAAATGCTACGAGGAGAGTAATGTTTCTAGGCGTGTATCAACACAGCATTCATGGAGCTTCCAACAGTAAAAAGCGTGTTGTAAGATTCCTCTAGCATGGAGATGCTGAAAGGGAATCCACAACAAGACAGGGCCCAGCCAAATCAGCAGAGTAGGACCCACAAGAGCAGCCCATCGCTCAACAGTAGCCTGGGGTCTCCATAGTTCGACATACACACGGGGGCATCCCTGTCCAACAATTCCCAATCTTGCATTCTTGCATAATTCAAGGTTTTGCCGTACCTCCAATTAGGGTTGGCGAGCTAAACTCCACACACATTGACACATCCGCACACATGTGGATATGGGTATCTGGGAGGTCCTCAATTGGCTAAATCTAGCTAGCAATCGCACAGTGTGGGCCTGGGTAGGTTCTGCCCAGAGCTAATGGAGGCAGAACTGACATTTTTCCCATTCCTCATGGGTGATTCAAACAAAGAAAAAGTCACACACACAGTTCTGCAGTGTAGGACTTTGGAAATGCATTGGTACCTCAATGGCCACTATATTGGAGCCATGACTGGTTAAAAAGGATACAGCGTGATGTCGCCAAAAAATTGTATAGTTGCCACTAGCCTATTGCCCAAATGATTATTGAATAGGAGGTGGTTGTCTGTCGTCCAGTGTTCGATTTCTGAGAGACCAGTTGCTAAATCGGGGGAGGTAAAGTAGGGGCTCTTAAGGATTCTGAAGATGATTTGGGTCTTGCCTGCGTAATTATAGCACGATAAACCGTGGGATCGAAAGAGTGCGGGAAGGGTGCTCAGGTAGAGGCCATGGAGGCATGTGTACTATTTGGGATCTGCCGGAGAGAAAGGAGGATATCTAATTCAGGGCTGAGTCCCTGGTGGTGAGTGCTTTTTTTAGTCTGTCAGTGAGGATGGAGTGGTCGGTGGTGTCGAATGCTGCCGAGAGGTCAAGCAGGATTAGGGCGGGGCAGCCATCTGAGTCATTGTATCTTTTAAGATCATCCCAAATGGAGACCAGGCAGGTTTCTGTTCCTCGTGAGGGTCTGATGCCAGATTGGGCACGGACAAGGATCTGATTGGATTCTGAAAAAAGGCATAGTTGTGAGTATGCTCGTCGGACGATTCATTTAGCTATATATCGGTTATTTGAGATGGGTCCGTAATTGATTGGGACAAGAAGGTGGAGGGAGGGCTTTTTGAGAAGCAACTTGATGTCAGAGGTTTGGAATTCTGCAGGGAAGGTGTCTGAAGTGAGTGTTGTGTTGACTATGGATCTTGCAAAGTCGCAGGCGCAGGCGGTTGCCATGATTTCTTTTAATAAAGCTGGGGTGTCTAGGGGTACACAAGGCATGACTGAGTGATAGTAGATTGTGGAATTCCAGGTAGGAGAGTGGTGAGGCGGTAGAGAAGAGTGGGAGTATGGATGGTGGTTCTGATATCATGGGCGGAGTTTATTTTAGAGAGGATGGCCTTGTGTCTCTCTAGGGCTATGATGTAGAAGTGGTCTGAGAGGGAGTCACAGAGGGATTGGGTCTGGGTGGTAGAGTTGGTGGTGCAGTCATCGATGTTGAATTTGGTGATGAGGGTGCGGGCCATTGGTGTTTGTTGCAATAGTAAGATTTGCATATCACGGCCCGGTTAGCTTTGAGCTAGGCGCTATACGCCAATCTGTTGGAAGACGAGGGGTCTGCCCGCCATCTGTACATTGTTACATATGTACTTAACTCCAATAACACAAGACCATAAGTCGCCTCAAGGGCTGTCATATTCAAGATTTCCTTTGTAGATGCTGCTGATCTCTTGGCTAGGGAGTGAGATTACCCACACGCACAAAGAGCAACAAAGCCCATCCACACCTGCTGTGGCCCGGTGCCCGCCTGGCTGGGAACAAGCTTGCTCTAACCTCTGCCAAGGCGGTGGTTGGAGTTGTATGCTCCATTGATGGCATTACTCTTCTGATCTCCACTACATTTTAGAATTCATCATGGAATACTTTGTGTGCTGGATTCTGTGTCATTTCACTGGCTCTTGTCACTTCTCCCCGTTGGGGAGCCCTTCCCTGTGAGGCTAGGGAGGTGAGCCCGCAACACAACATTTCCCCTAGGGGTGGCAGTAAGTGGGACCTCACAGGGAGAGACTCTCTTCTTGGGGACAAGGACTCCCGTTTCGTCAAGGAACTCACTAGACCACTCTATGACGAACCACGAAGACCATCTGAACTTCCTGAGAACCATCCTAAACAAGTCACTGTTTGTTAGTGTAACGTCATACCAAATAACCAACAGAAAGAAACACCTACTGAGAGAAGTATGCCAAAAATGAAATTACTCAGTGATTAGAGGCCAACCATACTGGGACGAAGAAGATCAATCAAGCAACAAAGAAAGTTCAAGAAAGAGAGACAGACAGGTCTACGCTGGGGCAGATCCAGCATTACCCAATAAAAAAGGAAAGAAGGTCCAACATACAATGTTGGTGGAGCATGGGAGTTTCAAACCTGGAAAGAGAAACCAGGAGGGCCCGGGAGGTCCTCAGTCAAGAGGACACTGGCAATCGAGAAGGGAAGGAGATGCAGAGAGGGCAGGTAGCCGATCCGTGTATGCCCAAGAAGGGAAGTTGAGGTGGTGGCGTCACTCAGAGAAGGTGGACCGGCTGGTCCTTCTCACCGAGAGCACAGTAGAAGGCACTCTGTGAAGCCGCACACTGGAGCAGGAAGAAAGAAGAGATGCTAGATACGTTTGAGATACGAGAGAGAGCCCGACCCTACTGGAAGAACCAGGGACGCCAATCCCTCCAAACTAAGTTAACGGGAGCAGTGTGTGACCCGGGAGGGGAACAGGGCAGGAAGAGTACCACAGGAGACCCCTCATACTCATCCCAGTGCTTGTGAATACCTCAAAGAAAGCAACGAACACCGCAGGACGCCCCATACTCGTCCCAGTGCTTGTGAATACCTTAAAGGTAGCAAAGAACAACACAGGACACCTCACATTCCTCCCAGTGCTTGTGAATACCTTAAAGAGAGCAAAGAACACCACAGGACTCCTCAGATTCCTCCCAATGGTTGTGAATACTTTAAGGAAAGTGAAGAAGCCTTTGAAGAACAGTTCATACAGCCCAGGAAGTGTTCGAAATGCAAGCCAACGATTGAAAGTGTGTAAGACAATGCAAGATTCCCAAAGGAATAAGGGCCAAGACCCTATCTTGATAAGCAAGGAACTGTATTTAAACAATGATAAGGGGAACCTAAAAGTTGGAAAAGCCATCTAGAAGAACTAATGGAACTGATTCACATAAACACATAGAACTATTTGAAGATAGAATGTTGAGGCTAGAAATGCCTGTCCAGGAGAAGGGAATCGTTCTCCTGGACCTCTTTTTCTTTTGATGTTTGATTAGTGGTAGGGTCAGCACAGGATAACCTTTTTGGACGGTAGACCGATCATTGTGTTGGACTAAACTACTGACGACGAGCACCCTAGTTAGTTTTGTATTAGGTAGGGCAAACACTTTTGATAGGGATAGACAGGCCTTTTTTCTTTCATTTAAATAGAAAGAATTATAAGAATGCCACCATTTGGTCTGTCTCTTTCTTCTAACCTGACACAATTCTCATTGAGGGCATTACCCCTCTGCTCTCCGCTACTTTCTAGACTTAATCATGGAATCCATTGTGTGGTGGAATCTCATTGAGGGCATTACTCCTCTGCTCTCTGCTACTTTCTAGAGTTAATCATGGAATTTATTTTATTTATTTATTATTTTATATAGCGCCTTAATCTAAGGCGCTTTACAGTTAACAAGAAACACATCAAACATGGAACAGTAGAAGCAAAACAGTATACATGAATCAAGTCTTAAAATCGGCATTTAGAACAATTTGCAAGAAGAAAGGAGGGGAGGTAAGGAGAAAAGAGAAGGAGAGAAAAACCAAGTGAAGTGAGCAATAAAAGAGAGGAGATCATGGGAGAGACGGGAAAGATAAAGATAAGGAGGACAGGGAGAGGTAATGGAAAGAGGGGAAGGTATCTGGGAGGGGAGTGAAGAAGTTCTTTCAATGAGGAGCGGAAGGAGGAATAGGTGGGGGATGAGCGGATAGAGAGAGGTAGGGCGTTCCAGTGTAAGGGGGCAAGGAGCTGAAAGGAGCGGAAACGAGAAGAGGCACATAGTGGTGGGGGACAGAAAGTAAGAAGAGATCAGCACAACAAAGGGAGCGAGAGTGGGTGCAGAATGAGAGGAGAGGAGAGAGGTAAGGAGGGGCGAGATTATGAAGAGATTTGAAGACAAGACAAAGGAAGTGAAATTTAAGTTGGGAGTGGAAAGGAAGCCATCCTAGGTAGGAAAGTGAGTTGGAGATAGTCATGGGGAGAGAGTAGACAGAGAGTATGGATGGCAGAGTGATAAAGAGATTTGAAGGAGGCCAGTTGGGAAGCGGGAAGACCGAAGAAAAGAGAAGAACAATAGAAAATGCGAGAAAAGATGAGGGAGGAAATTAAAAGTTTGGTAGCATGGAAGGTGAGAGAGGGACGGACTTTACGGATGTTAAAGAGATGATAGCGACATGCCTGAGCTGTGAAGGAGATATGATGAGAGAAGGAGAGGGAAGAGTCAAAGTAAATACCTAGATTACGAGCATGGTTGGAAATTGGAAGATTAGAAGGGGGAAAATGGATGGAAGGAGGGGCAGATGGGGAGGGTAGGGAGTTAGAAGGAAAGAACAAGACTTCAGTTTTGTCAGTGTTAAGGAAGAGATAATGCAACGACATCCAGTCTTTAATAGCAGGAATGTGCTGGAATCTACTCCACTTTTTTATAGACTTAATCATGGAATCATTTGTGTGGTGCAATAGCTTTGAGTGCATTTCTCCTCTGCTCCCTAGACTTAATCATGGAATGCTTTGGGTGCTGGATTATCATTGAGGGCATTACCCATCTGCTCTCTGCTACTTTCTAGACTTAATCATGGAATGCTTTGTGTGTATCGGAATCTTATTGAGGGCATTACTCTCTGATCTCTGCTACTTTCTAGACTTAACCGTGGAATGCTTCGTGTGGGGGAATCCATCCAGGGCATTACTCCTCTGATCACTGCTACTTTCTAGACTTAATCATGGAATGCTTCGTGTGTATCGGAATTTCATTGAGGGTGTTTACCCCTCTGGGCTTCGTTACTTTCTAGACTTAATCCTGGAATGCTTTTTGTGGGGAATCCTATTGAGGGTGCAGAGGGAGTTCCAAAAGGCCCACTATGATCCCTGCTGTTTCTATCTAGCTAGCTCGAGACACGTTTTCAAGCACCTTGTCACCGTAAGTCAATTTTAATATCAGAGCCGTCTTTCATAAAGGCCTGAAATAGCTGGAGCATCAACATTCTGATAAAGGAATAGGCAATATGTCACGCCTTGCATAGCACCACAAGGAAATATGAGGTTGGGGCCCAAGTGCGTTACACTTTTGAAGTGGGACTGGTATAGAACGCTTGTCGGTTACATCCATGTGGATAGGAAGGTGTTGGCATTCTAACAGTGTTTTAGCAGCAATTGAATCCAACACTACAGCTAAGTCAATGCCTAGTCTGGGATACTGAATGGAAACCCTTATTGATATATCTTTATGTCCAGTTCATGCGTTCTGGATGACTACCCCTATATAACACCCCTCTCTCGGAATCCCCCTGACTCCACTGAGCCAAGAAGTAGTTCTGTGTTGCAAGTTTAACAGGTTTATTTGATAATTTAAACAATAGATATATATATCACACTTTATAATAATTTAATAATTGAATATCACACTGAATCTGAGCAGTAATCAATAATGGATAGTCTGGCACTAGCACACTTCTTTATAATCAATGATGAGTGGTTATAGGATGGATAAGATAGCAACAATACTTTATGGTTTCAAATGGATGCAAGGTGGAATGAAAATGCAGTACAGAAAATACTCAATATGCTTTCAACAAAACAATGTAATCACTTTTCTCTGGCAATCCACCCCCCCCCCTTTATGCAATGCAAGGAAATGGAAGGAAAGCACACAGTTCTCAGAAATGCAATCAAATGTAATTCAGTTCACCCCAGCAAGCTTAGACTACAGAAGTTGGAAACACAGGCCCAAAATGCTTTTATATGTGCTGGCAATGAAGTGAAAAATATGCTAAAATGCTTTTAATTCCCTCTAGAGGTTCAGGGTGAGTGGTGTCAAGTTAATATTAGTCCAGGCTCACTCTAGCAATGATACAGGGATGGTTCTTAAGAGGCAAACAAATTTTTAGCAAAGAATCTTCTGTTTTCACACGTGGAGAAATTTGCAAATCGCGGCAAAAGCACTATCGTTTTGGGGTCCTAGGACAGCCTAGGATCTCAGCTTCCAGATGAAAGTTACTGCAAGTCTCTAGGACGCACGGTCACGGAGATATGAGCGATATGGTAAAGGTCGTTTTTCAGATTTGAAATTTTAAAGTTCAAAAAGACAAGTGACAGCTAGCAACTAGAAAATGACAGGTGACAGTTAGGAGGCAGTTCTACTTAGATTAAAATAGATTGAATTATATTATTTTAACTAAGAGATTGGTTCTACACAGTTCTGCTAGGTAATCACAATATATTTTTGAAATAAATGGGCCTCGCCACGGATCTGGTCAGGTTTTAGACTGGACTCTGGTCTGGTCTCGGCACTTCACAGTGATCTGGGTCAGCTCTGTTCTGCTGGTCTGGTCTGGGTCAGCTCTGCTCTGCCTCCGGTTTTGGATACTGCTCTGCTTTCTCTGGACCCAGCGCTGATCTGCACGCTGTTAGGTTTGCTGGATGCTGAGGCCCACTGAAAAGAGTTCTCAGTGTGTGGGTTTAGGCCTTTGCTTTGAGTTCTGAATCAAGCTCTTTGGAGTTTTAAAGTCTAAGTGTTGAATCTAGTATCTTCTGGATGTTGTGTGGTCCGGCAGAGCGCGTTGCAGCAACTGGAATTGAATGTGTCTATCTGTCCTGACTGTCTGCTTTTATGTGTTTTGAAAATGGGTGTGTGTGCAGCATCACTAGGCTCTACCCCTCTCCACTCGTCATTGGCCACTTCATCCTCTTCCCCTTGATTGGGGGAATGAAATGAAGTGTCATCATGATGAGGTCTGTTTATGATACAGAGAACCCACCCCTGTCAAATTACACACAATCTATATTTTGACCCAAAAGACATATTTCATAGCTACACAGTGGGTTGAAATTACATGCACCCATCATGCATCACAGGAGGTATACCCTGTCCAAATCTGCTCTTCCTGGGAGCTTGCATTCAGAAATGGCGACATTTGCACTTTTTAACTGGTTTCGCAATATCGGACATTAACCCAAATTTACACACATGTGCGCAAGGAGTATGGACATTAATTGATGAAGTGTCAGATTTTTAACATGCATACATTTTAAGTAATACCCTCTTAACTGCTAGTTTGCCCCCAGATCATGCCACCGGTTCTAAAAACCTCTTAAAATGTGGGCAGAAAAATCACAAGAATTATGGTATCATTTAAATAATTTTCACAAGTCTGCTCTATGAGTTATTCATCTTTTTCTAAAACCATATTCTGGCTAAAGGGGTGTGGTTTCCCCCCAGCACAAGGTTGAATTTCTGGTTTTTCCAGTTCTGCCAAGCCAGCTTGCTCTCACAGGGAGTGCTCCTCCCCTTTACTTCCAGGAGGAAGCCACTTTTTACGGCCCCCATAATAAAACATTTGCCTGAGTCAGGACAGGGCTTTGTTCAATTTCCTGCAGAGCCCAGGTAATTCAATCAGAGAAGTGTCATATCCCTTTTGGTGGGAGCAGCAAAAGGGCAGCTAGGCCTGGGAACACAGCTGTTGTACAAGTCTCAACTCCTGTCGGGGGTAGCTGGTGGGCAGAATTCAGTTCCTTAAGCCAAACCCCAGCTAATGTCACATTTAGTTACCCAGTTTAAGTCAAGACAATGTTTACATATGCAGCTAGAATGCTGATTCTAAGTTTAAAACTATGACATTTAAACAATTGCAACCTATGTGACACTCAAAAGTAGGTCACTCATTTCTTTTAAACATTTAGGTTTTTAGTGTCTTTCAGTCCAAATTTACTTAAACTGCTGAAATCCACAGCTCAGCCAGTCTTGTTATAAACCTTCAAGTCACTTCAGAATATAACTTTAGATTGTATCCACCTCTCAGTAAGTCTTTCTTTGGCTTGCCTTGGGTTCATTTATTCAGTTTTAAACAAAATCTGGTGGTTTTAAAACGCCGGCTTTCTGATAGTGGTGAGTACTGGTACTGCACCCTTTTTTGGGATTTAAGAAAATGAATTCCCCACAATTCTAGGTTGCTTTTGGCAATCAGCATTGCCATTCCCAATGGTTTCAGACTACTGTGTGGGTAGTCCAATGGTGGTTTTAGGCAGTGCCCTTCTGTGCCCATAACATCGGCAAAAATGAGTGGCAGCCTATTCTTCATGCATTTCCCTGTGCATTTTCTGGGCAGCTCTGGCCATCATGATGTTTTCCATGTCAGTACTGCACAGTTTTGAGGTAGGGCTTGGATGCATGGATAAAAACATCCCACAAGCCCCCCTCTTGCGATGGCCATTCTATTTCACTAATGGGACTCGCAAGACCTGGGATGTTTCCTCATCTTCTTCCAATAGATGGCACAGTTCAGCATCTTTTCCTCCATCCGGTCCTGATCGATCGGTTCTCCTCGCCGGTCCTGATGGGAATATTGGGCGGTACCCTGGGCCCCTTTGCGTCTCTGCTCCCGGTCTCCGGATCGTCCTCCTTGGCCCGTCTCCAGGTTTCCTTTCTCTTAGGACGACAAAGGAAGAGCAGCAATACCTATTCATAGACATTTTTCCCCCACCATTGATATAGTGGGGTGGCATATGAATTTTAGAACTCAACAGATATGCACATGCACATTTCTTTTTGCATTCAAAAACAAAAACACCCACATTGAGAAACTCAGAATTTGATTGGCGATATGTAGGATATTTTAAGTTAGAACTGAATTAATCTGAGACAGTACCCTCTAGGATTCCAGAGGATTCCTCCAGTTGTTGCAGAGTGTGCCTGGGATGGCAACACTTCAACTGGTTTATGTGGACCCACTTGTCTTCCCCCTCTGCCAAACCGCCTTTGGGGATGCGGATCTTATAGGCCACAGGGGAGATTTTGTCTATAACCTCAAAGGGTCCCTTCCACGTAGGCAAACATTTTCGCTGTTTGGCCTGGTTCCTTTGGAAATTGTATAGATAGACTCGGTCCCCCACCTGATATTCCTTCCTGGAAGTTTTCAGGTCATAGTGGGTCTTCATGCTATCAGCTGATCTTTCTAGATTCCGCTCAGCATAAGCAAAAGCATGTTGAAGGTGTTTCCTTAAATTCTCCACATACTCATGAGTTGTGGAGGCATTTATCAGTGTCTGCTCTTGGGTCCTGTAGAGCAAATGCTGAGGAAGCACCATCTTGCGCCCAGTCATCAACTCAAATGGTGACATTTTGGTTGCAGATGAAGGGGTAGATCTGATGGCCATTAGGACCAGAGGTAATCGGATATCCCAACTTGGCCCAGAATCTGCCACAAACTTCTTTAATATGCTCACAATGGTTCGGTTATATCTCTCAACTGCCCCAGAAGAAGCTGGCCTGTAAGCAATATGCAACTTCCTTTTGACCCCCAGTATCTCCCACATCTTTGTCATTACTTCACTGGTGAAGTGGCTGCCCCTGTCTGACTCAATCCTTTGAGGTAGACCAAAACGGGAAAAGATGTGGTTAATCATCAAGGCAGCTGCGGTTTCTGCCTTGCAATTTGGGGCTGGGAGACATTCCACCCACTTGGTAAACAAGCATGTCACAGTCAACATTTACCTATTCCCCCTAGCAGAGCGAATCACAGGGCCTACAAAGTCGATTTGTAAATCTGACCATGGCAGTGTCATCCCCCTCTTTTGGAGAGGCGCATGGTGCGTGAGGGATGATGGCTGAAATTGTGCACACACAAGACACCCCTTCAAGTATTGGTCGAGGTCCTGCCCCATGTGTGGCCAGTATGCAACCTCTCTTAAGATTTCCAATGTTGTGTGAAACCCCCTATGACCGGCGGTGGCCGCATCATGGGTGTGACTTAACATCAGGCTTCGGAATGAGGTAGGAACCACCCACTGATCGTGGTCAGCTTTGGATTTCCTTACCAGTAAACCGTCTTGGATTCGGAACATTTTTGGACATTTCATCAACACTCTTAGGTCCTCTTTCCCAATGTAATCGGTATCCGTCAGGGGAAAGTTCTCAGGGTCCTCAAGGTGCTGGTAAAATTTACCAATTATTGGATCCCCCTTCTGAGCGGTAATCAAATCAGCATCAGGGGTCTCCTTGCTCCATTGTGCAATTGAAAGGTCGTTGTGAGCATTTGTCTGGGACCTAGTGATAGCAGTGACCTGGATTTCCCCCAACAGGGACTCAATCTCAATTAGATCCCCTTGGATGGCCCCGGTTTTGGCCAGCTGATCAGCTAAGTAATTTCCAGTTTTGTCTGGTCCCTCTACTCTGGAATGACCCTTGATCTTTTTCCAATAGATGGTCATCTCATTCGAGGTGACCAGATCATCAATATTTTGGATCAACTTCCCATGTTTCAAGGGTTTGTTGTTAGCACATAACATGCCTCTGGTTTTCCAATTAACCAGGTGCTCCACGAACCCGTTGCGTACATAATCCGAATCTGTGATTATGACCAGTTCGTGGAGTTGATGCTGGACAGCAGTGAGGATGGCCTGATGCACAGCCATCAATTCTGCCACCTGACTACTTCGGGGACCAATTTTGTACCCAGCGGAGGGTTCTGGGAACTCCTTCACCCATGCATTCCTTACGCCGGCCACCAGTTCTTTCTCCCCGTTGTTGTCAACATGGTAAGAGCATCCATCCACATAGACAGTGGGCATTCCCTCACACTTGTCCTCTTCAAAGACTTTGTGTGGGGAATTAAGGTATGCCTCCGTGTTGTCCTTGATTTTTAGACTTTCATCCTCGAGACAGTTTTCTCTGGCACAATCATGCAAGTCAGCCAGACCTTGCGCGAGGGGACTCTTCTTGTTTTGGCCATATCTGACCTCCACAGGAAAGCCTTGCATTGACAGAATCCAGGAAGTAATTCGGGAATTACTCACATTTCCGGCCCGGATTCTGTCACTTTGGAGATATTGCAGAGGCTGCTGTGGAGTCTCCACTATGATGTGTTCCCCCTGGATAAACGGGCGGTAATTCTTCAATGCCCACACCGTTGCCAGGAGAGCCTTCTCACAATCGTTGAATTTTTCCTCCACAGAGGATAAAGTTTTGCTCGCATAGGAGATTACTTTATTGACCTTGTCATGCTTTTGGTATAATACTGCTGCCAAGCACGTATTAGAGAACCCCGTCTCCAGGAAGAACTCCTTGTTTCTGACAGGGTAAGCTAGGCAGGGCGCTTGTGAGAGGCTTCTTTTGAGTTGTCTTACTGCCTCGGCTTGTTCTGGACCCCATTCCCACTTGACCCCCCCCCTTCAGGAGATGAATCAGGGGTCTGGTGATCTCTGCGTAGCCCTCAATGAACTTTCTGCTGTAATTAGTCAGTCCAAGGAGGCTCCTTAGTTCCCGCAGAGTTGTGGGGTCTTTCAGTTTCTGAAGTGCTTCCACTTTCTTTTCCTGGGGACAGAGACCATGAGGAGTAATCTCATGCCCCAAGAAATTAACACGGGTTCTACACCACTGTGCTTTCTGAAAGGAAAGTTTTGCTCCGGCAGCCCTCAACTGCGTCAGAACATAACGGATCTCCGCTATGTGTTCCTCCACAGATGAACTTTTGATGAGGACATCATCTACATAAGCCAGGTTACCCCTCACACCTAGGTCGGGCATGGCCTTATGTAGGAAAATATTGAACTCATTACCGGAGTTAAGGTATCCGAAGGGAGTCCGGGTCCATGTGTACTGCTGGCCCCCAAAGGTAAAAGCCAGCTTGTATTGGTCCTCCCTACTGACAGGCACAGTCCAGTATCCATTGGTCAGGTCTATTGCAGTGAATACCTGTGACCCCTGGATCTGGGCCAGCCCTTGGTCAATGTAGGGCAGAGGCCATCGGGAAGTATGGACCCGTTTGTTGAGCTCCCTAAGGTCAGCGCAGAGTCTCCACTGGCCGTTTGGCTTTAATATTCCCAGCACTGGATTATTGAAGGTGCTGTGGATGGGACGGATTATTCCCCTGGACTCAAGGTTCTTAATTATTTCAGTAAGGGACTCCATTGATGCGAGAGGCAAGCGATATTGCTTCACAAACACAGGAGTCATGCCAGGGTCCGTGGGGATTGTTGTTGTGTGGATGTCAGTGCGACCACAGTCATACGAGTCTACCGCAAAGAGATCTTGGAAATCCAAGAAAACTTGTTTCAACTTTTGCTTCTGTTCCAGAGTCACACAGGCGTCAGCTAGGTTGACTCTCTCTTCCACCATCTGCCTGAAGCCTGGAAAGACTTCTGGTTTGGCTATTTCAGCGGCCTCCTCCAGCTGGGTGGAGAAGTCCCTGGTCAGAGTGCTGATTTGGACTGGAGGCTTCAGGTGGGAAAGGCAGCCCTGATGGACCTGGAAAATCACCTCATCCCTTCTGAAGTCACAAGTCACATCTTCCTTACCATAAGGGCAAGAAGTGTACACCAGGAAGTTCCCCCCATGCCGGGTAAAAATCCTGTCTGGTGTTGTATTGTCATCACTGTCACTGTCAAAGCAGTCCTTGGGGATTGGCCCTAACAGTTCATTACCTAAATCTATGGAAAAATGTCGGGTCATCAACCGCCATTCCAATAATGGTGCCTGCGGCTAGAGTAATACTCTTTAAGTCGCTGTTATCCACCTCTATTGGAATGGTGTCATGTTCTATGTTGACTAATGGAGTTGGGTTTACCCCTAACCCTTGCAGTTGGAGAGAAGCATTTAGATGTATGTAAGCATCAGGGTTTTTCAAATGTTGTCCTCTTTTAGCTTTCACTTCCAGGGAGAATTGTCGGGTCCTTTCTGGGATGGTGACTTCCTCTTTGATCTGAATTTCAACTGCATAAGGTAGCAATTGAGCTGACCTAAATGCTTTTTCTGGATCATCAAAGCCCATGGGATTATCCGCTAATTGGAACCAAGCTTTGAAGTTTATTAGGTCCAAACTAATGGCAAAGCGATTGAGAATGTCACTGCCTAAGTAAAAGGCGGCAGGGACGTCTCGCACGACCCAACAATTGTGGACTATGCTCTTGTTTCCAATGGAGATTTTGAGCATACACCTGCTTGGCAGGAGATGTTTGGAATTAGGTGCTTCCAGGTCCATTTCCCATTTGTCTATCAGTTTGAAGGTGGGAATGGCTGGATCTTTTGGGAGTTGGCGGAACATGGCTTCGCTGATGAAGCTCTTACCGTTGTTCACACACACTCGAGCGAGAACAGAGTCCTTCCCATCATTTAGCTGGACAGGGATGAACAACTGCTCTCCAATTTGCTGAATATCAGCCAGGCTCTGAGCTGATTTCACATCTTTCTGGACTATAGGAGTGGGAGTTTCTGATTGTGGATTAGTATAGAATCTCAGAGTGTTTCCTTCCAGCGTGGAGTACCACTTTAGACTGGAAGGAAGGTTGATTTTCAGAAATAGAGAGGACCCTCCATCACCAGTCTGTTGTCCTACTGCTATTACTGTCACGTCTGGAATTTGGCTATTCTGGAAGTGAAATTCTACTTGGTCAGATTTTTGTTCAACCATGTGGCAGGTGCCGTTTAAACTAACATGGTTGACACTCTGTTTTAATTTTATTGGTCGGCTAGTCTGGGTCCAGAGGACCTTGTCTACGCAATCTATTAGGGGTGTGACAACCTTCTCAGGAGGTCATTCCCTAGTAAACAAGGGGTGCCCTCTGGAGTCACAACTATGACCGGGTGTTTCAACTTGTGTCGCCCAATTTTAATGTCCAAGTCTGCAGTCCCCTCAACGGGAATTTCCTTCCCGTCAAAGTTCTGCAGTTGTCCAGGAAGAGAGGTGAGAGGAATTTGGTAATTCTCTCCCCTTCCTGCATTCAGTTCGTCAAAGGCCCTTCTGGACAGAAGGGTAGCTTGAGATCCAGTGTCCACCAGTGCCAAAATTGTACCCTGCCCCTGTACTTGTACCGGGGCATAGTATCTTCCCTCCTTCTCCTCAAGGGGGCACAGATAATGCACATTTTTGGACAACTGGTGGGCTAACTTTCTGGTTTTGGAAATTGCTAGCGAAGAGATTTGGGCAGAATTCTGTGGAGAGCCTTGGGAATCTGAAAGAAAAAGTTGGCAACTGGAGATCGAGCCATTGTGGGTTCCCCTGGCTCCGGTTCCGGGCCGCCCCCCCCCCTTTTTGGAGGCAGTCACCAGGATGGGTTTGAACCAGGGGATTTTCTTGCTGTTGGTTCTGGGATGAGATGGTGGGCGGCGGTAGCTCAGTCTCCACATCTCCCCAGTCTGGATTTGCATCCCTAGGGACCCATTTTTCTTTGGGAGGAGTTCCCCCCTCTCTGAAGGAGAAGATCCTTTTCCCAGGATCCTCTGAGGATCCCTCTCCCTCAAATTGGAAGATCTGTACCTCCTCCTCAAACTGTGTCTGTTTGGGTCTTTTGTTTCTCCTACCCCCCCTCTGCTCCTTAAGAGGCAGACTTTCAGGGGCAAGAGATTTTGTTTCCGGTTCCTGGGTTTCCAGGGGCTGTTTACAAGTGAGGAAGGAAGCTTCCTCCAATGCTTTACACCCCCTTCCCTTTGTGCCTCCTCCCTGGGAACCGGTGAGTTATCGGGGTGCTGCCCCCGTCATTGTTCTGGAGCACCAGGTCCAGAGTTGGGTGCGTTCTGCGCCGGCATGCCGATCTGAGGGTTCTGCTGAGCCCTCAGTATGTGACCCAGATCTCGCGCCATGTTTTGAACCTGGCGCTCTAACTGGGAAACCCGCTCAGGCTGATACGGGGCCCTGTTTTCTCCCCTGGGCTGATCCCGGGAAGGATAGCTATCCCTTCTCTGGTAGTACCCCGGGTTGGGAAGATTTGGGTACCCCTCCACCCTTGGCCTCCCCTCTCCCAGATTAGGTTGTCTGGGCTCAGGGAATTGGGGAAAGAAGGATGGATGATTTTGGGGTTGGAAATTGGGTGGATACCTGGGGAAAAAGTTCTGCCCAGGATTTGGAGAATTTCTGCCCTCCTGTGGGAAGTTGGGAGGGAAGTTCCCTGGGTTAGGTGCTTGGCTGGATCCCCCCCTTGGGCTGGAGGAGTCCACACATAACCCAGGATGGGTCGATTTCCCTTGTAACGGAGACTTACATAGTCAGGAGAGCGAGGGACCCCATTTGTGGGGCTGCCTCCCTGGCTCCCTGTCTGTGACTGGCCCGAGGACCTTCTGGGCCTAGCATTATTAGGTGCAGGTAGGTTTTTAGGCCCCCCCCATCTCCAACTCTAAAACGGGGGTGACCTTTACCTCTGCCACCTTGGCAGCAGCAGGGGTGCTGTTGGTTTTGGGATTTTTCTGGGTATTGCTTTTATTTTCTATGGGCTTCTGCACCTCATAGATCCAGGTAGCCTGTTCAATGACCCAGTCTAAAGATCTTTTCTCGTGAAAATCCCTCACGAGCTGGGTCATTATGTATTTGGGCAAGGCATGGAAAAACGTATTAATAAATTCTCTGCTATCCGTGCGCACCCTTCTTGTGGTCTGTGCAAAAGCACGCTTTAACTCCTGCACAAATTCTTGTGGGGCCTGATCCTCCCCACATTGTAAATTGTAGGCTGCCTTGCGAGCCTCTTGAGGATTTCTATGAGTAGAAAAATGTTTCAAGATGGCCGCCTTATAGGTGGACCATCTTAAACGATTTTGGTCCTCCAGCCCCGCAAAGAAACTGGAGTATTCCGGGGAGAAGGTCCACTTTACATATTGGATACAGCTTTGGCTGTCCTTCAAATGAAAAGTCTCCATCATTTGCTCATAGAGCTCAAAGTGCTCCCAAACAGAATACTTGGCGTTCTTATGATAAGGCGTGATGATGCTCCTGATTGCCTTAATCTGCTTTAAGGGGTCCTTAAGCAAGGCCCTTTTTGTCTTATTGGCCCTTTTGGTCTGGGTAACCCTGGTCCATTCATCTTCTGACTCAGAGGCACTGCTCCCAGAGGTTCCCGTCTGTTCTTCCAGGTTTTCCCGGATTCTGCGAGCCTGGGAATGGCTGGCAGAATGTGGGGACCTGGTCTCCTGTGTCCTGTACCCCTCAGAGGAGTCTTCAGATCCCTCCTTGCTGCCAGGATTTGATGGGTACCCCAACCCACTGACCTAACTGGGCAGAGGTTTTCAGGATGCCCTTAATGGGCCTACTCTCCTGGGGTTCCCCATCAAATTGCACTTGATTTGGGTGCCCATACCAGGATGCCCGCCCCTCTATTCCTGGGTGGTACTGGCCTATGAGCCCCATGCTTCTGGCTGGATAGTAATCTGCCATCCCTGTGGCCCTGTGCTCATGTGCGCCAGGGGACATGGGGGTGGCAGAGTCCAGGGACTGAGAGAAATAAAGGCCTCTGGTACTAGGGCTCCTGGGGTTATGCTCAGGAGTTTCTCTTTCCCAGCGAACCTCATCTCTATCCGCCCCTGCTCCCTGTTGCAATGCAAGAGCCTGCGCCTTCAGTTCCTCAGTTAAGGCCTTACTAGACTCTATCAGTCTCTCCTGCATCGCTACCTGTTGTTGGAGCCTATCATTGTGCTGGCAGAGAGCCTCATTCTCTCTCTGCGTTTCCTGATTGGTCCTGGAGCACTGGGCCAGTCTTTGCTGCAGGAGGGTTACCTCCTGAGCTGTGTCCCTATTGGCCTGCTCCTGTCTTGCCAGAGCCTCCTCCACCCTCCTGGTGTGCTCTAGCAAGTCCTGGTGTTCTTTTTAGAGGTCACCCAGTCCCTGGTGGGCCAGGTGATTTTCTTCCATTTTTCTCCTTAAATGGCAGACTTCCTGGCCTAAGGTGTCCCTTTCCTGACCAAGAGCTTGAATTTGTGACGCCAGGTCGTCCCTTTGCCTTTGGAAGGCACCAGCTTTCTGGCGCTCCTGATCAAACTCTGCCTGGGTATCCAGGTCTTTCAGGATCAGTTTATTGCTCTCCTCTTTCTCTCTGTCTAGTTGGATTTGCAGGGTGGCTACCTGCTCTGTGCATGCCCTGTTGAAATTGATCTGTTGCTCCAGCTTTTTCTGGCTCTGCAGTAGGGATTCCAAACTGTCTTGGCGTTCCTTCTGCAAAGCCAGGAATCTGGTATCCTGGTCAGCCTTTTCCTGTTGCAGGATGTCCATATCCCTCTTTATTTTAATGATGTGCTGTCTACTCTCATTTTCTGACTCCTGGCTCCCCAGCAGCCTCTGCTCAGAAGAGACCAGGTCAGATTGGACCTTCTCTAACGCCATCTGTCGCTTATTCGCCAGATCTTGGCTTTCAGTACATTTATCCTGCATGTCTCCCATATATAGGTACAGGTATGCCGCTATCCTAACCATCTTGTCTTGTTCATCCTTAGCTTTAGGAGCCATGTATAGTTCACTCAGGGCCACATGTAAGGGACCCTGATCTCTCCATATATCTGACCCTGTTTCCGTGATCTAGGGTGCAATTGCTTGCAACCAGACCGTCTGGTCCTGGTGAGTCCACTCACCTCTCACAAATAACTTATGTAAGAAGTGCTCTGTGGCTATTTTCATATCTACCAAGGTCGTCATTCTGGAATTTGAGTTCCTTCCTGACTTACAGAAGTTTGTATTTTATTTTTGCAAAACAGACCTTTTCCTTAGGCGTTCCTTTGAGGAGTGCTTTACAGCGTAACACAGCGTGGTGATCCGACCGGATATGTGTATCTGGTCAGCTGGCACGCTGTATTAATCTGCACAAATGGTAGATCTAACCCAAACGTCCAGCCGAGCCCCCAATTTGTAAGAGGATTCAATTCAACACTACAGCTAAGTCAATGCCTAGTCTGGGATACTGAATGGAAACCCTTATTGATATATCTTTATGTCCAGTTCATGCGTTCTGGATGACTACCCCTATATAACACCCCTCTCTCGGAATCCCCCTGACCCCACTGAGCCAAGAAGTAGTTCTGTGTTGCAAGTTTAACAGGTTTATTTGATCATTTAAACAATAGATATATATATCACACTTTATAATAATTTAATAATTGAATATCACACTGAATCTGAGCAGTAATCAATAATGGATAGTCTGGCACTAGCACACTTCTTTATAATCAATGATGAGTGGTTATAGGATGGATAAGATAGCAACAATACTTTATGGTTTCAAATGGATGCAAGGTGGAATGAAAATGCAGTAGAGAAAATACTCAATATGCTTTCAACAAAACAATGTAATCACTTTTCTCTGGCAATCCACTCCCCCCCTTTATGCAATGCAAGGAAATGGAAGGAAAGCACACAGTTCTCAGAAATGCAATCAAATGTAATTCAGTTCACCCCAGCAAGCTTAGACTGCAGAAGTTGGAAACACAGGCCCAAAATGCTTTTATATGTGCTGGCAATGAAGTGAAAAATATGCTAAAATGCTTTTAATTCCCTCTAGAGGTTCAGGGTGAGTGGTGTCAAGTTAATATTAGTCCAGGCTCACTCTAGCAATGATACAGGGATGGTTCTTAAGAGGCAAACAAATTTTTAGCAAGGAAAGCAAAGAATCTTCTGTTTTCACACGTGGAGAAATTTGCAAATCGCGGCAAAATTCGCGAGTGCGTTTTTCGCGATTACAGAGGAACTACAAGGACTAGCACTATCGTTTTGGGGTCCTAGGACAGCCTAGGATCTCAGCTTCCAGATGAAAGTTACTGCAAGTCTCTAGGACGCACGGTCACGGAGATATGAGCGATATGGTAAAGGTCGTTTTTCAGATTTGAAATTTTAAAGTTCAAAAAGACAAGTGACAGCTAGCAACTAGAAAATGACAGGTGACAGTTAGGAGGCAGTTCTACTTAGATTAAAATAGATTGAATTATATTATTTTAACTAAGAGATTGGTTCTACACAGTTCTGCTAGGTAATCACAATATATTTTTGAAATAAATGGGCCTCGCCACGGATCTGGTCAGGTTTTAGACTGGACTCTGGTCTGGTCTCGGCACTTCACAGTGATCTGGGTCAGCTCTGTTCTGCTGGTCTGGTCTGGGTCAGCTCTGCTCTGCCTCCGGTTTTGGATACTGCTCTGCTTTCTCTGGACCCAGCGCTGATCTGCACGCTGTTAGGTTTGCTGGATGCTGAGGCCCACTGAAAAGAGTTCTCAGTGTGTGGGTTTAGGCCTTTGCTTTGAGTTCTGAATCAAGCTCTTTGGAGTTTTAAAGTCTAAGTGTTGAATCTAGTATCTTCTGGATGTTGTGTGGTCCGGCAGAGCGCGTTGCAGCAACTGGAATTGAAAGTGTCTATCTGTCCTGACTGTCTGCTTTTATGTGTTTTGAAAATGGGTGTGTGTGCAGCATCACTAGGCTCTACCCCTCTCCACTCGTCATTGGCCACTTCATCCTCTTCCCCTTGATTGGGGGAATGAAATGAAGTGTCATCATGATGAGGTCTGTTTATGATACAGAGAACCCACCCCTGTCAAATTACACACAATCTATATTTTGACCCAAAAGACATATTTCATAGCTACACAGTGGTTTGAAATTACATGCACCCATCATGCATCACAGGAGGTATACCCTGTCCAAATCTGCTCTTCCTGGGAGCTTGCATTCAGAAATGGCGACATTTGCACTTTTTAACTGGTTTCGCAATATCGGACATTAACCCAAATTTACACACATGTGCGCAAGGAGTATGGACATTAATTGATGAAGTGTCAGATTTTTAACATGCATACATTTTAAGTAATACCCTCTTAACTGCTAGTTTGCCCCCAGATCATGCCAACGGTTCTAAAAACCTCTTAAAATGTGGGCAGAAAAATCACAAGAATTATGGTATCATTTAAATAATTTTCACAAGTCCGCTCTATGAGTTATTCATCTTTTTCTAAAACCATATTCTGGCTACAGGGGTGTGGTTCCCCCCAGCACAAGGTTGAATTTCTGGTTTTTCCAGTTCTGCCAAGCCAGCTTGCTCTCACAGGCAGTGCTCCTCCCCTTTACTTCCAGGAGGAAGCCACTTTTTACGGCCCCCATAATAAAACATTTGCCTGAGTCAGGACAGGGCTTTGTTCAATTTCCTGCAGAGCCCAGGTAATTCAATCAGAGAAGTGTCATATCCCTTTTGGTGGGAGCAGCAAAAGGGCAGCTAGGCCTGGGAACACAGCTGTTGTGCAAATCTCAACTCCTGTCGGGGGTAGCTGGTGGGCAGAATTCAGTTCCTTAAGCCAAACCCCAGCTAATGTCACTTTTAGTTACCCAGTTTAAGTCAAGACAATGTTTACATATGCAGCTAGAATGCTGATTCTAAGTTTAAAACTATGACATTTAAACAATTGCAACCTATGTGACACTCAAAAGTAGGTCACTCATTTCTTTTAAACATTGAGGTTTTTAGTGTCTTTCAGTCCAAATTTACTTAAACTGCTGAAATCCACAGCTCAGCCAGTCTTGTTATAAACCTTCAAGTCACTTCAGAATATAACTTTAGATTGTATCCACCTCTCAGTAAGTCTTTCTTTGGCTTGCCTTGGGTTCATTTATTCAGTTTTAAACAAAATCTGGTGGTTTTAAAACGCCGGCTTTCTGATAGTGGTGAGTACTGGTACTGCACCCCTTTTTGGGATTTAAGAAAATGAATTCCCCACAATTCTAGGTTGCTTTTGGCAATCAGCATTGCCATTCCCAATGGTTTCAGACTCCTGTGTGGGTAGTCCAATGGTGGTTTTAGGCAGTGCCCTTCTGTGCCCATAACATCGGCAAAAATGAGTGGCAGCCTATTCTTCATGCATTTCCCTGTGCATTTTCTGGGAAGCTCTGGCCATCATGATGTTTTCCATGTCAGTACTGCACAGTTGTGAGGTAGGGCTTGGATGCATGGATAAAAACATCCCACAATATATAGAGCTTAAGCTAGAACATCTATATATCCCTTTGTCATGGACTTAATTTCAGAGCACCACACGAGTGTATAAAGTGGTGGGTGTCCCGCCACTGAACACTACACATAGGTGGTAAGTGTAAAGTTCCCGGTCAGTGTATGTGGTTAGTAGGAATCGCTGCCACTTGAAGGTGTGGGGAATGTGCCATTGTTACTAGTGTGCCCTGCATGTGTACATAGCATCTGTGTCACCACACATACAAGGAGTGAGGGCCCTGCTAGCCTACATAGCACATATGCTTCCACTAAACATACTCGAAGTGAGAGCGCTGCATGTCTACATGATGTCTATAGATCTCCACATGTTCAAGGAGAGTGACCCAGCCAATTTTCGATCGCATACATGTATCGCCACATGTACTAGGACCATGAGTTCCAGGCACAATGGCTCTGCAAGCATGCATAGTATGTATGTATCATCACACATGGTAGAATAGAGGGCCCTGCACGTGTTAATAACATCTTACTCCTACGTCCCGTCCCCTTTCCTCCATACTTGTGGGACATCTCTCCATCCTGTGGGACGGGACCAGAGCACTTTGTAAAAAGCATCCACATTTTTTTCAAAAATGTGTCCCTCCTCTCTTTCCTGCGTGGGTCCCGTCACATGGCCGTAACCCCGCCCACCTTGGCTCTGCCCCACGCATCGCCCATCAGTCCTTTTCTCCGCTCGATCGGGGCCGGACACACTTGCATCCTTGGAAGATTTTCTTCCCTTTTTTCCTCTCTGTCTCTCGCTAGCGTTTGTTTACTAGTCTGTCTATGTCTTTCAGATTAGACTTTCCAGATTGTTCATCGTATCACCGTCGCTTCGCGAGGGCGGATCCCCATCCTCTTTGTTTAGAGTGTTTAGGTCCGGAACACCGTTGGGACTCCTGTTTTTACTGTGGCTCCCTTTCGGTCCGGGCACTTCAACATCGGTTGGAGCGGTGGGAGGAGGTGTTCCGAACTCCTCCTTTGCATTTTCAGGCGTTCATCGACGAGAAGAAAAAACGCCCAGTAAGTTCTTTACTTTTCAGAGCACCCCGACTGGGGGATACCTTCCCGGGTTCCTCTCAGTCCGGGAGGGGCGTTGATCGCTCTGTTACCGGGGTTCGCCCTGAGGTGCCCGTTGGGCCTAATAATTCTACCAGAGTTTTCTCTGAGGGTCTCCGTAAGGGGCCTGTGAACACCGGAGTACGCTCGGAGGCCCCTCCTGTGGGGGCTGTTTGTAGACCCAGTTCTACTGAGTCGTGGGGTACCGGAGTTCGCTCTGAGGCCTCTCTGTCGGCTTCCCTCAAAAACAAAACCGGGGTGCGTCCCGAGGCCTTGGCTGGGCTTGTAGTTACCGAACGGATGTTCGAGGCCCGCACAGAAAAGGCTAAAGCTACCAACAGTTCTGAGAGGCCGGTCAAGGCTTTGTCGGTGAAAGCGCACCATTCCCGCTCTTGTGGTGACACCAGATCTGTTGAGGGGGCAAAGAAGCGAAGTTCTTCTTTTACCGGCAGTGCCGTGGTCCTACAACTACGCCATCGGCTTCTGGTGTAGGGCTCGGTCTCTTGGGTGAACCTAAGGTCCCTTGTGCGCATCCTTACCGGCCGGTTTATGATTGGAACGCCCGGATGCCTCTTGCGCACAATGTTTGGTTGCCCGCGGGAGCAGCTTCTTTGATTTATGTGATACGTCGGTGGAGAGGCTGGTGTGGCAGCCATCCCCGTTACGTCCCTGGATTTGTCCACCTCATGAGAGGCCTCCTCAGATCCCGAAAAAATCTCCTGAGGATGCCTTTTTCTGTAAATTTCAAGCGCTTATGCGCACCGACTCCATGAGGGAATATTTCAAAGGGCTTTTCAAGGAGATATGTCCACCGGCGTCTCCGGCTCACCTGTTCCTCCGGTGGTTCCGCCGGCGCCTCCCTTGCCCGTGGTGCCTCCCCCTGCTCTCCCGCCTTTGCCTCCATTGTCCCCAGTGGACAAGGCAATGCCTGACACGGCTCAGCAGGATCCTGACCTGTCAGATGACCCTCAAGGCGATCAGGACAACGAGGACCTTCCCCGTTCTATCAGCGCCTTTCATGAACGGGTACTGGACATGAGTTTCTTAGATGTTCCGGTGCCCGAGGCACCCGCTCCGCAGGAGGGCGTGCTTTCTGGGGCATTCACCCTGTCTCCTTTGGAGCGTACCGGCCTGTTCCTGCAGAAGGACGTTCTGGCCGAGGTCCGAAGCGTCTGGGAAAAGCCACACTCGGGACTTTTTGCCAATAAAAAGATTGACGCGAGGTACAGGCTGCATTCTTCGGAAGAGGTGGCTCTGTCGTCTTGTCCGCCTCCCTCCTCCACAGTGGTGGCTGCGGCCACTTTGCAGTCCAGGCCTGCAGCATCCTCTTCCACAACGGCTACTCAGGTTCTGGGAAAGGAGGACAAGCTCCTCGACTCCCTCGGGAGGAAAATCTTCGCCAACTCGGCCTTGCAGCTCAGGCAGGCCAACGCAGAATTGATATTGGCGGGAGCTAACATGCAGATGTGGAAAGGTCTGTCGCAGTTTGAGGAGCACATCCCGGTCGAGAAGCTGGAAGATTTCAAAGGAGGCCTTTTCCGATGCCAGGGTCTTGGCCCAGGATCTCCTGGAGGCTGCGGCTCATCCCGTAGACACCTCGGCTCGGGGCCTGATGCTTGAGGTTGATACCTCACAGCAGGCGTGGCTGCATGCCACTAAATTTTCTAAGGAAGTGCAAGACAAGGTGTTGGACCTCCCATTCGATGCTAAGGAGCTTTTTCATTCTTCTACTGATGTAGAGCTCACCAAAACCAAGGATAGCACTCAGAAGGCTAAATCATTGTCTGTTCTGGTTAAAGCTCCTTTCAAATCCCAGAGACCGTTGTCGCAAAGTCGACCTTCCTCTGGTTTTAGGGGCTTCCTCGACTGCAAATCTCGCAGAGTGGATACTCCTGCGGGGAATAACCGCCGTAGACAACAGCGTATGCGGTTTTTCTCCCGCTCCTCAGCCTCCTCATCAGGTTCAGGTGGCACCGCCACCGATAAGCCTGCCAAATGAGGGTTTTCCGCGCTCACACGAGACCCCGGTGGGTGGACGCATTGCGTCTCATTGGGAGGCGTGGCAGACCATCACAGAAGACAGATGGGTCTTGTCAGTCGCTCGAGCGGGCTTCCGCTACCTTTACCCCCTACCCCACCCCTCAACCCTCTTTTTCAGCTGTCGGGCTCACCCTCCCTCAAGGCCGAGGTTCAGAAACTTCTGGACCTCAGAGCTGTGGAACCCGTTCTCCTTGGGGAGCGAGGGGAGGGCTTCTACTCCCGGCTGTTTACGGTGCCCAAACCAAACCAGGCTGGCCTGCGCACCATCCTAGACCTTTCCCAGTTCAATCTTTTCCTACCCCAAGAGAAATTCAAGTTGATCACGCCTGGCCAGATTCGCTCCTCTTTGCAAATGGGCGATTGGCTCAGCGTGGTGGATCTTCAGGATGCGTACATGCATATCCTGATTTGGAATCCACACAGGAGATACCTCCGCTTCTCTTTGGGAGAGGAGCACTTCCAGTTTTGGGTGCTTCCTTTTGGCCTCAGCTCGGCGCCGCGTGTCTTCACGAAGATGATGTCGGTGATTGCGGCCTATCTTCGTCTCCAGGGTATCCATATGTATCCTTATTTGGACGACTGGCTCTTACGCAGCCCTTGTCCGTTGGCAGCAGCGGGCAAACTCCAGTCTCTCTTTCAGCTCCTGTTCCATCTTGGGCTGTCGGTGAACTGGCAGAAATCCTCCATGACGGTCTCACAGGACCTGATCTTCCTGGGTTTTCATTGGAACACGATCGACTGCAGAGTGTATCTGACCGGGGACAGAATGGCGGATCTGTTCGCCAAGTGTCCGATGTTTGCGCAGTCAGAGAGCATGTCGGCCTAGTGGTTCCATAGGCTTCTGGGCCTCATGGCCTCGTGGGTACTGGCTCTTCCTCTTGCTCGTCTCAAAATGAGACGGACCCAGATGGCTCTTCGGAATTCATGGCGTCAGGCAGTGTATCCGGATGCCATGCGGATAATGATTCCGGATTCCATGAGAGTGGACCTGGATTGGTGGTCATCTCTCAGCAATCTGTCTGGGGGCGTGGGGTTTCAGGATCCGGTCCCCACGGTGACGATCACAACGGACTCCTCCCTCCTTGGGTGGGGTGCGACGTTAGATCTTCTTCAGGTATCGGACCTCTGGTCGCCTCAGGCCAAGCTCCAGCACATAAATCATTTGGAGCCTCTGGCGATCTTCCTAGCGCTCAGGGCGTTCAGACCGCTCATTGCCAACAAGGTGGTCCGCATAAGAACGGACAATGTGTTATCAATGTATTACATAAACAAGCAAGGGGGAACGAAGTCTCCCCCCCTCGTGGACCTGTCCATCCAGATTTGGGAGTGGGCCGTGCTTCATGGTGTCTGGCTGCTTGCAGTGCACATCCCGGGCCAGCTGAATGTCACAGCGGATGCCCTCAGCCGGCGGACAGTGGTCAGCTACGAGTGGGAGTTGAAGGCAGAGGTCCACTCATGGATTTTCTCGCGTTGGGGCACACCGGAGGTGGACCTCTTCGCCACGGCGGTGAACAAGAAACTTCCTCAGTATGCCTCCAGAGGGGGGCTGGGAGCCTCCTCTCTGGGGAATGCTCATGAGATTCCATGGCACAACATGAGAGCTTACGCCTTCCCGCCTCTGCCTCTAGTTCACCGTGCAATTTGGAAGTTGAAGAACTCTGTGAACTGTTCCCTTATACTGATAGCCCCGTGGTGGCCGGCCAGGTTTTGGTTCTCAGAGCGTCAACACCTGTCGGTGTCCCCGCCGATCAGGTTACCAGTAGCTCCCGATCTTCTTCACCATGGGGAACAACAGATGTGGCACCCCTTCCCACAATCGCTCAGCTTGGCGGCATGGTGCCTGAGTTCAAGTCTTTAGAGCATCTGAGTTTGTCTGCGGATAACATGTGCATTATCCAGGCAGCCAGGAAACCCTCAACCAGATCTCAATACAGGAGTAAATGGCTCAGGTTCTGTCATTGGTGTTTGGAGAAGAAGTTGGATCCGAGGGTGGCCACGATTGACACGGTGCTGTCCTTCGTGTCCTCCCTAGCAGAGTCAGGGGTTCATGTTCTGTCATGCAGGACTTATCTCTCCGCGGTTTCCGCTTACCTTTCTACAGACCTTTGTTCTTATTCTCTAACTAACCCAGTGGTGAAGAGGCATTTTGCTGGCTTGACACGCCTCTACCCTCCAGTTCGTAATCCGCACCCGCCATGGGACCTAAATGTAGTCCTGATGGCGCTGTGCCATAAACCCTTTGAACCAATGGCTACGGTAGACCTCAAATACTTGTCTTGGAAAGTGTCCTTTCTGGTCGCCGTTACATCAGCAAGGAGAGTGAGTGAGCTCCAGGCATTGTCGGTGGAGCATCCTTTCTTGGTCTTCCACAAGGACACGGTAGTTCTTCGGACAAACCCGCTTTCCTACTGAAGGTAGTGACCGAATTCCATCTGAATCAGTCGATCTCCCTTCCGGTCTTTTTTCCGAACCCGGACTCGGAGGCTGAAAGAGTTCTACACTATCTTGATGTCCGAAGAGCTCTTAAATTCTACCTGGATAGGACTTTCGAGTTTAGGAGGAGTTCTCAACTTTTTGTGACCTTCTGTAACCCTCAGGGCAAGCTGGCGTCTAAGGCAACTATTTCCTTGTAGATTGCCGCCTGCATCACGGAGTCTTTCACCGTCCAAGGGCTGAAACCTCCTAAAGGTATCCATGCACACCTGGTGCGGGGCAACGCAGCCGCAGTTGCTTTCAGAAATATGTTCCCTGGGAATCCATCGCTAGGGCAGCTACTTGGGCCTCCCCATCTGCTTTCTGTACACATTACTGTCTCGACATGAGCTCTAGAGCTGACGCTCAGTTTGGTCAGGCTGTGCTGCAGAACCTGTTTCAGTAAAGGGTATTTGCATCCACCCGTAGTTCCTGTAAGGAGTGCTTGGGAATCTCCCACAAGTATGGAGGAAAGGAAACGGGACGTAGGAGTATTACCAGGTTACTCACCGTAGTGACCACCTTATTCCTAGTCCATAGTCCCCTTTCCTCCATACGCCTGCCCGCCGTCCCCTCTAATAAGGTTCCTCTGTTATTGCTAATGGGTCTTTGACCCGGCGATAGAAAAGGACTGATGGGCGATGCGGGGGGTGGAGCCAAGGTAGGGGGGGTTATGGCCGCGTCTTTACATTTTGTACTTTACAAAATACTTATTATGCCTGCCCCATTCCCACTAGGCTTTCCTCTTCTCTCCCCCCCCCTACCCATCATACCCGTAATGCATCCAACCTCTTGTACCCTATTGTTTCCCCTGGCCCCTCTCCCTCCATTAACATTGGTCTCCTCAATACTTGTTCTGTTTGTAACAAATCCCATTCTATTTTTGATCTCTTGGTCCGCTTTAATCTGGACTTTCTATGATTCACAGAGACCTGGATTACTCCTGACAATACCTCTACTCCTGCCTCTCTTCATACTCTGTCTTCTCATTTCTCCACTCTCTCCTCCCCCATCATTCTGGTCGCAGGGGTGGGGGGCTACTGGGATTCTCTGCCACTCTTCTTGGACTCCTGCTCAACATCTGCTTGGTCTCCCCTCTCATCATTTTCTAAACATTTTCCTGTTTCTTTCCTTATTATCTATAGGCCTCTTCTCCCCTTCTACTGACTTAATTGATCATTTGGATTCTCCAGATTATTTCTTCCTTCCTCTTCCCCCTTATTTCTTCTTGGTGATTTGAATCCCCCTCTTCTTACTTCCTCTACTCATTCTCCCTTCCTATCTTTTATTGTGTCCTACCATTTAAATGTCCTCCCCTCCCCTTCCCTTTTCATCACTGAGGCTGTTGTCTTAATCTTTTCTTTTCTTCAGTTCCTTCCCCTGGGATTAGCGCCACCAATCCTGTTCATTCATATTGACCACCTCTTAATTGCCTTTTCCTTTTCCCTTCCTTCATATTCCTCTCCCTCACCGCCATCCCTGTCCTTTTATTTTTGCAATATTTCATTCTTTTGATTCCTCTATCTTTCTTTTTCTCCCCTTCCTGATGATGCTGTTAACTTCTTTCAATAGTCTCTTGTATCTATCCTTGACTGCATTAACCTGTTACGCCTTTTTACTTCTTATCGGAGACCCCCCAATCCTGTCTCACCCAAACCCTCACCACTCAAATTTCCAGAAGGCTGAACAGCAGTGGAAAAAGTCCCAGTCCTCCTCCGACCTCTCTGTTCTATCCTCGCTGCATTCCTTCTATTATATAGCACTGCTTCAGCTCAAAATCTTTACTTCTCTTATCTCACACTATTCTTCTCCTGACACCCATGTTTCCTCGTTCAGCACGTGCACATGATCCTTTCCCCTCAAATTCCTCACTCCTTTTTTCTCTCCCCTCTTTATTCCTACGATTTTGCAAATTACTTTATCTGTAAAGTTGTCTCTCTCCACCCCTCGTTCTCACCTGTTAATGTCCATCCACCCTTTCCCCCCTACTCCTTTCCTCTTTTCCCCCTCTTTCTGATGTTGACATCTCTGTCCTTCTTGCTTGTGCCCACCCTACTGCTTGTCCATTGGATCCTTTCCCTTCTGCTCTTATGCTCTTATTCCTCTAGTTTATCCTCACCTTGTCCCCTACCGTACCTCCTTGATTAACTCTTTTCTCTCTGTCTTTCCCCCTGCAGTCAAACATGCCCCAATTCTTCCGCTCCTGAAAAAGCACTCTGTCCCCACTTGTTTCTGCCTCGTCTCTCTATGTCCCTTCCTTTCCAAGCTCCTGGAGTGTGCTGTCTACTCCCAAGTCTCTTCTTATCTCAATATTCATTCACTTCTTCCCCCACTCCAATCTGGTTTACGTCCTTCTCACTTCACAGAGACTGCCCTTCTGCATGTTTCTCATTCTCTCCCTTCTGTCCATCACTGTAAGCTTTCCTCTATTCATATCCTCCTCAATCTCTTTTGACCACATGCTTCTTCTTTCCACTCTGAATTCACAGGGCTTCTCTTGTTCTGTCCTTAAGTGGCGCCACTCATATCTATCTAATCATTCCTACTCTGTCTCCTGGGATGTTAAGACCTCTGGCCCCCTCTCCCTCCTATATGTAGTCCCACAAGGGCAGTGGACGAAGTGTACAAAAAGAAGTAGTGGAACTATGTTCCCTGCTGGCCTGCCCCGCTCCCCACAAACCCCATCACCGGCGTGCCCCCTCCCACACACAATACAACCCCCCAAACACATGAACCTGCTGCTTGAGGAAACGTGCAGTCCGTTGCAGTGAAAGTGCAAGTTTCAACTTCTTCCTACACATTTATTTTAAAACGAAACCATTCTGGAACGGTTTCTTTTTAAAATAAAAGTATAGGAACGATAATACTTAATTAAAATAGTAGAGGAGCGCCGCTCCCAACCGCTCCCGATCACTTCGACCACTGCACAAGGGCCCGTTCTGGGGACTCTTTGCTCACTCTACACTCTCTCTCTGCACGTATTGCTTCTTATACTCTACTGTCTCTAGCTGTCATTCTGCTATCCAATCTTGAATGTCTTCTCACTTTCTTCATCTTAATCCCTCTAAACGGAGGTCCTCTTCTTTCCTGCTACATCCTTCCTCCTCCTCCCTTCCTTTCCTCCCCCCCTCCCTTCTTCCTTTTTCTTCATCAGCTCGTAACCTGGGTGTTACCTTCGACCACTCTTTCATCCTCCCTCCATATTACTAACACTGACCGCTGCTGCGGTCTATTAAAGATTTGTTGTGCACGACTGTACCTTTGTTTTTACGCTACTAAACTTCTCATCACTTTTCTGATCTTTTCATGGATTCATTGTTGTTCTGCCCTCTTATTTGGTCTTCCTGCCTCTCACTGGTACCCCATTCTGCTCTGTCTTGAATTCATCAATCTGTCTTCTCTTTTCTCTCCCTCCTGGTTCTTCTATCTTCCCTTCTCTGCTCTCCATGTCTCTTCATCCCTTTGTATCTCATATTTTCTTCCATTCCTCTCCATTGGTTTCAAATGTATCCATGGTCTCGCCCCTCTCCGTCATTCCTCACTGATTGCTCCACTGGGAGTGTAGAGCGCTTTGTGTTCTCAAAGATCAGTTTCTTCTTTCTGTTCCTAAACCCCTGGCACTCTCTCCCTTTCTCATCTGTTTCTCTTCCTACTTATGCATTTTTCCAAATCAACCTCGAATTCCATCTCCTAACTACTCCCTCCAACAAATGATGACTTTCCTTTCCCACTGTCTGTTAATTACTTGGAATGTACTGCCTCTTTTTGATTGTACCGTTGTTATTTTTGACCTGTTTAGCGCTTTGGTGAAAGCTCTACAAAAATTAAATAAAATACAAATTCAAACCTAACATTGCTAAATTGGAATGTGGCATTGTCTGCCTCTCTGTGATGTAGCCATTAGAAAGGTGGCTCAATCATGTCATCACAAGATGCCGTGATGTGGTTGTCATCGATCAGGTAACATTGGTTACATGCATCCACCTTTTAGTAGAACTGCAGTGCAACATCCCTAGGGCAACATATTATTCAAAACAGGGAAAGTTTAAAAATAGTACTTAAAAAAACTCTTACAGCTGCAGGCATGTCTAGCATTAGGATGGCAAATGGTGCCAAAACCAGTCCAACATTCCAAGAAAATGCAGACTGCCATTCTTTTCTAAACTCACTTTAATCAGTCAACATCTTAAGAAATTCAATTGCTTCGAATTTTAAAAAAAAGTTGAATCAGAGGCACTTAAATCCATGCAATTCATGAACTTCATTTGCCAAAAACAGACTGTGTGTCTTGGGTAGTGATCAGACGTAATCCATAGTTCAAGAAATCTTGGAATTGATGTTTTAAGTCATTACTCGTCGTCAGTTTATCTATCATTTTGGAAGATATGTTTGTCTTATTCGTATGGGTGGTTCACGGTCAGTGCGACTTATTGGACAGCTTTCTCACTCTTTGC
Organism: Ambystoma mexicanum; assembly: GCF_040938575.1. Classification (NCBI taxonomy): domain Eukaryota; kingdom Metazoa; phylum Chordata; class Amphibia; order Caudata; family Ambystomatidae; genus Ambystoma; species Ambystoma mexicanum. Next base: position 1,289,589,460 of record NC_090933.1, on the reverse strand, counting down.
TTGCAATTGTTGTCCTCACAGCTGAAAAATGGCAGATAGGATCTGGCTCAGTCCTCTCTTAAATCTACAATTGTTTTGGTTGGAAATGTTGCTATTTTCTGTTCTTTGATGTTTATTAAGTATAGGATTTCAATTATCAGATACATCTTAGCATCTCTGTCTCTCGGAATTCTATCAATTGCTGGGAGTAGAATGTCTAACGTCTCCTTATTTCCTCTTTTACAGCTTCATGTGGTCCTTTGAGAAGATCCACCGCAGCATCGCTCACATCTTTCAAGGGGAACTAGTTGCCAGCTTTGATGAAGAGTTTAGGATTCTTTTTGCCCAGTCTGAACCCCTTGTCCCTTTGGACGGTGCACTGATGAAGATGGACAACCCCTATGCGATGGCGCCCTATGGTGGAGCCCGGCCTTTGTACCAGAGGAAGCTTCACATGATGTTTCCTAGAGACGACAGTTCAATGAACTCCCTCCCCACTTATGCAGAGAGGGTTGACCTAGACAGGCATTACCTTTCAGCTTTCCGCCGTGATGACATGCTGCGTCACACAACGGAAAGCAATGCAATGCGGATGGATCCAAAAAAGATGGCAATGCAGATGGAGATGGAACAAAGCCGGGCTTTTCTGCGGAGTCGCCAGATGGAGGTGGAAGCCTTGAAGAGGCACAGCTTTGCAGAGGGCACCTATGAAAACTACTCTGCTTCCAAGCAGTACAGCAGGCAGTTGTTTGTGAATAACAATGATGAGTACAGATTCCAGTCTAGTCATTTCCAAAAGGAACAACAGTTTTACCAAGCTGAACGTCCCACTCGGCCACAGGGGCTATTTGAGAAAATCAGAGCTGGTCGTCAAGGCTTCCCAGAGCTAGATGAATATGGAAATGATCCCAGATACCCTCCAGAGCCTCTGCCTGTCGAACCCAATTACTTGCAGGAAGGTTTTCCAGTGCGGCTCGACTATGTGCATTCCAGCTCCTCCCGGGAAGCACGCCTTGGATCGGACAAGGTGGATATTGGAGCGGATGGTAGGCTCGGTCACAGAATGCAGAGAAGGCAAAATGTTGGCCAGAAGTACATATGCCAGACATCTCCAACCCAGAAACAGAGCCTGGAACAAAGACAATTCTTCCAAGATCAAGATCTGGATAAGAAACCTCAGGAAAACAAGCAGGGTCTACGAAACTGGAGAATTTCATCTTACATGAGTGCATATCAGCCTGATCAGGGAGACGAGGGACTCCCGATGCCAATGGAATCGGAATATGATGATGATGCTTTGGTTCCCCCAGATAGAGCGGTGCCCAATAGTGAAACACTGGCAAAGTATGCTGTAGATGACATTCCTACGTACAAAACATTTGGAGCGGTAGTGCCTGCCGAAAGAACAATGAACCCCAGTGACACTCTAGCAAGGTACTCCATTGATCCGATTCCGCCTTACAGACCTACTGGCATGTTCAACACCTCTGCCTTGGAGGCAGAAAAAGCCAGGGAGGTGGCAGTGGTGGAAAAAGAAGGCGAAGACACCTCCATAGTTAAACATGATTCGTTTAGGTCCAGAATCAACCCGCTGATCCAGAGAAGCTCACGACTGAGATCGTCACTGATCTTCAGCTCTTCCAAGGTCGAGCAGCATAATTCGGTGGTAGGCAAAGTGCAGCGCTTCCAGAAAGATGAATCTACAAGTGAAGTCACCAATGAAACAGAAACTGGGAAAATGTCAGCCAAAGTGGCCCAAATTTTGGAGAAATACAAGTCCATAAGTAAAGACCCAGAGAACATGTCGGTGAGCCAGGGTACAGCTGTGTCCAGGGTTCAAGAGGTAGAAACCCAGGGCATCCATAGGAAAAGTATAGAAGCCATGCAATATAAGAGCATGGAGTCCAAGGTGCTGGACTCGAAGGAATCTTTCAGCCGCACACTTCTGGATGCACAGTATAGCATGTCTTCAGTAAATTCGACCTTCAAAGACCTCCTAAACAATGACACACATGTCATAAACATGAGCAGCAAAGTTGAAAAGATGGCCTCTCAGATATGCACGACGGAGAGCAGTAAGCCTGCTGTTACGGAAATGAGAGATCATCTCACCTCGTTAGCAGAAATCGAGGAGGCATCGAAACAGTCATTTCTTGAAGTTAAGGCACCACCAAGCAAACTAAACTCTGCTTTAATTTTTGGCAATGCCATGGAAAGTCTATCAAGGAATCCAGAACCATTAACTTTTGGAAATAAGCAGGAGGAAGATAAACAGGAGCCGACTGCAATGGAGTTTTTGAGGAGAGGATCTTTAAAATTTAAACAGTTTTTGAATCCAAAAGTCGAAAATAAGGCAGAGGAGGAATCGTCTTCCGACAGTGCTAAATTAGAGAAGCAAAACCTGTCCTATAAGCGACTCTCAAAAGGGGACATTCAGGAATCAATAGCAGTGACAGACAATAGTGAGAAAGTCCAAAAAGCTGGAGTAGGATCAGCACCACCACCATCACCACCTACACCGGCACCCACGCCAAAGAGCAGCCAATCCCCCCAAAGCCGGTTTCCCTCTTCATCATCCAATGTAATTTACAGTAGCAACTTGCGTGATGATACCAAGGTTATTCTTGAGCAAATCTCTGCCAACAGCCAGAAGAATCGTGCTGAGATGGCCAAGCAAGCACAGCAGGGGAACCAACCCAACAATGAGGACGATAATCCCAAACGCAGCGCCAGCACCAATTCACTGGAGAGCCAAGTGGAAGAGGCCCCTCAAAAGGAGGAGTCCCTCAGCCGAGCTGACAGCTTTGTCAGCCGGAGTCGCTTCATGAGACCACCCCAAACATCGACTGAGGAAAAGGATACCATTTTGAAGAAGATGGAAAGCATGCGTAAAGAGAAACGTGTCTACAGCAGGTTCGAGGTCTTCTGCAAAAAGGATGAGCAACCAAACAATGGAGAATCAGAGGGCGAGGCGGATAAAGACAGGCGGATTAGCAAATTTATGCCTAAAATATTGGGCACTTTTAAAAACAAAAAATGATCTAAAGAACTGTTAATTACAAATTCCTATGCCAAAACTGTCTTATAGGATGATGGGGGAAGGGAAGCGGGTTGGTTAGTTCTGGCTAAGTTTAGGTGCTTCATTTGAATAAGCCATAATTATGACAGGCTTACAGAGACTTGTCAAGTGCCTAAGAGGCCAGTCAGGTAGCGCAGGCGCATTGCTTCTCACTGGAGGCCTACTTGAAGATGAATGCTATTTATGGTGCCACATGACCATTGGTGAGGCTTGTCATTTGACCTGAACTTTACTGTGTAAATACACCTACCAGATCCCCACTAAGACACCGCCAACATGAGAGCCACTGATGCTTCACTAGTCTGTGGAAGACATTGTCCGTTTTCTTCTCTCTTTGCTGCCTACTCACACAAATAGCTTTCTTGTAAAAGTATGCTGTAAGCTAGAACATCTTTTGGATGAGAGAAGAGCTGCCCTGCCTGTTTTTAGGCTAACGTCTCTCTCGTAGTACCATGTAATCTAGCTAACCAAGATAGCGATACAAAAAACAGTACTGCAGGCTGCTATGATTGGGTCCTAATTGCATAAAACCTGCACTGCAAATCCTAAATGAATGACCTTCATGTTTCTTCTAATGGAAATGTCAGTGTACTGTGGTACATACGACTCTTGCAATCACTGGAAAAATCAAGGGCACGCTCTCCTCTTTAGTACTGAATTCCCTAAAACTAGAAAGTATTGTTGAGTATAGAATCCCTCCCTAGGACTGACCATTAAATACCTAGTAGGAAAGCAGAGCTTTGTACTGGGTTCAAAATGGATTGTTGGCACCTAGAATGTTCGTATGGGTTGTTGTCTTAAATGCACATATCATGAAACACTATAAATGTTATATTCAACAAAAAGATCGAGAAAAAGAACAGGTTTGAAACCCACCATTTTGGAGCAACCCAATGGCCGCAGCCTACCCTTCTGCCAATATCTCCTCAGCATCTCGGTTCCCAAGATAACCGGTCCCTCCAGCCCCGGAACAAGGCTTAAAATAAATGGCTCAATTCTTCAGTGTCTTAGATCGGTGGCTGTGCCACAGCAGTGTGCATAATGGGCTGAGCCTGTTCCTCAGTTTCCCCATTGTAGACCAAGTGCAATGGCTTGTTTACATGCACCTTGCCTTGCACAGCAGGGACCAGGGGATGTGGTAGCGTCTCAGGTTTCCATCAGTGAGCTCTTAGAGAAGCTCCAACCACATTGCCAAATATCAGCACGTTTCTTACGCTTTCCAAGCCACGCGGGAACTGTGGCCTGACGCGACGCCGCAAACACAGTACAATACTGTAGTCACCTGCCTGATCAGACATCACTGCTAGCTTTCCCCAAATAGGGATGGACACAGTCTTTGGGAAAAGGAAGAACAAAGGCTTTTATTTTCCTTAAATTGACAAAAATGTAACGTGATCTTGTTTGATTACCATCTTGAGGGGGGAAATTGGGCAACGGCATATAAAGGAGCAGAACACTGATTTAGAGTGTATTTCTTTTTTTAAGCGCAATTCTAAAACCCCTCTGATCTCAGAGGCTGTGTAGGGACACTGTGCTCCGTATGCGAATCCTTCTTGGGTTTGTTCCCACCTCTTAAATCCTCCCGGCAGTGCCCTTTACTCAGGAAGGCCTGGCAGAAAGTTTCTTGTAACAATAGATTCGGGCTGTGTGTGAAAGACGTCTAATAAACAGTTCTATAAAAAGCAAGAGAAAGGTGGTCCAAAGTTCCCCAGATGGCTGTCAGTATTAAATTGGTGGTAGGGATTGAAGCAGCCAGCCCTTGCCATAGGAAAGTGCTGCTTAGTGGTAAGAACAGGCAGGGTCCCAGCCGGTTTGTGAGGCGGACAGAGTGCTAGCCCCTGGATCTTGGGTAGGCAGAGATCTTCACTTAAATGGGGTCCACGCGAACTGTAACTTCCAGTAGCTGGCGAATTACAAATGTGACCACAAAGTCAAAAGGCTCACGTGCTCCTATGCGCGCATCTGTGTCTCCCCCTCAACACCAGTAGCCAGAAACGGGCAGTTTATTCTGGATTGTTTTTATTGGACTACCTCTGCATATTGGCCCATATTGCAAAAGAAAATGGCGCTCTGGCCTCAGACAAGCGGTACAAAACCAGTACCGCAATTCCTGTGACCGTGAGCTACATGCTGATGGAGCCTTGTAACTCTTGTGAAGCTTTGCAAGCCTAGCGGGAGAGGGGCACTCCTTGTTGTGTGTGGCATTGTGGGCTGGTGCAGTGCCTGCTTTACTAAAGTGCCTCTATTGTCACTAGTTGAAGTCCAGAGATGAGCTACCAAAGTGTAGTGTGGTTTATATTGGAGGTCCCAGCAGGGGGTGCTAAGAATGTACTGATGCTCAGACTAAAAAACAAGGGATAGGGGAAAATCATGGGGAATTGACCCATTGTAAGGCCTCGTACCTCTCAACTCGGACACTTTGGGCGGGTGTCACCCACCAGCGAATCAGTTCACTCACCCGCCAAGCCCCTTACCTGTCCATTCTCTTTAATGAATTCTCACCTGCCAAAAACGAATTTGGGCGTTTTCACCCGCCGCTGGGACTCGAACGGATGAGAGGTATGTAAGAGGCTGCATTATTCAATTCGGTAGGAGGCCTAAAATAGGTCACTGTATGAGAGTGGGGATAATGGATCTAAAGACACGTTAGAATTTCTGGCTAAAAGGAAGACGCATTCTATGTCCACGAGCATGGGGAGGAGGGAACTCCACGTATCCCATCATGATTAAAAAGCAATGCTTTTTGGTCGTACTATAGTTTCAGCAGAGAAATCCATACAGCAGGACGACTGCTCCAAATCTCTGGCGCCTGCCTAAACGTGGTGCTGCACTGCTGATTGCAGCACTTCCTGAAACCAGTGGGAGAAACGGCTGGTGATGTCATCACTCTGCGCCTGTGTTCTGTTTATCCCTTGTGCTGCTCTTTGAAGGATGCGTTTTTCACTGGCACCGAGATGGTCCATCCAGGCCAGTGCTTCTATACGTTCTGTGGGGTTGGGGCCATGTCCTGCTGGCCCTAACTACTTAACTGAGTGACTCTGCCACGATTCCGCTGGCACGTCGCGGCATTTTGCAAATTCTATGAAGTCCGGCCCTTCTCTGAGCTGAAAATCAAATCGTTTTTTTGCAAAAGTAAGCATGTTGTCACAAAGTACTGAGTGGACACAACTTTCTTCTCCAAAATCTCACAGCAAAGGATTTTTATTTTTCTGGTCCTAGAAGCAAGTGTGCATTTTTCTACGATGATGTATTTTATTGGGAACATTTTGTCACCTTTGATTACTGGAAAAGGCGAAAGGGACAGTATGGTGTACGAAATTGCCTGTGTATATTTGCAGACTGTATGTAAATAGGCCTGCGCTAAAGGCTAGGCGTGAAATTTTGCCTGTACATTGCAGCCCGTTTGGGATACAGCCTTACATGATATGCTCCTGGAAGTTAAACTTTCCTTGCTGGATTAGAGTTGAACATATGTGGTTTGGGGGTGGGAGGGCTTAGGAAACATGGGAAGTACACGTTGCACTTGAGTCACACGTGCCCCCTATTTTTTTTATACCGCTTACGCCAACTCACTGTGCAAATAACATTTTTATATACATGTATTATTACCCTAACGAAATTGGTGTTCATTTAACAACCTCATAAGACGAAAGGCTGAGTTGACATGCTGGGATTCGAGCCTGCTGCCTTCACAGCACACAAGGACCTCATGAGGAAGTGCTCAACCCGCTGATCTATCTTACTGGCAGTTCTTCTGTGGGGTTGCATTTACTTCCCAGTAATGTATTGTAGAATTGGATAAGGGAATGAGAGCGAGAGGCGTCCACACCCAGTAACGTTCTGCAGGCATGGGTAAGAGGATACGAGGGGCAGGATTTAGCCTCCCAGTACCACATTGAGCCCTGGATGATGGGATAAGGTAGAGAAGTAAGAGATGTGATGAACAGGCCTTCATCTCCCACTAACATGATCCAGGAGTGGATGTGGTAATAACGTAAAGAAAGCATTCACCTCCAAATAACACGCTATACAAGTGGATGATGGGATAAGAGTGAAGAAGCCTCCACTTCCTAGTAACAAGCAGTAGGAGTGGAGGAAAGCATAAGAGTGAAGAAGCCTCCACTTCCTAGTAACATGCTATAGTAGTGGATGATGGGATAAGAGTGAAGGAGCCTCCACTTCCTAGTAACAAGCAGTAGGAGTGGATGATGGGATAAGAGTGAAGGAGCCTCCACTTCCTAGTAGCACGCTATAGGAGGGGATGATGGGATAAGAGTGAAGAGGCCTCCACTTCCTAGTAACACACAGTAGGAGTGGATGATCAGTGAGTGACGTAGCCTCCACTTCCTAGTAACAAGCAGTAGGAGGGGAGGAAAGCATAAGAGTGAAGAAGCCTCCACTTCCTAGTAGCACGCTATATGAGTGGATGATGGTATAAGAGTGAAGAAGCCTCCACTTCCTAGTAACACTCTCTATAGGAGTGGATGATGGGATAAGAGTGAAGAAGCCTCCATTTCCTAGTAACATACAGTAGGAGTGGATGATGGGTGAGTGACGTAGCCTCCACTTCCTAGTAACAAGCAGTAGGAGTGGAGGAAAGCATAAGAGTGAAGAAGCCTCCACTTCCTAGTAACATGCTATAGGAGTGGATGATGGGATAAGAGTGAAGAGGCCTCTGCTTCCTAGTAACTTGCTATATGAGTGGATGATGGGATAAGAGTGAAGAAGCCTCCACTTCCTACTAGCACACTATAGGAGTGGATGATGGGATAAGAGTGAAGAAGCCTCCACTTCCTAGTAGCACGCTATAGGAGTGGATGATGGGATAAGAGTGAAGAAGCCTCCACTTCCTAGTAGCACACTATAGGAGTGGATGATGGGATAAGAGTGAAGAGGCCTCCACTTCCTAGTAAAACGCAGTAGGAGTGGAGGAAAGCATAAGAGGGGAAAAGCCTTCACCTCCTAGTAATATGCTATAGGAGTGGATTAGAAGAAGCCTTCACCTCTTAGTAACACTCTATAGGAATGGATGATGGGATAAGAGTGAAAAAGCCTTCACCTCCCAGTAACATGATCCAGGATTGAATGAGTGAATAGGAGGAGGGGCCTTCACTTCCCAATAACCTGCTACAGGAGTAATGAGCTAGAGAAATAATTCACCTCTCAGTGACACGCTATCGGAGTGGAAGGGGGTTGGGAGTAACCCCTTCACCTCCCAGTGACACTGTGTAGGCGAGCATGAGGTGATACCTGTATCCGGCCTTCCCTTCCCAGTAACATGGTTAAGGATTGAGGGAGTGGCCTTTCCTGCTCAGTAACATGCTGTGGGAGTGTATTGGGGGATAAGATGGAGAAGCCTTCACTTCACAGTAACCTGCTGTACGAGTGGAAGATTGGATAATATGGTGGGCCCGTCATCTCCCAATGGCACGCTTTAGGAATGGATGAGAGGGTAATAGAGACAGTCAAGCCCCAGTAATACGCTTCAGGATTTAAGGAGTGGAGGATGCTGTAGAAGTGTATTGGGGGATAAGATGGAGGGGCCTCCACCTCAGTGACCTGCTGTGTGAGTGGATGATGGGATCATATGGAGGGTCGTGCATCTCCCAGTAACACACTAGAAATGGATGAGGGGATAACAGACAGTCACTCCCCAGTGACATGCTGCAAGATTGCATGAGCACTTCCACTCTCCATAGCACGCTGTAGGCATTGGCTTGGCAAGGGCATGCCTTGAATTCAATAAGGCGAGTGTTAGCTAGAGTTCACCGGATAGGCTGGCAGGCAGCCTCAGATAGATGGCCAGGGATGTAAGTAGATGGATCAGTATGTCGATGTGTTGATTGGTAGCAATAGCTGTAGAAATAGAGGTAACAATTGACAGAGACTGCACAAGTAAGATACCAATGGAACTTAGTAGATATGAGTGATTATTTCAGTGGCCTCGCTATTCCAAGGATATCTTTTTCACTGAACCTGAAGAAAACAGGAAAATGTAACTTCAGAAGATTGTCCTTTGCTTCATAGTGAAATTGGGGAGAAGAGGGTCATGTGTTACTCTCCCAACAAAATACAGTACATTTGGGAATGATAAGAGGGTGGATGGATAGGTCTTATTCCCGCATTGTGATGCACTGTAGTATCTTTGGGCAGGCTAAAAGGGTGTTTGCGAAGCATAAGCGGTAGATGGACATGTCTTCGCCACACAGTAACGTGCAGTACCTTTGAGCCGGATTGGAGAGAGGTGTGCAGGACACAACCTCACAGTGACCTAGTGTGGCTTGGGGAAGGCTAAGAGGGAGATGGGGCCCTATTAACCTCACATTGACATAAGGACTGAATAGGATATGATGTGAACGGTAAAAACTAGTGGTAAATTATGAACATAGCACCTAGTTCTGAGTTGGTATGATATGTGAGATTTACCAAAGGGGTACTTAGAAAGTAGTGCATGGGGTAAACACACATATACACCGGCACCTCATCCTGCTAGACACTGCTGTGTTCAATGCACGCATTCGGAAAGCTAGTGTAATGAACCCATCTTTGGATGATCTGTTTGAGACGTCCATGCTCTGGGATCAAGCCTCTGATTGGAGGAGAAGCTGCATCACTGTGATCATAAAAGTACACCAACTTGTGGGAAAGGGGGTCTGACGCTGTGGGGGGCTGCATAGCAGTGCTCTCTGTAGACCTCTGCGGTAGATATTTTATGCAATCCCAACTCATACTTGGACAGTATTTTGAAAATAGTAGCTATTCAAAGTACACGTTGTTTGTACCATTATCATCGTACCCCTAATGCGGCCCGTCCTGTACCGTTGGAAAGGCGAAGAGGAGGGTGAAAGGCCTTAACTTTGCTGAGAGGCGAGTTGGGGTTGGGCAGGGTCTGGGCACAATATCACCAGGCAGTGGAAAACTGTAGGCTTTCATAAGGAGGTCTGTTTCTGATGGGCAAGGGACGTGCTCTGGCCAGTAGAAGTCCATGTCCCAAACCTTGGAGCATCCCCTCATCGAAGGGACCCTGCAAGGCTGCTTCTATCCAGCCCCAAATCCCCATCCTGTCTGAAAGGATGGGTCCACACGAGACCCACATCGGAGGTTACTTTTGTGTTTTAAGGGCGCTGCATCAAGGGTTACCTTAGGGGTTGCCGGAGTGAACGGCCTCATAGAATATTCTGCTCTTATAGCAGGGAGCATGTGTGGCTTCATCTGCAGAGGTTGCCGGAGCAGTGACAGTGTTGTGGGCAAGGGACCCTAACCCAGCAGCACGGAGGAAGAACCGCTGGCAGGCTCACCGTTTCCTTGATGGGCAAGCTTTCTGAGCTCATGCATGGGCAGCCGCCACTGAGGCACCCTGACAATCATGGACCAAACACCTGGAGACGGATTCTCTGGAAAACTTGGGTGGGGAGGGGTCGGGCTGGTTTTAAATCTGTATATTGTCAAACTTACACACTGTCATTGTTTCTACATGAAATAAACATTTTTAAACCGTTGTTGAATACAATAAACTATTTTAAGCAAAGCCCAGATGTTCATTGTGCTATTTTAATATATGTCCCAGCATGTTGCACTTGTGTGCAGTTTCTGATGCCTCCTGTTAGGTTTTTTATTAGAATCCATTGGGACTATTGCCATCATATAGAGCGTACATGGCATTATAATCATAAGATTATTTAAATAATAAGGGGTGCATTCTAAATTCCAACTTTTGCAAGAATAACTGTTTTTATGAAAATGAAGATGGCCGAAATTATTGCAAAAAGGGTATAAATTAATATTCAGTAACTTTCCCAGTGGATGATCAGTTTCCCTAATCCTGGTCTTTGGATCATTCTTAGGAAAGGGATTTTTTCCTACTGGGATCTCTTCTCTAAGTTCTGTTTCTTCCCCGATGCATGCTCAACAAACTCAACCATCGCTGAATATCATGCTGCTTGCATTTGTGTAGCGTTCCCTTCTATTGCTTCCCCATAGCTTCCCCGATTGATGCTCAATAAACTCAACCATCGCGGTATCTCAAGCCACTGGCATTCGTGTAGCTTTCATGTCTATTGCTTCTCCATAGCTTCCCCGATAGATGCTCAATAAACTCAACCATTGCGGTATCTCAGGCCACTGGCATTCATGTAGCTTTCATGTCTATTGCTTCCCCATAGCTTCCCCGATGGATGCTCAACAAACTCAACCATTGCGGTATCTCATGCGCTTGCATTTGTTTAGGGTTCACTTCTATTGCTTCCCCATAGCTTCCCCGATGGATGCTCAACTAACTCAACCATTGCGGTATCTCATGCGCTTGCAGTTGTGTAGCATTCCCTTCAATTGCTTCCCCATATCTGCCCTGATGGATGCTCAACAAACTCAACCGTTGCGGTATATCATGCTGCTTGCATTTGTGTAGTGTTCCCTTCTAGTGCTTCCCCATATCTGCCCTGATGGATGCTCAACAAACTCAACCGTTGCGGTATATCATGCTGCTTGCATTTGTGTAGCGTTCCCTTCTATTGCTTGCCCATATCTGCCCTGATGGATGCTCAACAAACTCAACCATCGCAGTATCTGAAGCCGCTTGCATTCGTGTAGCTTTCACGTCTATTGCTTCCCCGATAGATGTTCAACAAACTCAACCATTGCGGTATCTCATGCGGATGGCATTTGTGAAGCGTTTACTGCTGTTGCTTCCCCATATCTTCCCTGATGGATGCTCAACCAACTCAACATCGTGGTATCTCATGTCACTGGCATTTCTGTAGCGTACAACTGCTATTGATATATGCTCGTCTACATGACAGTGTCTCTCTTCACCATCCCAGGTTGCAGTAAAGCATAGTGTACGTGCATGGTTGCCAGGGTGCCGGGAATGAGTGTCTCTTAAGTGGAAGGATGTTGCATTTTGTCCGTGATTATCATGTTCACGTTTATTCGTGGAGAGTTCTTTTCTACTACTTCTTACCACTCGTTTTAGTCAGTCTTTCTGCCAGCATGATCTACTTTCCCACATTTCACCTTGACTACCAGGGGTAGGAGATCTTTATTACTTTGACTGAGTTATTACTATTAAGTGATCCTTCTTTTCTGCAATGCTGCATAGTAGGGTTATGTCCACCTAGCAGCGTACATTGTAGGCGCCCACTATGTCCATTTAGATGCGCCATTGCAGAGGCGCACAGTTCACAAAAACTGATGACGAAACCTTTGCAAGCATGATGCTCTCCAGACTTCTGTATGCAGGCTGGACGCAGTAGCTGGATGGTAACAAACAGCCTGCACTATTTCACACAAGCTGTTGATAGTGCCAATGCCATCAGCAACATACGCCTGTGGGCTTGTTAGAACAGAAACCAACCTGTTCCCACACTATTATAAACACTATCCATTTAATGCTGTGCTAAAGCTATGGCACACCAGGACAGCCGTACAGACGGTATTACCCAAATTGACCTTTTATAATTGACCTTTTGCACAATTGACCTAATTATAGTGGTCCTAATTGACCTTCTGCACAATTGACCTTTATATCATTTTAGTTATTTATTATATGTATTGGGTTGGTTTTGGATTATAAATAATATAAGTGGATTGGGTGGGGGGCTGCAGCGGGTTTTGGATTGGGTGTGAGGGGTTGCGGGGGTTTTCCCCCGCATATATGTCCTAATTGACCTTCTAAATTAGGTCAATTCTCCCGAGGTCAATTGTGAAAAGGTCAATTAGTACACAACCGTACAGACCGGGGCTGCCCAGGTTCAAGATCAAATTCATCTACTTGTGTAACTTGACCCAGACAGCAAACCGGCCTCCATCTTGTAATAGGCTACCACAGTTGAGGCATCTGAGGAACTAAACAAAATGCAGAGGCCAACCAGACAAGTGTACTATAGTATGTTACAAACATGTGTCAGTGCCGCCCATGTGAGCAACATCATATCCTGCTTCCCATTGCTTGATTTTCCTAGCTACAGCTGGTGTTGGATATAGCTCCATATGTCAACATGATTTCACTAAATGTACTGGGAGTGTAACACCTGATGGTAAAATAAAAAAGTACTGCTATTCTGCTATAGGGCATGTTGCCTGTAGCTATCACAGATTCCCTGCACCGCTACAGGCACCGGCCTCTCTGGGATATTGGTGACGTTTAACAATATCCGCTGAGGTACCAACGATGTTGAGGATCACAGAGCCATTATATCAGCAGGACAGTTCATCAGGTGGTTCTCTCTCACTGTTGCATGTCTTCTCATCTTTAGAGGCGTGTCAAGAAAGAGACAAACAGAAATGGAAACCAATTGAAAGCATCAATCGACCCACTCCCAAGCTGTTCATTCGAAAGCTGAACCGTCCAGGGAAAATCTGGAACGACCCAACCAAGTGATGAAAAGGAATATCACATGACATAAGTTGCGGAAATGATTGCAGACCTTAACAGAGTGTAGTGATTTACAAAGCCGGACCGGAACATTGGAACAAAACCACTTGGAGGTGCGATGGCTACTGTGTTCACTCAGGAGGGCCTAGGTGTTTAAGAGAATCATGTGCTTTCAAAGTCTTGCAAAATGTTAGCCTCACAGAGTCCTCAAAATATATGATGGTTTACACATCTTCAGTGCAAGATCATTACAACTGTCTTAGGCTCCGCTGAAGATGGTCCAACACAAAATACGAATTCCTGCAGGCTTTTATTCTTTTGAGAATACACTAATTGGAAGCAGCCTCTGCAGACTTATCCTCAAAATACCAGCAGTCCAGATGACATCCTAGTAAGGCGGTCCTATGACACGCCTCTGGTTTCTTTGCCTAAATCACTGCTGTGGTTGTTTCTGATGGCGTCTTGCTGCCACATTACAACTATTATAAACAAATATTGAAAGTTGGCACACCATGGGCCTGGGAGCCCAAACATCACAAGTCTTATTTGATAATGCCACCTAGTCTGTCCCCCCATTTCCTGGGGGCCAAAGATGCCCACTCGCTACAATATGCTGTAGAGGAGCAGGTGGATGCCTCTTCTCTAGTCCCCGGCCCCTCACCACCGTTTTATTGGAGTAACAGATGAAAAGCTACAATTGGGAACCCATGCACAAGTTTTGCGACATGTCCTACTGTGTCGATTATATGAAAGACGATATGCACTCAGACAGCCATTCTGAAGATTCCCTCATGTTGAGGCAGTGGACGGATATCACTAAGAAGGGTGCCTACTGCCAAAGTGCCAGAATGCGGCTATGGGAATGATGGATGAACGCTAAGTAAAGGTCTGAAGACAACAGAATGAAGTCATGAAGAAGATATATAAACCTATGTTGAAACAATATGAAAATACTTAAGACTGACGATGTAACTGACATACAAAGAGAAACGTGTATCTAAAAATGAAGTAATCGTGAAAATAAGAATATGAAGTAATTTCCTGACCGATAACCGTAAATATGCTGTAAAGCAAGGTAGAAACATAGAAGCTTGCTAAAAAGTAGTATATACATAACGTTTAGAATGGTCATTGGAAGAAAATGGACAACGCCCCGTGTTAAAGAATCAACCCAGCTACCTCAAAATACGAGCCTAGGATTTCAAATTGAAGAACTGATGAAGAAGCTGTTTTCATTTGTGTGCAGAATAAGGGAGTACCTTGGCCTGGGATCAAGGAGGCTATTTCCAGAGATGGGTGCAAGGCACAAAGGGAGTTGAATGAACAGACCATGTGCGTGAGACATATTTCTGCTCAGATTAGAACAGACAAGAACATTTGCAGATGCCAAGTGTTGGACAACCACAAAAGCAAATGCCTATGTAAGGTGGAGGGAGCAAGTCAATAAAGGCCACAAGGGGTAAAAACACCCCGTTTAATAAAATTCAAATGGCAGTAATTGAGAGGCTGAAATGGACAAAATCGTGGTCTCCTAACACGTGATGAAGAACTCAAAACAAAGGCTATTCATTAGAGTTTTGAGTTAAGATAGTGTTGTGCTCACACTCCCTCGAATGTCCCAGAACAGTGAGTAGACTACGAGGTCAGCTACATACTATAGACTTTGGTTCAGAATTGGGTCAATGACATATGATGGACTAATTGGGAAAATAACAGGTTGACGCAGCTCGAACACCTAGGTTTCGTTTTCACTCACGTGCTGCTAGATGAGCCGAAAGTCCAAGGTTGGATAGGGTTGCCAACCAATTAAAAAGGCCTGCCGTGCACTTTCATATACAATGTTGCAGTTATTAGTCCGCTTCCTTATTCTCTGCTATAATCAGTATGTGACATATGTAGATGTAGCTCAGGGCGTGTCCTACAAACGAGGTGCAGCCAATGAGATATTAACCTGTATATAATTCTAATAGTAGATATGTTCCCCTAATCCAATCCCTTCCAGCAATAGATTTTCTGAGATGCCACGTAGGATGACATCATAAATGACGTATGTGAAAGTATATAAACTCTGTACAAGCAAAATGATGAGCATATTGTTAGGAAGGCATGTCATCAACAGTAAGACGGACAGTGATGGATCTGTGTGATTTTACCATCACGGAAAAGTCTGCGACAAATATATTTGCATGGGAAATGTACGCACTACAAATGTTCGTACATTTCCCATGCGAACATCCAATAAAAAACATCCATACATACACCCACAACACACCCCCACCCACACCCCCAACATACCCCCACCACCCTACTTACCTTTCCTTCCTTCGCGCTGTATCCCTGCAGTGCCGGTTCCCTTTCACATCTGTGATCGGGAACCAGCGCTGCAGGGTCCATTTCTTTTGTTTTTTTATTTTTTTTGGGCAGCTGCAGGGGTGGCCCCCGCAACCCCAGCTCACTATACCGTATAGTATAGTGAGCGGGGTGTTGCAGGGGGCACCCCCAGCTTTTTTTTTACTTTTGGCAGGTGGTGGGAGTGTGTCCCCCACAACCCCTGCTCACTGTAGTGAGCTGGGTGTTGCGGGGGACACCCCCCCAGCACCATACCAATTCCACCGAAACACCTAAACACATACCACGAACAGTTTGAACTTTTGGTAGTTAGAACTTTTCATGGTGTGTTTTGTAGGTCTTTTGGTGGGGTCGGTAATTTTTATTCTGACATTTCGTCCGAAACCCAAGTGACCACAGTTCAAGGGAGTTTATTGAACTTCAAAAAAGGGATGATAAACGCCTATCTAAACCTAAATCTACAGATGCGAGCAAGCTACGACCATAAAATAATAAGAATGCAATCCTAGTTGTGTCTTGTCAAAATAAAAGGGCCTATACTAAATAACCTATTGCCAATCCTTACCTCTAAATACAAATAGTGTGGGAAAAATGTTATGAAAAAGAAAGAAGTGGGAAAAATGATATGTCAGGTTTTCAGGCCGTTGGACTGCCTTCCCCATGTTTTTAGCATTGGATAAGGCGGTTCACTCAAGCATAGCACAGTCTCTGACTTCTTTAGCACTAGGTTACAGTTCACTCATCAGCATCAGGGCCTCCGGAGCATAAGTCTCCTTGCTTCTCAAAGTCTTTTCACTCCAATGGCCTGATGCAACCAAATAGACAACAAGTTATTTTCTCTACTAGATTTTCACAAGTGTTCACATCAGGTGATTCGATATCCACCCTCATGCCCCTCAACCGGGCCCAGATCCTTTTAGCATACTGTTATGCACAGGCTTCCCTCTGCCAGGCTCGAGCCTGTCTTTCATCTTTCACTTTATTGCACAGTTTTTGTAGGTTCTTTTCGGGTGACCCGCGGTTCACCCCGGATCCCCCTCTGCCGAACTCAGATCCCTTCTTCACAATTAATCTCCCTCAGCCGGGTTCGGACCAATGTCAATTTTACATCAAGTATCAAAGACTTTAGAATGTGCACAGTGTTTGGCATGACCCGTCGCAGGACCACTTGGATTTCACAATTCTCTTTATTTTAACATTCGCACTGTAGTGGTTGGATAACTAACAGAGACTTTCAAATGGGCACCCACGTGATGTCAGACCACTCTGTCTACGGTATTGTATTTTAGCTTCAAAATTCATTCACTTATCTGCTGTCTTAATAATCTTATTTATACAATTCTGCTGCTTGCAACCTCGGATTCCACATAGACTAGTCTGGTATCAGTCTCCCCAACCCAACGGCTGTGCTGACTTCACTGGTGCTGCTTTGTTGTAGGAGCCAAGGACAGTACCACAGCTTCAAACGCTTCTCCCCGCCTTGACTATCGATGCGTGAGAGCCCGTGGAACACAATGCAGGATTCTTTAGCTTTAATTCCAGGCCTTAAATTTACTACTTTTGAAGGCTCATGAAAGATGTGGTCTGTCAGCGAAAAGGTCAAGGGTATTTCCCTCCTTGCAATCCTCTTTGGTCTTGACGTCTTCCACCTTGTATTAAACTGCCATCTTGGAACTGCTGCTTCATCGTGTGCTTTGCCTTGCTCACAGTGTGCATTTGTGCTCCGCCTTTTGTCTTTGTGGGGAAGTGTGATGGAAGTCAGGTGTGTCTGTAATGATCAGTAATTGCCTGACCCTTGGAGTGGGACATGTCAGGTATATGGCTTAGTTGTTAGTCCGTTTTCCCTCACAGTGAGTTGTCCGTGAGAAAGTGTTCATGTCGGAAAAGGGGGAGTTGAGTCCCTACGTATCCTACCCGGTAGGATGGGGTAAAGGTGTTACAGGGAAGGCGATACCGCGTCTCACCATCCGGTGTCCCACTTCCACTCCCTGAAGACCCCCAATCCAGGTGATCCTCACGCACTGGTCCACCCCCAGGAACTGGATCCAAAAGCGATTGCCATGTCCTGGCCACCTGGATGACAGATCCCCGGGGACTAGTGGGTGAGACACCTTCAGGTTTCTCACAATATTGAGCATCTACTTTGATAGCTGTCATATTTCCCTGCTTTCTTTCATTGAGATGAAAGCAGTATTTTACCATCTTCCTTTGGTCTGTCCGGTTATTTGGTCTGAGATAATTACTGGTAATTCCATCTAGCACATAGATACCATATAGCTTTAAGTGCTAGAGGACAATGCACTGCCTAGAGGAGTAAAGGGGTTAATGTTGGATGCACCAAAGCCCCTGTAAGTGGCCCAAAACATCATGTGTCCTGCTTGTATGTAGTAGTCCCCCACTAAGGTCCGATAGGGAAGTGACCCACTGTTTCCACATTTTGCATGGGAATGGGGCCCTGTTGAATCACAAACAAGGTAAAATGCAATCATGGCGTCCTTCCATCAGTATATATTATCCGGCATCAGTAAATGCCAGATAATGGAGAACAATGCAGTCCAGGTCGTAAAAGGGATCGATAGAAGTCATGTGACGGAGGCTAGAAGATCCCTCCACTGGCTTAGAGTTGAGGAGAGAATCCTCTTTAAGTCCATGACTCTAGTACACAGATGTTTGTACGGAGTGGCTCCATCCTAACTTAGAACCAAATTCACACGATGCATCCCTAATAGGACTCTAAGATCTCAAAACATCTGGCAAGCTACAGATACCCCAGGCATCCCGCACTACGGGTGCCGGGAAATCTTTTCCGGTCCATGCAGCTCAGCAGTGGAACAATCTTCCAGGTACTTGGAGAGCAGAGCCTAATCTGTTAATCTTTAGGAAAAACCTGAAGACTAATCTCTTCAAATAATGTACCACCCCTAGTTCCCACCTAGCGTTCTGCCTAACTCTAATTTGTCTCTTTGCGCCCTGATGCCTGCAGGGTACCGACGCATTACAAGCAAACAAATAAATATTTCTATTACTGAGGGATCTGGAAGGGCTTAGCTACGTAGGCGCTGTGGAATGTGCTCCATGTGTGGATGAGCGATAAAGTGTATTTATGCTCCTGCTCACTCCATGGCTCAGAAAGCCATTGCTCGTGCCAATGCCTGCCAAGTCTTAACAGGAGGCCACTGTAGGCCTCAGGCTCCCAAAGCATACTCGCATGCCCCACTTCCTTTGGATCCGTAATGACAATGCAGGCTTTTAAGCATTCAGGTACTGCCATGGAAGAACCAATGATACATTCTGAGAAATGAGCACCAGGGAGACATACATTTGAAATGAAAAGCAACACCTGCAGAAACACAATTATGAACAGGGAATAACCAATCAGGAATCAGGATTAAAGAAAGAAGGTAAACAACTATGTTTTGCACACCATTGTGTTGAATCCTACTGCGCTCCATAGTTGGCCATTGTGTTAAATCCTACTGCGCTCCATAGTTGGCCATTGTGTTGAATCCTATTGCGCTCCATAGTTGGCCATTGTGTTGAATCCTATTGCGCTCCATAGTTGTCTATTGTGTTGAATCCTGCTGTGCACTGAAGTCTGCCGCTGCACTAAATCCTGCTGGGCTCTGAGGTTTGCCATTGTATTGAATCTTGCCACGCTCCTGAACTTGCCATTGTGTTAAACCCTGCAACCCCCTGAAGCTTGCCACTGTGTTGGTTCCTGCTGCGCTCTATAGTTTACCATTATACCGGATCCTGCTGCACCCCATAGTTTGCCATTGTGTTGAACCATGCTTGCCTGTGAAATTGCCACGGCTGCACCCAGAGGTTTTGCCACTATATTGAATCTGGCTGCCCTGTGAAATTTCCCAGCTATTTTAAATCGTGCTTCCTCGGAACGGTTATTATTTTTATTTTTTTTGCATTTGTTAAGCTCACGAAACGTGAAGGCATCAAGGCGCTAGTTACATTGGTTCATGGCACAGGATACTTACAAGAGGTACATAGGGCTGGTTATGAGAAGTCATAGCAGGTGGTAATACAAAAAGTACATAGTGCATAGGGGGACATAGTGCATAGGGTTGATTCAGAGTGATAACAAGACGCATGTTACATGTGGTTATAGCAGATAAGTAAGATACAGATATTCCAAGAGGCCCTAGGTTGGCTCAGAGTGGCAGGTTCGAGGAGAAGAGTAATGTTTTGAGATGTTTTCAGAACACCCAGTAGGATTGTTCAGATCATAATGACAAAGGTAGAGCATTCCAGTTCTTGGAGGCGATGAGGGGGAAGCTGGTCCCACCACATCTTATTCGCCTGAATCTAGGGATAGTGAGTAGGTAAGAGTAAGTGGGGCAGGGGGCAGGGTTGCCACTGTGTTGAACCCAGCTACACAATGAAGTCTGCTACTGTATCAAAATCTGCTGTCCTTAGAAGACTGCTTCTGGAATGCTTTAAATAACTCCACTACCTAACCCAGGAGGGCACCCATTCCTGAAATACATCATAAACTCGAAAACAAAACAGGAGCAACTCAACAACCACAGCAAGGAACACACCACTGTGTGTCATAGTATACTGATTTAACCCAAAATCAGGAAATAAACTAACCCAGGGAGCCACCCTCCCCTGGTATATATCTCAAATATACCTCAAACCCGAATCACAATTCAACAACCACAGCGAGACAGATGCCACTATATCTGAGCACACCGATTTAACCCATAACCAGGAAATAAGCCAACACCAGAGGGCACCCGCCCTTGGACTATATCACGAGCACACCTCGTACCTGAATCACAATGCAACAACCACAGCGAGGCAGACCTCACTGTGCGGGGAAGCACACTGATTTAACCCTAAGTCAGGAAAGAAAACAACACAGGAGGGCACCCTCCCCTGGAATATATCACAAATTTACTTCAAACCTAAATCACAATACAACAAAAACAGCAAGGCAGACACCATTGTGTGTCGGAGCTCAGCGATTTAACCGAAAACTAGGAAACTAACCGACCCAGGAGGGCACACATCCGTGAAGCATAACTCAATATGCTGCAATCCAATTCTGAGTCTACAACCTACAGCCACACCGAGGCAAACGGTACTGTATACTGCAGCACACAGTCCTACCACTAAGCCCAGCAATTAAAGCTACCCACAAGGGCAAAACAGAGGGGGGTCTGGGAAACTCTCTACCAGCGCGAACACAGCCCATTGACTTGTTCTTGGGTGGATGGCCCTTGGGAGAGTCTCAACCAAGTCTTTAGCTCACTGTTCTTTTCACAGAGAAGAAATTGCCCCGCATATCAGTCTTTGTCCTGCCCAGGGGCAGTCCAGCACTGAAATGCTAGGCAATTCTCCTCTGAACAAGAGTACCACAGCAACCCCATACACATGTTTCAGCCTAGCGTGTGCTGCAAACTCATCTCAGAACAGTTTATCATGCCATGTTCTTTCTGGAGAGGAGCGCCTGCTACCTTTTATGAAATACCCACGAGTGCATCTGCCTCTGGAATGTACTGGAAACACAGATCCTTGGCCAAGACGCCTAGACCATAAACATGCCATGATATAAGAAGGACAAAGAAACAAGATAGGAAAACAGAAACAGGAAATTGCAACCCCATGGAATGGAAAAGACTTACCAGGATTCACAAGACCTAAAAACACCTCCAACCGCTCTAAATGGACTAAGGATACAGACAAAAACAGAGTACATCTCCCGCTACCTCTCTACCTAAAACCCCACTTCAACTGAAAACTAAATCTAAAGCAAGGACCCAAACAAACCTGGACCACAACACACACAACCCAGCAACTCCAAAGACATCTTTGGATAGACCTCCACAAAAATCAGACACAGACTAGAATCCCTAACCTTCCACACCCCGTACATAAAACGAAAACCCAACAAATCCCTCCCTGACAGAGACACGGGAGAGGAGATGCATGGCCAAACACAAAACCGAAATGTATGCCCTCCTAAGGGAGGGCGGCCCAGAAACACTCATCTTCACAGAAACATGGCTATCTGGCAACTACAAAACAATCGCCTATGAAGCTATACCAGTCAACTTCAAACTAATACATTCCAAGAAAGAAAACCAACGGGGAGGTGGAATTGCGATAGCACATAAAGACCACATCTATGTCACACAACTCCCCCAACTGACCTAGAAGTCTGTGAATCCCTCCTTATCAACAGCCAAGCCAACCTACTATTCCGCCTGATCTACAGACCAGCAACCTACAACCCCAATGTTGCAACAAAGCTCACTGATGCCATTGCCTCTTCATATAACATAATTGTCCTGGGGACTTCAACATCTGGTTCGAAAGAGAAAACAAAACCACGGCAAACTCTCTTAGCACTGTACTGGAAACCCTCCACTTCAAACACATGGTAAATGGACCCATCCACTGTGCTGGACACAATCTCAAAGCAATTTTCTGCTGAGCAGGACTCTCGACCAGCACCACAATGGTACCTGTCCTATGGCGTGATCACCACTTGATCCCATTCACAGTCAAAATCTTGAACTGCATATTACCCTGGCACGCAATATTATAACCTACTAACAAAATAAACAGGAAGACCCTTAACCTGCAAACCTTAACAGAACTATTGGACTCAACCAAACCAAACATCCCTGAGCTAAATAGAATGACTCCAGAAGAAGTGGGAGAAAAAGCGTGACACCTAGACCAATTAGCCCCGGCAAAACTCTCCAAAGCCACTGCAATAAAAATGGCAGGAAGGTGGTTGACAGAAAAACTGAGGGGACTCAAAAAAACAAACCGCAAACTCGAAAAACAGTGAAGAAATCCTAACAACCAATCAGCCAAAAACAAATACTGTTGACACCTCAGAGTGAACAAAGCAGCAGTCCTAAAAGCAAATCAAGCATACTACACCAAAAGAATCCAAGTGGCAACAAACCCACAAAACCTGCAACCCCACAAAAAGAACTATTCAAAATCATCAAGGAAATCAAAAACCCTACATAGTGCAACAAATGCATTGTACCATCACAATCCCCATGTGACAACATCACAAACCACCTAAGAACAAAAATAAAAATAATTGAATGGACCATCGAAGCAAGCCACGCAACAACAAACACAAGTATGGAAAATCTTCAGAAACCAGCGCACCACCAACCACCACAACACTCGACTGATTCGAACCTATAAAAGAAGAAACTATAAAAAAAATGAATAAAAGACACCAACATCACCGGATCCCCAGTGATCCATGCCCACCATGCATCTTCAAAGAAATCCTTAAACACAGGACACACCAGCACCATACTTCCGGCTACTGAGGAACCTATCCCTAAACTCGGGAAAAGTTCCTAAAAATTTCAAATCAGCATACATCAAGCCACTTCTCAAAAACTACAGACCGATATCTAACCGATCCTACCCAGCGAAACTACAGGAGAACCACATCTACAAAACACTACTCAACCGTGTAAACAACAGAATTCTCGACCACTCCAAAGTCAGCTTCATAACTACGAGAGGAACGGAATCAGCATTTCTATCCATATGGGATGAGCTAAAAATAAACGCAAACAACAGCACCGGATAGGCCCTCATACTGCTAGATGTATGAACGCCTGCAACACAATCAGGTACAGAACACTTATCCAGAGACGGGAGGAATGCAGCATAAAAGACTCTGTTCTACAATGGCTAAAATCCTTCCTCACCAACCAAACGGAAAAAACATACCACCATTTACATTTAAAATCAAAAATATCACTTGCAGCATACCACACAGATCTAACCTCTCCCCACACTTAAACATCTATATTTCCCCCCTAATGAAACTCATACAAACCCCTGGACTGGCTGCCTACAACTATGCAGACAATACCCAACTCATCTTAAAGACAACCTCAAACGAAGACCCAAGTAACATCCTCAACAAATGCCTCACGGACATATGCACCTAGATGACAATCTCAAACTAAACCCTCTCCCGAGGAAATAAAACACACACACAGTCCCAGTCTGCCCCAGTCTCCCTGTTTCTGCTGACCTGAGAGGAGCTGCACAACGTCTGAGTCTTGTTTCTGTTTCTACCAATAACTAGCTTAAAAACTCCAATTCTGCGTGGAGTCAAGGAGCAGAGTCCCATTCTGCCCCAGTCCGCCACGGTCTGCAATGACTGCAAACACCAGCCACAAGGGTCCTGCGACAAGGAAAAGAACGCTCGAACAACGACGCATGCAGAATCCTTGGACAGCAAGACAAACAGTCCCTGATATTGCAGCCCCCTCGCCCGTACCCTCATTCAATCCTGCCTCTGTCACGCCCACAGACTCCTCCGTGTCGGCGGAAGACGCCGCTGCACTTGAATCCGTGGTTACCAAAAGTCTTTGCAGCGAGTCATCTTCGGCTCCCCATCAGCCATGTAACTCAGCGGTTAATCAGGAAAACGAAACTGAGTCGTCTAGTGTCGCTGTGCATACAGGCGAGGTGACCTCTCTTGGCATTATTTCAACTACTCCAACTAAGGTTGCTCATGAAGCGGGTTCTGCAGACAAACAACAATACTTCAGACCCTTTACCTTAAATGACTCATCACTTGTTCCACTTCGATCCACTGCTCCCCTTCTCACGCTACCCACGTCAAGCGAGAGTGAGAGAGGGAAACAAACTCTCATTCCCAAGACTGCTGATGTTTTCATTTCCCCATTTGAATGTACCGATGCAGAGCTAATGGAGGCTTCCCAAGATGAGGAATTAATCACATTCAATTCTTACACAACTCCTCCTATTGAACAAACAACTATAGCTCTGAGGGATCTTTTGCCAAAAACAGCTATTACTACTGACATTGAATTTAGACGTAAGGAAAAATTGGCATCTAACAGCCATAATCTATGTTCTAGTACTGCATTCACCATGCCTAAAAAGTCTAATGTGAATGTAAACAACACATTGACAGTAGATGAGACACTGGCACACCTCGCCTCTCACACGACTGCTGGGAATGGTCCGGGGAGGCAGTCAAGTACAAACAGACCTCGTTCATCTGAATATGCTTTGATTAACAACATGCCTCACGGCCATCAAAGTTCCAATACACGGTTCAATGGTATCTTGAATCTAAACGTAGAGCGTGTGGCTACATCAGAATTGACCATCATTAATTCTGTGGTTCCAGCGGAATATACACTTGACAACGCCTCACAGCCTGACATTTGTCGGAAATTTAAAACATCACGAAACAGCAAGGCATCCTCAAGTACCCCGAGACCAGCAGGATTCCGTTCCACGCACTCAAATCCATCGAGCGCCTCTTGTGTCATGCCGTTTACAAATACATCAGCAATAGCTGATTCTCATTGTGAAACGGGCACCATCTTACATTCGTCTACTAACGAGAATCCTGGCACAAGTGCCAAACCCAGCCTTTCCTCAGCAGCTGCAATGCTAATATAAAATAATGTCCTCGCAGCATCATCTACAGCGCTGTTACCTTTTCTGAAGATGTATGAATCACTTCTAGATGCCGTAAAAAAGACCAGACGTCACTTATTTCTAACTTAAAGGAAAAAATGGAAAACTTTGAAACTGTGAACCTGTTTCTGCAGAATCAACTTCTACGTGAAGCAGACCAAACTACTTGCTGGCAAGAAAGGTTGAGTGACCTTGCAGCGCGAAATCACTGTCAAAACGACACCTTGACAGATGGCCTGCTGGAGGCTGTTAAATGGATGCGCCATTCATCTGCCGGAATGCTTAAAGTATCAATGCCTCCGGCTCACGATCTAACGTCACCGGAATCCAGAGGAACGACGAAACTCAATCATAAAACGCAGGCCTCCAGTACGAACATGAAAAATGCGAAGCCAAAGGCTACACCAAACATTGAAAACAAAATAACTAATTTAGATGATGCGACCGATGGAATTCTCTCAAAGATCTCCAAACATGAGGCCACTATTCAAACAACTCTTGAGTCTCAGCAAGGCAACTCTGTCAATGTTATCACGAAAGACAACAATCAATCTAACGTGACTCTCGTTCAGTCCAGTTTGGCCAAACCACAGTCTTCGTGTAATAAAACGTCAAATAATTTGGCGACTCAACCGATGTCTTTTTGGATCTTTGAAGGCGCTGCTAAATCAATCATGCCACCCACATCTCTTGTTCCCAAAACAACTGCAAAGACAAAATCTCTCTTGAAGTCACCATCAATTAATGAAATTCCAACTTCAAAAAGAGTACAAAGACCAACGAAACAAAGACAATTCATTAGAAACATGGGCCCACTGACCAAAACCCGGTTGTTCTGCAGGAAAGGAACACCGACTTCTCTGGCCCAGGCATCAACTGACTGTGAAGCCTCTACGTCCCTTGAACGATGTCGACTGACTGTACCTTCAAACAAGCATCGAAGAATTGACTCCGAAATCGATGAGTCCATCGCAGGGTCAATTGGATCTGTTACTGATCTTTGTAATTTATCAACATACTTTGATGATCAACTCGAGTTAGCCACAGGCTGTAAACAAGTGACCGCCAGTGCCGCAACTGAAATCCAAAATCAACCCAAAATGACAAAACTGGTTGCACATGGCAGCAAGCAAGCGGTGAGTCAGAGGAAATCGCTGGTACACAAATTGTCAGCGACCTCAAACCTGAACCCAAAACAAACCATTGTTCAGAAAAATAACTTCATTCATTACACTTCTCGTGCCTCCCAATCTACAAGGCCCGGTTCAATAAACAGTAAACTTTGGCTATATCCAGTTGGAGGATGAAGATATAAACCGAAACCGTAGAAATGTGATGAAACTTTTCAGTTGCATTCCTTCTACTCGCACTATTACGTCGGATGACATCAAAATAGTCGAATATGCAACGGAGAAATGTTGCGATCAAGTACTACTTCACATCGAATCCGCATCAGTATGTAAAACAATCTTGAAGGCTGCAGAAGAACTGCTCATATTTGGATTTCATCTCACTCTTGAACCAACTAGCAACTGTACAAGCACGAGAACTTTGGGATCGAGCCCTGAGTCGAATGACACCCAACTTTACAGACTCTATGAGTTACGTAAAGCCATGAAAGCTCCAGCTGATTATGACCAAATCAACCCCAACTCTCAAAGGCGCCTCTCCTACATGCATGACACTCGGAAGAACATGGTCAACTTTAAGTAGCCATCACAAGTCGTTTGTGACCAGACATGCAAATTTCTATCATGGAACACAAGAGGATTTACCCATCTATTCAACAGGTTCCATGTCCCAGTGGAAAACATTTTCGCCATATGTCTCCAGGAAACATGGCTAAGCGAAGCTCCTTCAAGAGATGGCTATGTCACCTTAATGAATCCAGCTATTAAAAGTGCACAAGGGCGTCCGTCATCGGGCCTGCTGACATTAATAAAAATCAATCCCGAATTCTTGTTGTCCAAATCCCTAAGTTCAAGTGGTCCTGATGCGGACTGGCGACAACAACATATCCACAAGAAAACATTTGCTCATTATAAACGGATACTGGAATCCCAAAAAACTCAGTACCAAGGTCTTCCTAAATTCCATTACATGTTGTAAGGATGAGTTTATAACATCTTACTCGAACACTTCAATCATATGCTGCAGCGATTTAAACTGTACCTGGTTTAAATTTGACCGTACATTCCAGCTTTTTTCTCCGTTATTGATAATAGAGGTGAACATCAGAGGCCAGATGTGGACTTCGGCCCTACAAAATTGAAACTGTAAAATGGTCAATGGTAACGTGAAAGGCGACCAACCACCGTGCGCAACCTGGTCGAACTCAAAATCGAGTTCAATCATCGACTATTTTTGGGTATCCCAGTACTTTTTTGTTCAAGACCTGAAGTTAGAAGTATGCGGGATGACAAACAGCGACCACAACCTGCTGTGTTTCTCCTGTTTATTGGAATGGCCAAAATGTGTTAAGCAACACGACCTCCCTTTATTAGTGAACGCAGAAGGCAACCGACTTCGGATGAACAATTCTCAAATCTACCTCTTCAGCCAACAACTTTTTTTCTGAAAATGAAGCACAGGCGATTGACTATGCACCACTTCTGGTCAACTTCATCACTGTTAAAACATCTGGCAGGGTCATGGGTATCTCTCATAGACACCTTTCATCTTCATTAATAACAACTGCAAAAAGGACAATGAATCGTAACATAAGAACATTGAAAAAGTCTTCCCCTACAGGCTCTTACGACATCAATCTCGAAAGAGCAATTCGAGCTCGACGCCAAACCTACAGGAACTGGTTAAAATCTCAAAAAACGATCATCGAACAAGGTAAAGCAGAACTAATGATGAAACGGTTACTCACAAAGAACTCTTGTGAAATTTTGGGAATTTTGAACGAAGGAAACATGCGCAATTTACCTACATTGTCAAACGAAATTGAAGCAACCGTATGGGAGATTCATTTTGTGAATATTCTTAGGTGTTCGTTGAGCGATCCAGTGACTGACCTATCAGACACCGCGACTTCATGGGACCTGCAAATCTCTCAAGATGACATCAGAACTGCAATACGTGACTTGAAAAACTTGCACGTCGCAGGCCCGGACATGATATCCAATGTTATGTTAAAAGAAAATGCGGCACAATGGTCAATCTTCATAGAAGCTCTGTTCTGCTCTCTGTCTGCCTCAAAAACCAAGCTATGATCGTGCCCATACATAAGAAAGGCAATCGGGCAGATCCTAACAACTATCGCCCGATTGCCTTGTTGGACACGATAGGCAAGCTGTTCGCCTCCTTCTTACAAAAACGACTTGAACAGTGGTCCACGAGTGAAGAGATCTACGACGTTCGCCAAACTGGCTTCACCAAAGGAGTTTGCGTTGAAGTCAATCTACTGATCCTAAACATACTGAAACTGGAAACCATAAAAGCAAAAAGAAAACTTCATCTGGCCTTTATTGATCTTTGGGGTGCTTTTGACAGTGTCAATCTCGCAAAGCTATGGCAGAAATTGTCAAATTAGAATTGCCTGCAAACTCTGCTTCAACCGATTAAAGCGTTGCATTCTAGTACCTCTATCCGGATTCGTTTAAATAACCAGGGAGACTTATCGAGAAAAATATCAACCGATAAAGGGGTGAAACAGGGATGTCCCCTGGCAGCTGAACTCTTCAAACTGTTCATCTCTGATCTCCCGACCCACTTGGAATCCGTTCGATGTTTCCCACCAAAGATAAATAACATCGATCTCGTTCTAGATCTTACGCAGATTGGTCTACAACGGCTTCTAACAAGCCTGCCTGAGTATCTCAACAAGAACGAGCTAGTACTAAATACGGAAAAAAACAAGATTGTAACCATTGGGGTAGGCTGCACCAAAAAACAAAAGGCTTTTCTGTGGAAGATCAACAGTATCTCTTTGAGCCTGGTAAACTCCATTCGTTATCTTGGTATCACATTCAATACTTCTATCAATGAACATCACTGGAAGTTGGACCTCGCAAACCGAATGATCCAATTTAGCATCCAAGCCTCAAAAATAAACAAGCAATTCAGAAAATTTTCACTTGAACCAGTACTAACGTTCTATGTACAAAAGGTCTTACCAGCTATTACCTTTGGGTCCGAATCGGGCTGGAATATCGATGGCCACATCTGGCAGAAGCTCGAAGGTCTATTTTGGCATCGGATATTACAGCTTCCATTTTATATTTCAGTGGTGTCTCTTCGATATGGACTTTCACTAAACTCACTACTCAGTTGTGTCATGTGGAAATCCTTGATGGTACTGCGCAAGATGAAGCTGACTCCATTGACTCCGGCTTATAAAATATTTGTTCATTCTCCGGGATGTGGGCAAACGGGCCTCCTCAAAGCCTGGCGACAGCTTCTGGAAACAGCTGTAATGAATGCTTATTTAAACCTAGCTGATCTAATTAGCCAACCTCAATGTGTCAAAAAGAAATTTGACTCGTGGTGTTGGATCCAGAACCTACAACCTGCTGCTAACGAAGCCTACGTTCCTGAGATCAGGAATCGGAGAACACATGCTTAACGTTCAATGTCGATACTTAGTAACCTGTCCATCACGACATCATCGCGATCAATTCTTGAGGTTGCGTCTGAATGCATTGAAAACCAGAGAAATGCAATTTCTACGACACATCAATGAAATAAACGGCAACCTCTGCCGCTTCTGTAATCTTCAAATCGAATCCATCGAACACCTCATTACAAGATGTACTGCGATAACCACACGTCGAGTGCATCATCTAGGGGACTTCACACCTGTCGATCCAGATACCCAGAACTGGTGGTCCTATGCGGTCACTGGGCAGAACATCAGGTTGACCTGTGCTATTGTGAACTTTTTAGACTCTGCATTTAAACGAGAAATGACTTAAAAAGGAACTTGTGAAACAACGCCCAAACCTATGATAATGATACATAATGTCTTCTATGAGAAAGAAGCCATTTTATAAACTGCAAACGTTTTGTGGATTTCATGGGAACGACGATGTCCTGCTGTAACAAAAGTTTGGCGTCTTGTTAGTTTACTATCAGGTTCCCTGGGCTGAAGTTTCAATAAAAAAAAAACACACACACACTCTCTTCCTCTCTTTCTCTTTCTCTCTCTCTCTCTCTCTCTGAAAAGAGGAGATTCTGAGGAACGGCATTCTCCCGTTTGATAGCCAACCTATGGAATTCGATACTTAATGAAATAAGAAAGACAGAAGATCACCTAACTCTCAGAAAATGACAGAAAACCTGGCTATTTAATTAATTGAGACGAACATAAAAACTGAAACCTTGCACAACTCATACCCATGAGGAAAAGCAATCACAGTTCAGGCACACTACACAAGCATATTACAGACTGCAGCCATATAGTGCATAAAAGAGGAACTAACAACTGAAGATATACAGAACAAAGTACCAACCCAATTCCGCATTGATCTGCTCATGGTGGCACTAACCAGAAATGTCTTTATAGTTGATAAAAACCGATTATTACCAAACCAGAGGAAACACAGGCACGGCCACGGGCACGGCTTATGTGCCAACCCAGTTTAGCTATTATATTTATGGCACAGTTTGAGATTTTTGGCTTTAATACCACTAACCCTTTTCACAACAAGATCTATAAGCGGAAGCGCTAAATTCAAGACAGTCTTCTTATGGCACACCTGGAAACCTTTGTCACATGGCTTAATTCTAGAAATTCCAACATTCAGTTCACCATGACCTGGCAGCAGGACCGGATCAAGGTATAGAGTAATACACATCAATGCACGGTCTATAAAAAGAGACTAATCGCAACAATCTGATTCCCTATTCCAGTCACCACCGACCACCTTGAGGAGCAATCCATCCTACGGCCAATACCTAAGGGTCCGCTGCAACTGCACCCTGATAGAGCATTATCATGTACAAGCTCAGAAGCTTGACACCAGGTTCGGGATAAGAGGATGTCCAAAACAAGTTATCATACACACCCGCAAGAGAGCTAGGTGCACACACAGGGAAGTCTTGTTGGTCCCAAAAGCAACAAAAAAACACAAGAAATATTTGTATGTGCTCATACATACAATCATCATACCACCAAAATCAAGATAATAAATTATGGCCCCTTGTCCAAACCGTTCTCCCAAATGAACCAGCCTCTTCGATGTCACTCAAGAGCTCCAAAACTGTGAGAGAATAGCGGACACATTTTTGCTTCACAAGCAGAATCACATTTGTGGAATTTAAAAACAATTACTGGTCACACATTTCCCTGTATGAAAATACACCAAGATCAGGTCAGATTTCGACATTGAGGGCAAGAAATGTCAATTCAAACTGTGAAACAGCTAATGTCATTTATTGTTTACAATGCCCCTGAGGACTACAATATGTGGGCCAAACATCACGACCAGTGCATAAGAGGATTAACGAACACAGGTCCAGGATCCGATGTTGAACTACGACACCTCTACTGGTTTCTCACTATGTTCAAAATCGTCACACACTTGATGAAATCCACTGGTGAGTTCTTGAGGTGGCCACAAACACATTCAACAAAACCTCTGCACTTAATCATAAACAAGCTTGGTGGATATACAAATTAGGCACACACAGGACAGGTCTAAATGAAATATACAGAATGATCTAAGTGATTTACATCACACTTCCTGTAGAAGGTAGTGATGTATCATCCATCAATAGGGTTGTAGCTCTTTTACCTGCACAGTTCGGGTATCATCTGATCCCTGCAGGCATGGGGCTGACTCCAAAACAAAATTTGAACATATCTACCATCTGACACTTGTATTTAAGAGGCTGATTCCAAACAAATGAATAAACCTGAACGTATGATTCCGCTACATATACTTTATACTACCTGCTTAATGCAGCAACATTATCCACCAACAGCCCGTTCATTTGCACACTGCAGTTTATTTTTTTACTCCTGTAGGCAGGAGGCCTACCTTAAATGTATACATTTGAATACATACTTCTGCAAAATATATCGGCAGAAGCACTGAGTATTCTATAAACATACTGCATTAGACAGACAAATTAAGTTGTCCTACTTTTTAAACTGGATTTAAGCATGCACCCTTCATTAATTGTGTCACAGTGTTCCCATGCGCCCTAGTGAAAGCAAATATTTCTTTCACATCGCTCTCACACTACACTATACGAACACTGAGCGGCATAGGCTCATGTTTCATTTCAAATAAACATCTCTGGTGCACACACTCATTAATAAAATATCAGTCAATACATGGCCCGCAGTAACAGGGCGGTATTCTTTTCACATCATAGGTATTAAGACAAATGAAGTTTGCCCACGCTACGTTGCAGGTCTCTAACAAGTCGAATTTCCAAGTTGCGGACAACGCACCCATTTGTTTGTAGTTACCGTGGTAACTGTATGCGGGCATGACATACTCAGTCCCTTACGTAGGACACAAGCACGTAACCCAGCCGCCAATGCCGTACACCATTGACTATGGATCGACCAGCCTCCCACAACAGTGCTATGGCAACGTTGGGCTACAAATGCAAGACACTCCAGCACAGCCGGGTTCACCAGTATCCACTTGGTTTGCGCACCGGCAGACCTCCAGAGAACACGCAGAGTGCCAGAACACCCGACACCAGTCATGCATCCGGGATTAACGGGCAAGCGAAATTTGCTAACGATCAGCGCACGCTGACAACTCGCATGCTAGGACCCGGTATCTATACTGTTGTTGGTGTTCAATAAAGGATGCAATTTAGAATTGCATAATTAACAGAGAAATCCTGCACTACATGAAAACAGTGTCCTATCTTCAGACAACTCGGCTTCCAGCTTGAGCATTCTCTACAGACAGTCAATAACTATGAGTGGACTGCCCTTTTCGGTAAGTTCACTACAGTGCAAAACCAGCTCTAATATGCCAACATGGACTACTGCTTCTGCACGGGATGCATGAATTTTTACCGTAACTAAAATAGGTTCTTATTTGTTGACGGCAGTATGCACCTCTGCGTTGAGATACGAACAGGCTACAAATTCACTAGGCTACATACTTTGAGATAAGCTCTCTCAGACCCAAGACAAAAACAAGTACCTAAGTCAAGTTTGACAAAGATACGAAAGCCATGAAAATATTTTGAAACCAAACTGACATATGCTTGTCAATTTCAGATTGGGGTTTCACAAACATCAATATTCCAAGCCTTGCACTATGAGATGAAATAACTTCAACCGTCCGAGTTGCAGAAAAAATAGCATGTAGAGGTTGGGCCCTCCATCTACATCGCCCAAAGTTTCCTATTATCATGTTCTAGAAGTACTAAATATAAAAAACAATAATTCACTTATTGTGTTTACATGCGGGGTCCACTCCTAATTATTGGTCCCGAAGAAGGCAACAACCGAGTCAATAGAAAGTTGCCGAAACGTCTGTTTACAAGACAGTTAGACCCTACGCAACTGCTAGGCCCTTGACAATTAAGTTTAGACGAAGACCTGAAAAAGAATTCATTCCTTGAAAAGTTGAACTAATCAACTGGGTGAATTATTTATGTTTATTGTTTTATGTTGGAATTCGTTTTTTTCTTTATTTATTTGAACTGTTACTGCCATGTTCTTTGACTATGGGAAAATACTTTTAAGACTTTGTGTTCACTGCATGTTTAGTGTTTGCGCACAGGTACAATAATAAATACAAAATATATATTTTTCTAAAACGGATGCATTGGTCAATATGATGAATATGAATTTATTAATTTTATTTTGATCTGTTATTTAGGGAAATAATAATTCCCCTCCCTTTGGGACCCATCATCCTAGTATAGGGGAATCAAAACATACACACACAGTAAGGTATAGTCATGTTTTAAAATTGTATGTACATGTGTTGGGAACCAATTCTCGTATGCAGAAAAGCAACCACAGGACAGTGCGGACACCGGAACCAACAATAAAACAACCACTCACAACTAATTACTAACCAACCCTACTCTCTACTCCTCACTCCTCTGCCACATACCACCCACCTACCACAAACACACCCATTTGGGCTAGTCCAACTACACACAAAACACACACCCAACAAACTGCCACATACCAATAACAACACAGACACTGGACGTTGCCCCTCCGAACACAATAACCCCAGTGCACACAAAGTACACTCAGAAAGCAGACACGCACAGTTACCCGTTTCTCCTGGTTCTGCAAGCACCAACAGAAGAGCACAACCTCTAACCTTACCCTTTTCCCCACCAACCGAGCCAACCCACTTTCTTGCAGAGCCATGTGAGCTCCTGGAAGCCATGCAAATGGTAGCGATGCATGGTATAAATCATCATAGCATCACATATATTAGTCTGGAAACTTGGTCCCTTTCTTTAAAGGTAAATGACCTTCTAGAGGTGGGGGCAGACTGTGATTATACCCTGCAGGGAGGAGGAGAGGCTGAAAAGGAACTAGGCAATGAGGAAGGCCAGAAGGGGGATTTTGAGGGAGATATATCAAAAACTTGCCTGCCGAAGAACCAGGGACCGAGAAAGCCCAGAGCCTGTGGAAGGCTATATCTCAGACATTATCATAAATCAGATCCAGAAAGCCAAGAGCTGCCTCAGTGTTATATGTCTGAACTGGCAAACACCAGACCCAGAGATGGAGAGTAAGCCAAGAGCCTACTGAAGCTATATCTGTCACTGGCAATGACTAGAGCAAGAGAAGCTGTGTTATTCTTTCTGCTAGTCACTCTATTGTTTATTCTATTAATAGTGATCTGATTGTAGCCTGTATCTTTTAATATCATTTTAGTGCTGGAATAACTTTGTTTTTTATTGACTTGCTTGTAATCAGTTTGGATAATACTTATATAGGCTGCTTTGTCTTCCGTGTGACTTAAAACAGAGTTATACTCTGCACGCATGAGTCGGAGCATCCTCTGAACTCAAATATCCATTGTTTCTGTAATTCAGAGAGCACTCAATAGTACAAACCCGACGCGAACGCACCGGCACGAAAGAGCCTGCCGGTCTGTGCCAGTCTGTGCTGGGCAGGAAGGGCTAGAAGCTGAACCCCTTGCAAGATGGGCATTGCGGAGGTCTTTTCTGCAAATGCTGCAGAAAGAGGACTCCGTAGAGATACCACGTCCATCACAGGAGTTCTGTCGCACAAGGATCCGATGGAAGGTACTGTTTGTTCTGTTGGACGGCTTAACTGTGTGACACCTTCCTTGCATGATGAGGCGGGTTGTGTGCTCGAGGAGTTAATACCTGTCAGCCCGGTTATGCTCCCCATCTTGCAGATCTGCAATGTGGATGGTGTGAAGACTGAGGAGAGTTTGTATATGGGGGAGATGATTAGGTCAACTCCAAGTTCCTCATTATGGGTGACATTAACCTGTGGTTGGGACACGAAGAGGATGCTGCCGCACTAGAGCTACAATCTGCTTTGTTAGATCTTGGATTAAAACAATTGGTTAATGTGCCCACTCATTGTCTGGGACATACCCTAGACTGGGTTGCCTGTCATCAGGTTGATACTACTGAGGCACTTATTTCACCATGTCCTTGGTCGGATCACTCCTTCGTGGAATTCAGTCTTGATGAATTTTCCCAGAGAAGAGAAGGGTATGAATAAGGTGGGGGTCTTGACCAGAGATCCTCATATATCTGACGTCTCTAAGAAGTCACATTACCAGCTGCACCTCCTCAGAGGTATTCTTCCCTTCCTCTCCTTCCCCCAGAAGCTCACTGTCTCCCGAGCCCTGGTTCTCTCAAAGCTGGACTACTGTAACAGCCTCTATCTTAATCTGCCTGCCTCCACTCTCCGCCCTCTGCAACTCATCCAGAACAGAACTGCAAGACTTGTCCTTGGCCTCAAGCCCAGGGACCGTATCTCTCCAGGACTGAAATCTCTACACTGGCTCCCAGTGGCTGCGAGGATTAAGTTCAAAACCATCTGCATTGTCCACAAGGCCTTCTGGGGCCTGGGGCCTAAATACCTTCCACTCTCTCTTCCTAAATATCTTCCTTCCCGACCCCTACGCTCATCCGTCTCCAACTCCCTCAGGGTCAGCCGCTTGTCGAAGCAACGAGCTGGGGGTAGATCTCTCTCCGTGGCAGGGGCCTCCCTCTGGAACAGCCTTCCTGCCTCCCTGAAACTTGAGGAGAACCATCTCCGGTTCCGGAAGCACCTCAAAACCTTCCTCTTCACTTCTGCTTTCTCTCTCCCTCTCCCCTGCTAAATTCTTCACCTAAACTGCACTGATTCTGCAACTGGGCCACTCTCACCGACCTCGGTCCTGGGCCCAGTCACTCTTCACTTGCACTGCCTCCCTGGCAACCCCTGCACTGCGGGACTGTCTCTGTATCCCTACAGCCCACCCTCCCCAGCACTTGTCTGCACTTACCTTGCACTTGCCACCAGCTGGCCCTATTTATTTATTATTTTATTTCTATTCTACTTATTTGTACTGCACTCTCTCCCTCCTCCCCCTTCCCCTTGCACTTTTTCCCTTCCCCCTACCCCTGCACTTGCACGGTCTGAATGACACCTGGCCTAGTAGGATCGTTGTCCGTCTTCCCCTTGTTCCCCCCTCCCTGCCTCGTCGCGCCTTGAAACACTTGTGTATAGGCGCGTTACAAATGCCATATCATATCATATATAAGAGATATTAAGCATATTTCGGTAGACAGAGTTGAACCCATGTTTGCCTCTCAGGGGTCACGGTTGGACTTGACCTCTCAAGGGCATGGCAATTTCTATTCTCACTAGGATTAAGACTGTGGCTGATACTCTTGCACCCTTAAAGAGGAAACTGTATAAACAGGACACCAAACGTAATCTTTGGTTCTCCCTGGAGCTAAAGTCTCTAAAGAGTACTACTCTGAAACTCTTCTATATCTGGATTGACTAGGTCGACTTTATCTGCATATACGACGGAGGCCAGATCTTAAAAAGCAGCCATTATGGAATCTAAAAAGAATTTCTTTAACACTAGGATCAAGAATGCCCAGTCTGATACCAGGGAACTATTTAGAATTTTGAAAGAACATGAAACAATGAATATGACGGATCCTGAACGATTGATCAAGGATAAGACCTGGTATTCGGGCATCCAGCAGTCTATGCAAGAGAAACTTAGTAGCATCCGAGCAGATATTGATGAGAAACAAGCTAATCTATCTGGTGCCGACATCCTAAACTCAGAGTGGGTCTTTGAGAGATGCCCTTCTATTCCCACCTTTAATTTCAACACTATCTCAATTGGTGAACTAGAATTGATTATAAATCAACTAAAGGGCACTAAATGTAAAAATGTCATGTCGGTGACCATGATTATTAAAGCCTGTTCTCCTACTCTACCGTCATCTATCTGTAAATGTATTATACCTCCTTGGAAATGGGCGTTGTCCCACAAGACCTAAAAAAGGCTTGGGTTACACCCATATTAAAAAAACAGGACTCTCCACTGATATTCCCAATAATTTCAGGCCTATCACTAATACACCATTCCTCCTGAAAATCTTGCACCAGGTGGCCTACAGACAGATATTGAAACATGTGAAGGAACATCCCATTCTTAATGACTTTCAGTCAGGTTTTAGGGCTGGTTTTGGCACGGAGTCAGCACTCTTAGAGCTTAAATCTAAACTACTTCATTGTATGGATAATGGGGAGGCCTCCCTTCTTATGCTTTTGGACTTGTCAGCATCATTCAATCTGGTGGACCATCACATTTTAGCCACCAGGTCGTTGGGTGAGGTTACAAATTTCTCCCCTGATGCGACTCAGTAGATGCTGTCCTTTCTCAACAACCGAGAGAGTTGTGTATTTGGCCTGGAAGCAGAAGCTGCACCTATTATTGTCAGCTTTGGGGTGCCTCAGGGCTCCTGCACCTTTCCATGTTTATATAACCTCTTTACCTTTCGATTCTTTGCCATGTTAGCACATGAGGGGGTTATTTTTTGCTAACTTTGCGGATGATACACAGTGTATCATCCCCCTCTCAGGGAATCATGACTTGGATGAAGTATTGATTAATAAAACCCACCTGTTGATTGAGTCTTGCATGGTACAGAACAAACTAGCCTTAAACAGAGGTAAGACTGAGCTTCTAGTTGTTGGCTCGCCTAATATGATACGAAAACTGGGTACAGTATATGACTGCTTCCACATAGATGTCAAAATCTGTCCACTTAAGAAAGTTAAGACGTTGGGGGTCGTTTTAGACCAACATCTTACCATGAAGCCCCATTTCTTTAGCATTGTATCGTCATGCGCTTATTACATTAGACTCCTGGCTCATCTTAGACCCCTGATTTCTCAGACCAATGCAGAGACGATAGCAAAGGCAACAGTAGGAGCCAAGATCGATTATTGCTCGAGTCTCCTGATAGAAATTAACAAATCTATCTGCAAGAAACTTTAGGTCGTCCAACATGGAGCGATAATGGTGGTATTGGACTTCTCGCATAGAGATCATGTAACTACAGCGAGACGCTCACTTCACTGGCTCCCGGTGAAATCCAGAATTCAGTTTCAAGTCCTGGTTATTACCCAAAAGTGTAGGCCATGTAAAATGCCTGCATTTCTACAACCCCTGCTCACAAAAAAAATCACAGTAGAATGCTGAGGTCTAATATTCAGGATCTACTATTGACTCCTAGATGTAGAACTGAGAAGGCTTTAAAAGGAGCCTTTTATGCGGTAGCTCCTAGGATCTGGAATGATCTGCCTTGGGACGTAAGACGCATTGAATCCACAGATATGTTTAAAAAGAGTCTGAAGACTCTATTGTTTGCTTAGATTTCTTTCTTGGTTTCAGATCATTGCTCTGTCTCCTTTACACTATTGAATGAGTCATCACCCCCTTTATGTTTTCTGTTATAAGTCGGTCTGCACCCTGAAGCCTATGGGGCTATGTGTGGTCTTATAAATTTAATAAAGTAAAGCCAAAGAGACTAATGTATCATAGGTACTCGCACATATCAGACGAAGAGGAGGATAGTAAACCACAAACCTGTTGATGGCTATATCTCAGACAATGGTTGGAGAACGGACGGTCATGCCAAGACCAAGTATTGTTGGTTTACTCCATTTTATTTGTGGAAGTCTGTACAAGTAGGGGCTAATGTAAATAGAAAACTGGGACTGACCCACAAGAATTAATAGGACAGTGTTCTTCCAAAGAAATCTCTCCCGATGGGAAGGTAGTTCGGCCTTCTAGCCCTGTGACAAATCCAGTGCATTCATCGCCTCTCCCCAAGAGGAAGCCACCCCCTTTGGGACTAGGGAGCCCGCTGGGCTTGACACCTCCTAGGGGACAGGTTAAGCAGGATCCCACTGGAGGTGACTCCCCACTAAGGGATATGTATTCCGGGGAGCGTAATACATATCCTAGTCTCAGGAAGCTAATGTCTTTATTTGCTATATGGGTCTAGCATGAGACAACTGTGAATATTCATAGAGAAGTAGCTGGTGTGGTTTCTGACCCTTTGCTGTTTCTACCCTTGCATGAAGCTCCAGACCAAAGGAGTGTTTCATCTTCTTGCAGGGAGGAACATAAAGGTCTCATGAGACCGGTGCACAGGAGCGGAAGAGCAGGAGAGAAAGACGGAAACCTGGAGAGTAACGCTGATGATGGTACATTCCCCTTTGAGGCAGAGCCAGGAAGCAGTCCCACACAGACAGTGCAGAGGAACGAGAACGCCCATAGAGCGCTGCCTCCTGTGAGAAGGCCAGGAGCTGGAGAGGCTCTGCCCTCCCCCCTAAGAGAAAGGTGATGTGACCTAACAGTAAGGAGGAGAGACTGGAACTGCGTTTCCCTATCTGCCGAAGAGGCCGCCTCACCTGAGAAATGTTGCTGCAGCAAACCAGGTACGCAGTGAGTCCAGGGACCTGGGAAGAGGGTGGTGTGAGAAACCAAATGGTGTCTCGCCTACTAGTCCCTGGAAATCTCACTCTCAGGTAGCCAGGGTATGGCCATCGCCTTTGGATCCAGACCCTGGGGGTGGACCAGTGCTGGTGGATCAGCTGGGTGAGGGGTTTTCTGGGGGTAGGGATGAGGCAACTGATGGTTAGACACAGTATTCCCCCCTTTTCCCGTCCCCATACCCGATGCTATTTTATAGGAGTCTCCAATAACCCAACTCCCCCC
Organism: Ambystoma mexicanum; assembly: GCF_040938575.1. Taxonomy (NCBI): domain Eukaryota; kingdom Metazoa; phylum Chordata; class Amphibia; order Caudata; family Ambystomatidae; genus Ambystoma; species Ambystoma mexicanum. Next base: position 1,289,549,028 of record NC_090933.1, on the reverse strand, counting down.
TTTCTGCACAAACACATTGCGATGAAGATGGTGACTGAGAGTAAAGCGGTTAACTCTTACATATCTCATTGGACATGTCCTGCTAATCGGGTCAGGCAAAGTCAAGCACTTTACTTTAATACATCTGATACCCATTAGCTCTCGCCACACAAATAAAAGGCGGAACATAGAGACACACTCTGAGCAAGGCGGAACACGAGAAGGAGCAGATCTTCCAGGGCGAAGACAAACCTACTGGAGCAGGATGACCGATCGAGGGATTAGAACAATGGGTAGAGAAACCCTGAAGTTCACTGAAGGAGGTAGTTGCCTCTGGGAAGTCATCAAGGAGACGTGGTGAAAGCCAAATCTCAAACATGAAGAAACCTGCATTGTTTCAAAGACGACAGCCACCCTCCTGGGTGAACGACAGAGTTGGGTAGGCGAGGCCAAGCCTGTGGTACTAACCTTGACTCCTGAATCAAAGCCGCAGAGACAATAAAGGAACGCGCACAACCGGTGAGTTAATTAAACCGATGAAAGGCCGGTTTGTGTCAAGGAAAGATTGAAGCAGCAACAGTGTATCTCACAAGTGATGGTTGCGCACACGCGGATGAGACCTGAAAGAAAGCTAAGCAGTGATGAACTTTTAAGTGGCTGATAACTGTGAAGCCAGTGATACAGAGCAGTGGAGTGGTCCGGCGAATGGAAGTAGACCAACCGAAAGGCTCCGCAAAATGTGAAATGTGTAATAAAATGGCAAAGGAACTTGAGATGCGTAATGGTCAAGATTAACCCCGGCAAAATGGGAAGTGAAAAGGTGAATGCTTGAAGAGAAAGATTTCTTTGAACTTTTGTGCTTACTGAACTACTGAGACCAAGAGACAGTGGGGAAATTAACATACAAGTGTGAGCTGAAGAGAAAGTCGAAGTGGTCCTGTGGAGGTCTATGGTAAAAGCCTTGCACATTCGAAAATCTTCGACATCAGGAAAAGGTCAGAGCCCCGACTGGTGGAGACCGAAAGTGTGATAAGTTAGGGGAAGGGAACCCCTAACGAATGTGAATTAAGCTTGGGGAAGGGAAGCCCTGCAAGTGCTGTGATTGAGAGGTCCGATCCCGGGTGAGGGAGACCTATGTGAACTGTTAAAGCTTTGAGGGGTCCGAACCCGACTGAGGTAGACCAACGTGATCTTCTTGGTTGAGCTGTGAAATAACATTTTTAATGCTGCAATAAGTGATTTTAACGTGGAAGGCCAGGTGGGCCTCGATCCACGTTTTGAACTGCCTTTGTTTTTAGAACCTGAGCCAGAGTGTGTCCTCCTGTCTATGGGGGGCATTTTACTTCCTGCTGTCCAACGTGGGGAGGAGAGCTGACTCAGTCACTTTGATCCGTTATGTTTTAACACTGATTTTCCTTTGCATACATATTTCTCATTACACACATTTTGTATAAGAGATAGAGTAGGCATTAGGTGTTGTTGGTATAGGCCATTTTGATTTGACAGAAACTTAGTAGGACTGTTTTTTTTTTATTATTTGATGGTAGAGACTACTCTCATCACAGCTATAGGGCAAAGCAGGAGTTTTTTCAAACCCCAAAAATTGAATAAAGGTTTTGAAACTTGTACCTCTTGTGTCAGTGTCATACTTGTGATACCATGCCTTCCTTATATATGTTGTCAGGGTGGGATATGACTCAATTGAGACAAATTGGGGGGACCCTAAAATTCCTGCAACTTAGTCAGAGAGCCTCAGACCCCTCTACCACCACAAAGGTATCCATAGTCTTTGATATTTGTAAGCAGCAAAGAAGCCACTATCCCTCCTGGGAATAGAGGGATGATTCCCACTGACTTACTTCTATAACCCCCTGCGGGTTGTTATAAAAGACTGGCCCCAAAATCTGGCCTAGCCTGGGAATTTTATCTGTCGTAGCAGGCGTTATAGATCCAGACTTTCGGGGAGACATAAAAGTTCTCTTACAGAACCATGGCGAAACCCTGTTTTAAATACATCCTGTGGACAAAATTGCACAGGGAATTCTTAAAAGCTCTATTTCCCCACTTTGAGGAAGAAACTGAACCAGAGAAAACTGAGAGAGGTAACTTAGGCTTTGGAGACGCAATGATATACGTACCACCGAAGCAAAAAGGGAAGAGGAATCTACCATGGTTCCTGACCTAGCCTTCGCCCAGCGGAATTATACAATACTCGCAGAGGCGTTCTTACAAGTGATTCCTGAGGAAGGAGGACATGGAAAGGGAAGCCCCATTTTCTTCCTGAAACAGGGAATACTATATAGAAGGGAAACCTCCAGTGAAGACTCAATTAGTAATACCAAAAACACATTGCAAGATCGTGCTAGAGATTGCACACTCTCATTTGACAGGGGGACACTTGGGACAATCTAAAACCCAAGCTCACATCAGTGGGAAATTCTATTGGCCGTGTATCCATGCTGACATAACGAACTTCATTCAGACATACGAGATATGCCAAAGTAACAGCTCACATATTCCCCTACTTGCCCCCCTAAACCCATTACCGATAATAGAAGTGAGTTTAGGGCCCTTTTGGAACGTGCATGCAATGGATAGGTTTATGCAGAATAACTGAGTCCAAATAACCGAACCAACTCAGGAAGATGGAAAGGTACTGTTTTATGAACAAATATCAAAAACAGGGAGTTACAACGAACATCAACGGACGTATTCTTGATTTCTCTCAGCGATCTTCTTTTCATAAAACAAAGGTTATATATAAAAAATACGTCAGAGGTGACGTCCCACTACATGGCAAATAATGAAAAACTTACTAGGGATCTGGATTGGATTAAGGGGAACATCTAAGTATATTATCTATAGGAACTAGGATTGTAATTGGCTGCCCGCTGTCAGGCGGACAACATGTGCCTACATCTAAAACATGTATTCTTCAGAAACATTAGATACACGGTTTCTCATTGGTTTTCAAACTATAAGGTCCTTCGTAATATGGACCACCACGATTGGTTGGCATGCTTGTGCCATGTCTGGAACATTCAGTTCACTTAGCATGTAAGCCCAGTCCCAGGTGCGAGGAGATGGGGCCTGACACTACCTCCCCACCCAATTAGCCCAACATCTCATCACCCATGCCTTTTGCCATGAAGATTGTCTTTGAACTTGGCCTTGCAAAGTATCCTTGTCTCTGAGAATACACAGGAGTGAGGGCACTCGCTATCGTGTTCTAGGACTCCAAGTATGAACTCTTATTTTCATCCTTGGCTCACGTGACAGGTTGTAAATGCTCTAAATGAATAAAACTTGCCACTCTTGATGTTCTTCTTTACACCTTAACAAGGGATGATTCATCCTTTGCACGTTCACTCCTTTCTGGAATAGATAGCCGACCTTGGCTGCTTCAGTCTTGACTTCAGGCGAGGCATCTCCACGATTCAGCTTATTCTTGCTGCAACATAGTTTTTCCCTTTCCTCTTCACGTGTTCTGGCTTACTAAATTCATGATACCGATTTCCAGCTCCTATACAATGGCGGCTCTGCCGGCATTCTATTCAAAACGTATAGCCAGCTTCTATGATGACTTAGTCTACTTGCGTTTCAGCATCTGTACACTTATTGAATGGTTGATTGCCTGCAGCATTTTGTGCACATGTAATCTTCTTTTTCATATTTAAAAGGTCACTTGATTCTTTATTTCGTTATTAGTTGTCTTCAGCCATTATTTCAAGACGTTGTTCATAATCTTGTGACGTCACAGGCTTCTTTTCTTGTTCTTTTTCATATTCCTTCATGGAGTTCCTTCCTTAGGTTATCATCACTTTGGGGATACATTCGATAGGGTTGTCTCACCGGGTATCTTCTTGCAAACACACGTTGCGGTATTGGCACAACTGCTGGTGTCAAACATGGCACAATCTCAGGCTTCCAACATATGGGAGGTAGGTGTCACAACCCTCAACCCGAAGCCCCCCTGGCCTACCCATGGGCCAGGGGGAGCCTTGACCCCAGTCTCCACTAAATCCCAACCTAGGCCTTCTTGGGGCCAGTCCTCTTTTACCTGGACTTCTTAATTGAAGCTATTTAAACCACGCCCGACTGCACTGACACGCTTTGCGTTAGTTTGCAGTTCTGCAACGTGACGCTCACCGTGTTCAGCTTCAGCCACGAACCTCGGATAAACAGCATCTGCAGAAAGAGAAAGAAGACATTGTTAGAAAAGGTTGCAGTTTACCTGAATTCCATCATTAGCGGTCCTCAGCTCTTCCGACCTGCACCCTGGAACCAGCGCTCCTTCGGATCGACGGACCTGCAGAAAGGGAAAGACAAGGCTTTAGATATTTACACAATTAACGAACTTCGCCAAAAGGCTTACCTTCCCACTCGCACTTCATTCCGCGACATCTCTGGAATTCTACACTCCAGCGGAGCACAGCGACCTGTGAAGACAAAAGATAACAGGCTAGTAAAGGCAAGGCACCTTAGCGCTGTGTTAAGCGCCAACTTGCCGCGTTTAGGCGCTCCGAAAACGCTAATACTTACCAGCGAACCCCAAATCCAATCTTCGCCATGAATTGGACTTCCACGTTCCTAAGGAAGAGGAAAAAGACTTTGTTAATTCCAGAAAGGATTGCTAGGACAGCAAAACATCATAGCAATGAGACCTACCTCAAAGGCTCACGTCGGGCCGGCATCAGTGAAGTAACTCGACCGCCATAGCCCGCAAAGCACCACGCGCCCCTGCCGAGACAGCAGGACGGAGAACCCGCCAACATCAAGAACAAGGTGAGAGGAAGCCCAGAGGGACCGTAGACATACCGGGTGGTGGGTGGCTGTTAATCCCAGTTACCCGGTCCTAAACATTGTTTACCTGTAGTTCTGGGAGGATTCTTCCGCTGGTCACTACTGGGCATCGCAGGGAGGGATACCTGGACACCGATTGCTGGGCGGCGCCCCCGTGGAACCAGGTGAGCGTAACAGTAGGCAGGGCGGGCTTCCTGCAGAGGCATGCAACTGCTCCTCTACATTCCCCCCTCTGGTCGAGTCCTAGACCACCTCCTCAATTTTTTCCACATCCTGGTATTTTCTCTTGAAGTGTTCAATTGGGTCCATATCTTCATCATCCCCCTCAGGGTGCCTGCTGATTTGACATGTTCATCTACACTCCAGGTCATGCAGTTACATTGTCCACTCGGGGTACAATAGTCCCATCGTCCCTCGTACAACTTATGATTTTTTGAATACAGGAACTTCGTTTCTTCAGGTGCTCCGATGCCGAGCCTCTATGTACTTTCTGACAGCTTCATCAGGCAGCTTCTTCGCATTCAGTTCAGGTTTAACATCGATCATGATGGTCATCGCTACCACCTTCTTTGCCGTTTCCTTGCATTGGGCAATCACCATCCTCACTACGCAGAATCCAAACATTAGGAGCACCAGTATTACTCCCAAGAACCTTGAATATGTTTGCCAACCACTGAGGAATCCACGAGAACAAGGAAGCAAACCAGCTGTCATCTTCAATGTCATCTGTCTCGTCTTTGATCTTGTTATGCAGGTCTGTCAACAACGTTATGACCTCTGTCAAGGTTCCATTTTGTTCATCGTGAGAAGGTAAAATGTGCAACATGATGGCCCGATTTTGGCGTAAACTTCTCCTTCCATCGCTGTGATCATATCAAGGACATATCGGTTCTGGAGGGTCATCAGGCGTATGGCCCTCAACTCTTCCTTAATGGCATTGAATCCCTTTATGGTAGCATTGATTGTCTGCAAAACCTCCCATCTAGTGATAACCACTTGGCGTTCGCTACTGTTTGGATCTCAGGCATGAATATAGTCGTCAGTATTGTGGCAGTCTTTCTGAACAATCTGTGTCCCTCAGGAATGGAGTCATACGCTGTTATTGATTTGAGTAAGAAATAATTCTATCTTCATGTCAGTCTGAGAATTTCAAGCAATCTTTTTCTCAAGTGGGCATCTACTTTTGGAAATTCTCCAATGTTCAAATCGCTCTGAGGAATCACTAATGCTGGAACATGGATGAGCACCAAGGAAAATAATCTGCCCCAATCCTTGGGCAACCTCACATAATCTCTAGATCCACCAGCCCAATATCAGTTCATAAGGATGGCTGTCCCTTCTCCCACCCCGGGAACGTCAATTGTGGTTTTGCATTCTTTGTTATATCCCACATGGTCCTTTCAGTGTCTTCCGAAGCATAGTGTTGCATTAACCCATGGGATTACAACTACTGGGTCTGATTAGTCTTCTACCCATGTCAACAGTTTGGAGTGCTTGGCCCATGACTTTAAACATCCATCGTTCACCTTCGGCACCTCTTGCATGTAATCTGTTTTCAGCAGATGAGCTGCACAGGACATCATTCTTCTTCCCATCCCTTCTTGGAATTCACTCGTCCATAGATCAATGATTGAGTTTGTTCCCAACATCCAGTTGATTCGGCTATTTCTGTCACATCAGGCCGATTAATTATCTTAATTTCTTCAATGATCACCTCATCCTGTCCTGCAGCAGGATACACAAACATCTTGCTCTTCCAGCCAAGCTCCTTCTACATTTGTGGAGTTTTTATGTAGTCATCCTGGTATGGAAGTAACCATTTTGATCTCCACCGCAAGGTGGCCCAACTTCTTTGGAATTGTTCTTGTGTAGTACATATTGCAAGATGACTGAGGCCCTTTGCATCATGCTGTGGAAATTCTTTTGCAATTAAAGTCTATACTGTATTCATGGCATAGGGGATGAGAGAGCAGACCTAGCAACCCTCCTTAGATGCCCCCCCCCACTTTTCTCATGTCTTGGTACCACATGTTATTCACCAGGTGAACTGTGTTATCTAGATAGGTATGTATCCCTTCACTACCTTCTTCTGCATCTCTTTTGTGTCTCCCAATATACTTCTAGAAATCAAAAAGCCTGTCTTTATTTGTTTTCACAGTAGGGAGAACCATAGAACCTCCTTCTTCAGCAGAAGTACTAAGATGATAGAGACTGAAAAATAAGGAACAGAAAGACAAGGAGAATAATCATGCAAATATATAGCATGCATAAAAATCTGGGCATCCATTTCTCGCTCCACACTACTGCTTGCTGAATTTTTTCATTCTCTATAACCATGCCATTGTCTTCATTTATCATTTTTAATACAATCATCACATTTCTTTTTATATGCAACTGTAAAATGTGTTCAATTATAGCAACAAGAAGTCTTCTTATCAATGAACCGTTTTTAGGATCCTGTAAGTTTGAATATTAACGTCTCTTCTAACAAGTGCATGGTAAGAATGAAGTATGAACACAAAAGGCAGCAACCACAACCCAATGGACGACACTGTCGGCAGGTACCATGCGTTTTTATCACAAAAAACAAATATACTCCACGAAAAGAAACTGGGTACTGGTCTCCTTTCCAATTTCTGATCAAGAACTGACGTTTAGGCATAACTCTGATGTATTATGCTCTGCTTCAATGTATTTCTAAAAGTTCATTTTGAAATGTCTGGAATTCTCTGCAAGTCCTCGCACTCACTGCTAAAATATATATTGGGAGTGTTTAATCACTCGATGTTTTAGCATCCTTCTTCTTAGTCATCGATCAGGTCTGCAGACATTTTTCTTCTTGTCTTGCTTCCAGATCAGCAATGGTGGGAGGGAAGGTCTTTCCTTTATAAATCTTCACATCGCTCATGTGCAACCAGGCTCTTCTTCCTTGTACTTTAACTGCAGAAGGGGACACTTTCTGAACAATAAAAGGGCCATGGAAATGTGGGTCATGCCACTTCCTGGTAAAATGTTTAATTAACACTAGGTCACAAACATATAATTTAGGTGGTGGTAATAGTTTAGTTTATATAAAATGTATATAGCGTGGCCACTGACCCAGAGGCTTAAGGGCACTGACCAGACATAACACATAACCATATACCGTATAACCATATACCAGTGAAGCCAGGTACAGGAAAGGTGGTTAGAGGGATTCAGGTACAGGCGAGGCAATTAGTGAAACAAAAGGGTTTTCAGGACCTTTCTGAATACTCTGCTAGAGGTTTTTTCTCTGAGCTTGATGGGTAGACCAATCCAGGAGATAGGCACCGCTGAATAGAATGCTCCCATTTTCACCTGCGATAGCCTGTAGGCGGGGGTAGTTAGTAGGGAGCTGTTGTTCGATCTTAGGCTGCATTTATCAGCCATAGGCACCAACTCGTCCTTAAGATAACCAGGGCCATAATTTTTCAAACAATTGAATGAAATCACTAATAGCCAGAAGAGAATTCTTTACTTAATTGGAAGCCAATGTAAATCTCTTCTAGCCTCCTAGATATGATCCGATCTCCTACGGTTCACCACAACTCTGACTGCGTTGTTTTGCATCACTTGTAATCTATTTATATCACAGTTAGGTAAGCTGATCAGATGTCTGCTGCAATAATCTATTCTAGAGCTTATCAAAGCCCTTGCTAGCGTTTCCCTGCTGGTTCTTGATAAGAAGGGTCGGGCATGGGACAGAAGTTTGTTGTAGTTTGCTGACGAGGCCACAAGACTGCTAACCTGCGCCTTCATATTAAGGTTGCAGTCTAGGTATACCCCCAGCGTCTTGACCTTCTTTTTAATCTCTATGATACGATCTCCAATCAGGAGTTGGGTATACTGGCATTCTAGTTTACAAATTTTAGATTCGGTTCCCACGAGCATCAGTTCGGTCTTACTCGTATTTAATGCCAGACCATTCACACAAATCCAGATTTGGAGAAGCTGGTAAATCCTGTTCATTGTTATTTCATCTTTTAGGAGGACACCCGTGAGGGGGATTACACATTGGCTGTCATCGGCATAATTCGTAAATTCAATGCCGTTTGAATCCAGGAAATCCAGTAATGGCACTGTACAAATGTTGTAGAATATTGGGGAGAGACAAGCTCCTTGTGGGACTCTTTGGGTCAGTTCCTTGGCATTAGCATCTGCTAGGTCGCTACTTACTCTCCACTGGTGTCCCTCAAGGAACGATTTAACCCAACTGGCTGCTGAAGTCGCAAAGCCCACCACTTCCTTCAACCTGGTGACCAGAACAATATGGTCCACCAGGTCGAAGGCGGTGGACAGATCCTGCAACATCAGCATGCTGGTGTTGCCCTGGTCCATGTGTCGGAGGAGCTGTCTCTGTTGCATGCTTTTCCCTAAAGACGGATTGTCTCTTATTTAGAATGTTGGCAGATCTCAGGTGAGCAAGCACTACACCACCCTATCAAGGATCTTCAGCAGGAACGGGGAATTAGAGATAGGGTGGTAATTTAGAGGGTCGCCGGATGGAAGACCTAATTTCTTCAGCAGTGGTGTAACCCATGAATGCTTAATGCATGCTGGCATGGAGCAATCTCTAAAAGAGGCATTTACATACCTGCAAAGAGTTTAAATCATCGAGGCAGAACAAGCTTTAATTGCCAATGCTGGACAGGCGTCCCCCTTACAATTAGAGGGTTTGAAATTTTCTATTATCACTGTGAGATCAGACTCGGAGAATGGTTTAAAAGAGAAAAGCTCATCTGCTTTTCAAAGCTTAGGAGATGAGTTAATAATATTATTATCCTTTTGTCGTAAGGGTTCCTTTGCTTTGAAGATTCCCTCATTGATTTTGCTGAGTTTGGCTTTCATGGTGTCTTGCACCTGATTGCACCACTTGGCATCTCTAATAATAGTGTCCTGATCATTGTTCTTTATAGTTTCCAATTCTTTGAAAACTTTAAAAAGCTCTTTTTTAGTTCACTTGGATTGGTAACTGCTGGAAGCCAGTCCAGTCGTGTTAACCAGAAGTGCGCACAGCTTGACGCTGTGCTGCTCGACGACCAGAGCTGGACCCCTCCACCTTTTGCCTAAGAACATTGAACCAAAAGGACTCCCATGCCATCACCGTCGACCGCTTTGTCCCGCCGGAGAAAATCGAGGTCGTCGACGAACCAAGGAGAATCCACCAGTGGGTTTCCGGCCACCCAAAGTCCACAAAGACAATGAGAAGTTAAGATCCAAAGTCCAGCCATGGTCAAGTCCTGATCGCTGATGCCGACCCTCAATGCCCCACTGCCGGGCCTACGTTCTTCATTGAGTCTACTTTGCGGCGCCAAACACTTTTCTTCGAGGACTCTCGATGCTGAGGTTCCCATTTCTTCGAGGACTCTCGACGCCCTGTGGCTTCTGCTTTAAAGGGAACCCACTCACGAGGAACCAGTCGACAAGCCATAGAAGAATCTCTGCTAAACTCGGGTACATTGGGGTAGTCGAACATTTTAGCAGGAAACAAGTCTATTTTAAACATAGATGGACTGGGCTTGTTTATACACTTTATTTACAGGTTGCCCAGATGGGGGGGATCCTCACACAGAACTGTGTCATGGTAGTGGGACAAGGTATTCTGCCATTGTTTCACCTAACTTGTCTTCCTTCCTATGTCTGATGTTGATGCACATTACTATTTGATTTGTATGCCATTGGGACTTTCAGCAGTTGGTGCATTTTAAAGGAGTCAAGAGTGAACTGTGGTACCACATAGACATTGTACATATTTACCATATCAGATTGATTGTGTATACATATTGAACCTTATTTATATAAAGAACTGTGTTATCACATAACATAGTGTGTGGGCATTCCTTTGTGGGGGCTCGGGGACTACACTGTACTTAAGAAGCAGCCTGCATCACCTCTTGAGAGCTTAAGCCTTGATTACTCATCCATAGCTACCCTATAGAGAATCTTGGCTGGGGTACTCTGTGCTTCTACTCTGCCATAAAGAGGGCAGGAGTACAGATACTCCCTTCCAGTCTTTACAATAAGCAGATGAAAATGTGTGTTTTATGCTTAATAGAAGCCCTATTTTTTGTGAATAACTCATTAAGAAAATGTGGTTTATTATTGGATCTCAGCACTTCACACACACACCACCTCGGAAATAGTTTGCGCACTAAAAACTTGGCTGCGCAAGTCGTATCAGGGTCTGTACACGGACCTGCCTCGATCCACCTAGAAAAGGGAAACACCACCCCTAATAGACACCAATATCCATTGCATGTCTGCAGCATATTGACAGTCGGTATGTAAATCCTGAAACAGACCACTCGGTCGAGGTATTACTCCTCTAATTGTTCTCAGTGTATGCCCAGCAGTAAACTTTTGACACACAATGCAATTCACCCTGAACAATGCAACCTGTTCCAACAAATTAGGAATGAACCAGTGTTCTGCAATCGTAGCAGCAAGACTTTCTCTAGTTACATGCGCAGTGTAATGCAGCAGTTCAAGAGTGACCTTTAATACATTTACTGGCATCACTGGCTTTCCAGTGCTGTCCTGTCGCCATAATGCTTACATGGGGATAAGGAACATCCCCTTTGTTTCCACAGTTCTTGCTCTTCCTGTGGTGCACTTTCTTGAATCTCTTTTAATTGGGTTATTGACAACTTCGTAAACCCCTCTTGCACTAACATAGTTATTATTATTTATCATTATTATTTTATTATTATTTATTATTATTTAACTGAGTTCTCTTTAATACTCTGAGTATCAAAACTAGAAATTTCTGGAGAATATACACCACTTTTGGTTTCTATGTCTGCGGCTTCCTTCCCGCAAGAGATCAAATGTGTTCGCTTAGTATGCGCTGCGCATTTAACGACCACTATTGCTACTGGGAGTTGTAGTGCTTTAATGAGTCTCTCCAATAAGGATGCCTGTTGCACTGTAGTGCCATCTGCATGGAGGTAGGCCCTCCTCTTCCAACGTGCCAACCCTGCGTGTAAGGTTGACGTCACATAGGCGGAGTCACTGTACACGTCCCTTCTTGCCCTTCATGTTTCTCAAGTGTAACAATAAGCACCACTAATTCTGCTGCTTATGCTGAAAAGTGAGATGGTAGCCTTGCTCCTGCTACTACTTTGAATTCTCCATTTAATCTGTGTCTAACTACCACACAGCCTGAATGCCTTTCTCCACTAGTCTGATCAATTTTTGAAGAACCAGCAATAAAAAGAATCTTCCCTCCCGCAAAAGCATTCCCCTTACGCACAGTATATTATAAAATTCAACATAATTGGCACAGTCATGCACATGATCACCTTCTTCTACGGTTTCGGCTATGAACGTTGCAGTGTTCACTATTATACATCTTACAATTTTAATTGCTGGGTTAGAAATCATTACCTCGTAAGCTGAGGCTCTTTGGGGAGTCAATGTGCCCTTGGGTTTCTCTAAAATGGCAAATCGAGCATGCTCCACGAAGAGAGACATAGAGCAGCCCATAACAATGTTTGTGGACTTCTCAATTTCAAACATGGCAGCTGCCCCAGATTGTTCGCAAGGGAAGTGTCCTCTCATATCTGGGTCTAAAATCCCACTGTAATATGCTAAAGGTTTGTACCCCAATGTGGTTCTTTGTGTGAGCACTGCTGTCATTACTGACCCATCTGTGTGTGAAAACAGATACAAATCCTCGCCACAATTGGGAATTCCTAAAACTGGGGCTGTACAAATTGCTTTTTTCAGTTCTTCAAATCCTCCCTCCATTTCTTCAGTCCATCCTAGTTTTGTTTTACAAAACCGTGCTTTCTTTAGTGCTTGCAGAAGTGGCTTTGTGTATGTACTATAATCAAACACCCAGGCTCTAACATAATTGCACAAACTCAAAAATAGTTGCATCTGTCTCACTGTGTTCTGTTTTGATGTTTTCATGGTTGCCTCAGCTCTCTCATGTGTTGCTTTCTTTCCTTCATGTGAAATCAACTGACCTATGTATAACAACTCTTCTTGACAGTACTGTAACTTCTCTTTGTCCACCTTAAATCCCCTGTCTGCTAAAATATTAATTACTCAGATAGAGTCCTGTCTGTAGTCATCCTCTGTTTTACTGCAAATCAACAGGTCATCTACATATTGTATCACTGTACTTTCAAAACGATATTACCTAGATCCATCTGTAGGACTCGGTTAAAGATCGATGGGGACTCATAGTACCCCTGAGCAGAAAACAAGTCTTGGGAGTCCTTATGCAACGGGATCGAGAAAAACACATTTTTCAAATCGATCACCGTGAAGTATCAGCTTCTACTGGGATGCTACATACTATTGTTGCCAGATTACGAACTAAAGGAAACTCGGAATCTACAATCTGGTTAAGAGGTCTTAGATCCTGGATACATTTCAACAACCCCTCTTTAGATTTTTTAATCGGATACACCGCAGTATTACACAATGATTCTGATGGCACTAGAATCCCCTGTGTTGGGAAGAACTCCCAGGTATACCAGAGGGACACCGGAAGTCCGTAGACTCTTGGAAGGCCCAACACCCTCCCCAGGATAACAGAGGACTCAGCCAACAGCAATTTAAAACTGTGGTTTATTACAGACAAAACCAACAGGGATCAGCACAGAAACAGGAAGAATCCATGCACATCTCGCTCTTCCTCGGCTCGCAGGCCGGTTTTATAATACAATTACGTTAGAGTTATGTCACAACCTGGGCCCTTCTCCAGGAAACCTATCGGGCTCCACGATTGGGTATTGAGCACTTTACCACCTATAGTGGACACTATATTTGTTATTCTACTGGCCCTCGCATGTCAAGTATCTGGCCTGGACCATTCCCAAGACACTATCTATAACAAAGTTGCAGTGTGGTGGACTTACCATTGGTTCTTTCCCGTTGCTACCCACCCATAGGATAGTAAACTGTGATTGGCTAGAGCTGACGTCCCAAGGCCTGAGATCTGCAAAGATTCCCAGCTCTCTGTGTACCTTTTCAAGGTAATACGAATGACTATGTGTCTTCATTGTAACTTGTGCGTACCACCTTACTCAATGAGAGTGCTCTTCGGCTCGGCGCAACACTTGTCTCACATTATGGCATATTTGTTGCAGTCTTCTGTCTGGTACCCGGGGGCCGGCTCCCTGTCCCATCGCTAGTCGCTATCCATTGTCTGCTACGGCCGCGTCACATGTTCAGTGACCACAAATTTGATGTATGAAGCTATGAGATTATGAGGAATTATTTGCTTTTACTGCAGCTGGTGCCTTTGTCGTCTGTGGATTGGAATGTCATCCATATCTCGTGGCCTTGTCTGCAGGTCCTGTCCCACACGTCTTTCTCTCTGTCCAGCCTGACTCAGCTCAGCCCGTCTCTTGCTGAGAGGCATGTGGCCTGTTGTAATTTTCCTAAACCATTATAATGTGGTTTGTACAGTGTCCGTGCTATACTACATTCGCCATAGGTTAGTCACACTTGGTTCTGTCAGGTCCCATAGGTGCTCCTGTAGTTCCATAGGCTTATTCACATGTAAGCATCTGCAAACTTTGCTCAGGATCTCTTGCTTCTTGCGGTTTTTGCATGGCTGTGTTTGGCTAATGGCAAAATAATAAATGCGATGACAGTATGTATATGTGTCTGTCCTCTAACTATAGAACTGTACGCTCATGTTCTTCATGTATTCGAGTGCATGTTTGTGTCCTGAAGTGCGGATTGGATCATGTGCTTCATGTCTAACGCTGCTATGTCGTGGTGTCTCTAACGACGTTAGAAACATGGCTTCTTGGTGCTTTTCAGTCAAGACTGTCAATGGAGGTGTCTTTGATCATGGCTTGTGGCTCTTCAACCAAGCTGGGGTTCATTCGCATCGCACCTGGCCTGTAGGGCTGGTTGAGGGCATATGGCTGGCTGAGGGGGTATCTCTCGACATACTTATCAATCAGAGGACAACTGGAAATCGGTCCGAAATAGAATGGGTGATTGCAGTATTTCCTGGCCTTCTTCCTCGTCATGAATTTCATGGGATGGGGAGGCAGTGGTAATATTACCCATCCCTCTTCAGTCCCCCCGTCTGGTCAACCTGTCGACCACATCCTTATATGAGAGGCCATTTGCTCTGGGCTGCCATATCTTTGTTATTCCTCCAAGGTGTCCGAAGTAGTTTGTGTGGTCATAGAACGACCAGTGCATGTAACAGCACACTCCTTCGGGGTTGCACCAGACCCTCTTCCCTTCATAGTACTTGGGATCGAATGTGTTGTCCAATTTCATTGAGCTAGTTGGCAACAGATCGCATTGTGCAATCTTCCCTCTTGTCTCTTTCTGCGATAATCTCGTCTTTGGCTCCTCCTATGTTTACATCCATCAGGATCTGCATTCCGATAGCCTGTTCTGCTGTTTTCTTTCATCTGACCATGCAGATTTTGATCCCACACATTGATGTGGCTGCCAATACAAGAGCTCCCATTATCACCTTGAGTCCATCTGACAACCAGGATGGCATCCAGGACCATACGTAAACTATCCAACATTTGTCCTTTCCTGTCCCCCTTGCTTCATCTTCCATCTTGGCCTGCATCTGTGCCAGTTGTGCCACTGCATCTGATAGAGTTCCATTATCTTCATTGTTGGCAAGTGTGAATGTGCAACATGAACTCCCTATTTTTGCGCAAACCCCTCCTTCAATGGCTGGGATGAGGTCCCAAACGTATCTATTCTGGAGTGCCACCAACGTTATCGCTCTGAGCTCTTCCTGCATTGCGTTAAAACCATTGACAGTAGAATTAATCATTACCATCAGCTCTCATTGAGTGATCTGTAACCACTTGGCATTTGTGTATGTCTGCACCGAAGGTATTATTGATGCGATGAACATTTGTGTCCTGCTGAACAGTCTGTGTTCTGCTGGGATCTCATCTAGTGCTGTTTCTGATGCTTCTGAGAAGTAATTCCCTCCTCTCATTACTCTTCTCAACCCTGCTTGATTCTCTGCCTTTTCTGACTTGGATGTTGGTGCCACTTGGATCGATCTCTTTTTTTCTCTTATTGTTGTCCGTTTCCGGGAATTCGTTGAGCTTCACATCCTTTCTTGGCACGACCAACGACGGCATGTTGATGTGTACCAACGAGCAAACTCCTCCCCACTCAGGTGGCAGCTTCTTGTATACTTTCGATCCGCAAGCCCAATAGTGATCCATGAGTACTGCTGTTCCTACCCTCATAGCTGCAAGTTGTTCAATGCTTTTGCACCCAACATTCTCGCCAACTTCAACTCTGCCATTGTTCTGATAGCACAGGGCTGGTGTCTTCAGAGGGATTATCATTATCGGGCCGGCTTCATTTTCCACCCATGCCAGTAATTTTGCACTTGCTTCCCATTCTTTCAGGCATTTGTCATTTTCTTCCTGCACCTTGTTCACTGGTGACTGGGCTAGTGTCAGTGCTTTGCTTCCCACCACTCCATCTTGCCATCCATTGTTTGTGTACACTTGCCCATACACTAGTATCTGTGGTCTTTCTCAGTAACCAGGCTCGCCTCCTGTCTCCCTCACTCTTGTCCAGGACATGGCCGTTCCTTTAAAGTGATAGCTTTTGTTTCTCTCTTTTCGAGTCCGTCAGTTATGCTATATAGCTTCATCTAGCTGCCAATAGCTCATCATGTCTAATGTCTTTATGTAATTATCTTCATATGGGAACGTTCCTTTGAACATCCATCTCAACATTGCTGGCTTTGCTTAAAATCTTCCTCCAGTTTGTACCATCGAGAGACACATCAAGCATTATGCTCTTGCTGATGGTTTTTCAGTTGCTATGATTGTTCGGGAGGCACTCATTACATAGGGGATTAAGGAGCAGACATAACAGCTTTCCCCAGTGGTTTCCTTACCTACTTTTGTCATGTGTTTGTACCACATGTTATTAGACACGCGAGCAGTGTCGGTGAGATACAGGTCTACCCCCTTCATGTCTGTGTCAACACTGCACTTACCTCCCCTTACCTTATAAGCAGTGTTTTCTCGTCCACCTGACATAGTCGTTCCACCTGCATAGGTCGGGGGAAAGTTAGTATAGGGTACAGCGGTAGCAGTAACAACAACATATAACTACCAGAATACGAATCCCATCAACCCACTGGGAAGTAATAGACATGACATAATGCTAATGTTCTTTATTGTTTCCCTTATTTCCACTTACACTGCTTGATCCTTGCAGCTCGGTGATACAGTTGCCTACCTGGAATGCACAAAGAAATGTGTTACTGTGTTAGTATTGTAAATGCTCTCAAGCCCCACGAACCATATAATCACTAATGGCAAAATCAAACACCTCCTCCCACAACACACCTTTTCCACTGATGGGTCCCTTAACATGGCAAGTACTGGGGGTTCACCGAGCTCAAGTTGTGGGGATGTTTGGACCAAATACTCTATAAAGGCAAGATGGTATACTCCAGGGGATCATGCTCAAAATGTGTTAGGTCTCCTTGCAGCGTGGATAAACTGGTTGGAGAAGGTATCTGGGTGACGGGTAGAAGGCAGCATGGTTATAAACACCAGTACAATCTCCTCAGCTTTTACGTGGACCCTGTGCATGCGGAAGAAAAAAATAACAAACAGACAGTGTATCCTTAATCGATGTCTACAAGTGTTCTAGTCACCACTTCTGCTGCTTGGGAGCGTGTGACCATTGGATGTCCTTGTCTCCCTAGTCCTGTGAATTCAGAATGCACTTGTAGCTCTCCTAGGTGCTGAACGTTGGCCCTGTCGGTCACAGAGATTTTGTTACCAGGTGAGGCCACTGCTTTGTAGGGCTTGGCTTCTTGCAAGGGATTCCAGACCGTCTTACTGACTAACTTGACAGTACGGTCTGCCACCTGTTTGACCACGTGGGGGCCGGTGAACCGAGGCGCATTCCAGCCCCTAATAAAATTACACAAGAGGACAATGCCCCCAACCTTCACAGTGTTTTGGAGCTCACAGTCTTGTGGTACGTTGTCGCAGTCGAGCTCTTCACTGTCTTCTGCCACCTAACCCCCCCTGGATCTGCTGTATCTGGAAAGAGATTAAAGAAGCATTAGGCACCGGAGAAGTAATTCATTCATACATTTCCTGTCCTATCACATCTGCACTACTCTCACAGTCCTTCAGTGCTCTTGTGGGAGGGGTCAGGGGAAGATGCATGCGCCATCCTGTCAGCATGTAATGGGACGTGGTCGAACCCTGGCTTATTGCACAATGCAAACAGTGCAAGAGGCAAACAGTGCAACCAGTTCTTCTTGGTGCTTTGCTGTGTCTTGGCTATATACTCCTTTAGGAGTCCATTCAGGCATTCACACATCCAATTTGCTTGCAGGTGGTATGCACAGGCAAACTTATGTTGAATGCCTAACAGTGCTGTGGTGTGCTGAAACATTTTGTTGGCAAAGTGACGGCCGTTGTAGGACCGCAGGACCTCACAAATGCCCCATCTCGGGAATACTTCTCTGACCAAAAACATAGCCGCTCCAAGGATGTCGGCATGTGAACAGGGACCTGCCTCAATCCACCTGGAGAATGGGCAGACAACCGCTATCATATAGCGGTATCTTTGGCAGACTTGGATCATATCCACATAATCAACATGTACATGCAGAAATGGGCCTACTGGTCTCGGTATGGCTCCTCTCACAATTCGAGTATGACCTGCTGTAAACTGCTGGCAAGTCAAGCAATTACACATTTGGCCAACTGTTCTGTTAAACTAGGACAGAACCATGTCTCTCCAATGCATGTAGCAATGACCTCCTTCACCGTGTGTGTTGGGTAGTGCAATTGTGTTAATGCTATCTTAAAAAATGCTAGTGACATGACCACTTTTCCTGTGTTGTTCTGTCACCATAAGGCGTCTGTTGGAGACATTCAGCACCCTCTCCTCACCCATAGCTCCTTCTCCTCCTTGGGCGCAGCACCCTGCAACTCCCTGCAACTCCATAATCTGTGTCTCTGGTAATACATTGTAACCCTCCTTTACTACCCTGGTTCTCGCTCCTCCTTGTGCATTGCTTCTCTCTCTTAGTTCCCATAATTCCCCAAAATAAGCTGCACATTTTGCCTCAAAATCTACTGCTTCATTCCCTCTTGAGATAGGATCTTCCCCTTGTGTATGGGCTTGGCACGTCACTATTGCTAACCGTGTTGGTCACATAATTGATCAATCTGCCCAATATAAGTGCATGCTGTACTGGAGGCCCATCTGCCCTCTTGAATCCTCTACGGAGCCAACATTCTAATCCTGAGTGTACTGTGGACGTCACATAGGCGGAGTCAGAGTACACTGTCACTTCCTTCTCCACACTATGTTTCAGTGCTAGTATTAGGGCCGCTAGTTGTGCTGCTTGTGCTGAATAATGGGATCCTAGTCATACACTTGTAACCACCTCACCACCTCACTTGTCCCGCCCTCCTTCAGTCTTACCACTGCAGTCCTAGTGTTTCTGACCCCATCAGTTTGATCAATGGTTGGAGAATCTGTCAATGTAGAGTACATCTCCCCCATCAAGGGCATCCTCCTCTAAATTGTGTGTCTCACTGAACATTTCTATGTTCTTTGTGCAGTTGTATGCACAGTTTCCTATCTGTAGGATGTCTGCCAAAAATGTTGCTGGGTTTACAGTCTTGCATCTCACTATCTTCAGGCCTACATTTGACGTTATCACCTCATTACCTGATGCTCTCTGTGTAGTCAGTGTTCTCTTTGGCTTCTGCAGTATCGCAAAGAGGGTGTGGTCCACGTAAAGAGTGGTGGTGCACCCCATTGTTATTGACTTCTCTACTGCGAAGGCAGCAGCTGCCAAAGCTTGTTCGCACGGATAATGTCCTCTCATTACTGGGTCAAGTTGCCCACTGTAGTATGCTATTGGCTTGTGACCCATGCTTGTCTTTTGTGTCAGTACTACCGTCATCACTGCACCATCACTGTGTGAGAACAAGAAGGATTCCTTTTTGTAGTCTGAGATCCCCAACACTGGTGTTGTGCATATTGCTTCCTTCAGTTCATTAAATGCTTCAGTCATCTCAGTGGTCCATGTCAGTGTCTTGTATCCCTTCTGTGCTTCCTTCAGGGCACACAGTAGTGGCCTTGTGTATGTGCTGTAGTCAAAGACCCATGCTCTGCAGTAGTTGCATAACCCTAAGTACTGTTGCAGTTCCCTCAATGTCGTGGGCTTAGGTGTTTTGCGCTTTGTCTCTGCTATCTCTGGGGTGATCTGTCAGCCATTTTGAGATATTGTCTGTCCAATGTATAGCACCTCCTTCTGACAGTATTGTGGCTTTGCCTTGTCCACCTTCTACCCTTTGTCTGCTAACACAGTCAACATGTGTACTGAGTCCTGTCTACATCGGTCTTCTGTTGTGCTGTAAATCAAAATGTCGTTTACATACTGCAAAACTGTGCTCTCTGTCTGTATGTTACTTAAGTCCATCTGTGTCACTCTGTTAAAGATAGATGGTGACTCACAGTACCCTTGTGGGAGCCAAGTATGTTTCCAATTCTGGTTTCTATACATAAAGCTGGTCAAGTCTTGTGAGTCTGGATGTAGTAGTACTGAGAAGTAAGCATTCTTCAAGTCAATCACTGTAAAGCAGGCAGCTTCCGCCAGAATGCTGCACAAAATTGTGGCTGGATTTGCAACTAAAGGATACTCTGCTTCTATGATATGGTTACAAGGTCTTAAATCCTGTATTAAATTCCACGACCCTCTCTTTGCCTTGCGCACAGGATACACCACCGGGTTACATAGGTATTATAATGGTACAAGAATGCCTCTCTCAATCACTGCTGTGATTGTTTCATAAATTCCCTCGTCTGCCTCTTTGGTTACGGGATACTGTTTTACTCTTGGTAAAATTGCTCCTGGATTCAGCTTGATCTTCACTCCCCCTATGCTCTTTATGCACCCCACGGCATAGGTAATTGGTAGTCCATAGGTTGCTGGGTACATTGGCCATGTCCTCCTCCCAGATGAGGGTGGCGCCTCCATTGCCATTCGCTGTAGCACTTCCCTGTAATGCATTTGTAACCAGTAGGTCACACTCATTTCGAACATCATCTCTATTTTCAGCCTTTCTTCCCTAAAAAGCTCCTCAACTGTTACCTTGGTCAACCTGCATCCCCCTGCCACTGTGATCACTGCTTTCCATACCCGCCCTGTGTCATCCATCCGTACACTGCAATACAATCCTCTCTTGCCACCACTGCCTCTATTTCTATGGGCACTATTGTTCCTTCTGGCTTGTCCAATGCAACACGGCCAGAATAGGTACTCACCACATCTTCCCTGCATCCCCGGAAGCCATGCAATGGCAATGTCAGTTCCATAATAGAACATTTCTGCGTCCACTGGCACCCCAATCTGTACTGTGCGTCCGCAATATGCTTGAACAATCTGTCTTACATTGAGCATTTGTGTGCCTGGTGTAGAGCACACTATGCCCTTCTCTATGAATGAGATGGTCATGTTCAGTCTGCTCATGTCTCATCCCAGAATGTTTAAAGGTGTCTGTCGAGAGTAAAGCAAAGGTAGTGATAGATCGTGATCGCCTATAGATAGTGAGATATTGTCTGTAAAAGGAACCACTTCCTGAGCCCCAGAGAATCCTTGAGTGTTTATGACATCACCTGATCATGTAAATGCTCCATCCCTAAGGCAGGACCTAGTCACCCCCGTGTCAACAAGAAAGGAAAAAGTGAGGTTCCTCCGCAGGGTTGGGTGTGATCGACAGGATGGGACACATTAAGTTTGTCTGTGGGCTGTCCTATTGAGGGTACAGCCCATTCCCAGTAAAGGGGTTGTTCCCTACCATGGTAACTCCTCCCAGTTGTCTAACCGGAAACTGTCGCCACTGTGTCCATGTGTGCTGGTGCGCCTTTGTGCTGTATCTGTGCTAGTTGTTGTGTGTTCCCTCAAATCTGTGGTGCTTGTAAATACTGTGGTACCTGTGCTGGCATCTGTGGTACCTGTGCCTGTGCTTGTGGGATCTGTTGATACGTGCCCCGCATCTGCCCTGGTTGTTGTTGGTCCTGTGCATAATAATCATCCTGGTCCCTGTGATAGGGCTGCTGGACCTGCCCTGCCCAATTCTGTTGCTGTCATGATGCCTATCCCCGGGGAACCAGACCACGTCCAGCCACCTTGGAAGCAGGCATGAAGTTATCCTAAGCAAGCCCAAAAACCCCTGCTAGGGGCTATTTGGGTCCAGTCCTGGCACCTATGGTGCCAGGCTCATATGGAGAGTCAGTCCTGGCGCCGTAGGCGCCAGGCTCATAGATTAAAACTTACCTGATGCAGAACATGCTGCAAGAGCTCCAAGCCAAAAGAGGCTTGGAAGGGACTACTTTACTTAGGGACTATTTTTTACTCGGGCGGGGCTGGGGAGGAATACTTACCTGGGACTACTTTGGGGGCTATTTAAACCATGCCTCAAGAGCAGCACACGCTTCGTGTTATTCTACATCCAGCAGCGTAACGCTCACCGTGCCTGCAAGTCTGCATCCAGCCTTCTGCCACGCCCGCCTCGAGTTTGGAGCTCCTAGAAAAAGGGAGAACGAAGGAGAAAAGGTTAGAACAAGAGCAATACCTTTAATCCTTACCTGAATTCCCGATCCATCGTGCCTTCGAGCTGGTAGAAAGAAGTTATTTTAAGTGCGTCGCCTCGCCTGCTGCAGCGCCGTGCTGATCTCACCGGCCTTCGCAGCATCTTCACATTCCACCGCATCCTCCTGCATGTTCCCGCCACACTCCGGCACCTAAGGAGAAGACAAGAACAGCAAGATGAGCCAAGGGAATACACAGAGGAATATTAGTTAGACCCCCATAGACTTACCTGATTTTACCACCAGGGGTACTATTCCTCTTCACGGGTCGGCGCAGCTTCCACTGCATCTTCGCCGAACCCCGGCCCCTAAGGGGAAACAAAAGGACAGCAAGGTGAAACAAAGGGACTAACAAGGGGAACCCTCCTCACCACAATAGACTTACCTGATTTTACCGCCGGACGTATTATTCCCCAAGACTTCATACTTTCTCTCAGCGGCTGAATAAGGGAGAAAGCAACAGGTTACATATTGACATTATTTTATCGAACTGTGTTGGAAGATACAAATCCTTTCCAGAATACTACCGGTTGCCACGAGGAACTCTTCATTAGGGTCAAGCTGAAACCTGCAAGGAATCGGACAAGAGTAAAAGTCTGGCATTTGAACTCTTACAAACTTTATACTTACGGCATCTTGCCAGGAATCTCTGAGTCAACATTGTTTTGGAATTCATCACTTCCTTCGAGCCAGTGAAGCAACATGTTATCAATGCGCCCCTGCGCTTAATGCAGGATGGAGAGCTCATCTTTCCAAACCATCAGGTGAAACTATAAGAGGGGACATCAAAGGCGATCTGTGGGGAGAACAGCGGGGGTGGGGGGGATTTACGCTCAACTCCACAGGTGTTAATTCCCTTTCTCCATTTGCAGAAGAATATTCCTATGGGCCAAGCAAACGAAGCTAGGTGGGCCAGTCCAGTCCGTCATCTCGGCCCTACGGGTCACATTGGTGGAGACCGCAGCTGTCCAGTTCCGATCGACGCCTCTGTGGGAGCCAGGTGAGCGTAACAGAACATGAAGCCTACCCACAAATTCCCACCCGGGCGTTATGGATACCTCAGAGACTGACCAATTGGCCCAATTACTAGGGGAACTGAGGGCTGAAGTGCATTCCGCCCATCAAGAAACAAATGCTCTTAGGAGAGAACTGATTTTGTCAAAGGAGAGAACTGATGACCTTGCTAGGCAACTATTGCAAAGCCAGGCTGGACAAGCACCCCTACCTGGTTCCGGGGGAAATCCAGCTCCTGTGTTATCGACTAACCCTGTGCAAATAAACCTACCAGGAAATATTCCATTAGCTCCACCCGAACGCTTTGCCGGAGATCCCAAAAGGTTTGCCGTGTTTATGAACCAATGCCGCTTGCACTTTTTATGCAGACCTGGAGCCTTCCCAAACGATCAAGCCAAGGTAGCCTTTGTATTGTCATATCTCAGCGGCAGTGCAGCTGATTGGTCAATTCCACTGGTTACTCAGGATGACCCAATTCTTCGGGATTTTCAGGGCTTTCAAACGAGCATGGAAAGACTATTTGCCTGGCACTCCCAAGGACAGGCCCTGGATAACAAACTTTTGTCCCTACGACAGGGTAACCAGGACCTTCTATCCTACATCGCAATCTTTAATAGGTTGATAGTGGAAACTGGATGGCTTGAGGTAAAACAAATCACGTTATTTCATCGAGGGCTTCGAGGAGAACTCAAGGATGTCTTGGCTCAAATCGTGAACCCACCTCAAGGCTGTGCTGAATATATAGACTTAGTGGTCCAGTTAGATCACAGACTTCGGAACAGAAAGGCTGATCGAGACAAATTTGAGAATCGGGTGTTGGTCAAAACCCACGCTAAATCCAAAGGAGCAGATGCTTAAGAACCCATGCAAATCAGAGGGGTTAAAGGATCCTTAACACAGAAGGAAAGAGAAAGGAGACAGCAAATGCAATTGTGTCTATATTGTGGAACTTCTGGGCATTTTCTACGGGATTGCCCTGTAAAACCACCCAAGAAGGTGGTAGGAGCTGCTGATAAAAGCCATATGGAGTCAGACTCGGGGAAACGACCACGCCCGACAAGCGTAGAGGTCCGCTTGCCGAGCTTGAAGAAGGATACTCAGACCTTGCATTTCATCATACCAATGAACCTCATAGATCCAGGGCAGCCATCGCGTATGCACGCAGTAAGGGCATACATTGATAGCGGGGCCATAGGAAACTATGTGGACTATGAATTGGCTTCCAGGATGAATCTACCTCTCTGCCGAAAAACCACCTCAGATGTCATCACCACAGTCGATGGAACTGAAATTGCCTCTGGGCCTGTAACTCATTCCACCGCAGAGTTGACACTTTTGGGTCAGGAGGGGCATCAAGAGACTATTGTGTTTGATCTAATCAAAGCCCCACAGTTCCAAATAATACTGGGGATACCTTGGTTGGAAACACATAATCCTTGTATTGATTGGCAAGAGAAGAGAATAACCTTCCCGGATTGTGCACAAACCTGTTACCCGAAGAAAAGTCAGAACGCAGGCCTCACAACCACAGCAGTCATGCAACTACCTCCAGAATACCAAGAATTCCAGGGTGTCTTCCAAAAAGAACAGGCAAACACCTTACCTCGCCCATCCAAGTCCCCTGCATCTTCAGCTTTGTTCTTCGTGCCCAAAAAGGAAGGTGACCTCAGAACGTGCATAGACTAACGCGCATTGAACCAGATAACTGTTAAGAACCGATACCCATTGCCTCTGATCCCTGAACTACTAGACCAACTGAAGGACGCTTGTATATACACTAAATTAGATCTCCGGGGGGCATACCATCTGGAGCGTGTAAAAGAAGGCGATGAATGGAAGACTGCTTTCCGCACTAAGTATGGGTTATTCGAATACCAGGTGATGCCTTTCGGGTTGTGCAATGCACCAGCAGCCTTCCAATACTTCATGAACGATGTCCTTCGTGAACTCATTGACGTTTGTGTTGTCATATATATCGATGATATTCTAGTATACTCCTCTTTAGAATCTGACCATGTGAAGCACGTCCGAGCAGGTCTTGAGAAATTGCGCCAGCACAAACTATATGCAAAACTGGAAAAATGCGTTTTTCATACCACAGAAGTTGAATTCCTTGGGTTTATCCCGACCCCAAAGAGAGTCAGAATGGACTCACGAAATGTGGACGCAATCCTTAAGTGGCCATCACCAAGTTCAGTTAAAGGAGTAAAAAGCATGCTCGGCTTTGCCAATTTCTACCGCAGATTCATCCCGGATTTTTCACATGTTGTACATCCCATCACAGCACTCTTGCGAAAAAATAAACGCTTTATGTGGACTGACGATGCTGAAAATGCCTTCCAAGAGCTGAAAGCCAAATTCACGTCTGCACCTGTATTAAAGCACCCGCGCCCTGAACTTCCATACATAGTGGAAACCGATCCATCCAGTCTAGCCATGGGAGCTATCCTGTCGCAAAAGGACCCTGAAACTGGCCAGCTTCATCCAGTAGCATTTTGGTCCAGAAAGTTCTCGGCACCTGAGTTAAACTATGCTGTTACCGACAAGGAGTTATTAGCCATTAAATCTGCCTATCTTCTAGGTGCCAGGCATACCATTACTGTGATCACCGAAACTTACAGTATTTAAAGACAGCCAAGGCCCAATCGTCACGTCAACTCCGATGGGCATTGTTCTTTGCCGAGTTCGATTTCGTAATAACCTATCGACCAGGTTGTAAGAATGGTAAAGCAGACGCCTTATCCTGAATAGGGATGGGAGAGGCAGAAGTGAACCCAGAACCAGTACCTATAATTTCCGAACAAAGGATTCTTGGCATGACTACTCTACAGACACTAGAGGACATTCAGGTAAAGATCCAGCAACTCTTTGATTCTACAGCCCTGCAGGACTGGGTAAAGAAAGGCCCGGACTACTCTGTCACCAATGATCTGCCTTATTACCAAGGGCGGCTATTTCTGCCACACAAGGAACTACAAGAGCTAGTCATTTCCCGGTATCATGATACCCTAATGGAGGGGCACCCAGGTATTGCAAAAACTGAAGCTAAAATTAAAAGACAATTCTGGTGGCCCACCTGGCGAAAGGATATTAAATCATTTGTGATGTCTTGTGGCATTTGCGCCCAAAACAAAAGTCAAAAGAAAAAACCAGCTGGACTCTTACAACCTTTAGACATTCCACCTACACCATGGCACACCTTATCGTTAGACTTTATTACCGATCTACCTCCTTGTAATGGGTTTAACACCCTTCTAGTTATTGTAGATCTTTTTTCCAAGATGGTCCACTTTATTCCTTTAAAAGGACTACCTTCAGCCTCAAACCTGGCCAAAGAATTCCTCAAACATTGTTCGCATACATGGATTTCCGTCCGTGTTGGTCTCTGACCGGGGCAGTCAATTCATTTCACATTTTTGGAAGAAATGTTGTCAATTGGCGCAAATCGACGTGAGATTATCGACCAGTCACCACTCCCAGACCGATGGTCAAACGGAGAGGACCAACCAGACTCTTGAACAATACCTGCGTTGTATGTTACATCAGACTGAGAGTGGAACTGGACAAAGCCCCTTTTTATACCCTATATGGGCACCATCCTGGAACCTCAGACCTTGATTCACCCCAACACTTAGAAATGCCCGCAGTGGACCATCTACACGCTACGATTACACAAGCCTTTAAGGAGGCAACTGCCCATTTAAAACGAGCGAAGGAGAAATATAAGAAAGATGCTGATCGGCATAGAAGTGATACTCCACAATACCAGATAGGGGACCAAGTATGGTTGGCCACAAAACAAATACCTCTCAAGGGAACGCGGACCTTTAACCCTAGATATTTGGGACCTTACTCTATTAAGGCCATTATCAACCCTGTGGCCGTCAAGTTGGACTTACCTGCTAATATGGGAATTCACCCCATCTTTCATGTGTCACTTTTGAAACCAGTGCAACCAGGGACAAGACTAACCAAGCCTCCAGACCCCATCTTTATAGACAGGGAACCCAAATTTGAAGTTAAGAGCATCCTGGACTCCAAGATGGTGAAGTCAAAACTTTTTTATTTAATCGACTGGAAAGGTTACGGACCACAGGAAAGTTCTTGGGAACCTAGTGACCATGTGCATGCACCTCGATTGGTGAAAAGATTCCACCGAAATTTCCCAGACAAACCAAAACCACGGGGAAGAACGACTTTAGGAGGGGTGTTGGGGGGGGGGGGGGAGTGCTGTCATGATGCCTACCCCCGGGGAACCAGACCACGTCCAGCCACCCGGGAAGCAGGCATCAAGTTATCCTAAGCAAGCCCAAAAATCCCTGCTAGGGGCTATTTGGGTCCAGTCCTGGCGCCTATGGTGGCAGGCTCATATGGAGAGTCAGTCCTGGCGCCATAGGCGCCAGGCTCATAGATTAAAACTTACCTGATGCAGACCATGCTGCAAGAGCTCCAAGCCAAAAGAGGCTTGGAAGGGACTACTTTACTTAGGGACTATTTTTTACTCGGGCGGGGCTGGGGAGGAATACTTACCTGGGACTACATTGGAGGCTATTTAAACCACGCCCGAAGAGCAGCACACGCTTCGCGTTATTCTGCATCCAGCAGCGTAACGCTCACCGTGCCTGCAAGTCTGCATCCAGCCTTCTGCCACGCCCGCCTCGAGTTTGGAGCTCCTAGAAAAAGGGAGAAAGAAGGAGAAAAGGTTAGAACAAGAGAAATACCTTTAATCCTTACCTGAATTCCCGATCCATCGTGTCTTTGTGCTGGAAGAAAGAAGTTATTTTATGCGCGTCGCCTCGCCTGCTGCAGCGCCGCGCTGAACTCACCGGCCTTCGCAGCATCTTCACATTCCACTGCATCCTCCTGCATGTTCCCGCCGCACTCCGGCACCTAAGGAGAAGACAAGAACAGCAAGGTGAGCCAAGGGAATACACAGAGGAATATTAGTTACCCCCCATAGACTTACCTGATTTAACCACCGGGGGTACTATTCCTCTTCACGGGTCAGCGCAGCGTCCACGGCATCTTCGCCAAACCACGGCCCCTAAGGGGAAACAAAAGGACAGCAAGGTGAAACAAAGGGACTAACAAGGGGAACCCTCCTCACCACAATAGACTTACCTGATTTTACCGCCAGAGCTATTGTTCCCCAAGACTTCATACTTTCTATCTGAGGCTGAATAAGGGAGAAAGCAACATGTTACATATTGACATTATTTTATCGAACTGTGTTGGAAAATACAAATCCTTACCAGAATACTACCGGTTGCCACGAGGAACTCTTCATTAGGGTCAAGCTGCAACCTGCAAGGAATCGGACAAGAGTGAAAGTCAGGCATTTGAACTCTTACGAACTTTATACTTACAGCGTCTTGCCGGGAATCTCTGAGCCAATTTTGTTCTGGAACTCACCACTACCTTCGAGCCAGTGAAGCAACTGGTTATCAACGCACCCCTGCGCTCAATGCAGGATGGAGAGCTCATCTTTCCAAACCATCAGGTGAGACTATAAGAGGGGACATCAAAGGCGATCTGTGGGGAGAACAGCGGGGGTGGGGGGATTTACGCACAACTCCACGGGTGGTTAATTCCCTTTCTCCATTTGCAGAAGAATATTCTAGGTGGGCCACTCCAGTCCGTCATCTCGGCCCTACGTGTCACATTGGTGGAGACCGCAGCTGTCCAGTTCCGATCGACGCCTCTGTGGGAGCCAGGTGAGCGTAACAGTTGCATCCCCTTGGACCTACATACCTAAATGTGCCCGATCTGCCCACAGGTCCAACACTGTGGTGATTCCCTCCCTTGCCCTTGGAAACCCCCCTCTGAGAAGTCTCTTGAGTTCTGCTGCACCTGTTGCCCATATCCCCGAAACCCTCTTGGAAACCCCCCCTTGGTTGTGATGCATCTGTGACCCAAAGCCACATCCTCTCTGTAGGCCCCCTTCCTCTGAACCCTTCGCGTGGGCCGCCTCGTTCCATAAACCCTCCTCCTATGGGCGGTGCAAACTGCTTTGGCTGCAGCTGCTGCAGTTGTACCTGTGGGGTGGGGTTGGTTATAACGCCCCATCCATCACATACTTCAATAGTTTTTTCTGTTTTAGCTTTGTTTCTTCTGCCGTCATGTCTTCTGCCTTTTGTTTAACCTTCTCTTGCCACAGTCTACAGTGATAAACTATTGTGAACTGTATCTCTGGCCATCCTTTCGCCTCCATCCCTACTAATTTCCTTAAACTCTTCTGAACGTGCTCTGGTAGCCCCTGCACTAGTGTGTAGTAAAACAGATTGCAATATTGCTACTGTTTTGTCGCAAGGCTCTCGAGTTTCAAGGCGCCAAAGCTCTCGAATCTCCTGAACGCACTGCACAGAGTCTTCATCTTCTGTCATTTTGCGTGACGTAATTGCCCAAATTTCTGATGTGTCTGGATATTATGTCCTCAGTGCTTGCCATACTGCTGCCCTGCAGTTCGGGAATGGTAACCCGTTGTGGGCAGTTTTTTGTGTTGTCACCCCCGGGAAACCCGCCCTTTTCCAGATGTCATCTGCTGCATCTCCTAAAATTGATACTAAGAGCCCCTTTATGTCTCCTACTGCTAGCCACACCTAATAATGGTAGTCCACACTTGACATTCTCCTTGTCTGTGTGCTTCCATGGCACGTACTGAGGTTGCACCCCCCTCTCTCTAAGAAGGGCATCTGTGTGAATGCTGCCTCCTCCTTGAGTGTCCTCCTGGTCAGTCTCACTTGGCAGTCCCCTCTCTCGCTCTCGATGCTTGCGCATACATTTATTGATTCTAGTGTGGTCACTTTCCTGTTGTCGTCATACTCTAGTCAACCGTCACCTTGAACAAGCCATGGTTGTCTCCTCTTTCCTTCATCCTGGGAGGTCTATTAGTCTATCGATATAGGTGTTGTGTAAGGTGCAAAAGTCATTCACCTGCTGTATCTGCTCCTCCAAGCAGCCCCTCCTTCTCCCTTTGTGTGCGTCCTAAACGTGGACTTATCCTCATTTTCAGACCCTGTATCCATATTGCTACAAAAATCATCGGCAAAACTTTGTCTCCTCGATGTCAAGTCTGTGTTGGGCATCATATTTAGATCAATGTCTCCCTGGTCGTACCTGCTTCCTCCCCCCCTAGACTCCTAGGCTTGCTCCTCTTCCTTCTGTTGTGCTCCTGCCCCGAGAATGTGTGCTGTCTGTCTCTGTCCGTCTGTCCTCCTCAAGTCTATCGTTTCCCCTATCTAGTGCTAATTGTGTCTTTACCGCCCTTATTGCTCACTCGTCCGCCTCTCTGGCGCCCGTTCCTTTGCCATTCTGACCAACTGTAACTTCCTCTGCTCTCTCTCAGCTAACTTGCGTTTTTCTTGCTCTGCTATCTCTTTGTCTTTCTACCTTTTACAGCTCCCTCTCCCTTTTCTCCCTCATCTCTCTTTCCGCTCTTTCAATTTCCTTAAGATCTCTGTCGATCCTTTTGGCCCATTCACTTTCCATGCGTTTTCTCGTTCTTCGTCCTTCTTTCTTTTTTTTTTTTTTATTTGTTTATAGTTACATAGTAACTTTTACAAAAGGTATATTTTTAAAACATATCAGATAATATTAAACAGGTTAATATACAGACATAATTTCTCCAGTACATGAGTTCACATTTACCACTTGCATTTTCAGTTCATTTTTTAATTGATAACAAAACATCAATATACAATTTAAAAGAAGTTCATTTAAAAGAATTCATGTACCTAAAAATCTAAATCACCCTCAACCAAAAACAAAAATTACTCTCAATATTCATAAGGGGACTTAATACTCACTCATCATCCACTTCTTTCGCATAGGTTAAAGACAACAATAATGCTTCAAAAACCTGACAACGACAATCTGAAGCTTAACACGATTACCATGCAACATGTCTAGCCACAGCAAATCCAGATCCACGCACTCGGTGTTTGGAACGTATTTACTGAAATTACTGATGCGTTCACTCCTCAAACCATCACACTCAGTCAGTAAGTGCTGCAAAGTCTCTAGATTCTCCCCTTGTTTACAGAATTTACAAAAGGAGGACCCGACACTCTGTCTACTTCTAATATCAGTTATTTGTCCCGTACTCAACACTTTTAAGCGGAATCGCATATATTCCTACCTCCACTTTTTATCAGGAAATTTAGTTAGGTATGGTTACAATTCCCCCATCTTTTTACAATCAGAAGCAATGTGGTTATATAATTTAGACATTTTGACTTCTTGAACTGTTAAATTCTAGTCAGCATGAAGGAGTAATTATTTTACTTTCATGGGGTTTGCGATAAGCATATCTCTAGGGACCCCCAAATTGTCCAGAACCTCATTTGCTTCTTCCAACATGTCCCTGAGGTACTTAGAAGTAGGAACACCACTCCTAAAACCCCTACCCATGATGTCATATAGGGTGGTATCTTTGCAGGTTAGCAATTTCCTGACTAGTGCCATTCTGCGCCATTCAATGGTACTTCTAATTGAGCGTAAACCAAACTCATATCTTATTACCACCAATGGTACACACGTCGGCAAGCACTTGACCATAGATTTTAGGATTTTGGATTCGTACATAGCCACCTCCTTTCTGCACCATAGAGGTGAGAGTTCCAGGCCATAGCAGAATTGGGGCACTAGTCTATTTTTGTACAAACGAACACATGACATTAAAGAGAATTTTCCATACTTTAAGTGAATTTTACATAGTTGTGCTTTCATAGGGGCACTTTTCGCTTCCAGTAGGGCCCGGAAGTTGACCTTGTTCTTATTTCCGAACACTGGATATCCCAAATATCTAATTGCTGACTTTGGTGGTAATTTCACATGATTTAGAAACAATGCAGTTATTTTTTGATTTTTCTTGTGCGTCAAACATAATATCACTGTTTTAGAGTAGTTAATTTTAAGGGCGTTTATAAGGATGTATTCTTTAAACGCAGTTAGCAAAAGTTGCAGGCCAATGGGTGTGTGATCATAGAGAGTTACAT
Organism: Ambystoma mexicanum; assembly: GCF_040938575.1. NCBI lineage: Eukaryota > Metazoa > Chordata > Amphibia > Caudata > Ambystomatidae > Ambystoma > Ambystoma mexicanum. Next base: position 1,289,516,599 of record NC_090933.1, on the reverse strand, counting down.
CGTCAGCATAAGCGGTCCACTTTACCTTGATGCCCTCCACTTTAGGTGAGTTTGTAACCAATTTACTGAAGCACGCTCCCAAATCAGAAAAATATAGATTAAATAATGTCGGGGCGTATATGCATCCTTGCCGCAGACCATTAGTTACTTTAATTTCCTGTGACAAATTTCCCTCCATGCTCATTCGAACCTTTAATTTGGAGTTTTGATGCATATGATATACAATTGAAAGAAGTGGAGCAGGCATCCCCAGATTAGCTAGTTTGCTCCACAATATTGTTCTATCCACTTGATCGAAAGCGGATGTAAGATCGATTGATGCTAAATATATGGGGAGGTTTCCAGGGGTCCAGGCCGCATTTTGCATAACATTGATTAACAGGCCACAAGCATCAGTACCCACATTTTTTCTAAAACCAAACTGCAGGGACGATAGTATTTTATGTTGGTCCATCCAGCACCGAATATGCTCTAGAACGAGGCTGGCAAAGATTTTGGAGTCCACGTCCAACAGGGGTACAGGTCTATAGCTAGTGGGTAGGGCCCTGTCCCCTTTCTTGTAGATCGGTATAATATAAGACATTCTCCAGCTATTTGGAAGAAGGTGGATCTTAACAATGTCTTTGTATAAAAGAAATAGGATTTTGGCCCATAAATTTGGTTTCTCCTTCAAGACCCGGTTGCAGAGCAGATTCGGTCCAGATGCCCTAGAGGGTGAACTCTTTACAATGATATCTTCAATTTCTTTTACACAGAAAGAAATATTCCATGTGGCATTTTCGATATCTGACGGAACAACCCATACCACACCAGGGGGGCAATAAATACTCGGAAAATGCCCTTCCCATATCTTTGAATTCATACAAGTGGTTTGGGACTTTATTTGTTCATGCTCTTCATTTTTGATCAGGGACCAAAATCTGCATGTATTTACATTGCACAACGCACTTAACATAGATTCCGCGTTTCCCTGGTAGAGCTTAGCCCGCAAAAATCTTAACTTATTTTTCTATTTATTTTTTAATGCATGGAATTCCCGTGCTTCCGCAACTGTGTGGGGTATTGGGTGACATCTGCGGAACTCACGAATTTCGCAATTTCTACCCTGCTTGAGTGTTTTTACTTCCACAGAGTAAATATGTCTGTATCTTTTGTCACCTTTGGCCTTTTCCTTTATTCCGGCCTTTCCTCAGATTACCGATTCAACGTCATTCTCAAAGGAATCATGACAATACATCTTTTTTTTTTGGCATAGACTTTATTTTCAAAATCAGCCTGGAACAATATGTTAACCTTCTCAATATTGTTAGTATGCCAAGCAATTCTGTTCGATTGGACATTCACTGTGACCTGAGTTTTCTACCTCTCTCATGTCCATATCTACCAAAAGAGACATTTTAAGCAATCTGTGGTCGCTTTCCTTCGTATCCAACAGGCCGAAATCGTGAACAAGGTCAAATGTGTTCGTACAGACAAAAATGTAATCTATGGTGGATGACCATCTTCCATTGGACCATGTTGAGTTGTCCGCGGAGTCATCCAGCAGTTCATTCACCCCATGCAAGCCCCAACCACCCAGGAAGAGGGCCCATGTGTCCCCCTGGTGACATTTCCGTTGGTCGATTCTTTCACCAATCAGTCGACCCAACCTGCAATCATTTATGCCTTCATCTAGGCATATTTCAGCATTGAAATCCCCAGACACGATCATATGTAGATCCCTATTCGTAGCCTGGCACTCTTGTATTACAGAATCAATTGCATCTATGTTTGCCTTTAAGTCACATTCGGGTTGCCAGTAGATGTTTATAATTAATAGGATCATAGGGGGTCTCCTCCAATCTATTTTCACTAGGACTGCTAAACACCCTTTAATTATATGGAACTCCTTTTGGGTTGTGAAGGCTATATTGTTCTTAACCACAATTAATAGCCCACTCGACAGTCTCCCCATTGATTTCTTAGTTGCAGGTTCCTGAAAAATGGTGAAACCATCCAAAACAATTGCGTTCTCTGCCCAGGTTTCTTGAATACATAGGAACGAATAAGATAAGAGTTCCGTACACATATTAAAAGAATGCAATAGAGCACGTGATCCCCTCGAGTTCCACGATGCAAGAGTAAGTTTCACGCTACTCTAGGTTGAGCCTTTCAAGCCTTGGATCTTGGATATGGAATCCCTCAAGGTTGACGCCAACCATCTCAACTCTGCCACCTCATCTGGGTGAATCTCAGCATTCTTGGCTCTTGCTCCTTCTCTGTCATTTCTCATCTGCATCTCTCTGGGGAACCCACTCCTCTCACCTTCCTGTTGTTTCCTTGCACCTTGTCTAAAGTTCACTATATCATACCCAAAACGTTGCAAAGCCACTCCTTCCGTAAGGGCAAGATCATATGTAGCCCTGGAGTAGAATACAATCCTGACACAGTCGTATCTTGTTGGGTGAATGTAATCGATGAGCTTAATGTCGTTAGAAGTGATTAAAGAGAGCCGGGAGATCTCGTTAAACAGTGACAGAATCCGTCCTCTATTTAAGGAAGGAGGCCCTCCTATTGTGAGCATAAAGTTTAGTATGACACTGGGGTCATCAGCAAATTTCGGCTCCCTCCAATCACTTTGGTCTTCTGGCCAGGCACAAGATAGCATTGGATCGTGTCCCTCGGCCCTCTGATGTCTACCTGTCTCCCACTCTCTATTTTTTCCTCTCTCACTACCCCTCTTCCATTCCTTGTTTCGGTTGTGGTCTCTATTTTGTTCAAGATCCTGCTTTCTATTCCACATTTCGGCTATCTCCCATATACTCTCTTCAAAGCTCATACCCTCAGTTCGGGGTGTATTTATTAGTATCCCCCCGTCCTTACGTTCCTCTCTCAAATCCCTCCCACTTTCCTGTGTGGTTGGAGGGGCGGGCCCTTGGCTGTGTACACTCTGCCTCGTATCTTGGTCATCATTGTTAATTTGAGTATTAGATCTCTGATCAGTCTGTTTTTTTTCTATTTCTTTCACTTCTTCTTTCTCGACCACTATTAACCTATGCTGTTCTCCCTCAAGCCCTTTTTCGTCAGATAACATTGCTCTTGGGAGTAGAGGATGGCCGTGCTTAGAGGGGAAGTGAAGTAATTTGATTAGTGCCTCTTGGACCAGTTTTTTGATATCTTCACTAGGTGTCATAGATGGAACACTACTGTTAATCACCTCAATCAAAGGCCCTCCCTCAGATTCTACTTCCTCACGCAGCCTTAAATTGCTGCATTTAATGAGGCTTTCATCAACCTGGGGCACTGTTGTATCCTCTTGTACCTTCTCTGAAATTTCCTGCACCTTATCAACAGTTGGCTTTGGCTTGTTTTTTATACCGAAAAATTGCTGGGTACCCCTTTCCTCCTTCTCTCCCTCTGATTTACTTCCATTCAGCTTTTTCAAGATCTTTTTCTTATTTGTTTCAGTTATTCTACATTTGAGATTGCCCTTCCCCATTTTTCCCTTGTGGTTCATAGCTTCTGAAAGAGTGTTCTTGGCTTCTCCATATTCCTTGCCATTTGTATCCAGTGAGGTAAGTTCTATAGTGTTTGAGACATCCTTCTTAGTTGATCCCTGTCTATCTGCCACTTCCTTCACTTCCAAAGCTATTTTGCTTTCTTCGTTTAACTGTGTAAAGTCTAAGTGTCCTCCCTCTACTGAAAGACTACATATGTCTTTAAAATTTATATTGGTGTTTTTCATCTTAGGTGATGGTTGATTTTTCATTTTTTTAGCTTCCATTGTGTTCGCTCCCTTCTCACTCTTGGCTCTTCTTTTGAGAGCCCTTGCCTGCATTTTCTTTTCTCTTCGTGTGATAACATACACGAATGGAGTCTCCTCTTCCTGGGTTAAATCTTCCCCAGCTATCTGCTTCTGATCCTGCCTTTTGACTTCCTCATTTTCTATCACTTCCAAAAGTACCGATGGACTATCCAGCTTGTTCCCTACTAACTGCTCTGAGGTACTTAAAGTGGTATTTTCCAGTTTTTCAAATTTATTTCCATTTTGATTTTCCACTTTTTAAATTTGTTCCCGATTAATTAGTATCAGTCTTTTTAGTTCATTCACATTTTCCAAAGTTACATCTCCTTCTTGGGCACATAGTTTGTTCCCTGTTTGGGAGACTTGATTGAGAGTTCTTATATTTTCCATTGGGGGAGGTTGGGGAGTTTCTTTCATGCTCAAGGCATGTACGAACCCTTCCAATCTACTCAGTTTATCTATGCATTCAACCATCATGCATCTTAATTCCTGAAGTTCCACATGAGTCCTTTCATGACCTTTGTCTAAAAGGTTCAAGATCCTAGTTAATACTGGGAATGACTCAGGTTCTAGCATGTTATCCTCTACCTCGGTTTCCTTGCTATGCTGGATGTGCATGTTTTCCTGGCTGGACTGGACGGGGTTAGTCGGACTCAAACATTTGTTTGCAATTACCCTGTGTTCTCCCGTTTCGCTACCACCAAACAGGTCCATCGTGGGGCCCTTAATGTGTTCACAAAGCTTCTCCCTACTTTCCAGAGTGGATTTATGGAGGTGAACATTATCCAGACCACCACCCCTAGCCCTTGCTGGAGTTGAGGGGCCCGTAGAGAGTCTCACCCTCCTATCCAGTTCGGCAGACACCACAGGTGCTAGAAGTGACGTATCCAACTGGGGTGTGGTGGGGATGGAATCATCCATATTTAAGACTGAGGGTCTAACAGGCAATTCTTGGACGCTTAAAAAGCTTTTCTGCGCCATCTCGTCAACAAGGTCCATCTTCTGAAAGGACTCCATTTGGGCCTTTATACGATCACTTGTAACATTGGGCAGGGGTGGGACATCAATTCCACTTAATTCCCACTTTTCTGTCTCTTCTACCCCCAATGTGTCCCTACCATCTCCCTCATTCATTTTTGTGGAACGGGGGTTTGTCTTTTCGGTCTTACTTGTTTGTGTGAACACAAAAGACCCACTTACGATAATTGTATTCTGCCTTTCACATTTGATACTTTTGTTTTGCCGCTTAAGGTGTTTATGGTTCTCACACAGTGTTGGTATCGTACCACTCCTTAGGGTTCCCACCATACTCCGGATGCGAAAATCCCTCACACTTAAAGCCCAGTTCACAATTGCCTTTTTCCCTCCACCAGATACCAGCACAATATTCTCAACACTCCCCTTATCAAGGTGGGTAGCTATGCAATTTAGTGCTGGATTAGAGAGTCTAACTTGCACCCGCAGTGTTTTGGCTTAGACTTCTGAAGTCTTTTCAAAGAAGCAATAAGAACTAATAGGTCACCACAAATCTTTACCACACTAACTCTAGCCCCCCAACCACACACAAAAATGCAAGCATATGCACTAATATTCCAAGTTTGGCCTTGCTCAGTTGCAGAATAACCACCCCCTCCTAATCCTTAAGAAAAAGGAGTATCACTGTATGAGGTCCACAACACCCACAACCCCATCCACAGTGTCGTGATTTACAAAAGGCAAGATCCCAAATACAGACACTCAGTAAATCATTCTAATAATGATTATTGGAAGAAACAACACCTTGTATGGTAAACAACTTCAATATAGCACAGAGGAAAAATCGCCCCCTCAGTGGATCCTGGTCGGTGTGGCCCTCATGGAGGAGGAAATCCACTTACCACTATCATCGTTTGTCGAGTGGATTTCCAGTAGAAGTTAAATTTTAAGCTGCCCACCTAGGCCTTCACCCCCGGAACAGAGGAAGAAAACTGCACAAAGTGGCCCCACTGGGAGATCGTGGACCGAGCCCAGCGCCCCGGCCCCCCGTGAACAGTAAACAGTACTTCTATGTACTTCACAAGTACGCGCGCGGGTGCGCTGGGTCCATGTATCTTATAGGAAGCAAGGAGGGATTACCATGCCAAGGGGCGGGGCCAGGTGCCGAGTGCACACCCTGAATCAAAAAGAAGAGAGAAAAAAAATAACGTGTAAGAGCACGTCTGTATTGGGAGGTTTCAATACAGCCGCTAGGGCGCGTGTAATTAAACAACAACGTAGAGCGTGTAACACGTAGAATCAAACACGTAGGATCACGTAGGATCAGATCAGTCTTTGAAGATAAAGCACAGCGTGCGTATATCACGCACGATCAATCCACCCTGTGGCAAAGTTCCACTCATAAGAATAACAGACAGCCACCTTTTCCCTTTATCCGAGGTCAGGCAGAGATGTGTAACAAACAAAGACGTCCTCCTGTCTTCAGCATAGGCAGAGATATAACACAGTAGTCCCAAACCGCTGCAGAGGCACACTTGATGAAATGAAGACACGACGCCAGCAGCACCCGCCCGCAGTAAACAGTACTTCTGTGTACTTCACGAGTGCGCGCGCGGGTGCGCTGGGTCCATGTATCTTATAGGAAGCAAGGAGGGGTTACCACTCCAAGGGGCGGGGCCACGTGTCGAGTGCACACCCTTTTGTGTAACAAACAAAGACGTCCTCCTGTCTTCAGCATAGGCAGAGATATAACACAGTAGTCCCAAACCGCTGCAGAGGCACACTTGATGAAATGAAGACACAACGCCAGCAGCACCCACCCGCAGTAAACAGTACTTCTATGTACTTCCTTCTTTCTCTATCCTCCCTTTCCAGTTTCTCTTCTCTCCTCCTCTCTGTCCTCTCATTCTAGTCTCTCCTCCCGATCCGTATCCCTCCTGTCCTCTTCATCCATTATCTCTGCCTAGTCTGTTGCTTTGCTGCTCCTCTTCAAGCCCTCTCCATTGCTTTAGTCGCCCCTTCTGCTTGTCCATCTGTCTTCCCCTGCAGTTTCAAGATTACTTGTGCTGCTATCCATTCATTAGTTGCTATGCCCTCGAACCCCTCCTTCACCCTCTGCTGCGCCTTGCTGCTCGCCCCCCCTGATGACTTGTTGGCTGCCCGGAACCTTTTGGCTTCTCCTCCTTAGTATGGGTGGTGGCTGGTATGTCAGATGTGAGTACCCCTATGCTGCCCTTAACTCTTGCATTGGGTATATCCCTTGCTCATCATCTGTGTCATTGGATGCCACACTTGGAGGGACATGGGGAGGTGTGGAGGGATACGTCTCTGGCTCCTTCACCTCCTGCTGGCTCAGCATCCAGTGCGTTTGGTCAATTTCTTCCCCTTATAGGCACCTTGTATGTGTGTCAATAATAATTGCTGCACGTCTTTGAGAAACGTCCACAAGATGGCCATGGTTTAGTTACTTTCCCATCGATACCTTTGGACCACTCTATTCTATATTTGCAAATGTTTTCTCTATAAGGTGGAAGTGTCTTACACAGGTGCTGAATGGGTGTCACCCCCCGTGCATTTTCCCGGATACATTTTTAATACCTTTTAATACCTTTTACCAATACTAGCTCCTCACCGTCTCAAGTTCTTTGTGCCCTATGTGCAAACCTATGGGCGATGTCACCAAGCTAACAGAATAATAAAGGAAGTTCAGATACCGCACGCACACTGTAATAGCCTGTTACTCCCAAACCACACAAAAACCCCACAGCTGTCTTCCCACGCTCCAGGCGTAGAATACCAATATTATCTTGTGATCGAACTGCACACCCTGCATCGCCTAGCTTGCGAAACATCTCACTCCAGGAGACTTAACCAGTCGACTCACCTTCTGCAATCTAGGTCAGCTCCCTCGCTAACCCTTACAGGGATTCTGTCATCTATGACCCGAGCTAAAATGCCCAACCCACAGGAATACCTTTATTTACATATCTTCGGTCAGCCAACCCCTTGAGTCAATAGTCTAGGTTATTCACCAGAACTTTTTACCTCTAGAACCGAATGTGCCCTAAACATAGCTCCTGTCCCTACTCACTTTAACAGTACTAGACAATATTCAACGCTGCTAAACAATACTCCACACTCTCCCTTAGACCCACAGTTGCCATTAGACTGGATCAATACTTACACTCTGTTGTTTGCTGCCGCTGCTCAGCTGGCGATTCCTCCTCAAGATGCTCACCTCCCCATCCTGGTCTGCCTGGAGAACTCGCTGACTTCGGGCAGGATGATTCACATGGGGCTCCTGACGGCCTATACACGGGCACGCGGTTTCCCGTCTTCTCAAAATATGTGGGTTCAGTGGCAAAGGAGAAGACCTGGTGCCAGGCTGGCACAGCCAACCATCACCTCTGCTACCAACCTGTTGGGAAGAACTCCCAGGTATACCAGAGGGACACAGGAAGTCTGCGGACTCTTGGAAGGACCAACATCCTCCCCAGGATAACATAGGATTCAGTCAACAGCAAGTTCAAACTGTGGTTTGTTACAGACAAAACCAACAGGGATCAGCACAGGAACAGGAAGAAACCATGCACATCTCGCTCTTCCTCGGCTCACAATGCAATTACGTCAGAGTGACGTCACAACCTGGGCCGTTCTCCAGGAAACCTATTGGGCCCCACAATTGGGTATTGAGTACTTTACCACTTATAGTTGACACTATATATGTTATTCTACTGGCTCTCGCATTTCAGGTGGCTGGCCTGGTCCATCCCCAAGTCACTATCTATAACAACGTTGCAGTGTGGTGGACTTACCATTGGTTCTTCCCTGTTGCTACCCACCCCTAGGATACTAAACTGTGAATGGCTAGAGCTGACGTCCCCAGGCCCAAGATCTGCAAAGATTCGTAGCTCTCTGTGTACCTTTTCAAGGTAATAAGAATGACTATGTGCATGCATTGTAACTTGTGTGTACCACCTTAGTCTATGAGAGTGCTCTTTGGCTCGGTGCAACACTTGTCTGACATTGTGGCATATTTGTTGCAGTCTTCTGTCTGGTACCCTGAGACCGGCTCCCTTTCCCACCGCTGATCGCTGTCCATTGTCTGCTTCGGCCACGTCACATGTTCAGAGACCACACATTTGACATGTGAAGCTATGAATTGGGAGAAATGATTTGCATTTACTGCAGATGGTACCTTTGTCGTCTGTGGATTGGAATGTTTTCCGTATCTCGTGGCCTTGACTGCAGGTCCTGTCCCACACGTCTTTCTCTCTGTCCAGCTTGAATCAGCTCAGCTCGTCTCTTGCTGAGAGGCCTGTGGCCTGCTGTAATTTCCCTAAACCATTATAATGTGGTTTCTACAGTGTCCATGCTATACTACATTCTCCACAGGTTAGTCACACTTGGTTATACCAGGTCCCATAGGTGCTCCTGCAGTTCCATAGGGTTATTCGCATATAAGCATCTGCAAGCTTAGCTCAGGATCTATTGCTTCTTGCGGGTTCTGCGTGGCTGCGTTTGGCTAATGGCAAAATAATAAAAGCAATGATAGTATGTATGTGTCTGTCCTCTAACTTTAGAACTGTATGCTCGTGTTCTACATGTATTCGAGTGCATGTTTGTGTCCTGAAGTGCGGATGGCACATGTGCTTCATGTCTAACGCTACTTTGTCGTGGTGTCTCTAACGACGTCAGCCACATGGCTTCTTGATGGTAAACATTGTGGTGCTATTGTCCGTGAAGACCTGCACCACCTTGCCCTTGAGGGATGGGAGGAAGGACTTGAGGGGCCCAAAACACTGCCGGCAGCTCCAACACGTTGATGTGCAACATTTTCTCCTAGCAGCCACAGGCCTAATGCGAGAACATGTCTGGTGTGAGCTCCCCATCCTTCCAAGGAGGCATCCGTCTTGGCCATCTCCTGGTGAGGTAGGGTCTGGAAATCCACGCCTCCGGACAGATGAGCGCAAACTCTCCACGGCCTCATCGCTAGACGGAAGCTCTCGTCGAGCATGATCTTGTCCTGAAGCTTCCCGACACTTGTATCCAACAGTCGTCGAGGAACTCCTGTAGTGGGTGCATCCGTAGCCTCCATTGTCGGATGAGGAGCAGAGGCTGGATGGTCCTCACCGTAGCGACCTACAGTGCCAACAGCCATTGCACCTTGTCTAAGATGGCCGTAATCCTTTCCTCAGATGACAACGCCAGGCAAGACTTTAGTCTGGATCCCAGAAACAGCGCGTCCTGTGATGGAGTCAAGCAGGACTTTGCATAGTTCACCGAGGACCCCAGCAGCAGATCGACAATGTCCTTTGAACAGGCCCGGATGAGCCAGTCGTCCAAGTAAGGGTAGACGTGGATCCCCTGCAGCCGCAGCTATGCCGGAGCCAGGCACTTGGTGAAAACCCTAGGCGCTGACTTCAATCCGAAGGAAGGGTCCTTGAATTAATAGTGCTTCCCCTGAAATGTTCCTTGTGAATGGGGATGTGGAAGTATGCACCCTCCAAGTCCAGAGACGACAGAAAGTCTCCCTCTTCGAGCTGCTCGAGCACGTGCTGAAGAGTGACCATCTGGAACTTTTGGGACTTTATGCATTTGTTCAGTCAATGTAGGTCGAGGATGGGCCTCCATCCTCCGGTCTTCTTTCTCACGAGGAAGTACCCAGAGTACACTCCAGAGCCTGTTTTGGGACAAGCTCCCATCACGCCTTCTCTCAATATGGCCCGCACCTCCAGCAGCAGCTGAGGGGCGTGGTTTTCTTGCCGGGCCCCCAGTGGTATACGGGGACACTTCTGTTGAAATTCCAGGGAGTGTCCGTGGGCAAGAGCATCCAGCATACTGCGGACGGTGGAGAAGGTCTTCCACATGCTGTTGAAGTTCGCCAGCTGGTCTCCCACCGAGGTACAGGGTGGGGGCCCGACGCCACGTCATGTGGTCATGTAATAACCAACAGTGATCTACTATCATCCACTGTATTTCAGTCCATGGCTTTGATTCCATCTCCACTTGTTTTTCCATCTGCCTCTGTACTGGCTCAGGCAACCCATTACATAGAATATGAAAAAATAGTGCCACTGTCTTTTCCCACGGCTCGCAAATTTCAAGTTGCCATTTTTCCTGAATATCCTGAATGTAAGCAATAGGGTGTTCATCTTCCTTCATTTTACGTGTCATAATTGCACCCATATCTGATGTTCGGAATATTGTACCCTGAGAGCCCTCCAAACGTCTGCTCTACAATTATTAAACAGCGCTCCATCATGTGCTGTGTTTTGTGCAGTCACACTTGAATATCCTGCTCTCTTTCATATGTCATCAGCCCTCTCTCCAAGAATGGCTGCTAGGAGGCCTTTTATGTCCCCTATAGCCAGCGTATTGCCTTCTGTAATTTTTCTAATTCGTATATCTATTTCCCATCGCCCGAAGTCAAATTAGGGAGCTTGCATTGTAAGTTATGCTTATCCATCTGTGGCCATGGAATGTATTGTGGTCTTGTTCACCCTTTTTCAAACCAGGTAAACTGTGTGAACCCCAGTCCATAGTCGGATCCCACTATTAGTCTATCCATGGCAGGGATAATAGTCCCGTCTTTCTCCTTGTCGGTAATGACCTTAACTTGCTTACATATGGTGGTGACTCTCCCTTCTCACTATATGATGGTCCTCAGGGATGCTTATAATATGCTATGGGTTCTGGCATTCTATCTTTAGGCTGTTCCAGATCTGACCATCTCACTTCCTTATCCATCTGCAGACTGCCTTCAGCGGCGCATGCGCTCCCTCCTTCTGCCCCAAGACCTGACTGTCTTTCCTCGCCTGACATGTCTAGGCCCCAACTAGTGTGACTATCATCCCCCTCACCCATGTCTAAGTTCAGTCTGCTCAAGGACAATGCCCTGCGTTCATCACTAAACAAGTTTCCTTCCTGACTTTGTAATTGTGGTACTGGAAATCAATAATTGTTCCTTCGAGCTCTGTACTTGTTATCTTGTCTTAACTGTTGATAGACTTTATCAATCCTTTCTCCAATGCTTTCTGCATCGAATCTTTCTTCTTCTAGCGCTACTCTAGATACTGCTGGCGTTACTTCCTTTATCAGAAGAATCTCTTCACTCTGTCCCTTCGTATTTCTGTGCCTGGCCTCATTAGATCTTTACGCATGATAATGACATTGCGACCTCGCTGTATCCTTTTCCATTCCATTTCTTCATCTACCTCCCGTCGCTTTCTCGCATTCCTTCTAATTCTTTCTTCCTCTTGCCTTCGTTCTTCTCCTCTTCTTATCCTTTCCTTCTTTCCTCTTCTTCTCTGTTATCTTTTGTCCCTTAGTCTTTGTGCTTCTTCCACCTCTCTTTCTTTCCTTTGTCCATTTCTTCTATCGCTCTTTGTCTATTGTCGTACTTTCTTTGTTCTTCTGCCCGTTGTTCAATTTTGTCTTGCTCCTCCTGTTATATCTTCTCTCGTTGCTCCCTAGTTTTCCTTTTGTGTTCATCCTCTTTTAATCTCTTCTCTCATTCCTTATCCTTTCTTTCTTGTTCATCCTTGTCTTCTCTTTGCCTAACTTCCTCGTTACTTTTCCCATCTATCTTGAGTAATATATGTCCTCCCATCCATACATTTTGTACAAGCGTTACCTCGTCAGCCTTATCTTTTTCTCCTTTCCATCTCTTGATCTCCTGTTTAGTTCTGTCGACAAATTGGACCATTCACTTTTCTCTTACTTGTCTTTTATGATCTTATAAATCTCGTCCTTTCTTTTATTCTCCTCCGGACTATCATCACTACTGTAAGTGGGGGGTTCATATATTGGATTACGCTACCTGCCGCTGCTCTCGGATCATTTAAAGGATACACTCCTATCTCTTCCGCAGCAACACTCTTTGCTTCAGACAAGTTAAGGGTAGCTGAGGGTTCAATACCTTCCTCCTTATGCTGAATATGCATCCACTCCTCAGGTGGCGGGTCTTCTCTTTCCTCTTGATACATCTCCCAGAGCTCTAAAATCGCTAATCTTTTCTCTAATTTCTTCCCTGTTTACGCGGCATGCAAGTATGTAGTCATGTGTTTCAATACCGCTCTTGACAATGATCCCCCTTGTAGCCATGGCATGAACATTTTATCTGCTGTGCCCTTTACCCATTCAGCAATGTAGTATTTGTGCTTGGGCATATGTTTCGGCAATGTCTTGCATAGGTGCATGAGAGCTGTATCCCCCATAATGACAAGTCTCAATTGACTGTCGATGCTTACCAGAGCGTTAAATAAACCTTTTCCCTTGGCTTAAATCGGCACTTTTCAAAGCTTTAAAACAACAAATATGAGCAAGCACCATGAATCGCTGCTCAATCCTCTTGTTTCAATGCCCTATCTATTCTTTTGATTGGTGCCAATCGTTTAACTACACTTTATCTTTACTGACTGTAACTTTTTCACACTCTCTATCGCTATTCGATATTTTTCTCAACAAACAAGATTTAGACTAGTCAGACATTACACATTATAAACCCTGTGATCACTCTTCCCTCGCCTTTACTTTTTTACCCTGTACATGGTTTGAGACATCACCTTACATAGTCCTAACTACGCATTATATATTTCACTCTACCCCCATTGGGATTTGAAATGTCTCCTTCCAACTCCATTGAATTAGGAATTCTAGGCGGTATCTCTTATCTCTACAATTATTTCCTTTTACTCAAAATTATTACAACCCTGTCCCCTTATTTGCCATTCTCCGTCATCTACTCACCATTCGTTACTTGACTCGAGCCCTTCGGTATCGACTCCTCTCGTAATCCGACCACTTCGCCTTCTGTCCACAGTGCGCCTGTGGAAACCGGGCAGGGATTTCTTCAAAGGGGGACCTGCCCACCGTCTCGATTATTCTTGCAAGTTTATTTCTATTTGGCCGCTCTCCACAGGAAACTCTGCGATCTTCCAGCTAATGGTGGAGGATGCCCAATCGTCCGAAAACTGGTTTGGATCTTTTGAACCATCCGCACCACTACCGCGTGAGCTTAGGGCCCTTTTGGATCGTGCATGCAATGGATGGGTTTACGCAGAACAACTGAGTCCAAATAACCGAACCATCTCAGGAAGATGGCAAAGTACTGTTTTATTAACAATTATCAAAACCAGGGAGTTACAACGAACATCAACGGACGTACACTCGATTTCTCTCAGCAAACTTTTCATAAAACAAAGGTTATATATCGAAAATAGGTTGGAGGTGACATAATACTATGTGGCAAATAATGAAAAATCTACCAGGGATCGGGATTGGATTAAGGGGAACATCTAAGTATATTATCTATAGGAACTAGGATTGTAATTGGCTGCCCACTGTCAGGTGGGCAACATATGCCTACCTCTAAAACATGTCATCTTCAGAAACATTAGATACACAGTTTCTCATTGGTTTTCAAACTATAAGGTCCTTTGTTATACGGACCACCAAAATTGGTTGGCACGCTTGTGCCATGTCTGGAACATTTGGTTCACTTAGCAGCACGTAATCCCAGACCCAGGTGCAAGGAGGTGGGGCCTGACACTACTTCTCCACCCAATTAGCACAACATCTCTCATCACCCATGCCTTCTGGCATGAATATTGTCTTTGAACTTGGCCTTGCAGAGAATCCTTGTCTCTGAGAATACACAGGAGTGAGGGCACTCACTAACGTGTTCTAGGACGCCAAGTTTAAACTCTATTTTCATCCTTGGCTCATGTGACAGAGGACCACGATCTGGTTGATTTTGCAGGTTTTAAAATGCTCCAAATGAATAAAACTTGGCACTCTTTATGTTCTTTCTTTGCACCTTAAGAAGGGATGATTCATCCTTTGCACGTTCACTCCTTTCCAGAATAGATAGCTGACCTTGATTGATTCAGTCTTGACTTCAGGCCATTAATACTAAAGAAAGATAGACCAGCCAGACCAGAGATAACATCCGATTACTGTTTCAATTGTAATCATTGACTATTTATTTTACAAAAAGCGTACATCAAATTGCACAATAACAATTCTATTCATGTAAAATATGGCTCTTTGAACCAAAAACACATCCCTCCATACACACTTCATTCACAACTTCATGCATTCATCATACTCACAAACAATAGAGAATGATATTTTGTTCATATCACAATAGCAGTTAAAGCATTTCTTAGTTCAACACTTGATTGATTTGCAATGTATCCCTCTGTCAACATTCAGGGGATAGAAAAAACTGTTTGTCGACATGTTTCGGTTGAGTTCTTAGCGTGGGCGACTAATTCCCTTGTATATTATATTCAACCTTCTTCAGGACAAGAGACGATCGCCAGTTCCGCGTTGTCTCAAAGGAAAGTGGGGGTGTGAGGCAAAGAGGCCTTGGGTCTCCTCTGAATTTTTCAGTGGCTGGCGAGTCGGTAGGTTGGAATAAATGCCGTCGTGAAAGTTCACAGTTAATAAGCTTCACGTCGTATGTCTCGATTAGAATGAATAAGCTCAGGAAAATAAAC
The DNA here is from genome assembly GCF_040938575.1 of Ambystoma mexicanum. Lineage (NCBI taxonomy): Eukaryota > Metazoa > Chordata > Amphibia > Caudata > Ambystomatidae > Ambystoma > Ambystoma mexicanum. The sequence continues at coordinate 1,289,501,335 of NC_090933.1, read as the reverse complement.
GGGCTGTAGAGTCGAGCAATTAAGGGGTTCCTTAGGGTGCCAGCTCAGTAGAGTAGAATAAAAGTGCTGTAAATTAGAGCAGGAGCGTGGTATAAACGCTTATTTGTTTCCCTGGTGCAGACCCCTTGACATGGAATATCAACTAATGATGTTCAGCCAGGATAACAATGTCACGAAGCTTGTGTTTTCATAAGTTTACTCATAAGTGGATAAGTCTGTGCGCGCTCCTCTGTAAAGTTCTCACTAGTGCTCCGCCACCTCTGGAGGGTCTATTGTGGGTGATAAGCGAGTAGCCAGGGGGGAAGCTCTTGACCTGTATGCAGATGTACACTATTTACTAACACTCACCAGTCTGTTCTGCTTTGCTCTTGTTACAGCATTCCCCAAATGGGGTAATAATAATTATAATTTTTTATATTTTTTTCTTGTAATTGATGCAAATGTATCTTTTATCACTGATGTCTCTGCTGTTTTTTGGTAAAGAATATTGCCACTCAAGTAACGATGTTATGCAGAGATTTGGTCAGAAGTTTATTATCATAATTTAGTTATTGTTTTGCTTTCTGGTTACTTTATTCCTTTGTTTACAGAACAGGTTTGAGACTTATGCTCCATTACTGCCTGTATCGTTTGCTTTTCCATTTGATCAGGACACTGTATTTTGGTTTTTGCTGTTTTGATAAAGAAAGCGGTGTGCAGTAATAATAAAAAACTGCACTTCAAACAAGTGGTTTCTCCTAATATCATAGAGCAGACTCATACAATACAAAGTATATTGCCTTGTCCACCCCCCAGGGGGTTCTAGATCACATCACTAGGATGAATCATTGGTGAATTGTTGCATACACCACCAATTTCAATATAATACTACATACAAAAGTTATAGTATGTCTCAACTTTGCTAGGCGGCTACCCCTCCCTGTGATGTACTGCTTACTTCAGCCTTAGGTTCTGCCATTATGGGCTGCCCCTCTAGTGTACCTACCTTGACAATCAATCTTGACACTAAAAGAAAACAGTCACACCAAATGCACACCATCAGAAGGTGCCCCTAATTTCCTAAACACCACACTAACACTCCACATACCTTTCCTGCACTTCTTGTGCACTGCTCTGACAGACACCACAGGCAACCACACAATTACCTCAACAAGCTGGAGTGCACATTAACCACTGCCACCGGCAGCTCACTAAATATCTCAAAGACATGCACCCCACAGACTGCCTTATATTTTCAGATCAGCTCACATCAACATTGTAACAAAGCAATCTTGTCCTGTTCCCCTGCTACTAAATTAGTTCTCTCCTCTGCCTCTTGCAGATCCTAATGCGCCTAGAAACCCTGAAAATGTAGGAAGGCATGCTCTTCAAGATTCAATAACGTGGTATAACAGGGCACCGAAGATTTCACTCATTCTTATTGGCGGCACACCTCTGGATGGCCCAAGCAACTTCAGTGACTGGCCACTTAATACTGGAGCTACTGCAGTCCCGCCCCCCCCTCCCCCCGCTAAACACAAGTCTCTGGGGCATGCAATGGCTGGTGAGGCTATTGATCTACCTGTCAATTCTATTGCTATGGTACTGCATGGGGGGGGGCAATGCAGCAATATGCAATACCACGAGGTTCAGCTGGCATATTAGTGGTATTAAAGTAGAGTTGGTCAAAACCCATGTGTATCTTAATTTACAGTTCTGTGGTGCCCCCTCTGCTGCACAACATTACACCCATGGTAAAACTAAAGGGATGAGGCGATGGCTGGTACTGGGGGGTTTCATTAAGAGAGTGGCAGGAGACTCTGTTGAAGAACTACTTGAAGTCTTCACTAAGGGCACTGTCCCTGGTATCATACATGGGCTGGAAACGCTTCCAGACAGGCATGTGGGTTCGCTGGAGACATTAGAAGGGAAACTCCTTAGAGCTCTTCTGGGATTACTGACAACAGTTTCCGCAGCTGCCATGAGAATGGAACTGGGTACTACTAGAACATTATCTTGTAGCAAGTTATTCCTAAAAATAAACCAAGCAACCAAGACAGCTAAATGAACGGACATATTTTTGATGACTGAGACTCGTGCACATTATCGTACAGGCAATAAAGCACATATTGAGCTGGCATATTCTGTGCAAGCTCATTTGAACAACATGGGATTGCCACTGGGAGAGGCAGCTGGCATAGGCTACTATCTCCATAAACTTGAGTACAAGACATTGGAATGGGACAGAGTGAGATCGATAGGTGAACTTGAGGGGAAAAAACGTTAGCAGGAGTACGTGGATGTCCTAAACCTCGCGCCTGTTTGATTAAAGCATGCACATATACATTAAGACACTTTATTATGTATCTGTGACTATATATTTTGCCAGTTATGGACTATATTGGTGCGTGGCACAACATTCCTTGTGAAAGAAGATTATGCTGCATGTGTGCCAAGTCTATTGAAACCAGTGGACACATTCTGACCCCATGTGAAAAGGCCACCGATCTCTATTATAAGGGTTCCAGTGGACACATTCTGACCCCCTGTGAAAAGGCCACCGATCTCTATTTTAAGGGTTCCAGTGGACACATTCTGACCCCAGGTGAAAAGGCCAGCGATCTCTATTATAAGGGTTCCAGTGGCCAAATTCTGACCCCATGTGAAAAGGCCACCTATCTCTATTTTAAGGGTTCCAGTGGACACATTCTGACCCCATGTGAAAAGGCCACCGATCGCTATTATAAGAGTTCCAGTGGACACATTCTGACCCCATGCGACAAGGCCACCGATCTCTATTATAAGGGTTCCAGTGGACACATTCTGACCCCATGCGACAAGGCCACCGATCTCTATTATAAGGGTTTCAGTGGACACATTCTGACCCCATGTGAAAAGGCCACCGATCTCTATTATAAGGGTTCCAGTGGACACATTCTGACCCCCTGTGAAAAGGCCACCGATCTCTATTATAAGGGTTCAAGTGGAAACATTCTGACCCCATGTGAAAAGGCCACCGATCTCTATTATAAGGGTTCCAGTGGACACATTCTGACCCCACCACCGTTCCGAGGGTTATGATCGTTTTTACGCATCCTCAAATAGTATTGTAACAGAGAAGTTTTGGGCCACAATTCTGGCTGCAGAATCTCTTGTAATGTACTGCAGCTGCTACGCATGTCTGGGAAAGCACACAGGGTATATTACTAGAAACTAGGAAATGAAGTGATTGAAGAGGTCAAAAAGCATATACGGGGCACTGACACCCATGACTTCAATAGCCACGGGTGTTGATTACGGGTATTAATGGATAAGGTGATATGAATGGAAATGGAAGTTTTATATAATAATTTATTTTTAAATTGTAATGTTTAAGGTATGTAACATAATGGCAAAGATTTAATTGATAGTGTATGAATGGCTTGATCCTATTTGATGGACTTATATAGAAAGTGCTATGTCACCTTTTTACCAGTGATGATTTGATATGTAAAGTCTTTCCTTACTTTTTAGCTATTTTTTCTATATTGTATTGTGATTTATATGCAAAAGGGCTTAATTATGTTAGCCATAATGCATTAATAAAACAAATAAAAAATAATGCAATTTTATGTCACAGCATTGGGGGCCACAAACAGAGGAGCATGAGGGTTGGGTCCCTAAAATCATTAAACCCTCCCCGTCATTAGGCAGTCTTTTTTCATATGGTGTGAACATTATCACTAGACTTCATTATTTGTCAAGGATTACACACTTTGGCTAAAAAGTGAAGCAGGGATTTTAACCCACTCTGCAGTCCAAGCACTTGGCAACACACCTACCAAGCATTATTTGTTTACTGGCAAAATGCAGAAATTGGAGCAATACACTAGAGTTATTCTTGACATCTCGAAAGGGAAACTGTCCCAGAATGCAAAATAATACAAGGCTGAAACATGTCCCTGTAACACCACTGTACCTTCACCTCTTTAAGATAAGATTAAGTAAGTTATGGAGGTTCTGTGTCACAAACGTCCAGCTCATCCTTACCCACAATTGTTGCATGTGTTGACGTTCAGAACATTTTACTATCTACATAAAGATTAACTTTTTTTGTGTGTTAAGCCAGTCAGCAAAATGGATAGAAACACATCTTTAAAAGGGGATTTCTAGGTTAGCACATTTTAACTAGCACAGGCTTGACGCTGTTTCCTTTGTAAATGACTCATCCCCCATAACAAAGGCTCTTTTCAACAGCTCTCTTGGCATATGCATTCTGGACTCCTTCAATGCTTTGTGTCATTTATTCTTGCTTGTTTTGGGGTGAGGGTGTGGGTTTTATTTATTTATTTTTCTTTTCTTCTTCTTTCTCTCCCACCCCTTTTTTTTCGCCTATTCTAAACAACACAGAAATTGGATGCATCATTTACGCTGGTGACGTGGTCCTTTTAGATAGGACCCCGATAGGTTTACAACGGCAAATGACAAATTTACATGAATATCTTAATAAAAATGACTTGGCGTTAAACACTGAAAAAACCAAGATTATCATCATTGGCCGAACAAACACCAAAAATCAACGTCCATTTAGATGGAAAATTGACAAGAAACATCTGGATGTGGTAGACTCAATAAGATACCTGGGAATTTCCTTTAATAACTCACTCTGTGAACGTCATCGGTTCGATATGATATGACAAATCGAATGATTCAATTTAGTATTCAAGCACAGCTTTTGAACAAATCCTACGGAAAATTTACCTTAACCCCCGTATTGACATTCTACACTCAAAAAGTAGTTCCGGCTATCACTTTTGGGTCTGAAGCGGGCTGGAGCATTGACATCACCTTCTGGCAGAAATTAGAAGGCATCTTTTGGCGGCGGGTCTTGAAGCTGCCGACCTATATATCAATGAAGCAGATAAGATACAAACTCTCATTGAACTCTCTTCATGCCTGTGTCGTGTGGAAATTTTTGATGGCATTGCGGAACATGATCTCGAAGCCCATTCCACCAGTTTACCAAGTTTTTTCCACCAGACCAGGCACAGGAAAATCAAACCTTCTCGAATAGTGGAAACAACGCATGGAACAGATTCTAATCCATGCTGATCTAACAGTAGAAACTTGGTAACGAGACTGCAATCCGCAAAAAAAAAGTTCAAACTTTCATGTTGGATTCAGAAAAATGATCAACGCCTAACGATGCCAACGACTTTAGACTCCGGATTGGGAGAACATAAATTGGGTGTACCATGTCGCTACCTAACAAACTGTCCCTCCCGACATCACCGTGAACAGTTTCTGCAAATTCGTCTAAATTCTATAAAAAGCAAGGCGATGATTTGGCTTCGTCACTCAAAAGAAGTAAATGACAATAAGTGTCGCTTCTGCCTGAAAGAAATCAAATCTTTAGAACATCTTCTTACCAAATGTACCCAGACCACGCAAAAAAGGATCCTGCACTTAGTCCAGTGAGTCCAGATTCCCGAGATTGGTGGTCATATGCAATGCCTGGCAGTTCTGTGAAATTAAAGGAATGGTTCGCCCAAAACATTTTATTTCAATAATAGATAGGCAACATAAAAAAAAACAATTGGCTTTTTTTTTCCGAAGTCCGTATGTAAATTTTTGAGCAATTCAAGCTCAAAAATTGAAAAAGCAAGCACATGGGCGCATCCATTTTGTGAAATGGCTGCCCGCCTGTGCTGGCTTTTGCGGCACTAATGAAGGAAAAGCCAGCCAGCTGTAGTAAACAAAAGCTAGCACTGGGTGGCTTTTCCTTCATTGGTGCCGGGACTCGGAGGACGCGGACCGGAGACTACAGGCAGAAAAGCTGCAGCTGCATCTCGGTAAGTGCTATTTTTTTTTTTAAATAAGCACTAGCTGCGTTTTTTTTTCTACGTTTTCCGGGCTGGAGGAGCCCGGAAAACTTAGAAATAAAACCCCAGCTTTAAAAACGTTGTATTTATGTTTGCAGTCGCTTTTGAAGCAACCGCAAACATAAATACAACGTTATTGTGTTTGAAAACGCTGCGGTTTTTCTTTCTAAGTTTCTCAGGCTCCTCCGAGCCTGAGAAACTTAGAAAGAAAAACTGCAGCGTTTTCAAACACAACCGCGTTGTGTTTCTGCCTAAATCAGCTTTCCCATTTGGGGCTTTAGGGCTCCCCACGGGGAGCCCTAGAGCCCTAAATGGGAAATCAGATTTAGGCAGAAATACTGCAGCATTTAGCATTTCCCATTTGGGGCTCTCAGGTCCCCCATGAGGAGCCCGAGAACCCCAAATGGGAAATCAGATTTAGGCAGAAACACAGCGGCATGTAAACCCAACCGCGTTGTGTTTCTGCCTGCCTTGGCTTTCACTTTGGGTCTCCGGTGCTCCTCCGAGCTGGAGGAGCCTGAGAAACTTAGAAAGAAAAACCGCAGCGTTTTCAAACACAATAACGTTGTATTTATGTTTGCGGTCGTTTCAAAAGCTACCGCAAACATAAATACAACGTTTTTAAAGCTGCTCCTCCAGCCCGGAAAAAACCTGTAGCTAGTGTTTATTTTTATTTAAAAAATAGCACTTACCGAGATGCAGCTGCAGCTTTTCTGCCTGTAGTCTCCGTTCCCCATCCTCCGCGTACAGCACCAATGAAGGAAAAGCCACCCAGTGGTAGCTTTTGTTTACAACAGCTGGCTGGCTTTTCCTTCATTAGTGCCGCAAAAGCCAAAGCAAGCACAGCGGCGGGCATCCATTTCACAAAATGCCCCCATGTGCTATCTTTGAGTTTGAATTGCTCAAAATTTTACATAGGGACTTCGAAAAAAAAATGGCAATCGTTTTTTTTTTTATATTGCTTATCTATTTTTGAAATCAAAATTTTTGGGCGAACCATTCCTTAAACTGTGCTGTAGTGGACTTTATAGACTCATTGGAGTTGGAGGAAAATATATGACCATTAATTGATAAATTGTCGTCTCTTTTAGCTATGGTGAAGGAGCGTCATTGCTTACACCATATTGTTTGTTTTAGTGAAGAAACCAACAAAATTCATCATGTTGTAACAAAAGTCTGATGCCACAGTGTTATCACTGAGGCACTCAAGTCTGAAGTTTATAATAAAAAAAAATACTTACTGCTATTGTTTCATGGATATGTGAATTTTGCTGAAATCTGTTTTGTAATGATATGTTACAATTTAATAAATTGGTTCTAAAAAAAAAAAAGAAAGGCTCTGTAATAAGAAAGTATCTTCGGCAGCGTGGCTGTGTTGCAGGTCTCATGTGCTAGACTCCGAGCCCCTGAGTACGCTCTGTTTGTGTCCTCGCAAATGGGCAGCGCTTTCTCCTCCCAGCAGGCCTGATTCTAAATATAGGTCGGGGGAGCGAAATGCCAGAAGGAAATACTGACGTGTTTCAATGCTTTGAATCACAAGCAATTCTGTCAGAAAAAGCCCAAACTACAACCCTCGCTTGCTCGCGAGGTTTCAGATCACGTGTCGCTGCGTGCACGGCCTCTGAAGAGATCTGCGCACCTTCTAACACTCTCCCCATCGATTCTGAAACTAGAGGGATGTAAACATCTAGTGAATAACAAAATCATGCATTTTTAAGTGGCTATATTTATTAGCAGTATTTTGTTGTAAATATGTGTTTTTTTTACTTAAAAAAGGAAATAAATGAATCCAAAATAAGAAAATGACATGTCCCATTTAGAGTCAAATTCATTTTAAATGGCAATAACGTGCTCTACGGTTCCTTGACCTGTCCGGTGTTGTGAAAATCAGCAGTATTTCTCCATTTAAAGATGACCACACGATTTGTATGCAAATGGAACAAATGCCATGCCTTGTGGGTGTGTTTTTTGGGCGAGAGAGGGACAGGGACGTCATTTCATCAAAATGCCAGGGGTAGCAGAAGTGACATCACACGACCGTTGACCTCCTGATGACATCACAGGAAGTGATGTCATTTGACCCGGAAGTGGCATCACATAGCATTGTACACTATGAAAAATATGGTTACGATATCACTATAATGTGATCTATACATTTAGTACAAGAACGGATCGCCATATGTTTCGTTAAGATCAGTGTGTATAGGCCACATTACCAAATTACTGTGTGTCTCACACACGATTTGGCAGGGTCCGTGGATTTCAGGGGTGCACGGGAAGTTCCACACGCGATTTGGCCGGGTACGTGCGCGGGAATTTACACACGCGATTTGGCTGGGTACGTGGATCTCAAGGGTGCGCGGGAAGTCTCACACGCGATTTGGCAGGGTACGTGGATTTCAGGGGTGCGCGGGAAGTTCCACACGCGATCTGGCGTTTTTTTTTTTTATATTGCTTATCTATTTTTGAAATCAAAATTTTTGGGCGAACCATTCCTTAAACTGTGCCGTAGTGGACTTTATAGACTCATTAGAGTTGGAGGCAAATATATGACCATTAATTGATAAATTGTCGTCTCTTTTAGCTATGGTGAAGGAGCGTCATTGCTTACACCATATTGTTTGTTTTAGTGAAGAAACCAACAAAATTCATCATGTTGTAACAAAAGTCTGATGCCACAGTGTTATCACTGAGGCACTCAAGTCTGAAGTTTATAATAAAAAAAAAAAATACTTACTGCTATTGTTTCATGGATATGTGAATTTTGCTGAAATCTGTTTTGTAATGATATGTTACAATTTAATAAATTGGTTCTAAAAAAAAAAAAAGAAAGGCTCTGTAATAAGAAAGTAACTTCGGCAGCGTGGCTGTGTTGCAGGTCTCATGTGCTAGACTACGAGCCCCTGAGTACGCTCTGTTTGTGTCCTCGCAAATGGGCAGCGCTTTCTCCTCCCAGCAGGCCTGATTCTAAATATAGGTCGGGGGAGCGAAATGCCAGAAGGAAATACTGACGTGTTTCAATGCTTTGAATCACAAGCAATTCTGTCGGAAAAAGCCCAAACTACAACCCTCGCTTGCTCGCGAGGTTTCAGATCACGTGTCGCTGCGTGCACGGCCTCTGAAGAGATCTGCGCAACTTCTAACACTCTCCCCATCGATTCTGCAACTAGAGGGATGTAAACATCTAGTGAATAACAAAATCATGCATTTTTAAGTGGCTATATTTATTAGCAGTATTTTGTTGTAAATATGTGTTTTTTTTACTTAAAAAAGGAAATGAATGAATCCAAAATAAGAAAATGACATGTCCCATTTAGAGTCAAATTCATTTTAAATGGCAATAACGTGCTCTACGGTTCCTTGACCTGTCCGGTGTTGTGAAAATCAGCAGTATTTCTCCATTTAAAGATGACCACACGATTTGTATGCAAATGGAACAAATGCCATGCCTTGTGGGTGTGTTTTTTGGGCGAGAGAGGGACAGGGACGTCATTTCATCAAAATGCCAGGGGTAGCAGAAGTGACATCACACGACCGTTGACCTCCTGATGACATCACAGGAAGTGATGTCATTTGACCTGGAAGTGGCATCACATAGCATTGTACACTATGAAAAATATGGTTACGATATCACTATAATGTGATCTATACATTTAGTACAAGAACGGATCGCCATATGTATCGTTAAGATCAGTGTGTATAGGCCACATTACCAAATTACTGTGAATGCAAGCAGACGTCCATGACCAAATGATAATGATGTGTTATTATGTAGCACTTACGCTTAAGCGCTTTATATAGAAAAAATATACACCCAATGTCATCCAACCTGTGTTGGTACTCATTTATCAACCTCAGAAGGATGAAAGGCTGCATTGAGGTGTTTAAGAACAGACTCACAGGCCGATTCATGGAATAATTAGCGCGGCGCAAGTGGCCAAAAACGTGCGATTCGCAGTGGAATAGCGAAAATCGCAGTGCAAGTGCGAAAATCGCACGAAAAGCAGCGCACATCGATTCATGGAAGGCCGTGCGCGAGAAAACCATCGGATGCGCTCTAAAAAAATGCGTGGCGCACGTTGGCGCACAGGCCATCTAACGGCGTGCGCCAGGTCGCAGCGAAAATCGCACAGGCCACAGCAAAAATCTCACATAGCGCGGCGCACACAACAAAAGTAGGCGTAACACGGGGCGTAACACTCGGAATGGGGAACAACTTGCCAAAATGTGGGCGTCACGGGGGAAGTACAGGGAAGGACAAGTGCGCGGAACGCCCACACGCTCGCCTACAACACGTATTCATGGAATCGAATAGGGCAAAAAATAGCACGGTCAAACCAGCGCACAGGCACAAACACGACCGCCACAAGAAAGCAGGTGGTAGCGTCTCTGCACCTGTAATAAATGTGCGCCAAAAGGTGCGGCAACAAATAGCACCTATATACAGCCATGATGAATGTCCTATACTGTGGCCCTCCAGGACAAATGACGTGCAAAGGGGTACCCACAAACACAGACACCCGCTGACTGAAAAATAACGTGTGCGTGTATTCCGGGGTGCGCGGGAACTTTCACACGCGATTTGGCTGGGTACGTGGATCTCAGGGGTGCGCGGGAAGTCTCACACACGATTTGGCAGGGTACGTGGATTTCAGGGGTGCACGGGAAGTTCCACACGCGATTTGGCCGGGTACGTGCGCGGGAATTTACACACGCGATTTGGCTGGGTACGTGGATCTCAAGGGTGCGCGGGAAGTCTCACACACGATTTGGCAGGGTACGTGGATTTCAGGGGTGCGCGGGAAGTTCCACACGCGATCTGGCGTTTTTTTTTTTTATATTGCTTATCTATTTTTGAAATCAAAATTTTTGGGCAAACCATTCCTTAAACTGTGCCGTAGTGGACTTTATAGACTCATTAGAGTTGGAGGCAAATATATGACCATTAATTGATAAATTGTCATCTCTTTTCTATGGTGAAGGAGCGTCATTGCTTACACCATATTGTTTGTTTTAGTGAAGAAACCAACAAAATTCATCATGTTGTAACAAAAGTCTGATGCCACAGTGTTATCACTGAGGCACTCAAGTCTGAAGTTTATAATAAAAAAAAAAATACTTACTGCTATTGTTTCATGGATATGTGAATTTTGCTGAAATCTGTTTTGTAATGATATGTTACAATTTAATAAATTGGTTCTAAAAAAAAAAAAAGAAAGGCTCTGTAATAAGAAAGTAACTTCGGCAGCGTGGCTGTGTTGCAGGTCTCATGTGCTAGACTCCGAGCCCCTGAGTACGCTCTGTTTGTGTCCTCGCAAATGGGCAGCGCTTTCTCCTCCCAGCAGGCCTGATTCTAAATATAGGTCGGGGGAGCGAAATGCCAGAAGGAAATACTGACATGTTTCAATGCTTTGAATCACAAGCAATTCTGTCGGAAAAAGCCCAAACTACAACCCTCGCTTGCTCGCGAGGTTTCAGATCACGTGTCGCTGCGTGCACGGCCTCTGAAGAGATCTGCGCACCTTCTAACACTCTCCCCATCGATTCTGCAACTAGAGGGATGTAAACATCTAGTGAATAACAAAATCATGCATTTTTAAGGGGCTATATTGATTAGCAGTATTTTGTTGTAAATATGTGTTTTTTTTTACTTAAAAAAGGAAATAAATGAATCCAAAATAAGAAAATGACATGTCCCATTTAGAGTCAAATTCATTTTAAATGGCAATAACGTGCTCTACGGTTCCTTGACCTGTCCGGTGTTGTGAAAATCAGCAGTATTTCTCCATTTAAAGATGACCACACGATTTGTATGCAAATGGAACAAATGCCATGCCTTGTGGGTGTGTTTTTTGGGCGAGAGAGGGACAGGGACGTCATTTCATCAAAATGCCAGGGGTAGCGGAAGTGACATTACACGACCGTTGACCTCCTGATGACATCACAGGAAGTGATGTCATTTGACCTGGAATTGGCATAACATAGCATTGTACACTATGAAAAATATGGTTATGATATCACTATAATGTGATCTATACATTTAGTACAAGAACGGATCGCCATATGTATCGTTAAGATCAGTGTGTATAGGCCACATTACCAAATTACTGTGAATGCAAGCAGACGTCCATGACCAAATGATAATGATGTGTTATTATGTAGCACTTACGCTTAAGCGCTTTATATAGAAAAAATATACACCCAATGTCATCCAACCTGTGTTGGTACTCATTTATCAACCTCAGAAGGATGAAAGGCTGCGTTGAGGTGTTTAAGAACAGACTCACAGGCCGATTCATGGAATAATTAGCGCGGCGCAAGTGGCCAAAAACGTGCGATTCGCAGTGGAATAGCGAAAATCGCAGTGCAAGTGCGAAAATCGCACGAAAAGCAGCGCACATCGATTCATGGAAGGCCGTGCGCGAGAAAACCATCGGATGCGCGCTAAAAAAGTGCGTGGCGCACGTTGGCGCACAGGCCATCTAACGGCGTGCGCCAGGTCGCAGCGAAAATCGCACAGGCCACAGCAAAAATCGCACATAGCGCGGGCACACAACAAAAGTAGGCGTAACACGGGGCGTAACACTCGGAATGGGGAACAACTTGCCAAAATGTGGGCGTCACGGGGGAAGTACAGGGAAGTACAAGTGCGCGGAACGCCCACACGCTCGCCTACAACACGTATTCATGGAATCGAATAGGGCAAAAAATAGCACGGTCAAACCAGCGCACAGGCACAAACACGACCGCCACAAGAAAGCAGGTGGTAGCGTCTCTGCACCTGTAATAAATGTGCGCCAAAAGGTGCGGCAACAAATAGCACCTATATACAGCCATGATGAATGTCCTATACTGTGGCCCTCCAGGACAAATGACGTGCAAAGGGGTACCCACAAACACGGACACCCGCTGACTGAAAAATAACGTGTGCGTGTATTCCGGGGTGCGCGGGAACTTTCACACGCGATTTGGCTGGGTACGTGGATCTCAGGGGTGCGCGGGAAGTCTCACACGCAATTTGGCAGGGTACGTGGATTTCAGGGGTGCACGGGAAGTTCCACACGCGATTTGGCCGGGTACGTGCGCGGGAATTTACACACGCGATTTGGCTGGGTACGTGGATCTCAAGGGTGCGCGGGAAGTCTCACACGCGTTTTGGCAGGGTACGTGGATTTCAGGGGTGCGCGGGAAGTTCCACACGCGATCTGGCGTTTTTTTTTTTTATATTGCTTATCTATTTTTTAAATCAAAATTTTTGGGCGAACCATTCCTTAAACTGTGCCGTAGTGGACTTTATAGACTCATTAGAGTTGGAGGCAAATATATGACCATTAATTGATAAATTGTCATCTCTTTTCTATGGTGAAGGAACGTCATTGCTTACACCATATTGTTTGTTTTAGTGAAGAAACCAACAAAATTCATCATGTTGTAACAAAAGTCTGATGCCACAGTGTTATCACTGAGGCACTCAAGTCTGAAGTTTATAATAAAAAAAAAATACTTACTGCTTTTGTTTCATGGATATGTGAATTTTGCTGAAATCTGTTTTGTAATGATATGTTACAATTTAATAAATTGGTTCTAAAAAAAAAAAAAGAAAGGCTCTGTAATAAGAAAGTAACTTCGGCAGCGTGGCTGTGTTGCAGGTCTCATGTGCTAGACTCCGAGCCCCTGAGTACGCTCTGTTTGTGTCCTCGCAAATGGGCAATGCTTTCTCCTCCCAGCAGGCCTGATTCTAAATATAGGTCGGGGGAGCGAAATGCCAGAAGGAAATACTGACATGTTTCAATGCTTTGAATCACAAGCAATTCTGTCGGAAAAAGCCCAAACTACAACCCTCGCTTGCTCGCGAGGTTTCAGATCACGTGTCGCTGCGTGCACGGCCTCTGAAGAGATCTGCGCACCTTCTAACACTCTCCCCATCGATTCTGCAACTAGAGGGATGTAAACATCTAGTGAATAACAAAATCATGCATTTTTAAGGGGCTATATTGATTAGCAGTATTTTGTTGTAAATATGTGTTTTTTTTTACTTAAAAAAGGAAATAAATGAATCCAAAATAAGAAAATGACATGTCCCATTTAGAGTCAAATTCATTTTAAATGGCAATAACGTGCTCTACGGTTCCTTGACCTGTCCGGTGTTGTGAAAATCAGCAGTATTTCTCCATTTAAAGATGACCACACGATTTGTATGCAAATGCAACAAATGCCATCCCTTATGGGTGTGTTTTTTGGGCGAGAGAGGGACAGGGACGTCATTTCATCAAAATGCCAGGGGTAGCAGAAGTGACATCACACGACCGTTGACCTCCTGATGACATCACAGGAAGTGATGTCATTTGACCCGGAAGTGGCATCACATAGCATTGTACACTATGAAAAATATGGTTACGATATCACTATAATGTGATCTATACATTTAGTACAAGAACGGATCGCCATATGTTTCGTTAAGATCAGTGTGTATAGGCCACATTACCAAATTACTGTGAATGCAAGCAGACGTCCATGACCAAATGATAATGATGTGTTATTATGTAGCACTTACGCTTAAGCACTTTATATAGAAAAAATATACACCCAATGTCATCCAACCTGTGTTGGTACTCATTTATCAACCTCAGAAGGATGAAAGGCTGCGTTGAGGTGTTTAAGAACAGACTCACAGGCCGATTCATGGAATAATTAGCGCGGCGCAAGTGGCCAAAAACGTGCGATTCGCAGTGGAATAGCGAAAATCGCAGTGCAAGTGCGAAAATCGCACGAAAAGCAGCGCACATCGATTCATGGAAGGCCGTGCAAGAGAAAACCATCGGATGTGCGCTAAAAAAGTGCGTGGCGCACGTTGGCGCACAGGCCATCTAACGGCGTGCGCCAGGTCGCAGCGAAAATCGCACAGGCCACAGCGAAAATTGCACATAGCGCGGCGCACACAACAAAAGTAGGCGGAACACAGGGCGTAACACTCGGAATGGGGAACAACTTGCCAAAATGTGGGCGTCACGGGGGAAGTACAGGGAAGTACAAGTGCGCGGAACGCCCACACGCTCGCCTACAACACGTATTCATGGAATCGAATAGGGCAAAAAATAGCACGGTCAAACCAGCGCACAGGCACAAACACGACCGCCACAAGAAAGCAGGTGGTAGCGTCTCTGCGCCTGTAATAAATGTGCGCCAAAAGGTGCGCCAACAAATAGCACCTATATACAGCCATGATGAATGTCCTATACTGTGGCCCTCCAGGACAAATGATGTGCAAAGGGGTACCCACAAACACGGACATCCGCTGACTGAAAAATAACGTGTGCGTGTATTCCGGGGTGCGCGGGAACTTTCACACGCGATTTGGCTGGGTATGTGGATCTCAGGGGTGCGAGGAAAGTCTCACACGCGATTTGGCAGGGTACGTGGATTTCAGGGGTGCGCGGGAAGTTCCACACGCGATTTGGCCGGGTACGTGCGCGGGAATTTCCACACGTGACTTGGCTGGGTACGTGGATCTCAGGGGTGCGCGGGAAGTCTCACACGCGATTTGGCAGGGTACATGGATTTCAGGGGTGCGCGGGAAGTTCCACACGCGATTTGGCCGGGTACGTGCGCGGGAATTTACACACGCGACTTGGCTGGGTACGTGGATCTCAGGGGTGCACGGGAAGTCTCACACGCGATTTGGCAGGGTATGTGGATTTCAGGGGTGCGCGGGAAGTTTCCACATGCGATCTGGCGGGTACGAGCATGGGAATTGCCACACGCGACTTGGATGGGTACGTGGATCTCAGGGGTGCGCGGGAAGGCCCACACGCGATTTGGCAGGGTACGTGGATTTCAGGGGTGCGCGGGAAGTTCCACACGCGATTTGGCCGGGTACGTGCGCGGGAATTTCCACACGCGACTTGGCTGGGTACGTGGATCTCAGGGGTGCGCGGGAAGTCCCACACGCGATTTGGCAGGGTACGTGGACTTCAGGGGTGCGCGGGAAGTTCCACACGCGATTTGGCCGGGTACGTGCGCGGGAATTTCCACACGCGATTTGGCTGGGTACGTGTATTTCAGGGGTACGTGGGAAATTCTACATGCGATTTGGCTGTGTGCTCCCAGGTATTTCCTGTACACCCTCCACGGCCCCTGCAGGCAGCCGACACCACAGGGGACTACCCTGCACACCTGCTCATGTCCCCCTGCACCCCCACCCCCCAGCATCCAGGGGCAGCACCACCAGGCCCCCACTCATGTCTCCCACCACCCCCACCCCCCAGCAGTGCAGGGGCAGCCTCCACCAGGCCCCCACTCATGTCTCCCACCACCCCCACCCCCCGCCACCATGGGCACCCTCCACCAGGCCCCCACTCATGTCTCCCACCACCCCCACCCCCCAGCAGTGCAGGGGCAGCCTCCACCAGGCCCCCAAACATGTCTCCCACCACCCCCACCCCCCAGCAGTGCAGGGGCAGCACCACCAGGCCCCCACTCATGTCTCCCACCACCCCCACCCCCCAGCAGTGCAGGGGCAGCACCACCAGGCCCCCACTCATGTCACCCACCAGCCCCACCCCCCAGCATCCAGGGGCACCCTCCACCAGGCCCCCACTCATGGCCCCTATGACCCCCACCCCCCAGCAGTCCAGGGGCACCCTCCACCAGGCCCCCACTCATGTCCAACTCATGTCTCCCACCACCCCACCCCCCAGCAGTGTGGGGCACCCTCCACCAGGCCCCCACTCATGTCCCCCTGCACCCCCACCCCCCAGCATCCAGGGGCACCCTCCACCAGGCCCCCACTTATGGCCCCTATCACCCCCACCCCCCAGCAGTGCAGGGGCAGCACCACCAGGCCCCCACTCATGTCTCCCACCACCCCCACCCCCCAGCAGTGCAGGGGCAGCCTCCACCAGGCCCCCACTCATGTCTCCCACCACCCCCACCCCCAGCCACCATGGGCACCCTCCACCAGGCCCCCACTCATGTCTCCCACCACCCCCACCCCCCAGCAGTGCAGGGGCAGCCTCCACCAGGCCCCCAATCATGTCTCCCACCACCCCCACCCCCCAGCAGTGCAGGGGCAGCACCACCAGGCCCCCACTCATGTCTCCCACCACCCCCACCCCCCAGCAGTGCAGGGGCAGCCTCCACCAGGCCCCCACTCAAGTCTCCCACCACCCCCACCCCCCAGCATCCAGGGGCATCCCCCACCAGGCCCCCACTCATGTCTCCCACCACCCCCACCCCCCAGCAGTGTGGAGCACCCTCCACCAGGCCCCCACCCATGTCTCCCACCCCCTTCACCCCACAGCCACCATGGGCAGCCCCCACCAGGCCCCCACTCATGTCTCCCACCCACCCCCACCCCCCAGCCACCATGGGCAGCCCCCACCAGGCCCCCACTCATGTCTCCCACCCACCCCCACCCCCCAGCCACCATGGGCAGCCCCCACCAGGCCCCCACTCATGTCTCCCACCACCCCCACCCCCCAGCAGTGCAGGGGCAGCACCACCAGGCCCCCACTCATGTCTCCCACCACCCCCACCCCCCAGCAGTGCAGGGGCAGCCTCCACCAGGCCCCCACTCAAGTCTCCCACCACCCCCACCCCCCAGCATCCAGGGGCACCCTCCACCAGGCCCCCACTCATGGCCCCTATGACCCCCACCCCCAGCAGTGCAGGGGCACCCTCCACCAGGCCCCCACTCATGTCCAACTCATGTCTCCCACCACCCCCACCCCCTAGCAGTGTGGGGCACCCTCCACCAGGCCCCCACCCATGTCTCCCACCACCCCCACCTCCCATCCACCATGGGCATCCCCCACCAGGCCCCCACTCATGTCTCCCACCACCCCCACCCCCCCAGCAGTGTGGAGCACCCTCCACCAGGCCCCCACCCATGTCTCCCACCACCCCCACCCCACAGCCACCATGGGCAGCCCCCACCAGGCCCCCACTCATGTCTCCCACCACCCCCACCCCCCAGCAGTGCAGGGGCAGCACCACCAGGCCCCCACTCATGTCTCCCACCACCACCCCCCAGCAGTGCAGGGGCAGCCTCCACCAGGCCCCCACTCAAGTCTCCCACCACCCCCATCCCCCAGCATCCAGGGGCACCCTCCACCAGGCCCCCACTCATGGCCCCTATGACCCACACCCCCCAGCAGTGCAGGGGCACCCTCCACCAGGCCCCCACTCATGTCCAATTCATGTCTCCCACCACCCCCACCCCCTAGCAGTGTGGGGCACCCTCCACCAGGCCCCCACCCATGTCTCCCACCACCCCCACCCCCAGCCACCATGGGCATCCCCCACCAGGCCCCCACTCATGTCTCCCACCACCCCCACCCCCCCAGCAGTGTGGAGCACCCTCCACCAGGCCCCCACCCATGTCTCCCACCACCCCCACCCCACAGCCACCATGGGCAGCCCCCACCAGGCCCCCACTCATGTCTCCCACCCACCCCCACCCCCCAGCCACCATGGGCAGCCCCCACCAGGCCCCCACTCATGTCTCCCACCCACCCCCCACCCCCCAGCCACCATGGGCAGCCCCCACTAGGCCCCCACTCATGTCTCCCACCCACCCCCACCCCCCAGCCACCATGGGAACCCTCCACCAGGCCCCCACTCATGTCCCCCTGCACCCCCACCCCCAGCATCCAGGGGCACCCTCCACCAGGCCCCCACTCATTCCCCCTGCACCCCCCACCCCCCAGCATCCAGGGGCACCCTCCACCAGGCCCCCACTCATGGCCCCTATCACCCCCACCCCCCAGCAGTGCAGGGGCAGCACCACCAGGCCCCCACTCATGTCCAACTCATGTCTCCCACCACCCCACCCCCCAGCATCCAGGGGCACCCTCCACCAGGCCCCCACTCATGTCCCCCTGCACCCCCACCCCCCAGCATCCAGGGGCACCCTCCACCAGGCCCCCACTCATGTCCCCCTGCACCCCCACCCCCCAGCCTCCATGGGCACCCTCCACCAGGTCCCCACTCATGTCCCCCTGCACCCCCACCTCCCAGCATCCAGGGGCACCCTCCACCAGGCCCCCACTCATGTCCCCCTGCACCCCCACCCCCTAGCATCCAGGGGCACCCTCCACCAGGCCCCCACTCATGGCCCCTATCACCCCACCCCCCAGCAGTGCAGGGGCAGCACCACCAGGCCCCCACTCATGTCCAACTCATGTCCCCCTGCACCCCCACCCCCAGCATCCAGGGGCACCCGCCACCAGGCCCCCACTCATGTCCCCCTGCACCCCCACCCCCCAGCATCCAGGGGCACCCTCCACCAGGCCCCCACTTATGGCCCCTATCACCCCCACCCCCCAGCAGTGCAGGGGCAGCACCACCCGGCCCCCACTCATGTCTCCCACCACCCCCACCCCCCAGCAGTGCAGGGGCAGCCTCCACCAGGCCCCCACTCATGTCTCCCACCACCCCCACCCCCCAGCAGTGCAGGGGCAGCACCACCAGGCCCCCACTCATGTCTCCCACCACCCCCACCCCCCAGCAGTGCAGGGGCAGCCTCCACCAGGCCCCCATTCACGTCTCCCACCACCCCCACACCCCAGCAGTGCAGGGGCAGCCTCCACCAGGCCCCCACTCATGTCCCCCTGCACCCCCACCCCCCAGCATCCAGGGGCACCCTCCACCAGGCCCCCACTTATGGCCCCTATCACCCCCACCCCCCAGCAGTGCAGGGGCAGCACCACCAGGCCCCCACTCATGTCTCCCACCACCCCCACCCCCCAGCAGTGCAGGGGCAGCCTCCACCAGGCCCCCACTCATGTCTCCCACCACCCCCACCCCCAGCCACCATGGGCACCCTCCACCAGGCCCCCACTCATGTCTCCCACCACCCCCACCCCCCAGCAGTGCAGGGGCAGCCTCCACCAGGCCCCCAATCATGTCTCCCACCACCCCCACCCCCCAGCAGTGCAGGGGCAGCACCACCAGGCCCCCACTCATGTCTCCCACCACCCCCACCCCCCAGCAGTGCAGGGGCAGCCTCCACCAGGCCCCCACTCAAGTCTCCCACCACCCCCACCCCCCAGCATCCAGGGGCATCCCCCACCAGGCCCCCACTCATGTCTCCCACCACCCCCACCCCCCAGCAGTGTGGAGCACCCTCCACCAGGCCCCCACCCATGTCTCCCACCACCCCCACCCCACAGCCACCATGGGCAGCCCCCACCAGGCCCCCACTCATGTCTCCCACCCACCCCCACCCCCCAGCCACCATGGGCAGCCCCCACCAGGCCCCCACTCATGTCTCCCACCCACCCCCACCCCCCAGCCACCATGGGCAGCCCCCACCAGGCCCCCACTCATGTCTCCCACCACCCCCACCCCCCAGCAGTGCAGGGGCAGCACCACCAGGCCCCCACTCATGTCTCCCACCACCCCCACCCCCCAGCAGTGCAGGGGCAGCCTCCACCAGGCCCCCACTCAAGTCTCCCACCACCCCCACCCCCCAGCATCCAGGGGCACCCTCCACCAGGCCCCCACTCATGGCCCCTATGACCCCCACCCCCAGCAGTGCAGGGGCACCCTCCACCAGGCCCCCACTCATGTCCAACTCATGTCTCCCACCACCCCCACCCCCTAGCAGTGTGGGGCACCCTCCACCAGGCCCCCACCCATGTCTCCCACCACCCCCACCTCCCAGCCACCATGGGCATCCCCCACCAGGCCCCCACTCATGTCTCCCACCACCCCCACCCCTCCAGCAGTGTGGAGCACCCTCCACCAGGCCCCCACCCATGTCTCCCACCACCCCCACCCCACAGCCACCATGGGCAGCCCCCACCAGGCCCCCACTCATGTCTCCCACCACCCCCACCCCCCAGCAGTGCAGGGGCAGCACCACCAGGCCCCCACTCATGTCTCCCACCACCACCCCCCAGCAGTGCAGGGGCAGCCTCCACCAGGCCCCCACTCAAGTCTCCCACCACCCCCATCCCCCAGCATCCAGGGGCACCCTCCACCAGGCCCCCACTCATGGCCCCTATGACCCACACCCCCCAGCAGTGCAGGGGCACCCTCCACCAGGCCCCCACTCATGTCCAATTCATGTCTCCCACCACCCCCACCCCCTAGCAGTGTGGGGCACCCTCCACCAGGCCCCCACCCATGTCTCCCACCACCCCCACCCCCCAGCCACCATGGGCATCCCCCACCAGGCCCCCACTCATGTCTCCCACCACCCCCACCCCCCCAGCAGTGTGGAGCACCCTCCACCAGGCCCCCACCCATGTCTCCCACCACCCCCACCCCACAGCCACCATGGGCAGCCCCCACCAGGCCCCCACTCATGTCTCCCACCACCCCCACCCCCCAGCCACCATGGGCAGCCCCCACCAGGCCCCCACTCATGTCTCCCACCCACCCCCACCCCCCAGCCACCATGGGCAGCCCCCACCAGGCCCCCACTCATGTCTCCCACCCACCCCCACCCCCCAGCCACCATGGGAACCCTCCACCAGGCCCCCACTCATGTCCCCCTGCACCCCCACCCCCCAGCATCCAGGGGCACCCTCCACCAGGCCCCCACTCATGCCCCCTGCACCCCCACCCCCCAGCATCCAGGGGCACCCTCCACCAGGCCCCCACTCATGGCCCCTACCACCCCCACCCCCCAGCAGTGCAGGGGCAGCACCACCAGGCCCCCACTCATGTCCAACTCATGTCTCCCACCACCCCACCCCCCAGCATCCAGGGGCACCCTCCACCAGGCCCCCACTCATGTCCCCCTGCACCCCCACCCCCCAGCATCCAGGGGCACCCTCCACCAGGCCCCCACTCATGTCCCCCTGCACCCCCACCCCCCAGCCTCCATGGGCACCCTCCACCAGGTCCCCACTCATGTCCCCCTGCACCCCCACCTCCCAGCATCCAGGGGCACCCTCCACCAGGCCCCCACTCATGTCCCCCTGCACCCCCACCCCCTAGCATCCAGGGGCACCCTCCACCAGGCCCCCACTCATGGCCCCTATCACCCCACCCCCCAGCAGTGCAGGGGCAGCACCACCAGGCCCCCACTCATGTCCAACTCATGTCCCCCTGCACCCCCACCCCCAGCATCCAGGGGCACCCGCCACCAGGCCCCCACTCATGTCCCCCTGCACCCCCACCCCCCAGCATCCAGGGGCACCCTCCACCAGACCCCCACTTATGGCCCCTATCACCCCCACCCCCCAGCAGTGCAGGGGCAGCACCACCCGGCCCCCACTCATGTCTCCCACCACCCCCACCCCCCAGCAGTGCAGGGGCAGCCTCCACCAGGCCCCCACTCATGTCTCCCACCACCCCCACCCCCCAGCAGTGCAGGGGCAGCACCACCAGGCCCCCACTCATGTCTCCCACCACCCCCACCCCCCAGCAGTGCAGGGGCAGCCTCCACCAGGCCCCCATTCACGTCTCCCACCACCCCCACACCCCAGCAGTGCAGGGGCAGCCTCCACCAGGCCCCCACTCATGTCTCCCACCACCCCCACCCCCCAGCAGTGCAGGGGCAGCACCACCAGGCCCCCACTCATGTCTCCCACCACCCCCCCCCCAGCAGTGCAGGGACAGCCTCCACCAGGCCCCCACTCATGTCTCCTACCACCCCCACCCCCCAGCAGTGCAGGGGCAGTCTCCACCAGGCCCCCAATCATGTCTCCCACCACCCCCACCCCCCAGCAGTGCAGGGGCAGCACCACCAGGCCCCCACTCATGTCTCCCACCACCCCCACCCCCCAGCAGTGCAGGGGCATTCTCCACCAGGCCCCCACTCATGTCTCCCACCCCCCAGCATCCAGGGGCACCCTCCACCAGGCCCCCACTCATGGCCCCTATCACCCCCACCCCCCAGCAGTGCAGGGGCAGCACCACCAGGCCCCCACTCATGTCTTCCACCCCCCACCCCCCAGCAGTGCAGGGGCAGCACCACCAGGCCCCCACTCATGTCTCCCACCACCCCCACCCCCCTGCAGTGCAGGGGCAGCCTCCACCAGGCCCCCACTCATGGCCCCCTGCACCCCCACCCCCCAGCATCTAGGGGCACCCTCCACCAGGCCCCCACTTATGACCCCTATCACCCCCACCCCCCAGCAGTGCAGGGGCAGCACCACCAGGCCCCCACTCATGTCCCCCTGCAGCCCCACCCCCCAGCATCCAGGGGCACCCTCCACCAGGCCCCCACTTATGGCCCCTATCACCCCCACCCCCCAGCAGTGCAGGGGCAGCACCACCAGGCCCCCACTCATGTCTCCCACCACCCCCACCCCCCAGCAGTGCAGGGGCAGCCTCCACCAGGCCCCCACTCATGTCTCCCACCACCCCCACCCCCCAGCCACCATGGGCACCCTCCACCAGGCCCCCACTCATGTCTCCCACCACCCCCACCCCCCAGCAGTGCAGGGGCAGCCTCCACCAGGCCCCCATTCATGTCTCCCACCACCCCACCCCCCAGCAGTGCAGTGGCAGCACCACCAGGCCCCCACTCATGTCTCCCACCACCCCACCCCCCAGCAGTGCAGGGGCAGCCTCCACCAGGCCCCCACTCATGTCTCCCACCACTCCCACCCCCCGGCATCCAGGGGCACCCTCCACCAGGCCCCCACTCATGGCCCCTATCACCCCCACCCCCAGCAGTGCAGGGGCACCCTCCACCAGGCCTCCACTCATGTCCAACCATGTCTCCCACCACCCCCACCCCCCAGCAGTGTGGGGCACCCTCCACCAGGCCCCCACCAATGTCTCCCACCACCCCCACCCCCCAGCCACCATGGGCATCCCCCACCAGGCCCCCACTCATGTCTCCCACCACTCCTACCCCCCAGCAGTGTGGGGCACCCTCCACCAGGCCCCCACCCATGTCTCCCACCACCCCCACCCCCAGCCACCATGGGCAGCCCCCACCAGGCCCCCACCCATGGCTCCCACCACCCCCACCCCCAGCCACCATGGGCAGCCCCCACCAGGCCCCCACTCATGTCTCCCACCCACCCCCACCCCCTAGCCACCATGGGCAGCCCCCACCAGGCCCCGACTCATGTCTCCCACCCACCCCCCAGCCACCATGGGCAGCCCCCACCAGGCCCCCACTCATGTCTCCCACCCACCCCCACCCCCCAGCCACCATGGGCACCCTCCACCAGGCCCCCACTCATGTCCCCTATCACCCCCACCCCCAGCAGTGCAGGGGCAGCACCACCAGGCCCCCACTCATGTCTCCCACCACCCCACCCCCCAGCAGTGCAGGGGCAGCACCACCAGGCCCCCACTCATGTCTCCCACCACCCCCACCCCCCAGCAGTGCAGGGGCAGCACCACCAGGCCCCCACTCATGTCTCCCACCACCCCCACCCCCCAGCAGTGCAGGGGCAGCCTCCACCAGGCCCCCACTCATGTCTCCCACCACCCCCACACCCCAGCAGTGCAGGGGCAGCCTCCACCAGGCCCCCACTCATGTCTCCCACCACCCCCACCCCCCAGCAGTGCAGGGGCAGCACCACCAGGCCTCCACTCATGTCTCCCACCACCCCCACCCCCCAGCAGTGCAGGGGCAGCCTCCACCAGGCCCCCACTCATGTCTCCTACCACCCCACCCCCCAGCAGTGCAGGGGCAGCACCACCAGGCCCCCACTCATGTCTCCCACCACCCCCACCCCCCAGCAGTGCAGGGGCATTCTCCACCAGGCCCCCACTCATGTCTCCCACCCCCCAGCATCCAGGGGCACCCTCCACCAGGCCCCCACTCATGGCCCCTATCACCCCCACCCCCCAGCAGTGCAGGGGCAGCACCACCAGGCCCCCACTCATGTCTTCCACCCCCCACCCCCCAGCAGTGCAGGGGCAGCCTCCACCAGGCCCCCACTCATGGCCCCCTGCACCCCCACCCCCCAGCATCTAGGGGCACCCTCCACCAGGCCCCCACTTATGGCCCCTATCACCCCCACCCCCCAGCAGTGCAGGGGCAGCACCACCAGGCCCCCACTCATGTGCCCCTGCACCCCCACCCCCCAGCATCCAGGGGCACCCTCCACCAGGCCCCCACTTATGGCCCCTATCACCCCCACCCCCCAGCAGTGCAGGGGCAGCACCACCAGGCCCCCACTCATGTCTCCCACCACCCCCACCCCCCAGCAGTGCAGGGGCAGCCTCCACCAGGCCCCCACTCATGTCTCCCACCACCCCCACCCCCCAGCCACCATGGGCACCCTCCACCAGGCCCCCACTCATGTCTCCCACCACCCCCACCCCCCAGCAGTGCAGGGGCAGCCTCCACCAGGCCCCCACTCATGTCTCCCACCACCCCACCCCCCAGCAGTGCAGTGGCAGCACCACCAGGCCCCCACTCATGTCTCCCACCACCCCACCCCCAGCAATGCAGGGGCAGCCTCCACCAGGTCCCCACTCATGTCTCCCACCACCCCCACCCCCCAGCATCCAGGGGCCCCCTCCACCAGGCCCCCACTCATGGCCCCTATCACCCCCACCCCCCAGCAGTGCAGGGGCACCCTCCACCAGGCCCCCACTCATGTCCAACCATGTCTCCCACCACCCCCACCCCCCAGCAGTGTGGGGCACCCTCCACCAGGCCCCCACCCATGTCTCCCACCACCCCCACCCCCCAGCCACCATGGGCATCCCCCACCAGGCCCCACTCATGTCTCCCACCACTCCTACCCCCCAGCAGTGTGGGGCACCCTCCACCAGGCCCCCACCCATGTCTCCCAACACCCCCACCCGCAGCCACCATGGGCAGCCCCCACCAGGCCCCCACTCATGTCTCCCACCCACCCCCACCCCTAGCCACCATGGGCAGCCCCCACCAGGCCCCGACTCATGTCTCCCACCCACCCCCCAGCCACCATGGGCAGCCCCCACCAGGCCCCCACTCATGTCTCCCACCCACCCCCACCCCCCAGCCACCATGGGCACCCTCCACCAGGCCCCCACTCATGTCCCCTATCACCCCCACCCCCCAGCAGTGCAGGGGCAGCACCACCAGGCCCCCACTCATGTCTCCCACCACCCCCACCCCCCAGCAGTGCAGGGGCATTCTCCACCAGGCCCCCACTCATGTCTCCCACCACCCCCACCCCCCAGCATCCAGGGGCACCCTCCACCAGGCCCCCACTCATGGCCCCTATCACCCCCACCCCCCAGCAGTGCAGGGGCAGCACCACCAGGCCCCCACTCATGTCTCCCACCACCCCCACCCCCCAGAAGTGCAGGGGCAGCACCACCAGGCCCCCACTCATGTCTCCCACCACCCCCACCCCCCTGCAGTGCAGGGGCAGCCTCCACCAGGCCCCCACTCATGGCCCCCTGCACCCCCACCCCCCAGCATCTAGGGGCACCCTCCACCAGGCCCCCACTTATGGCCCCTATCACCCCCACCCCCCAGCAGTGCAGGGGCAGCACCACCAGGCCCCCACTCATGTCCCCCTGCACCCCCACCCCCCAGCATCCAGGCGCAGCCTCCACCAGGCCCCCACTCATGTCCCCCTGCACCCCCACCCCCCAGCATCCAGGGGCACCCTTCACCAGGCCCCCACTTATGGCCCCTATCACCCCCACCCCCAGCAGTGCAGGGGCAGCACCACCAGCCCCCCACTCATGTCTCCCACCACACCCACCCCCCAGCAGTGCAGCAGCAGCCTCCACCAGGCCCCCACTCATGTCTCCCACCAACCCCACCCCCCAGCCACCATGGGCACCCTCCACCAGGCCCCCACTCATGTCTCCCACCACCCCCATTCCCCAGCAGTGCAGGGGCACCCTCCACCAGGCCCCCACCCATGTCTCCCACCACCCCCACCCCCCAGCCACCATGGGCATCCCACACCAGGCCCCCACTCATGTCTCCCACCACCCCCACCCCCCAGCAGTGTGGGGCACCCTCCACCAGGCCCCCACCCATGTCTCCCACCACCCCCACCCCCCAGCCACCATGGGCAGCCCCCACCAGGCCCCCACTCATGTCCCCCACCCACCCCCACCCCCCAGCCACCATGGGCAGCCCCCACCAGGCCCCCACTCATGTCTCCCACCCACCCCCACCCCCAGCCACCATGGGCAGCCCCCACCAGGCCCCCACTCATGTCTCCCACCCACCCCCACCCCCCAGCCACCATGGGCACCCTCCACCAGGCCCCCACTCATGTCCCCCTGCACCCCCACCCCCCAGCATCCAGGGGCACCCTCCACCAGGCCCCCACTCATGTCCCCCTGCACCCCCACCCCCAGCCACCATGGGCACCCTCCACCAGGCCCCCACTCATGTCCCCTATCACCCCCACCCCCCAGCAGTGCAGGGGCAGCACCACCAGGCCCCCACTCATGTCCAACTCATGTCTCCCACAGCCCCCACCCCCCAGCATCCAGGGGCACCCTCCACCAGGCCCCCACTCATGTCCCCCTGCACCCCCACCCCCCAGCATCCAGGGGCACCCTCCACCAGGCCCCCACTCATGTCCCCCTGCACCCCACACCCCAGCCACCATGGGCACCCTCCACCAGGCCCCCACTCATGTCCCCCTGCACCCCCACCCCCCAGCATCCAGGGGCACCCTCCACCAGGTCCCCACTCATGGCCCCTATCACCCCCACCCCCCAGCAGTGCAGGGGCAGCACCACCAGGCCCCCACTCATGTCTCCCACCACCCCCACCCCCCAGCAGTGCAGGGGCAGCCTCCACCAGGCCCCCACTCATGTTTCCCACCACCCCCACCCCCAGCAGTGCAGGGGCAGCACCACCAGGCCCCCACTCATGTTTCCCACCACCCCCACCCCCCAGCAGTGCAGGGGCAGCCTCCACCAGGCCCCCACTCATGTCTCCCACCACCCCCACCCCCCAGCAGTGCAGGGGCAGCCTCCACCAGGCCCCCACTCATGTCTCCCACCACCCCCACGCCACCATGGGCAGCCCCCACCAGGCTCCCATCCATGTCTACCACCGCCCCCACCCCCCAGCATCCAGGGGCACCCTCCACCAGGCCCCCACTCATGTCCCCCTGCACCCCCACCCCCCAGCATCCAGGGGCACCCTCCACCAGGCCCCCACTCATGTCCCCCTGCACCCCCACCCCCCAGCCACCATGGGCAGCCCCCACCAGGCTCCCACCCATGTCTACCACCCCCCCACCCCCAGCCACCATGGGCAGCCTCCACCAGGCCCCCACTCATGGCCCCTATCACCCCCACCCCCCAGCAGTGCAGGGGCACCCTCCACCAGGCCCCCACTCATGTCCAACTCATGTCTCCCACCACCCCCACCCCCCAGCAGTGCAGGGGCAGCCTCCACCAGGCCCCCACTCATGTCTCCCACCACCCCCACCCCCCAGCAGTGCAGGGCAGCATCCACCAGGCCCCCACTCATGTCCCCCTGCACCCAGGTCCTCACAATCCCCAATCATGTGCGTTATGGTCAGCCTCCACAGCCAAAAGGCCCTACCAAGTAACCCATTCACCCACATGGAAATGGAAATTACATGTTACACCCCCAATGTTCATAAAGCAAATGAACCCATGTCCGTCACACACAATGGTTGCAATTGAATGGAAAAACACCCAACATGACATGCATGAAACCAATGAGATGATACCACACGGTGAAGGATGAAAACAAAATTGTATTAAAAAAAATTGAATGCAAATGAAATAAAACAAACTACCATGGCAATGAAAAAAAGATAAGCTGCATGTCCGTCCAAAAAAATCAAAACTACAAATCCAAAAAAGTGTTGTCCAAAGTCACATCAAAAATAAAATCAATCTGAGAGAGAAAAATAAATGCAAAGACCATTGCTCCATGGTGAATAAATAAAAAAATAAAAAATAAAACAATCCAATGAAGAACTATGTACAAAACATCCAAGTGTCCATGAGCTCAACTGAACAAAGGAAACCTAAAAAAACCCTCACTAAAATGCAACTATATACAAAAAGTGGAGCAGTGTCCGTCGACTCCAAATCATAAGAAGAAACAAAGGAAACCTAAAACTAAAGAACTATATACAAAGGCGGCGGGCAAGTCCAGCGGCTCACTCCGTGGTGTTCCGGGCCAGGGCATCATCAAACTCCTCTTCTATGTCCCGGAGGCGGTCCTGTTCCATGGCCCCGAGGGTCCGCAGGGACGACACCATCTGCTCCTCCAACCCCCTGGGGATTGCCTCGAGGCACTCGGCCCGCCTCAGGGCCCTCCGCATGGAGTTCTCCGCCCTGACCATCGTGAGCCGCGCCTCTTCCGCCCGCCGCCACTCCGCACCTATCTGCTGGCCCAACCGCAGTCACACGGAAGACCCTTCCTGTCCTGGGTCCTCCTGCCTGCCCTCCGGCCGATGCCTGCCCCTCCGATGTTGATGGCCCCGAGACATGATGCCTCCCACGTTGACTCTGCTGCTGCCTCCGACGCAACTGCCTCTGCCAGCACGACGGCATCCAGGCTGATGGAATCCACCGACGCCGTCGTGCACGTGCCCTGCCTGATGATGCCGGCACATCCTCCATCTGCTGGGGTACAGTTGCTGTGGTGTCCACCCCTGCTGGACCTCCGACTCCCGACTGTGGCAGGGATGGGATCCCCACCGAGCTGGCTGCATTGGTCAGGGCAGGTGCACAGGGGGCCCTGGTGGCATCTGGGCCGGAAGACGGCAAGGAGAACGACCGGCGTATAGCCTCCACAGAGGAGGAGAGGGCCGCCAGATTGGCCGACACATGCAGGAAACCCCCGAACACGGAAGATCCCAATTGGGCCACGTTGGCACGGTGCTCTTTGTGATGACGTGCGTGCTCCTCCCGGGAAGCACGCACGTCATCACGAATTGCACCCGCGCGCATCGCGACCCCAATCAGGACCTTCTCCATACGGCCACGGGTCCCCTCGTCCGCAGGTGGAGGGGAGTCAGGTGACATGGACATCCCCTCTACCTGCGGACGGGCCTGGGACGGGGCATCCCTGCCGGTGCATGGTGGTGCACTCACAGGGTCAGGGACAACGACATGCACAGGCCCCTCTACGGTGACCTGTGCTGCCTCCTGCCCCTGCCCCTGGACTGCACCACTTGCACCAGCAGGGATGCCCCCACCAGGCCCCATGTGTGCCTCAGTGGCGGCCTCCTCCTCCTCTGTGGAAACCACTAACCTGGATGGCTCCTCACCGTCTTCCGCCGTAGCAGGCCCCTGTGGGGGCTCACCCACCCCTTCCGCTGCAGCCGTGGGGGCATCCCCGCCGCCTTGCTCCACAGCGCCGTCTCCGCCCTCTTCTTCACTAGCCGCTGCATAGAGGGAGACATAGAACACAAGCATCAGGGTACTGTTCAATGGTCCGCTAGACAGGAAGCAATAGCAGATGAGTACCACTGTCAAAGTACACTTCCATCATGTCCCTCCACAACACATGGGTCAGTCCAGGCAAAACACACACAGTAACAGGCATGGTGCATGCGATGGACATTTCCATACATGTGCAATGGACTCTTGAAACATACAATGATATGGAACTCACATGCATCATGGGTCATGCCTATCACATGCACACACTTCACCTCAGTCACATCCATCTGGCCTCATACACCCCAAACACAGCGGATACAAGGATAACTAGGCTGCATCAGTGAATCTGTGCATTGTCACACACATGTGTCATGCATCCATGGCATTCACAAGTCACAGACACGCAGGTCAGGCACACAGACATGGCTACCATATATGTACCTGGCATCAGCACCCATCCCTCACCCCCACCCATATCCAGGAACAGAGACTGGCATGCTCTCATGTGTAAAATCTGCATAGGGCTCCCCATGTCGCATTTAAACACATGCAACAACCATGTGGTTCACACATCACTGGTCGCACATGCATTACCATGATGTCCCTGCACACATACATGCATACATGGCCTATGTCACACATACAGGCAAGTATCAGACAACCAGCACACCGCAACATGCCCTGTCTCACACAGCAATGCTTGGCCACTTACCGCTCAACTCCAGACGGGTCTCCCTCTCAAGGATCTGGGCGTGGAGCGCTGGGCGTACGCGTTCCAGGACCCTCATCTGGATGGAACTCATGCGGCCCCGGCCCCCCTCCATGAGGCGCCGGGCCTTCACGAGGGTCCTGGACCTCAAGTCCTCCCAGCGCTTCTTGATCTTCTGGACGTTGCGGGTTGCCACCCCCTCCGCGTTGATGGCAACCACACAGTCGGCCCAGATCCTCTCCTGTCCTTCCTTGCTGACGCGGACGATCCAAAGAGGGCATTATACTGCCCCAGGACATGCTCCACCAGGACACCAACTTCGGTGGCAGTGAAGCTGGTGCCCCTCTGCCCCTCTGGCCTGGGGTTGCCACTGGTGCCAGATGTGGAAGTGCCCGACATGGCAACCCCAGAGGCAGGAGTGGGTGGGCAACTGGGTCCTGGAGCTGGGCTGTGGAGCGATGTTATCCCAGTCGGGAGTCTTCTGTTCCAGCAGGGGTGGACACAGCAACTGGACCCCTGCAGATGGCTGATGTGCAGGCACCAAATGGCAGGACACGGTGGCAGCAGGCAGGCAGGCAGGCAGCAGCAGCAGATGGCACGTGGGAGGCTGCTCGGGGCACTGGGGGGCAGTAATTCGGCCTTCTGGGCAGGAGCGTGGTCTTCCATGTGTTTTCGCGTGGCCAGCTTGATACGGAGTGATTTGGCACGTGAAAATCCTGCACGTCAGCATGAAATTCGAGGAAAGGCCCTTAGCGCGTAAGCGCGTCAGCACGCATACGCGATTCTATTGGACCAAAGGCCCTCAGCGCGTAAGCGCGTCTGTGACGTGACCCGCAGGGGTGTTTCCCTCATAGCACGTGATGACGGAGCACACGTGGAAAGACTGCACGTCAGAGTGTCATCGCGTGTAATTGGACAAAAGTGCGCGTACACGCGATTGGCCTATGTACGTGTATTTCAGGGGTGCGCGGGCACTTACACACGCGAGTAGATCAGCGCACGTGTATTCCGGGGTGCGCAGGAATTTCCACACGCTATTGGCCTGGGTACTGGATTTCAGGGGTGCGCGGGAAGTTTCACACGCTCGCCTACAACACGCGCAAAGAAACACGTACGCCAGTAGGAAGCAGGCATACGTCGACCCGCGACGCATAAATTTGCGCGCAAAAAAATAACAAGCTCAGACGCCAGGATGAATATACCGTTCCTAGCAGCAGTGGCCGTGGGCTACAAAAGGAGGAGGAGGAGGATAGTCAGGGCCAGAATATTCACACCCAGAACCAGCCTTTTCGGGATGCCTGATGACCAGGTGTATGGGAGGTACAGGTTTCCACCACACATAATACTGGACCTGGTGAGTGAGTGGGAGGATGACCTCACATCACCCACCCTGTGCTCCCAAGCACTCAGCCCCCTGGAGAAGGTCCTCAATGTACTGCACTTCTTAGCCACTGGATCATTTCAGCGGACATGTGCCATAGTGGGTGGGGTGTCACAGGCCACGCAGTCACGCTGCCTACACCAGGTCTTGAACATCATCACTGCACGCCCATCAGTCCGCAGGCACATATACCTGCCCAGAACACCTGCAGAAAGGCATGCTGCCGCCCTGGATTTTTACGGTGTGGCACGATTCCCCAAAGTGCTAGGTGCCATCGACTGCACCCATGTGGCTCTACGTCCCCCCAGGGCATCTGAGCACATCTATAGGAACCGCAAGCACTGGCATTCCATCAACGTGCAGGTAGTATGTAATGCTAAGGGAATCATCACCTCAGTATATGCCAACTATCCCGGGTCCACCCATGACAGCTTCATTTACCGAATGTCCACCCTAAGCCGGGACCTAGAAGCTGGGCGGCATGGCGATACATGGCTGCTTGGTGAGTATGAATGCCACTGCACATGCATGCATGTCAGATACTGAGCAAGGTCACAACCCCACCAATGATACCAATCACCACCTCCACAGGGGACAGTGCCTACCCTCTCAGCCCCCACATGATGACGCCAATTCGGAACCCCACCACGCCACCCGAGGTAAGATATAACACAGCCCACATTGCAACCCGGGGCATAGTGGAGCGCACATTCGGAGTGCTTAAGTCACGCTTTCGCTCCCTTGACCGTTCTGGCGGGCATCTGTTATACGCTCCCCCAGTAGTGTGCAGGATCATAGTGGCAGTATGTGTACTGCACAACGTTGCAACACGCCGGGGCCTGGCCGTGGACATGGTGGTGCCCCCACATCCCCAACCACATGCACGCCCGCTGCGCATGGGAGGGGAAAGGGCACGGGGGGAGGCAGCCCGTACACAGCTAGTGGCTAATTACTTCACATAGAAATCACACCCCTGTGGAGTGCACACTGCCCTGGCACATACCATCTGACAATCAATGATGACT